>NC_071994.2:88290000-89490000 GCF_028885655.2 Pongo abelii
AATAATGTGAAAGCAACTTGTAAACAAATATATGGTGGTATAATCTAGATTCTAGATAACATCTAATGTCTGATTTAATAGCCCTAAAGGATGTTCATCTCAAACTACAGTGAATGAGAGCAAAATAAACAATTAGCTTTTTTGGGCAGCATTGACACAAGATAGACATAAACATATGCACAAACTTATAGGAAGTTCTGAAACAGAGCATCAACCACTGTGTGGTAGTTATGCTCTATAGCAATCAAGAACAGCCTCGCTCTTTTTAACAGAAAATTGTCTATAAGTCACCAACGATTGCCATTGCTGTAGCTGATCACAGGGCTCAGAGGCAAGACTGAAAACAATGAATCAACTGAACAGTTAGTAGCTATGTTTAGGCCATCAGGACAGTAGCTGGCTCCTAGTAAGAGCTCAGTAGATGCTCTCTGTTGAAAAATCATTCATTTTTAAGGAGCTGCTGGTGATACACTAGTCTATCCAACTCTTCTCACACCTTTTCCTCTTCATTTTCTCACTTCTCTGGGTCCCTGTCATATACAGCGCTCAAAGAGAATCATCATCCACAATGTCATCTTTGAAGGAAATAGAAAATTTATATCTGGATGCGAAACACTTAAAAATACAAAGGCTTCTGAACCTAAAAGGTACAGTTAGCTAGAGGTCCATCTGAAAAAAAAGAAAGAGTAAAAAGCAATTTGGGTTCAAATAAGAAGAGATTTTTGTGTTGTTTTTATGCATAATATTTCAAGCTTTGTCTCTATGAAGCTTAGAGATTTGCTAACAGCATATTAAAATGAAGCTAACTGGTTAACTCACATGTCAAGTCTTGTAGGTATAAACCGTTATTATTTAAATTATTACAGTTACTATAACAAACATTCATATAGCACTATATATTACTAAAATGCTTCATAATATTCTTGGCTCTTATTCTTCTAATACTAAATTAGTTAAAACTAAAAGCAATTGTTTTTTTATTCACTAATGAGAATAAAATTTGACTGCTTTGTAGAATCTACAGAGAAAAAGACAGGTGGACTTAAAGTTTAAATATTTAGCATAAAATTTAATTAAAATATTTAACTGGATAATTTAGAAGCATAAGAAGTTGTACACATTAAAAAATTCATTTATTAAAATATTATTTTATTTTGAATTTTGCTTATAATTATAGAACATAACAGACACTGATAGTCTATATCAGTGTTTTTGCAACTTTTCTTATGGTATGAATCATAAGGAGTGTTTGTTAAAAATATAGTTCCTTAGCTTCCAAGTCTTGGAATTTCTGAATCATCAAGTCTGTGATGAGACCAGGGAAATTGTATTTTTAACAAATACCATAAGAAATTATTATTGGGGAAATTTGGGAAACAGTCATTTCTGTAAACTAGCATCCAATTCCCTGGCCCCATAGAAACTGGGAACATATAAATTTTACTTGTATCTTCAATCTTTTACCCACCGGGCTCAAGAGTTTTGAGATCTCTTTTGATCTTCATAGCATTCCATAAGATAGAGAGTGTTACCATTTCTGGGAATCAAACTCTGAAAGTTTGAATAACTAGACCAACAGAAAAGTTGAATAACTAGATCAAGGTCTCAAAGCCAATGTCTACTTGGCTGCAAAAGCTATGCTGCATCAGTACACTGTATTCTGTATTTTCTTCAGTACATTGCCAAATCTTGCATCTCAGACAAAAAAAGAAAAAGGAGAGATAAAGAAGAAAGCATAATTCCGTAAGTGCACTCCACATTTTCAAGAGGTTAGTGCATATATACAGTAAATTAAAAAGTTAAATCCACCTTAAAAGTCTCCAGTTGATATGTAAAATTGTTTTGAAAGAATCATGTAGAAGTCCCAGGGGAAGATTAGGAATGGTCACAAAATAGATTGAAGATTATAGTTAATTCTATATTAGTGTTGAGGTAGGTGTTATTTTTGTTAGGAAGAGCCCCTTTTGGTTAAGGAAATAGAGAAAAGAGTAAATAGGTCTTGATATTTGATGGGATCTAGTGTATCATTTCTCTAAAGCTGGCAATTCAAACTATAAGATCATTCTTTTCTGGTAGATGCAGCTCTTAATCTTGACTGGAAAAAAAACTAAGAAAATCATGCACAGTACATATGTCCAACTTCTTGTTCTACCTTGATGCTGAGAAGGGAAATCCTTCAAAGTCTTTTGATAAGTAAGCCTTGTTATAAGAATCAAGTTGTCATGTACAAATGCAAGAAATAATTCACCTGAGTCGAGCTAACTTTTTCAGAGAATGCAAGCTGAGTTGAGCTAGTTTTTGTGGAGAACACAGGCTCTAATTAATTACCTTGAAAGACCCAGCAAACAAAACCTTCAGGCTTTTGAAGCAGAAATGGGACCGACAACCTGTGACAAGACAAGGGGGAATATGTCAGCAAGTTGCTATTGAAATAAACAAATCCCCCGCCCCCAACACACACCCTTTTATTTTGTGGTATTAGTTTAATGTAGACAATGGGGATTATTTTTTAAATTTTATTACAGGATGTGGCTGCTTCCTTGGCTTTCAAAAAATTCTACTTCCTCCATTTGTTTCGATCAGTGTTATATTTCTGCTTTACAACCATGAATGGAGGTGGTCTTGGAAGCAGACTAGTGTCCATATGTGGCGGGTGGGGTTGGATTTATGGCTTAGGGGAGATCACAGTTTGGTAACGAGCTTAGCTCAGGGGAGATTCCAGAAAGGTAACAGATGGATCAAGCAGTAAGAGGACAGTTACAACTACAAGACTGTATAGTGAGAAAAGAGTTAAAGGGTCTGATAGGCTGAAAGGATCTTGCTATAAAGCAATTATCAAAAACCATGGCATTCCATTTCTTCTTATGTAGACATGATACACCAGAAATTAATCTAAGAACTTTGTATTAGAAAAGCTAAGTAATATCCCAGGGAAGAAGTTTCAACACTTGGGGGAAAATGATTTTCAATCACTTTGAAAGTATAATTTGCATATGAAAAACTGTCCTACTGATTATATAGCATTCTAGGTCCTAAGAGCTACCATTGCTTTGTTAACCTTGACAGTGTTTGGTGGTCTCTTGTCTGTGGGATGTCTGGCTACTAACTTGATTCTTTTTGGCCCCAAGATAGTATTATTCTGGTCACTACCACAGTAGCCCAAAGCACATGTTTCCTTTGGTGTGTTGATTTGACTACCAGTGTCTTGGAAGAAAGGCCAAAAGTCAAGAGAAATTGAAGGGCTTTGGGCAGTGGTTAAGCAGCTACTTCATATTTCAAAGGACAGACACTTGAAGTCCACAGTGAACTCCAAGTTATGAGGAGAATAATTCACCTGCTGTATTAGGCCGTTCTCACACTGCTGTAACGAAATACCTGAGACTGGGTAATTTTTACCCAGAAGCATGGCAGCATCTGCTCAGCTTCCGGGGAGGCCTCGGGGAACTTATAATCATGGCAGAAGGTGAAGAGGAAGCAGGCACATCTTACGTGGCCAGAGCAGCAGCAAGAGAGAGAGTTGGGGGAGATGCTACACACTTTTAAACAACCAGATCTCACAAGAACTCACTCACTCACTGTCACGAGAACAGCACCGAGGGGATGGTGCTAAACCATTCATGAGAAACCACCCCCATGATCCAGTCACCTCCCACCAGTCCCCACCTCCAACAGTGGGGATTACAATTCAACATGCGATTTGGGTGAGGACAAAGATCCAAACCGTATCACCTGCTCACCACCAGCACGTCACTCTCTTGTTTGTTTCGCTCTCTTGTTCGTTTGCTTTTGCTCTTCCTCTCTTTCACTGCCTATTTTTCTGTTTCTTTGTATGTGTATACCTTGTTTGTTTTCTTTTTCTCCTGTCTCTTCCTCTCCTCCTTTATCAATTGTTTCCCCCTCCCTCTTTGTCTCTTTTTTGACTTTCTTCTTTTAAAAAAATATAATTAATTAATTTTAATAGATAAATGATAATTGTACATATTCATGGGGTACATAGTGATGTTTCAATACATATAATATATAGCAATCAGATAAGTGTAATTAGCATGGCCATCCTCTCAAACATTTATAATTTCTTTGTGTTAGGAACTTTTACCATCCTCCTTCTAGCTATATGAAACTCTATAATGTATTATTGTTAGTTATAGTCATCCTCCAGTGCTATAAAACACTAGAACTTGTTCCTCCTATCTAGCTGTGATTTTGTTTCATTTAACAATCTCTCCCTATCCGTCCCTTCCTCCAACTTTCTTTTACCTCTTCTCCTCTTTATTCACCTCCACTCTCATGGCCATCTTTGAAATCAACCAAATATGGAACTTAAATACAGCATTTTAGATATTCATATTTGTAGAAAATAATTTTATACTTGCAGTTCTTAATTCTAAAAGCATATAAGTTTGCATATCTCTTTCTTAAAAGAGAATTTAAGACGAACAACTTAAATTTTACTTCTGACAGGATTTTTATTGTTTTCTATAGGTCAGTGAGCCTGAATAGACAAAATATTTCCTAGCAAAGTCCTCATATTTAATACTATGTGAATTTAAAGTTTTTAAATCATAATTGTAAAATAAATATTTAATAACTCCTTTACAGATAGACTTTCTTCTAAATTGTGCTAATTTGGTGGTGTTTTGTTGTATAAATATACTGGTTATATTAACATAAATACAATAATGTAAATATAGCATAATTTTTAAAATGAGTTTCTGTATATTTATTTTTTAATTTTTTAATTTTTAATTTTTGTAGAGATTGGGTTTCGCCATGTTGCCCAGGCTACTCTCAAACTCCTGGGCTCAAACAATCCTCCCGCCTCAGCCTCCCAAAGTGTTGGGATTTCAGGCATGAGCCACCATGCCCAGTCGAGTTTTGCCTATATTTAATTTATTTCATTTACACTTAATTTTGTAGCTGAAAATAGGTTTTGAGGAACCTGAAGCCTTAAAGTAAGAATGTTGAAGAAGAGGACCAGTTCTCCAAGGCAGAAAACGCTATTACAAAAAGTAGTATGATTCTTCTAGGCATTGTGTCCCTGAGATCAGGGGCTAAACCAATTTTTTTTTAGACACTCCCTATCTAACATCTATAAATCTAGGAACCGGAATCGGAAGTGGAAGAGTCTATGTATAGGAAACATGTTATTGTATTATTTTTTCACATGATGCCATCTTCTATCTACGTGCCAAGTGGAAAATGTCACTGGAAATGTTTCTTGGCCAAATATAACTCTGTTCTGGGAAACTACTTCCTTTATCAACTGCAGGTATCTAGACACATCTTAGAATATACTACAGTTCTCCGAGGAGTGCCCACCATGCTCCTCTGAGCCCAAAAATCAACTCTCAGGAAAAAACTGCAAATTAATCACAAAGGCATCTAGACTGGCATGCATGTTGCTTCTTTTTCTGGCAGATCCCTAACCTGGCCAACCAGCTGGACATGCAGTGTGAGAACTGGGAATGGGAGTATCCTGTAATAGCCAAGCAAGCTGGCTTTTAGAGATCCCCTTATGATTGTCTCATAGGTCTATCACACTTAACATTTTCAAATCAAAACCCAATCCCCAAAACATGTTCTACACCCAGTCTTTCATATGTCAGTAAATAGCACCACCATACCCCAAGGAGTTCAAGTCAAAACTTAGGACTCATTCTGGTTTCCTTTTTACCTTGCTCCCAAAATCCAATTCATCAACAAATCCTAGAGGTTAATTCCTCCTAAATAAATCCTGAATTTTACCATCACCACTGATATCATCCTCATCCAAGCCACCATCATCATTTACCTGGACTTTTGCAAAGGATTCCTGTTTTCACTATTGCCCCTCCATACTCCATCCTCTATCCAGCAGATAGAATCATCTGTTAAAAACAGAAACAAGTCCATATCTCTCCTTTGCTTACTCCAACCCCATCCATAGTCTTCCACTGTAATTAGAACATAACCAACAGTTGTGCCATACCCTGTGAAACCCTATATGATCTGGCCTTTCTCCACCTCTATGGTCTCACCTCTTACCTTTCACCCTTTTATTCAGTTCATTTCAACTACATTGTACTTTTTTCTCCTATCTCATTAACCTGCACACCAAGCTCATTTGCACTCAGAGCCTTTGGATTGCTATTCCTTCTACCTGATGTGGTTTTCCCCAGGCCTTCTCATAGCTGTCTCATAATCCAAGTTTCAGCTCAGTTATCTCCTCAGAGGAGTCTTTCTACCCCTCCCCTCCCTATTAAACGTTTTAGAATTACATAAATTTTTAAAAATTGTGTGCATCTATTCCAGCTTTCTTTTGATTAGTAAAGATTTAAAAAAATAGAATTATGTGCCTCCATTTTTTCTTTCTTTCTTTTTTTTTTTTAGACAGAATATCACTTTGTCTTTATAGCAGCATGATTTATAGTCCTTTGGGTATATACCCAGTAATGGGATGGCTGGGTCAAATGGTATTTCTAGTTCTAGATCCCTGAGGAATCGCCATACTGACTTCCACATGCATGTTTATTGTGGCGCTATTCACAATAGCAAAGACTTGGAACCAACACAAATGTCCAACAATGATAGACTGGATTAAGAAAATGTGGCACATATACACCATGGAATACTATGCAGCCATAAAAAATGATGAGTTCATGTCCTTTGTAGGGACATGGATGAAATTGGAAATCATCATTCTCAGTAAACTATCGCAAGGACAAAAAACCAAACACCGCATGTTCTCACTCATAGATGGGAATTGAACAATGAGAACACATGGACACAGGAAAGGGAACATCACACTCTGGGGACTGTTGTGGGGTGGGGGGAGGGGGGAGGGATAGCATTAGGAGATATACCTAATGCTAAATGGCAAGTTAATGGGTGCAGCACACCAGCATGGCACATGTATACATATGTAACTAACTTGCACATTGTGCACATGTACCCTAAAACTTAAAGTATAATAAAAAAAAAAAAAAAAAAGAATATCACTTTGTCACCCAGGCTGGAGTGCAGTAGCATGATCTCGGCTCACTACAACCTCTGCCTCCCAGCTCAAGCAACTCACATGCCTCAGCCTCCCAAGTAGCTGGGACTGCAGGCATGTGCCACCTCACCTGGCTAATTTTTGTATTTTGTTTTTAGTAGAGATGGGGTTTTGCCTTGTTACACAGGCTGATCTCAAACTCCTGGCCCTAAGTGATCTGCCCACCTTGGACTCCCAAAGTGCTGCGATTACAGGCATGAGCCACTGCACCTGGCCATTGTGCATCTATTATTTTGATATTTTAAGTTAAAGTAAAAACAAATATATAAATAAAGTAGCCTCTCTAGTCACTATTATATCACTTTGCTTAGTTTTCTCCATTGAAGAAATTATCTCAAATTATTTTCTTTATGTGTCTACTTGTGTATCATGTGTTTCTCACTACAATGTAAGCTACATTAAAGAGGGGATTTGCTTTAGTGACCCCAAGACTGCTAACCTCATGTCCTATCATGTATCCCAGCACCTTCAAAGTCTTTTGTACATTGTAGACTCTCAATAAATATTTGTTAAATGAGTAGATTTCAGTTATCCGAGAGACAGGCAGTGTTCTTTTGGCTGATGGTTATATGCATTCACTTGAAAAGAGTGTTGTAACAAAATTTGTTCAAGTTGGATTTTGTTTGCATATTAAGATACTACTGCCGATACCCACGCATATGGAATGGGTCTTTGATACAAGTGAGAAATTGCCAACATTCATTTACAGCCTATTAATAAATGGGCTTTATCCTATAGATTAGTATCTATGTCCCTGTCAACATGGCAGTGGTAAAGTTCACATCAAAGTAAAAATTGAAAAACAAAATTAATGTTAATTTGGATTTAAAAGCTCATACCTGAGTTCTGCTTTCGAGGCAGTGGGGAACTGTGGGGAACTGTCTGGAACTGTTGATGCTGCAGGTGAAGCTAGAACATGAGAATGCTATAGGCTGGTTTGTAGCACAATGAAAATTGAAGAATAAGAGGTAAGGCCAGTTGCCTGGAGACTCCAAACAAGAAACATGGTTATGAGGAAGTGGTTTAGAATTAGGGCTTTGAAAAATAATAGCTGTCACTGATTGAGTGCCTACTATGTGTCAGGCCATTCTCCATAATCCTTATGGAAACTCCTAAGCTAGGTATTATCTCTCCATTTTACAAATGAGTAAGCTGAAGTTCAGGAGGTTAAATGACTTGCCAAACCATATAGTTATGTAAAAAGTGGAGCAATGATTTAAACTAGATTTTTCAAATCCTAAAGCTGACATGCTTTCCACTGTACCACAATGTCTTCCTTTGTACTGGTGCACTCCATTTATTTCTGTGATTCCTGGCACCAATTTTAGGGCTTGGCACAGCATCCTAATGGAATCATGCCTAGCTGGTTAGCAAATGCCTCTGCTGCCAGTAGAGGGGCAGCTTAACAGAAAGGTCCAAGCCAAATTGGGTCCAAGAGTTTCTGACTAAGCAGGTTTCAAACCTCCTGCTCACACCTCTTCCTCACTTTCCCAACATCCTCCCACAGCTCACCTCTACCTCTCTCCACTGGAGACACCATCCTCTAGGTGCTAATAAGAAAGCTACTCTGGCCATGGAAAAAGGGAAAGAGGCAGCTCAGCAAAATCACTGCTGAGAGCCTGGGCAGGCTTAGGCAATGTGATCTGAAGAGCTGAAGTGTGCAGCCCACAGAGAGAAAGAATTGGGTAAAATACAAAACTAAAGAAGAGGATAAACCTAAGAGGAAAATCTTCCTGACAGAGATGAGTTAGTTACGGGACTGACTCTCCAAAGTAAGAGATTGGGCTCAGTTCCCTGAGGCTCCCTGAGCAGAAACCATGCTACAGAGAAGAAGTAGGGGGGTTGTGGTTAGCGGGGACATCAATGACTAATAGGTGCTTTCCACCTCTGAGTTTTATGAAGATGAGTGGAGTCTTTTTGATTAGAGAAAGAAATGAAAATAATAATTAACATGGAGAGATGGGGCTGACTAAAGCATGGCAAAGATAAACAGGAATGAGGCTGTTGGCCCTCATAGTGAGTGTGGAAAATCATTTCTTCCAATTGGGAGAGGCAGAGGTGATCAGTTCAGAGGTTTAAATTCAGAGGCCAGGCTCTGTCACTTACTGATTATCTGAGCAAATTAGTTAGCCTTTCTACGCTACAAAATAGGAAAAACACACTATTTTTCAGATTACTTCTCACTACAGATTAGGAGTAATGCCATTGAAAAGGTTCTTATGAAGATTAAATGAGACAACTCATGTAAAAAACAGTATCTACTTAGCATGAAGTAAGCACTCAAATGACAGTAATTATTATTGGGATATGGCTTCGTGTGGAGGGGGAAATATAGCTGGGCAATTATTATCAAGGTCACCATATGGGGATAATTTTTCCCTTTGGACTTAATGATGGCGTCTCCTTGGTTTAATTATTTGCTGTGTTGATAGCTCACATCCTCTCTACTGACTTGGCTTTCAGCTCACGGGAAGATGAAGCCCAAATACAATAGATACCAAGGCAAGCTTGCCGAAGAGCAGCTCAACCCATACTGGTACTCTGAGTCATTCTAAGGATAAAGCCACCTCTCCATGGAGAAGGATATTGTACACAGGAGATAATACTAATGACACTGTCCATGTATTTAGTCTCCTACAGTTTACAAAGCACTCTTGCCTGGGAAGGGTTACTATCTTCATTTTATAGATGACGAAACAGAGACTTAGAGAGGTGAAGCAACTTGATTAAGGTTCCATAGATAATTGGTTGTGAGGATTCACTCCTAGCTCCTCTGACATCATGTCTGGGGCTCTTTTACACCACAAGATGCTGCAGGGAACATGAACAGGTAGCAGATTAGGAGGCTAGTTGCTTTCAGTCATAAAAACAGTGAATTTAGGAACAGGAAGAAGCTTTCAGATGACCTAATACTGTGGTTTTAGATTGTGTCCAGGGGTCTAGTAGGCGGTGGAGGAAGCCAAGCAGGAGGCAGGATCAGCTTTTATCAATTAAATTCATCACATTAAAATGTTCTTTGAATAAATGTTTAGAATATCAGGACTTTCTTTAAAAAAGAAAAAGAAAGTTGGAAAAACCTAATCTAGTTCAACTAACTGTCTCATTTCCCCAAGAAGGATATTGAGGCCCAGAAGGGTTAAGTAACTTATCCAAGTCAGAGTTAAGACTAGCATAGCACTCAGTCCTCAGTCACCTGCATATTTGATAAGCATGTCATAAATGTCCTCATTCTCCAAATATTTTCTTTTGATTACCTCAAGCAAGTCACTTACATGTAATAATCAAATCATTGAAGAGAAATTAGCTCTGGTGTGAGTCTCTTCTGATGACACCATGTGACCTTGGAATAGTCAATTGATCTCTGACCCCTCAGCTTTTCTATAGGTAAAATGGGGATCATAATTTCTGTCTAGACTCTCAGTGGGGCTGTTGTGATGAACATAAAAGAAAAGACCATATGGAAGTTCATGGAGTTCTTCCTGGGAAGGAGACTCAGCAAGTTCAATGTCTTATTCTTTATCAATACCTACCAAGAATGTCACTGCTTCTAAGATAATATCTGCAAATTACCATTCTCATTTATTTGTCATTCTTTACTCAAAAAGGCAATGAGGTTTGTAACCATGTCAGTACTACTGGTTTGTGAAAAAGTCTCAAAAAGTTCTTATCATGTTGGCTTTCTGATAAGACTTTGTGATTTCTACTACTTACACGTGGAAAGTAAATCATTTTAGGTTAAACACCTTTGCTTCTAGACAAGTGACAGAGGCAGCTATCACTCGGGTGTTCTTGCAAGCCTGGGGAGCTCAAAGCCAGATGAGATCACAGGACTTGTGTGCAGGTAACAGAGTTTGGAACTCTCCCACCTAACTGGCAGTTTCTCCTCCTTCGACAAGGAATAATAAGAAGATATTATCACAAACCCTTAGGCAAATCTTGAAAACAGCCTAATTTGCTTGCGACCTTAGCCAAATTCTTGATCTCTCTAAGCTTCAGTTTTCTCACCCGTATCCTGTACACTTTCCACCTCATAGGGTTGTCAAGGATCAAAAGAGAGAACACAGCATGTTTTTGAAATTGTTGCGCATCTACTAACTAAAAGGATTGTTATTTTTAAGAATGTGTAAATTATTGCAATTATTTACAACATGCATTTCAATTAAATCCTTTCAATTTGTTAGAAATACCCACTTGGATAGATCAAATACTAAGGTTGAAGAGAAACAGTATTTTAATGTGTTCTGGTCTCTATGAAGAAAGTAAAATGGTAATACTGAGCAAGACGGAGTTAGAGCTAGGGAGCCAGTTAGCCCCTTGCTTGGCATCATCATAAGACAAGAAATACTTTCATATTTTCATTAAGAACATTTTAAATTTAAAAATAAGAAATTTTAAAAGCCTTCACCAAAATTCTGGGTTCCCCAAATTTCTAACTACATCCCTTAGAGAACAGCATTTATTTGCTTACCCATGTTGAGACTTTAAAAAATCTAGACCTAGTTTCCATTATGCAGACAGCCCAGGCACAGAAGCCAACCAGTATTTTAAGACTGCAATGTTTACGAATGGATGTCTGGCTAGAAACAGTGTTGGCAGAATCCTGGCAGAGGCATTTACTCTCACTAATGATGTGGAACAGGGCTGCATAATTATGTCCACTTGTATTAAGTCTACCTAAGACTGTGATGTTTTGTAGTGGAACCGGAAACAAGCATCCCAAAAACTCCTGGGATTTTCCTGCAAGAGGCATTACATCAGAACTGGTTCAAGGCCAGGCATGGTAGCTCATGCCTGTAATCCCAATACTTTGGGAGTTCGAGGTGGGGGATCACTTGAGGTCAGGAGTTTGAGACCAGCCTGGCCAACATGGTGAAACCCCATCTGTACCAAAAAATACAAAAATTAGCTGGGCGTGGTGGCAGGTGCCTGTAATCCCAGCTACTCGGGAGGATAAGGGGAGAGAATCGCTTGAACCCAGGAGGTGGAGGTTGTAGTAAGCCGAGACCATGCCACTGCACTGTAGCCTGGGTGACAGAGTGAGACCCTGTCTCAAATAAATAAATAAATAAATAAAATAAAATTTTAAAAAATTATAAAAAACGGGTTCAAACATTCTCACAGTCTTTGCCCAGCCATTGATTTCATTTAAGGCCTTCTTCACAAAAATGACTTCACAGAGTACAGAGATCAGAATGCTTAGCAGAAAATTTCGGGACATAAAGACAGTATATACCATACATGGACTATCCCAGGCCAGGAAAAACTATTAAACATTTCCTTGGAAACAATATGACGTACTTTTCTTGCACATATACAAATGTAGAAGGACACTCAATCTATCCCCTGTTCCCTGCTCCAGGAAAGCTATTGAAGTTATACATTATCATTTTCTTTCCTAGCTGTACCTGGGACTAGAAGCATCAGCAGTTATTCATCAGCAAGAAAGAAGGACAATTACATTCCTTGGGACTGCCTGGACACTATTCTCATGGAGAGTAATTTCTGCCTACTAAAGGAGATAGATTCCAAACTTAGATACGTGGGAAATCATTTGGTATTTAACAGAACTCAAGTCATGCACATAGCCCTAGAAAATGATAATTAATAAGGAGCTATGCATGGAAAATGAATAACAGTAAGCCTTTAAAATGAAAATCCTTAGAATAAAGGAATAGCTATTGTTCTTATTATGTTAGTATTACTTAGTATTAAAAAGGTCAAGATAGTGTCATGAGATTTCTTTTCCATCTACATAATTCCTAGACCTCCAGAGAATCTTCATGTCATTTTCTGAAATGGAATGCCGCTTCAAAAATTTTGGAAGTAAACCATAAAACGAGGACACTAAAGAAGCATTGATTTTTGCAAATTACTATTAAATAATATCTTTATCTCATATTAATAATTTAACCACAATGTTCGTCAAATAATCTAAAAATTTGGCTACTTTAGAAAATATCCAGTATTATCTGAAACCAAATATTGGGGTTTCAAATGAGTTGGAACTTTGATCTGGGGTGAGAAAAAGTACGATGTCCCTGCCTGCCTCCCTTCCTTCCTTCCTCTCTCTCTTCCTTTCTTCTATTCATCCTTTCTTTTTTCATATTTCTGGCCTTTTGGTGCCCCTTATCTATATCTAGGGTAACATTTCAGTGGAAGAGATTCTAGAAACAAACAATGTGTGGCATTCAAATATAGAGAGGTATTTACAAGGCAAGATGTTGTAGTTTCTGCCACTCATATGAATCCTCTGTCAAGATGTTTGTCCCTCAATTGTTGATGCAGATAGTCAAAGATTATCCCTTTAATCTTTAACATTGTCAAAGTTAATATATACCCTTTACTTTTCAACACTGTCAATGTTAATATAAACCTTTTAATTTTTAACATATTCAAAGTTAATATAAACCCCATTAATGCTTCTCAGTTGATCAAACACAGGAATGATCACTATGAACTAGTTGTATCAGTAGTTTTTCCATTCAGTAGCTGGTACATATTTGGGGGTATGATATCGTCAAAAGTCATAGTGATAACCACCCTTAGTTATAGTATTTTTAATACAAAATAATATCACCTTTATTATTTCATTTGAGACTCCCATAGACCACTGCTTGCTACTCCAGAAACTGTTCCCAGTTGTGTCTGCCATTTCATGCCCTCTCTTGAGTACCGCTGCTCCCTCTCCCCTGAGTTTTATTCTCTACTCCTTCCTTCATCCTTTTTAGTATAGCTAACACAGGCTATTACATTTAATACACTGTACTAAATGTATTAGTTTCTTAGAGCTATCATAACAAAGTACCACAAACTGAGGGGCTTAAACAACAAAAATTGATTGTCTCTCAGTTCTGGAGTCTAAAGTCCGAAATCAAGAGGTCAGCAAGGGTATTCCATTTGAGGACTTCTCCTTAACCTGTAGATGGCTATATTCTCCTTATGCCTCTAACATCATCTTCCCTTTATGCTCTCTGTGTTTTTGTATCCCAATTGCTAGTCCTATAAGGATGTCAGTCATACTGCACTAGGGTCCAGCCTAATGACCTCTTTTAAACTTGATTATCACTGTAAAGACCCTGTCTTCAATTAAGGTCACTTTTTTTTTTTTTTTTTTTAGGTGGAGTTTCACTCTTCTTGCCCAGACTGGAATGCAGTGGCACAATCTTGGCTCACTGCAACCTCCGCCTTCTGGGTTCAAGCGATTCTCCTGCCTCAGCCTCCTGAGTAGCTGGGATTACAGGCATGTACCAGCACGCCTGGCTAATTTTGTATTTTTAGTAGAGATGGGGTTTCTCCATGTTGGTCAGGCTGGTCTCGAACTCCCGACCTGAGGTGATTCGTCTGCCTCGGCCTCCCAAAGTGCTGGGATTACAGGCATGAGCCACCGCACCTAGCCTTTAAGGTCACATTTTGAGGTACTGAGGGCTAGGGCTTCAGAAACATATCTTTTTTAGGAGGATACAATTAAACCCATAACACTAAGCCTCGAAGATAACAGATGAGAAACACACATAGAAAAGAAGAACTTAAATGAAATCTCAAGTGTCATTATCATGAAACCCATTGGCCATGCCTGGTGTAGGACCTGATTGTCTCCCTCCTTATGTCCAACCTGCTACCAAGTTTCTGGGGCCAGCTCATCTCCTTGGATGGAAATCTGATCATGCACATTCCTTTCCTCCTGTGATAGTTAATTTTATATGTCAAATTGACTGTGCCACTGGGTGCCCAGATATTTGGCCAAACATTTTTCCAGGTGTTTCTGTAAGGATATTTTTGGAGAAGATTAATATTTAAATCTCATGTTGGTAAAGCAGATTGCCTTCCATTATATGCATGGGGCTTATCCTATCAATTGAAGGCCTGAAGAGAACAAAAGCTGATCCTTCTTTGAGTAAGAGAGAATTCTCTTGCTTGACAAACTTTCAAACATGGACATCATTTCTTCCTGGCTGTACAGTAGCTTCCAGCTTTGAGACTGAAACTGGCATATCAGCTCAGCAGATTTTGTGCTTGTCAGCCTTCATAATCATGTGAGCCAATTCCTTATAAAAGTCAATCTCTCTCTCTCTCTCTCTGTCTCTCTCTCTCTCTTTTTCTCTGTACTCTCTCTGTCTCTGTTTTTCTGGAAACCTAGTACACAGTCTAAGACCAGGTCTCACTTAATGAAGAAAAATCACAAACCATATCAACATCCTTTCAGGGTTACAACTTACGAGCCCCAGAGCAAGCTCTTTATCTTAGTAGAAACAATACTCAACTTCCCTAATCTGAAGCCCCTACGTCTGGGTTATTCCTCTGGGTTTCAGTCATAAAGATGACTGAAATCTGCACCCCTATTCCCACTGATCTCTCTCAGAATAAAGCAAGAGCCTGTCCCAAAGTCAAGTCCAGCTGCTAATCTTAGTGCAATCATGGATTGGAAAATACTGAGATCTGAACTCAGAGCACTCTGCTACATGCACAAAACTTTTCACATCTTTGCAGCATTTCAAACCTTTGTGGTCTTTCTCAAATTTTCCCTATCTAATTTCATTTAGGGCTTTTCATTTCCTTTACCAATTGTCTGGTAATTCCTTTACTAACTGCCAGTTAGGTAATTACCCAAATTTCTAACTACATCCCTTAGAGCACAGCATTTCTATGCTTATCCATGTTGATACTTTAAAAAATCTAGATCTAGTTTCCAACATGCAGACAGCCCAGGCACAGAAGCCAACCAGACAATTCCTTTACCAACTGTTTTTTATAGCTCAATAATGTATACATGTGACTTTGTAAAGAATTAGCTTTGTCTACTTAAGGCTCAGTACAAAACCTTCCAAAGTTTTCACAGATTAACCAAATTAGTCTTGAAAAATGTCTCCAGGTTAGAAGAGGGTAAACCACTCTCCCTGACTCTGCAGCCTCACTCTCATCCCTACTTTGGGTTTCTGCCTTCCAGATTCTCTTATGTCACCACATCACCTATTCACCCCTCCCCCAAGGCGGTATGATTCTCCTTTAAAAATTTTAATGTGTACAAAAATGTTTTCCCTTGGCATAACTGAGACAGGCTGGTATTTTCAAGAACAGCTTTACTAAACATGAGGGAAAACAGAAAAGAAATAATTACAGAAAACATACACAGTATAAAAATAGCCAAGTTTCCAACTGCAGGTTTCTGTTTCTAAAAATTCCATTTGAAGTAGGAACGCTTTACTGGGCCTCAATCTCATTTACCCTTAGTCAACCACATCCCTTAATTTTGCTGTATCCTGTCTGGACTCCTTCTCCCCTTCCACCAACACCTCACCCTTCCCTGAGCCCTGTGATCTTGAGCCACTGTCTCTTTTTTGAACCCACATCTCAAAGACAAAACACCCAAGAACTTACTTTTAAAACTAAACTTACTTTTTATTCTCCTAATTAAAAATATCCTGGACTCACAAAGAGCTGCCAAATTGCTAGCTTACAAGAGATTTTCAAGTTTTGATGTTTAAGATTTACTGGGTTTCAAATATTAGCCCTTCTCAATACTGAAGTTAAACCAGCATAAACCAAAGTGTAATCTAGGAAATGATCTTTGGCATAACAAATATTCTTTACAAAGGCAGGTAGTATTCTATAATCAAATAAATCTGAGGAATTCTGGGTTAAACAAAGTTTCATAGTTTTCTCCATTGCATAATTTCTCAAACCATTCCATGCAGTTAACAAATATTTATTTGACACCTATATTGTGCCAGGCACTACTGTAGGTACTGAGGATTCCGGGGTGAAGAGCGAACAGGACAGATAAAATCCTTGCCCTGCCCTCATGGAATTTGCCTTGTAGGTGGGGTTCACCAGAAAACATGAACAAACAAACAAGAGCATTTCAAATCGTGGTATGGACTTTGAAGACCTTAAGGGATAAGGTTATAGGGTATAACTGGAAGTGGGGAAGCCCAGGAGGCAGAGGAAACAGTGAGTCTAAAGACCCGGCAGGAAAAAGCTTGGCCTGTTGGAAGAAGAGAAAGGAGCTTCTGTGGTTGGAGCTGAATAATTAAGGTGGAGAGTAGAAGTGATGAGGTATGATCTTAGAGAAGTAAGATGTTGTTGGTGCAACGGAAAGCAATTTGGAAGGTTTTAAGCCTTGGCATGATTTGACTTACCATTTGAAAAAGAAAAATTCCTTGCATGTTGTGTGGAGAATGAAATTTAGAAGCTAAGATTACAAGTGGAAACCAGTTACACTCTTGCAGTAGTTCCTTTGAGAGATGGCAGGAGTGTCAGTGCAGATAGAGAGAAGTGAATGGCTTCAGCACATATTTGAGGCGTAGTGACAACAAGACTTCCTGATGAGTTAATGTGAGAAATAGAGATCAGAGGGAAGACACTTTCAGCTTTGGGGCTTGAGCACTTACATATATGTTGGTGGTATTGACTGAGTCAAGACAGACTAGGAAGCAGAGGCTTAAAGGGGTGAAGGAAATGAAGCCTTATCCATGATAAATTCAAGATACCTATTTAGGTTGGTGCAAAAGTATGGTGGTTTTTGTCATTGAAAGTAGTGGCATAATACATGTGTAAGAGGTGCTATCAAGTAGATAGATTTTATATATATATAAAACAATTAAGTAATATATGTGATAATTTATAATAATATATATATGAGTCTGGAGTTTAGGGGAAAGGTTTGAGATATATGTTGAGAAATCATCAGCATACAGATGGCATTTAAAGTCATGGAACTGGGGTCGGGCGTGATGGTGCATGCCTATAATCCCAGCACTTTGGGAAGTCGAGGTGGGTGGATTGCTAGAGGACTGCAGTTCAAGACCAGCCTGGCCAACATGGCAAAACCCCATCTCTACTAAAAATACAAAAATCAGCCAGGTGTGGTGGTGCACACCTGTAATCCCAGCTACTCAGGAGGCTGAGGCATGGGCATTACTTGAACCCAAGGGGCGGAGGTTGCAGTGAGCTGAAATTGCGCCACTACATTCCAGCCTGGGTGACACAGTGAGACACTCTCAAAAAAACCCAAAGAAACGAAGTCACAGAACTGGATGAGATCACCTAGGGAGAGAGCAGAAAGGAGCCAAGGCCCAAATTTAGAAATCTGGTACAGACAGGAACCAACAGAGGACCACTTCTAACATGTTCGTGGGCATTATGACTCTATAAGAGGTGGAAACAGAAGGCAGCATTTCCCTAACTTTTTTGACTTTGGAACCTTTCATCATGTAGCATGTCGCAGGACTAGGGTTTTAAGGAAAACATTTTGGAAAATATTGCTCATACCCTTCTAGTTACACTCCATTATGGCATTATATATTAATTTCTAAGGTAACACAGGCTTTCTCTCTAGGTAGAGAGGTATTTCCATACAACTTCATCCATCCCTAAACCAAACACTGTCCTGAGGATCCAAGCCCCAAAATATACCTATAGGAAGCACACATGTGCCAAATGCAGTGAGCGGCAAGGAGGGCTGTCTTACCACAGCCTTGTTGAGCCCAACCTCAAATGCTGCCAGATTTTAGCCTTTTTTCTTCTTCATATTTCTAATAGTATTTTGGTGGAGGAGTAAGATTGAAGGTCCGGAGAGAGGCCCTGGGAGTAAATTGTCCTTTTTTCTGGTGATGTATGTAATATTGTTCAGGGTACTAGCATTTGGGTGTTTCCACCTATATACACTGTATCAGAGTGTCAGAGTGTCATTTGATGCTCTAGAAAGAATTAAAGTTTTTTTTTCTATTTTCTAATGAATGAGGTTTTTATTTGTTTTGTTTTTGTTTTTTTTGTTTTGGTTATAAGGAATAGAAACTCACTCAGAGGCCCCATAAGTAAAAAATGCATGAGGGAAATACTGAAAGGGAATTTATCTGGTAATAGGAAGTTAGAATCTGAGGCAGCCCTAGGGATAGATTTCTCTCCAGGACAAGTCTTCTCTCTCTCTCTCTCTCTCTCTCTCTCTGTCTCTCTCTCTCCCTCTCTCTCTCTCTCTCTCACACACACACACACACACGCACACACGCACGCAAATTCACAAAGACTCAGAGGCTGTATGGTCTTTCATAGTACCTCTGAGACCCCTCACATTTTATAGTTATACACTAAGAAATCATAATAAAATCTTCTATGTTTGCATACCACAATCTAAGTAAGTCTTGAAGATTTCCTTTGTAAACAAGGAGACCAAGGCCCAGGGAGAAGACATCACCCAGTGAAAGGAGCCCTAGTTGGGTTTAGTAAATCTGAATTCTGCTCCTGTGTGACTGTAGGCAGATGGCTTCATCTGGGTTTCCAATTCCTCTTCTGAAGGGGAAGTGACTGGATAGAGACAGGTGATCCTCAAGATGCATTCCACAGTATAACATGGCTGTGGTCATAGAGCTGGTGGATTACAGCCAAGTAAGAATCACATCTCCTGTTACCTGGTCCGGTGTTGTGATTTGTTTCATTACACTATACTGAATTTTCATTTTTAAATGTTTTTTTAAATCTCAACCCATTTTTTTTCTCATCTGTTTGGATTGCTGTGAAAACACTTTTAAGAAGGCAGTATGGTACTGTGAAAAAAGCGTAAGCATTGAAACCAAAGAGACGGATTTGGATCTAGGTTTACTGTCATCGCTGTAATTTTGGAGCAGTTACTTACCCTCTTCCTCAGCCTCAGTTCCATCATCTGTAAGACAGGTGTATATAATACCTGCCTTGTAGGCTTGTTGATGAGATTAAATGAGATTGTGTTTATAAAGCATCAAAGACAGTATGTATAAACATTCCATCTCACATTTTACATCTCCATGCCTCTTAATTATTTAGGGAGATGAGGAATTACAGCAAATCATTTATGAACCAAGATGAGGATGAGGCAAGTGATAGCTTTATTGTCTGCATAACTAATATTTATCAGAGAAATATTTTAGGTCAATTTTTCTGTTCAAACATTTTCAAAATATCAGTCCACGTTCCTTCTTAAGAAAGCACACACACAATCTTTAGAAAGATTATAACTGAATCTTTGTTGATTATTGAAGATCTTGCTGTGCCTTGGGCTCATTATTTCAAACTTGAATTCAAATCATTTAACTGCCTTGGAAAAACGTGCAGAAGGTACACAACTTAGTTGGAATGTGTTGAACTCAGGAAATCTAGAATTTTGTTGTTTGTTTTGAATTGAAATTCTTGCTAACAATTTCTCTGTGGTTCAGACTTCTAAATAGTACAAACATTCCATTTATAGTTGAGGATCTTGGGTACTGTGTTCTGGTTAAACAAATGATCCACAGAATTTTTTTTTTTGAATGCCTACTTTGTTGAAGGACCTGAACCAGACAACATTTTGGACATGAGGAAATATTAAAATTAATATGAGGCTTTAAGGAATGTACACTCTCATTAATGAGGCAAAACATAAACTTATTAAAAAAAAAGTAGCTACAACAGAAGTCAAAAAAATGAGAGAAGTCTTTATAAAGAAGTCAGTACTTGAAATGGGACTTGAACCATGGTAGGATTTGCACAAGCAGTGCTCAGTGGTAGGAGGAATGTTTGATGGAGAAGGATCTTTAGGGCAGAGGGAATAGTTTGAATAAATGCACGGGGATGGGAAAGCTTAGGATATATCTAAGAGACTTTAAGTTGTTCATTTTGGAGATAATTGAGGCTAACACAGATACTTAGTTGGGGCATTCCTAGTTTTTCTTTTTTTTATTATACTTTAAATTTTAGGGTACATGTGCACAACGTGCAGGTTTGTTACATATGTGTACATGTGCCATGTTGGTGGACATTTCTAGTTTTTCATAACATCTACTGAATGTACAGATGTCTTGAAAAGTGTTTCCTAGGCCCCTAGAGGGATGAGAAACTGTGATTTGCTGTGCATTTTTTCGTACATTAGTTTATCTCTGTAGGCTGATAATATGTAGGTCACAAAAGAAATCATAGGGCTACCAATTTGCCTGTTTGTTAAAAGCTAAGATCCATTTCTTGGACATCAGAGATGTTTGGTACACTCGACAGCCTTCCCAGGTTCCATTCTCCTTTCTAGAAAACCTTTACAGCCATGGGCTAGGTCCTGAGTTTGGGTATCCACTGCCCCTCTGTAAACAGCTCAAGCCAGGAACATGAAGGAGGAGGGCACTAGGTTTCTCTAATGTTCTTTCCTTTTGCCTCACTTGCCCCTTGTTTGCCAGCCCAATCCTGTGCCCATTCTCATCCTTAAAAACAAGGCTACTTAAACACAAGGTCGCGTTCCTCAGAGGGAAAGATAGCATTTCACCTAATGGTCAATGGACTTACATATTCCCTCTTTATAAAAGTGGAAAATGAGAGAAAGCGGGTGGTGGGAAATCCATGCAGAACCCTGGTGTTATGGGACATCTCTCAATCTACTTTGCTGAAGCTAATGCTTTCAGCAGAGGTGAAAAAGGCATGACACAGCAATGTGTATTACACATTGAAGTATCTGGGCAGTGAGACTCCCATGAAAAATTGCTAGATAGATACTCTCTTGAACATTTCTAAGCATTGATTGATTCTGTTGATATAGTTTGGCTGTGTCCCCACCCAAATCTCATCTTGAATTGTAGCTCCCTTAATTCCCATGTACTGTGGGAAGGACCCCATTGGAGGTAATTGAATCATAGATATGGGTTTTTCCCATGCTGTTCTCATGATAGTGAATAAGTCTCGTGAGAACTAATGATTTTGTAAATGAGGGTTCCCCTGTGCAAGCTCTCTTGCCTGCTGCCACGTAAGATGTGACTTTGCTCCTCATTTGCCTTCTGTCATGATTGTGAGGCCTCCCCAGCCATGTGCAACGTAAGTCAATTAAACCTCTTTCCTTTATAAATTACCCAGTCTCAGGTATGTCTTTATTAGGAGCATGAGAACAGACTAATTCACTGTTAAGGAGAGAAAATTGAGATTCTCAAACTTGGCTTTCTACATGTAAAGCAAGTCTATGCCAAGGAACATGGCAGTTTTGTGTTTTAAAGAAGCAGATCTTTCATCAGGGACACCTAATGAGGAAGGTTCTCTTCTTGTCTTCTTTTTTGTTGCTGTTATTTTTCTATATCTGGCTTCTTTGTTTCTGCCCTTCACTTTCAACCATAATGCACAATTTCTCCCCATTTAATGAAAAACTCCTTTCCTAACATAGTACAGCGTCAGAGTGGTAGAGCTGGGAGGGAACTTAGACATTATTGAAGTCAGCCTTGACTTTTGAGATAAGGAAAATAAGCCCCAGAGAGATAAAACGATTTTCTGACTATAGGAGTGGTAGGGATAGACATGAATGGTGGGAAGTTATAAAATAATTCACAGAGTGTTTTATGGTTTACAGAGTGTTATTACTTATGTGATTGCACATGATCTCATAACACCTGTGATGTAGGTGATATTATTATGTCCATTTTACAGGTGAGGAAACTGAGACCCACAGCATTCTCCTATAAGGGGAAAGAGTATATATTTTTCATCAGGGAAACTGCTCATGGCAAAGCCTAGTGACTGTGAAGTGCCAAACCCTGTTCTGAAGGGCTAGGCATACAAAGATTAATTATGACTGCCCCTGCACTCATATCTGTTAGGAAGAGGTTGTTGGTCTCCCCAGAGGCCACACACAGGCACCCTAATGCTGTCAAAAATTACCTGAACTCTAGCAGAACTGCATCTGGTACAGCCATTTGACTCCCTCTAAGCGTGGCCATGTAGAAACTTTGGACAGGGCAACTCTTCTAAAGAGGAACCTACACTTTAAACTGTATAAAATTGACAGTCTATGTAATGTGAAAAGTGAATAAATTAAAGTTTGCTCAAGATCATAGAAGCATTTGGGTTTTAACTGGCAGGAGAAGTTGAGTGGGGATGAATTAGGGGCTTTCAGATCTCTTCTCTTCTCTTTTATTCTTTTTTGTGAATAGTCCCCATCTCTGTAGCCCTACTTTTTCAGAGTAACACTGACAAATACATACTCTTTTTGTTTTTCATTTTTATTCTTGGTAAAATAATCTGATCAACAACTGGATCTTACCTTCATGGATGCTGGAAAATTCTGGAACTTTTGTTTATCTAAGACAAGGGTCAGCAAACCACTGCCTGTGGGCCAAATCTGGCCACTGCCTGTTTTTATAGGATTGCGAGTTAAAAATCATAAATGCATATATATGTATATATATGTATATAAACACACATACACATATATTTATTTTTATTTTTATTTTTAATTTTTTTGAGACAGAGTCTCACTCTGTTGCCCAGACTGGAGTGCAGTGGCGAGATCTTGGCTTACTTCAACCTCTGTTTCTTGGGTTCAAGCAAAGAATAGTTTTTATATTTTTTAATGGTTGAAAACAAAATCAGAAAGCTATTTTTTGATGTAAATATAATATTAATTAAAATTTCAATGGCAAAAAAAAAGTTTTATCAGAATGCAGCCACTCTTTTATTTACATCTTATTTATGCTTTTGTCTCACACAGTGGAGTTTAGTAGTTGCAACAGAGACTATATGGCCTGCAGAACCTAAAAATATTTACAGTCCTGCCCTTTACAGAAAATCTTTGCCAATACTTCTCTTACAGCACTAATCATACTGTATTAGAATTGGTTCTCTTCATATCCATTTTCCCAGCTTGACTTTTGAGCTTATGGAGGGCTCCTCTTTGCTTAAGATGAGGCTTTAACTCCTGGTGGGCACTCTAAATATTTGTGGGATGGAAGAGAAAATGAATCAATGATGTGGGCTTGGCAGAGTCGATTACCCCTTTGGGGTCTCAGCTTTCTTTTTGTGAAATGAAAGAGCTGGTTAAGGTGACCTTGGTCCCCATCTAGCTCCGACATTCTATATTATATATTTAGGTTTCTGTAGCTAAAAATAAATATCACGTTTGGTTCATTGAACTTCAACTTTGAGTTCTCCCTTGCTGATCTTCTAACTATTGGTTGGTTTCCCAGGTCTTTCAGTATCATGAAAGGGATGCCCTTATGAGCTAGCTTCCCTGGGCATATTGTGTTAGTGTATGTGGTGTGTGCATTGCATGTAGTATATAAATATATTAAGAAATCAATAACTTCCTTCTTCATTTCTGCCTGTCTTGTGTGAGTCTAGTGACATGAACAATTTTCGCAGGGTCTGGTCATTCTTTTTTTTTTTCTTTTTTTTTGAGATGGAGTTTCACTCTTGTTGGCCAGGCTGGAGTGTAATGGCGTGATCTCGGCTCACCACAACCTCTGCCTCCCAGGTTCAAGAGATTCTCCTGCCTCAGCCTCCCGAGTAGCTGGGATTACAGCATGCGCCACCACAACCTGCTAATTTTGTATTTTTAGTAGAGACAGGGTTTCTCCATGTTAGTCAGGCTGGTCTCGATCTCCTGACCTCAGGTAATCCGCCCACCTCAGCCTCCCAAAGTGTTGGGATTACAGGAGTGAGCCACCGTGCCCAGCCGGTCCTGGTCATTCTTAAGAATCTGGGGCCAGGCGTGGTGGCTCATACCTCTAATCCCAGCACTTTGGAAGGCCAGGAAGGGTGGATTGCCTGAGCCCAGGAGTTTAAGATCAGCGTAGGCAACACAGTGAGAGGTGACAGCGTGCTGGCAGTCCTCACAGCCCTCGCTCACTCTCGGCGCCTCCTTTGCCTGGGCTCCCACTTTGGTAGCACTTGAGGAGCCCTTTAGCCCACCGCTGCACTGTGGGAGCCCCTTTCTGGGCTGGCCAAGGCCTGAGCCCACTCCCTCAGCTTGCAGGGAGGTGTGGAGGGAGAGGCGCGAGCCGGAACCGGGGTTGTGTGCGGCGCTTGCGGGCCACCTGGAGTTCCGGGTGGGCGTGGGCTTGGCAGGCCCCGCACTCGGAGCAGTCGGCTGGCCCTGCCGGCCCTGGGCAATGAGGGACTTAGCACCCGGCCAGCGGCTGCGGAGGGTGTACTGGGTCCCCCAGCAGTGCCAGCCCACCAGCGCTGCACTCTATTTCTCGCGGGGCCTTAGCTGCCTTCCCGCGGGGCAGGCCTCGGGACTGCAGCCTGCCATGCCTGAGCCTTCCCCCGCCTCCGTGGGCTCCTGTGCAGCCCGAGCCTCCCCAACGAGCGCCACCCCCTGCTCCATGGAGCCCAGTCCCGTCGACCACCCAAGGGCTGAGGAGTGCGAGCGCACAGCGCAGGACTGGCAGGCAGCTCCACCTGCAGCCCTGGTGCAGGATCCACTAGGTGAAGCCAGCTGGGCTCCTGAGTCTGGTGAGGACGTGGAGAACCTTTATGTCTAGCTCAGGGGTTGTAAATACACCAATCGGCACTCTGTATCTAGCTCAAGGATTGTAAACACACCAATCAGCACTCTGTATCTAGCTCAAGGTTTGTAAACACACCAATCAGCACCCTGTTTAGCTCAAGGTTTGCGAATGCACCACTCGACACTCTGTATCTAGCTGCTCTGGTGGGGCCTTGGAGAACCTTTATGTCTAGCTCAGGGATTGTAAACACCCCAATCGGCACTCTGTATCTAGCTCAAGGATTGTAAACACACCAATCAGCACACTGTGTTTAGCTCAAGGTTTGTAAATGCACCAATCGACACTTTGTATCTAGCTGCTCTGGTGGGGCCTTGGAGAACCTGTGTGTCAAAACTCTGTATCTAACTAATCTGATGGGGATGTAGAGAACCTTTGTATCTAGCTCAGGGATTGTAAACGCACCAATCAGTGCCCTGTCAAAACAGGCCACTTGGCTCTACCAATCAGCAGGATGTGGGTGGGGCCAGATAAGAGAATAAAAGCAGGCTGCCCGAGCCAGCATTGGCAACCTGCTCGGGTCCCCTTCCACACTGTGGAAGCTTTGTTCTTTCGCTCTTTGCAATAAATCTTGCTACTGCTCACTCTTTGGGTCCACGCTGCTTTTATGAGCTGTAACACTCACCGCGAAGATCTGCAGCTTCACTCCTGAACCCAGCGAGACCACGAGCCCACTAGTAGGAACAAACAACTCCAGACACGCTGCCTTAAGAGCTGTAACACTCACCGCAAAGGTCTGCAGCTTCACTCCTGAGCCAGCGAGACTACGAACCCACCAGAAGGAAGAAACCCCGAACACATCCGAACATCAGAAGGAACAAACTGCAGACGCGCCACCCTTAAGAGCTGTAACACTCACCGCGAGGGTCCGCGGCTTCATTCTTGAAGTCAGTGAGACCAAGAACCCACCAATTCCGGACACAACAGCAAGACCTCTCTATCAAAAAAAAAAAAAAAAAAACCAAAAATTAGACAGGTGTGGTGGTGTGTGCCTGTAATCTCAGCTACTTGGGAGGCTGAGGTGAGAGGATTTCTTGAGCCAGGAGTTCCAGATTGCAGTGAGCTATGATCACACCACTGCACTCCAGCCTAGGTGACAGAATGAGACTTTGTCTCAAAAAAAAAAAAAACAAAGAAAAGAAAATAGATTTTATACTCAATACCCCTGTATTTGAATCATGACTTTACCTTGTACAAACTGTAACAAGTTATCTTGTGTATATTCATATCTCATGTATATATTAGTATCTTCATCCTGTATATATTAAGACAAATTACTTAATTTTGATTTTCATTTTCCTTAGCTGTCAAATTGGATTGAAAATACCTTCTAGAGCCAGGTGTAGTGGCCTGTGCCTATAGTCCCAGCTACTCTGGAGACTGAGGTGGGAGGATCACTTGAGCCCAGGCGTTTGAGGCTGTAGTGAGCTGTGGTCATGCCGCTGCACTCCAGCCTGGATGACAGAACGAGATCCTGTCTCTTAAAAAAAAAAAAAGAGTCTGAATGTTTGGAGTTCAGAGACTACACACTGGAGTTATGGCTACTCCCTCACCTCTATGCATCCACACAACAGACTCAGAAAAAAACATCTGCCTTTACTTGGAAAATCTTACTACTTAGAAAAACTTACTACTTGGAAAATCATGGTATTTTCAAACGAAATGGAGATAAAAGTCCTTGTGGAAACTTTACAAATACACAGTGTCATTCCCTGAGGTGGTTCAAAGAACACCTTCATCAGGCTGGGTGTGGTGGCTCACGCCTGTGATCCCAGCACTTTGGGAGGCCAAGACAGGTGGATGGCTTGACCTCAGGAGTTCAAGACCAGCCTGGGCAACACAGCAAAAACCCGCCTCTGTTAAAAAGAAAAAAAGCAAAACACACAAAAGACAAAGAACACCTTCATGACGCAAGGTCAGGGCCAGACATAATATCAGTGTGATTTGATTTAAACCATTATCCTGCAGTGTTTCCTCCCAGAAATGTTATTGCCTCTCTTCAACCCCATCATTGTTAAAAAATGGACAGAATCTTATAATTGAGACACATGTGATCTAAGGAAATGTGCTTGCCTATAAATATGGTCCCACAAAGTCTGCCTGTACTGAAGCCAAGAGCAGCTCTCAAGCAATAGACAAAATTTCTTTTCCGGACTCTTGTTATTTTTTCTACCTTTTCCTCCCAGGTTTTTAACACTGTTCACTGATTATCATGGGCCTCTGCTATGATGCACCCAGTGTGGAAAACATCTAAGCCTTCAGTTCAGTGTCTCCCTTCCCTTCTCACTACCCTTAAAAGAAGGGTAGCAAGGTATAGTGGAAAAGAGTAAAGCACTAAGACTCAAATAAATCTGAGACCCAGCTCCTCCATTTGTTGATGGAGCCTCAGTTTCTATAATCTACTAACACTTATTATCTCCTACCTCTGCTAATCACCCCTGAGTCCCTTACCAGCAAGAACCATGCATTATTTCTTCTTTTTTATCTCATACTACTTAGTGTATAGCATGCAGCAGAGGCTTGACACATGCCTCTGGAGTAAAATTGAACCAACTTGACACATAATCTTGCATGGATCATGAAACGTGGAATGTCTGTGCTAAAAGGAACTCAAAGACCTACCCAGTGCAGTGTCTGCAAATGCAAGGCAGATGCAACCCACTCTTCTGTGCTAAATGGACAGAAATGACTAAATCGTCACAATATTCTTTCTAGCAGAGTGTCTTTCCCGACCTAAGCTTCACAATTTTCAATGGAGCTCCCTTGGAGGCCACTGCTGAAATTAGCACTGGAGAAAAAAACCTATGTACCATTCTGGATTAAGTATAACTTGCATTTTATAAATGAAGAAACCCAGACCTAGATAGGTGATGTGATTTGGCCAAGGTCACACAACTAATTGTAGGGTGAATTCAAAATAGAACGTAGCCAGCCCTCCATATCCACAGGTTCCAAATCAGAGGATTAAACCAAAAACAGATAAAAAATATTCAGAAAAATTTTTTTAAAATAACACAATAACAAAAAGTAATACAAATTTAGGCCGGTCGTGGTAGCTCATGCCTGTAACCCCAGCACTTTGGGAGGCCAAGGTGGGTGGATCACTTGAGGCCAGGAGTTCGAGACCAGCCTGGCCAACATGGCAAAACCCTGTGTCTACCAAAAGTACAAAAATTAGCTGGGCGTGGTGGCATGTGTCTGTAGTCCTAGCTACTTGGGAGGCTGAGACATGAGAATTGCTTGAACCCGGGAGGCAGAGGTTGCAGTGAGCTGAGATCGAGCTACTGCACTCCAGTCTGGGTGACAGAGTGAGACTCTGTCTCCAAAAAAAAAAAAAAATTAAATATAGTATGACAACTGTTTACAAAGCGTTTATTTGTATTAGGTATTATTAGTAATCTAGAGATGATTTAAAGTACACAGGAGGATGTGCATAGGTTTATATAAGGGAATTGAACATCTGAGGATTTTGGTATTCATGAGGACTCCTGGAGCCAAACTTTCCCTGCAAGCCCTGTGGATACGTAGGGACTGTATAGGTCTCCATGCTGTCCATCCAGTGCTCTATCCACAGCTTAACATTTGGATTCTAACAGAAGTCTCAGTGCCTTCAAGCCAAGGAGTGAGTACTGGGGAGAATTTCTAGCAATTGACGAATGTGCTTTTTGGTGGGAGTGGTGGGGTGCTTGGCAGACAGGAGAGCCTTAGAGTCATGTGGATACCTTCTTGGTATTTCAGAAGGCAAGTCAATTGCTCAGCACACTTTCACTGAAGGCCTCTTCCAGGCACAGATGCAAGGACTTAGAGGCATAGATAGATAAAACGAGGACTCCGCCCAGGGCTTATAGACCAAAAAACAAACATTGTAAAAAAAACCAGAATGATAAGTGAACTAACAGAGATATGCCTAGAGCCTTGCAAGGGCAAAAGGACATGACCACACATTGCCTAGAGAAGTCATAGGGAACTTAACTGAGGAAGTAGCTTCTGAGCTGATTATTTGAAGAGAAGTCACAGTTTTCCCAGGAAATTAAGAAGGAAAGAGTGTTCCATCACAGAGAACTGTGTGTATAATGGCAAAGGGCTGGCTGGAACAGAGTCTGTCATATACTGGCAACAACAGAGAGTTCTGTGTGCAAGGAGTTCCAAGTATGTGATGAAGGGGGGTGGAGAAGAGAAGGGAATGAGGGCAATGTCCAGTGTCAGGAGAGGGATCTAGAGAGAGAAGCAACACCTGCTTTGAAGGAGTCTACAAAGGCTGATAAGACATGCATAAATCATTATAATGCATGGTAGAATGATCCAGTGTTTTTCAGAGGATCAAACGATGGAGAGGAGAGCTCAGAGAAGGGAGAGATGACTTTTCACTGGGAGTTAGGGATATATTACTGATAAGTCAAGCAGGGTTCAAAGTGATCCTCTTTTACTATTGAAATTCAAGTAGAAGTTAAAAATCTGCGATACAATTACGTGCCCAATCGTGTTCTCATTGGGTCATACCTTTAACTTGATAGACCTGATCCTAAGTCCCAACACACCACCCAGTGGGGTGCCCATTCCCATTACATAATATATTGTGTGTTTTCTTCACTACTCTGTTACCCAGTGCCTACAACAGTGCCTGACACCTGGTAGGTGCTGAATAAATATTTGTGGAATCAGTCTTTTAAATGATATATTTTTATTATGGCAACTACACACTCTAGGTTTTTCCCAGTGTCTTAAAAAATCTATCTCCCTTGGGAGGCCGAGGTGGGTGGATCACAAGGTCAGTAGTTCAAGACCAGCCTGACCAACATGGTGAAACCCTGTCTCTACTAAAAATACAAAAATTAGCTAGGCATGCTGGCATGTGCCTGTAATCCCAGCTGCTCAGGAGGCTGAGGCAGGAGAATCACTTGAACCCAGGAGGCAGAAGTTGCAGTGAGCCAAGAAAAAAATATATATATATCTGTCCCTTAGTCACCATTAGTACCACTGTATTTGTCATGCATCTGGATTTCTGACTTAGCTAACACGGTAAGAGAACCCATAGATACAATATAGAAAAGCTTCATTCTCAGAAACTCTCCCTATGCGAGCTGGAGTTTTTGGGAGGGAGGTGGGAGAGAAGTGTGGTTTAGTAAGAGCACACCATTTCTGGGCTGGAGGCCTCAGCCGTTCCCTGCTGCACAGTTAACTGCCCATGCAGTCTTGGACCAAGGCATCGTGTCGTCTCGTTCTTTGCCTACTGAACACACAGGCTCTGAGAGTCTTGGGTGGAAGGGGAAAGCATTCGCATCTTGAAAAGGATGTAGTTGGGGCACTTGTGGCCTTGTTTGTTTCTTTCCAGAGCTCTGGCTACTCTATTGGAAAAGGTAAACTTTCAGATCTGCAGGGATGAAAAAGTGTGTTGCTTCACAACTTAGCATCTACCTGATACTGCCTGGAATGTAACATTTAATGTGTTTGATTATCATGGTCAAATGAATCATCAGTGAAAATCATTATCAACTAAATATGTTCCTTTTTTTTTAAACAAAAGATTCCAACTTTGTTTAGTTTTAGGTTCAGATGCCAAGTTTTTTGAGCAGAGGAATAGGCTTGCTTTATATTCTGACCTTTTACAGTCTCTACCTCTACCTCTCCTTGAAAATTCTGAATCCCTTCTGTATTTAGGCAGTAATAGAGAAGGCTGTCTTTCCTAATGGTTTCACCGGCCTCTCATCAACTGAAACTGAAAGCCTTTGGAATTCTCTCCACCATTTCACCACTACATTCTTGAGTCCTCTTGATTCTATCCCCAGATTATTCTTACATGTATTCCCTCTTGTCCAGCACATTAATTGAGGTTCTCAGACTGAGTTATTCTAACTGCCTTTTAACCAATCTCTCTGTCTCCAAGATCTCATTATCAAGCCAGCCTTTGCACTGCTACAAAACTAACCTCCCTAAAACACAGGTTACAGTATGGCCCTCTCTTCCTTTCTGGGCATATCCTTATAACACAGGGAATAAAATACAAAATTCTAGTATGCTATTCAAGGCCACCTCAAGTCTTGACAATGCTTTATGAGCCCAACCTCTGGAAAATGAAAAATAAATAGAAGAAAAATAAGTTTATAAAATAAGCTGGATATAGTTCATAAAATCTGTGTCCAAAAATCTACTGTAAAAAGTGTTTGTGTGTGTGCATACAAATATACATTTAGATAGATAGAGATATGTATATTACACACAATGTTATAAATGGTTAAGATTTCTAGACAAGCCCATACAAATCTATTTAATGTATAATTTGTAAACAAACTACTGTGCATGTGCAACAAAAATTACTCTGCAATGCCAATAAATAAAATAGGAAAACCATTAAAATTTAAAATAATTTTTAAGAAATATATCTTGACCACTGACCCTTGAGATGACAAGATGGACAGACGACTCCATTTGTCTTGATAGCTAACATTTACAATGTGCTTACAATATGCCAGGCCATATTCTAAGAGCTTTACAAGCAACAGCTTTACAAGTATTTGATCTCACAATCACCTTATAAAATAGATACTATTTCTGCATTTTGTAAACAAGGAAACTGAGGCAGGGGGTAATTAACTTGCCCAAAGTCACATGCAAACTGGTAAAGATGAGATTTGAATTCAGACAGCTTGGTTCCAAAGTTCCCACTGCTTAAATTAGTACAGCCATTATGGAAAACAGTATTAAAAGTTCCTCAAAAAATTAAGAATAGAACTACCATGTGATCCAACAATCTCACTACTAGGTATATACACAAAGGAAATGAAATCAGTAAATTGAAGAGATATCTGCACTCCCATGTTTACTACAGCATTATTCACAATTGCCAAGATATGGAATCAACCTAAGTGTTCAACAATGGATGAATATGGATAAAGAAAATGTGGTATATATATACATATATATATATATATATATATGTATATATATACCACAAAGGAATACTATTCAGCCACAAGAAATAACGAAATCCTGCCATTTGCAACAACATGGATGAATCTGGAAAACATGTTAAGTGAAATAAGCCAGACATAGAAAGACAAACAGCACATGTTCTCACTCATATGCAGAATTTTAAAAAATTGATCTCTGGCTAGATGCAGTGGCTCAGGCCTGTAATCCTAGCACTTTGGGAAGCCGAGGCAGGTGGATCACCTGAAGTCAGAAGTTCGAGACCAGCCTGGCCAACATGGTGAAACCCTATCTCTACTAAAAATACAAAATTAGCCAGGCATGGTGGCACATGCCTGTAAACCCAGCTACTGGAGAGGCTGAGGCAGGAGAATTGCTTGAACCCAGAGACAGAGGTTGCAGCGAGCCAAGACTGTGCCACTGCACTCTAGACTGGACGACAAGAGTGAGACTCTGTCTCAAAAAATCAATCAATCAATAAATAAATATAAAAATAAAGATAACCAAAGTTTCCACATTTAATGACAATTCTATGTTGAGAGCCACTGTAGAGTTACCAGGAAGAGCTAGAGCTGGTTAATGGTGGAGAATGTGCAGGAAGTGTCTAAAACTGTCAGGGCTAGACTGGCTGGGGAACAAAACTGGGTAGTCAGGATTGGGCATTGGGTACATGATGTTTTACTGAGGTAATTTTAGTGCCAGTGATATTTCAGTGTTCAGACTTAATTCATTACTGTAAAGAATAAATTATTAAATTTTCAGCTTTTAAAAAATCATCAAATAATCTGTGTAGATAATTTCCTTAATGTCAGGATGAAATGAGGGTCAGATGAGGAATTCAGGAATGGGGCTGGACACAGAGATGTGGTGAGAGATGGTGAAGTTTATGAATGGGGTAAGGTTGTTACCCATGTCATTTGTTCATTTTTTAAAAGTGATAACCAATTTCTCTGACTCTAAGATCTCCTAATCAAGCCAGCCCTTGCACGGCTACAAAACTAACCTCCCTAAAACACAGGTAAGACTATGGCACTGTCTTCCTTTCTGGGCTGCTCCTTATTGGCTTGATTTTTAGGGTCCATTATATGCAAAGTGTCAAAACAAAAATTTATTACTTCAGAGGGACATGCAGGAGGAAGAGGTTAAGCACTGAGTGCTAACCACAGTCTGCCTTGGGCAGAAGCAGAAAGAAGCCTCAGGCCAAATGATAGAAGGGAAGTTGCTTTCTGTTCTGGTTGCCGGAAAGGGCAAAGAATCAAAACACCACTTTCGCAATGAATGATTTTACAAAATTGCAATAACTGTGACAAGACCTGAAAGACAAAACGCATTTTTGAAACATCTTCATGCAGTATCTTTTTGCTTTGAAGTATTCCCCATTTGAAAATTGGGATTGTTTGATGATGTGCCATCATCTCTGGTATCAAGGCAAATACCAAGACAAATCTTGGTAGATCAAGACAAATGAAATATTGTGAGAAAATTGGGATACAGAACCAGGTTCAAATCCACACTCTACCACGTATCAGCTGTGTGTTTTTAGGCAAATCTTAACCTCACTGAATCTCAGTTCTTTCGTTAATTAAAGGGGAATAATTTTACTACCTGAGCCTTAGGATTGTTAGGGTGCCTCAGACAGTCAGCATTCAGTAAATATTCAAATATTCATCAAATAGCAAGAGTGGTTAGTGGGATTACAGTTGATTCTTTATTTTAGGTCTCTGTATTTCTTAGATTGTCTACCATGAGTATATGTTGTTTTTGTAATTAGAAAGAAAAATAAAACTTATTCTTTTTAAAAATGAAGGCTGGAGGGCTGGGTACAGTGGCTCTTGCCTGTAATCCCAGCACTTGGGGAGGCCAAGGCAGGAGGATCACTTGAGCCCAGGAGTTGGAGAGCAGCCTGGGCAACATGGGAAAACCCTATCTCTATCAAAAATACAAAAATTAGCCAGGCATGGTGGTGTGTGCCTATAATCCCAGCTACTTGGGAGGCTGAGGTGGGAGGATGGTTTGAACCCAGGAGGCGGAGGTTGCAGTGAGCCGAGATCGCACCACTGCACTCCAGCCTGGGCAACAGAGCCACACCTTGTCTCAAAAAAAAGAAGGCCTGGTGTGGTCACTCATGCCTGTAATCCCAGTGCTTTAAAAGGCCAAGGAGGATTGCTTGAGGCCAGAAGTTCAAAACCAGCCTGGGGAACGTAGTGAGACCTCATCTCTACAAAAAATGGAAAAAAAAAAAAAATTAACTGGGTGTGGTAACACACGCTTGTAGTCCTAGCTATGTAGGAAGCTGAAGCAGGAGGATCTTTTGAGCCCAGGAGTTTGAGGCTGCAGTGAGCCATAATCATGCCACTGCACTACTGCCTGGGCAACAGAGCAAGACTCTGTCTCAAAATAATAATAATAATAAAAATTAAAGATGAAGGGCATAATTTCTCATATTTTTACATTTGCTCTCCCCACCCTTGTCTCTTTTATGTCTCTTTCTGCTGTTGTAAAGAGTGCATGCTGTCTATGCAGTGATATTCAGAAGGCACCATAGAATGACAGTCATTCTCTATTCTCCAGCACAGTGCTTTTGGGGTCAGCTGACTCTACCCAGGCCTGCAGTACTGAAATGAAGCTCAGATAAGGGTGGTGTCTGTGTCCATGGGAGATCTGTTCTCTTGATTACATATCGATTCCCATCCTACCATTTCCTCAGTTTGACACTAAGCTGGATGCTCCCAGCCATCCCCAGTCCTCAGAGAACTGTATTTTTTCCTTCTGGTTTTATTTATTCGGCACCAAGGCCTAGTGGCACTGACATGGCTGCAGGAGTCAAGCCTGCAGTTGGTCTTTGAAAAACAAGGAGAGTGTGGGCGAATGCATTAAAGGAAGCAAAGCTCTGGCAGGAAACCAGCTTCTAATCTTGACGCCACCCCTGGTTCTCTTCTTTTCTTTATCATTTTAGGCTTGTGGGTCCCAGATCTCCATATTTGCCTTCTGGAGCTGCTTTAGCAATAAGAAAAAAGATGGATGAGGGAATTAGGGCCGAGTTACTCCAGCCCCATGAAGCACTCCAGCACCAGGAAGCATAACCTGAGGCTTCATCACGTTTGGAGCTGCCTGCCTTGCAGTGGCCCATCCCTCTCATGCAGAGGGCCTATTTTCAGAGTCACAGAGGTAGGGAAAGAGCCAAAGGGCCAGAGTCTTTCTGAATATGTGGGCTTTGGGAGTACAAGGTGCCCATCATCAGATTCCTCTCAAACCCGTGGCCACTTGCTTGTTCCCATCTCAGTAAACGTTGCTGCCATCCACCAGCTGCCCAAGTCAGAAATCTAGGAGTTGCTTTGGACCACCTTCCTTTCTTCACATTTCACATCCAAGTATACACACAATCCTACTTACTCTACTTTGTAAAAGTGGCCCTTGAAGCCACCCACTTCCCATTTCCAACTAGCTGAGACAAATAAGCTCTTCTGTCTCTATAACTGGTATCCCCCAAATATGACAGTTGTTTAAATGCCTGATAGTCCCAAACAACAGCAAGAGAGCATAAGGTCACACAGTCAGTGACACATAGATCCAGAGGGGAGTGCAGGCTTCCTGATTCCTAGTCCAGCACTCCTTCTGGATTTGTTCATTCGTTCAATATGCTGTATTGGGCCCTTAAGAGATGCCAGACACACTGCTAGACACACTTATCTCTGGGGTTTCTCCAGGGTCACCTCTGGGGTGACTTCACATATTGGATTATGGTTTTCTGCCTGTTATTTTATGTCCCTTTGCTCTGGCATATCACAGAGTAGGGCATCCCTCAGGCCCCTGCCGGACCTCTCGTCCTAGCGTTCCACAAGTTGGCTTCTGTGTGGTTTACTCACAACAGCTTCTGAGCTGTGGGGCCAACAGAAAATACACACATTGAGGCATTTCTCCAGAGGAAGAAACTATGTGAGTCAAACATTTAAGCCACAAGTAAGTGCAAATATTTCCCTCTAGACCAAACTTCTGTACATAGGAAAGGGGAACAGGAAGGTTGATCTGGGTTCAGTTTTCGTTCCTATCTCACTCCATGACATCTTGGGAAGGAGGAGCTCACAGCATAAGTCCTTAGCATATCCAGAATTCCAGTGATTCATTTAACACATGTTAATAAAGGTATGCCATGTGCCAGGCATCAGCATGGGTTCTAGGAACACAGTGCTCTGTCACACAGATGGAGATTCTGTCCTAGGGGATTTTGTAGACTCACACAATTGGACCTAACCTACCACTTAGTTTCCTTTTAAATACATTCATTTTTGAATGCCATATTCACAAATTTCAAATAAAGATTATAGAATCATAGAATACAGGAGACCCAAAGGAGATGTTCATTTAACCCAATGCCTTTCTCCTCTTAGTCAATGTTTAAATCCCTTTCCCAATATCCCTCTCAAGTGATCATGTGATTCCTCCTTGGACACCTGCAATGACAGAGGATTTACTGCCTCCAAGGTGATCTATTCTATTTCTGAACAGCAGGAAGGTTAAATGTTCTTCCCTGTGTGGAGCCAAAATCACTTTCCCTAAAACTTGTATTGTGTTCTGCCCTTTGGGCCTATACAGGACAAGACAGTCTCTTCCATTCTGAATGGGCCCTGGCTATGTGAGGATGGTTGTTAGGGTGCCCAAGCATTCTCCAAACATCTCCCCTTGATGCTCCCTCTCCCCATGAACATGGTTTTGAGCTCATTCTCTAGTCAAATGGCCAACAGAGCCACCCTCCCCTGCCCAACTCTGTGGAAGGACCTTCACAGAAACAATATTTTCCTTGATTCTCCCACATTAAGTTCAGAGATCATGCCACTATAGAGCATCCTTCTCTCACCTCTACAATACCCCATCACTTGTGTAATTCTGTATGTACCATTGAAACAAGCAGGCAAACTAGAGCTAATAATTGAGCTTTCAGGGTGGCTTTGATTAAAAGAGGTAATGAATGTTGAATCAAATACCGCAACAAGTATTGATTGAACACTCATTCTACACTGCACACTGTGCTGAGCTCTGTGTGTGACACCATCCTGAAGAAGATAGAAAAGGCCTCTAACCTTACGGAGCTTTTAGCCTAGATCCTGAACATAAGCCCCTCTCCAGGGCTTGTACAGTTTTAACCAAAGCTGGGGGTCCTCAGAAGCAAATCTCCATGACCTAAGCTGAAAGCTCAAAAATGGTACCATTATTATGGTCATCATGATGAACATAGATACGACCATATTAACGCCAATGCAGCCTTTAGATGTTACAATTTCCCTGTAAGAATAATACTTTTGGAAACCTAAGAAAGTCCATAGTGGTATTTCTAATGAATAACAACCATGGTATCACCTATGGCCTCATTTTTTCCTACTAGAAACTCCATATTTCCCATAAATCAAGGAGTTTTATAGTAAATGACCTGGGTTAGCTTCTACTGAGTGACTATTCTAATCTGGATCACTTTTCCTACCTTGGTCAAACCAAATGTGAGATTTTAGTGCAAAGCAGCAGTTTTATTGAGGGAAGCGCAGTTGCACTTACAGGCATGGTGCCAGGCGCCTTTCCTCCTTCCACTGTCTGCTGTAGTCATTATCCTGACCACAGTTCTCTTTGGCCATCATCTTATTCGGCATGCTACAGTTGACAGAATTTGCATCCAATATTAAAGAGGCTTTCAGCTTTTCCAAAAGCTGTGCCTTGGCTTCCTTATCATTTCACATTACAGCTTGCACATTGTTTGGTCAGGGAACTGATGGGAATGGAAGTTATTTACTGAAAAATAAATCATCTCTTATTTCAGTTGAAACCACTGTTCTTCCTGTTTCTCTGTTACTGTCAGATAATCCACCATCTTGGGTGGAGTGTGCATGAAACCACTACCTAACATATGACCAGGGGAGGGAAGTGACCACAGGATATCACTATCTGTGTCAGAAGAGTGGCAGATATTTAGCAGGAAGCACTTCGCATTTACTGGTACAGCAGAGTTGTGTATCTGGGAAGATGGTCCATGGCCACCATGTTACTAGGATGAGAGTTAAGGTCTCTTTCATTACGCCTCATCCACTGCCCCTATATACTGACAAGATTTATTAATACTATCTACGCTTTTGGATATTAATCATAATTTTTTTTTTGAGACAGAGTTTCACTCTTGCTGGAGTGCAATGGCGAGATCTTGTCTCACTGCAGCCTCCACCTCCTGGGTTCAACTGATTTTTCTGCCTCAGCCTCCTGAGTAGCTGGGATTACAGGCATGTGCCACCACACCCGGTTAATTTTGTATTTTTAGTGGAGACGAGGTTTCTCCATGTTGATCAGGTTGGTCTCGAACTCCCAACCTCAGGTGATCCACCTGCCTTGGCCTCCCAAAGTGCCGGGATTACAGGAGTAAGCCACCACGCCTGGCCTATTAATCATAATTTTATCCATGTGGCTAATATTATCTACAATTAGCCTGGCATTGTGCTTGGCACTTTATGTACTCTATCTCACTCAATCTGCACAACAAATCTTATGTGGTAAGCATGATTATTCGGTTTTCACATGAGAAAACTGGTTCAGAAAGGGCAAGTGGGTTGCTCAGGGTAACTTTAATAAGATTCAGGCCCAGTGTGGTGATGCACAGAGCCTGACATCTTTTCACTCTCTTACTTTACCGCCCTGTACGCACAGAGCCTGACATCTTTTCACTCTCTTACTTTACCACCCTGTACACATGAATCCCAATCCAGAAAAGAGGGGGCCCCTCTCAGAATGTCCTTCCTCCCATACTTGTTCCCTCCCTCCCATTATTTGTGTTTTTATCTCCTACACAGGCTTGCAAGTTCTGTTGAGGGGAAGATGCCATTCATCTTTGTAGTCTTCCAGAGAATAGAATACGATAGTGTCTCAAAAAATGCCAAGTGAAAGCACACACACAAACCAGAATATAACGCTATAGCTGGAATTTCCGGCTCCTAGTCCAAAATTGCAGAAAGACTTCCTTCTTAAGTTTAATAATGAATCAAATCTTATGTAGCCTATGTGATATTAATAGTAGCCTTGCAGTGACTGAACAGTAAAACCCCTTTTTCACTGTGGCTCCAAATTGCACATCCTCTTGGTGTCCAAAGCCAAAGAGAATAAAAATCCTCCCACCCATAGTGTGCCAGTCAAAAGTAGCTGAGTCAAGACATGCAGTTTCTCAAATACGAATAGAAAAACTTTCTGCTCTACATGAATAGGAGAAGCTTCCCCAGAAGCACAAGAAACTAGTGAGAGTCACTGTGCAAAGAGCGTAAGAGGAGAGATCTCCTCTTTACATACAAAGCTGGCTTTGCTGGGACCAGATGCAGACTGAGAGGCAGTGTTCTCAGTCATTAGTATTTAAGACCCTGACACCTGAAAATCATTATTCCAATTAGAATGGAAGAAACATGCAAGAAATAGGTGCACAGGGATCAGCAAGCCAAGAAAGAAAGAGGACTGGGATGGCAATAACTCTCCAAATTTATGGAGGGCTTCCTATGTGCAGGCACTTACTTTATTAGTTTTAGTATTTATAACAATTTGAGGGGTAGATCTATTTTGCAGATGTAGAAATGAAGCTGTAGAGAAGTAACCTGCCCAAGTTCTCCTTGTTGGTAAATGTAGAGCTGAGAGAATTGAACTCAAATGTCTGACTCCAAAGCCTAAGTGCTTAACCATTAATGCTAATCATTAACTACACTTAACTAACCATTTCGTCTATTCCTTGGTGAGCAGGGACTAGAGGTTACATACTAGAACTCCACTGCATATTCTTTATTGGCCTTATCTACATTATGAAAAAACTAAATGTATAGTTCTCATTCTGTAAAATGGATGCAGTCATTCAAAATTAATCTTTTTGTTGTCAATTTCAGTCCTGTGCTAACAACCTCCCCTAGATAATGTACAGAGACATCTGGACTCAGTGTCTCCACACTGACAATTTTATTCAAGAAACTCATATCCAGAGCGGCCAGCCAGATAAGCAGCAGCCGTTATAGGCTTGAGCCTGATAAAAAATGTTGCTTGAGGCCGGGCATGGTAGCTCATGCCTGTAATCCCAGCACTTTGGAAGGTCAAATCCGAGGTGGGTAGATCACCTAAGGTCAGGAGTTTGAGACCAGCCTGGCCAACATGGTAAAACCCTGTCTCTACTAAAAATTAGCCAGGCCTGGCAGTGTGCTCCTGTAAACCTAGCTACTTGGGAGGCTGAGGCATAAGAATCGCTTGAACCTGGGATGTGGAAGTTGCAAAAATGTTTTTTAAAAAACTACTTGTTTCACTTATATTCATAGAGTGGATTATAGTCTACCATGCACTTCATATCTATTATTTCATTTGATCCTCTAAAGAATATTATGAGATAGATAAAATAAGTAATATTATCCCTATTATATATATGAAGAGGCTCACTTAGAATTACAAAATTAGAGCCGGGCGCAGTGGTTCACACCTGTAATCCCAGCACTTTGGGAGGCTGAGGCGGGCAGATCACCTGAGATCAGGAGTTCGAGACCAGCCTGGCAAACATGGTGAAACCCCATCTCTACTAAAAATACAAAAATTAGCCAGGCGTGGTAGCAAGCACCTGTAATCCCGGCTACTTGGGAGGCTGAGGCAGTAGAATCACTTGAACCCAGGAGGCAGAGGTTGCAGTGAGCCGAGATCGCACCACTGTACTCCAGCCTGGGCAACAGAATGAGACTCTATCTCAAAAATAAATAAATAAAATAAAATTAGAAAGTGGTGGAACTGGGACTGTATTTCAGGGGGACTTCGAGTTCAGGTCTTGATAATCCAAAACCCAAATAAACAAACTTCTAGCCCTTTAGAAATATGGATGGAACCATGCTCAAATCTTGACGTTATCACACAAGTCTATCAGCTTCACACATCACTATCACATCTGCCAAATAAGGATGAGGATATCTGCTTTGCAGGATTGTTCAACTAAATGAAATAATGTAGGTAAAGCCCCTTCAATAAAGTAGTGAACAGAACAGACATGGATCCTGTCCTCCTGAAGTTTATAGTTTGGAATCAGGAGGTGGGGATTAAGAAGAAAACATTCAATAATACACACTTAACTATCAAGTTATACTAATAAAAAGTGTTATAAGGGAAAAATACAGAGTGCTATGCAAATGTGCAGTGGGGTGACATAACTTAGAGTGTGGTCCAGAGAGGCTTCCCTAGGCAGTGACAGCTAAGCTGAGACAAGAGGATGCAGGACAATAAGCCAGGTGACACGGGGAAGTGTGAGGCCATGGGTGTGGGTGTCGGTTACAGCAGAGAGGGTTCCAGACATAAGAAGCATTTTTGAAGACGTGTGGCGCCCATGAGAAACAAAGAAATTACTTGTGGGGCTGGAGTGTAAAGAGATCCAAGAAGAATGATGTGACAGGATGTTGGTGAGGTTGGCAGGCTTCATGCCATGTGGGGCCTTGCTGGTCAAGTTTAAAATTTTGAACTTTATCCTAACAGCAATGGGAAACAACCAAAGGGATTTAGGCAAGGGGGCAACATGAATAGGTTTGAGCTTTACAAAGTTCCAATTCCTAACTAGGGAAAGTTGGGATCTTTTTAAAACTTTTCCTTTGGCCAGGAATGGTGGCTTATGCCTGTAAACCTAGCACGGTGGGAGACTGAGGCAGGCGTATCACCTGAGGTCTGGAGTTCAAGACCAGCCTGGCCAACATGGCGAAACCCCATCTCTACTAAAAATACAAAAGTTAGCTGGGCGAGGTGGCGGGCGCCTGTAATCCCAGCTATTCAGGAGGCTGAGGCAGGAGAATCACTTGAACCAAGGAGGCAGAGGTTGCAGTGAGCTGAGATCGTGCCATTGCACTCCAGCCTAGGCGACAGAGAGAGACTCCATCTCAAAAAATAAAAACAACAACAACAAAAAACCCCTTTTCTTTATTTTTTTGAACAAACACTTCCTTAGTACCTCTTATATTGCAAAGACAGCAATAGGCTGTTTGTTTCAAATGTAGAATCTGAAGACAGAATGGGGCAAGAACCAACATGTCCCTTTAAGGAGCTAGGACATGTCACCTCAGAGGCTCCCTCCGCTCCTGCCACCTAATGCAGTTGCTTCTTACTCTAAGCAAGAAGTAACCTCCAAATCCTAAAAGTACATTAAGAACCAGTGGGACATTTCTGGGAAGCTCATTTATTTATTCTTTTAGTTGAGCAGACAAATATTAAGCATCAACTATGTACCCAGCACTGTACTGGGTGCGAGGGTACAAGATTGATAAGATGGAGGTCCTATACTTTAAGAACTCATGGTTTGGGGTTGAGGTAGGCCAGAAAAATAACAATCCCAACAAACTAGAATCTGTTACAAGAGAAAAAGCCAGGAGGGAGTTGCTCACAGAACCTAGAGTGAGGAAAGCTTTAGAAGAGGTGATTAGCACCTAATATATGCTCAGTAGCTGCATACTGAGTAAATTTAAGTTTGAGCTGAGTCTTGAAGATGAGGGGATGGTTAGCAGGCAGAATAAGAGGAGTAGGGAATGAACAAGATCACACATATCAGAAGAGTGTCTTTTGAGATTATTTTATCAGCAGTAAACTGGATGGGTTGAAAGGGAGAGATTATAGGCAAGGAGGTCAAGTAAAAACCTGGAGCAGTGATCCTGCTGAAGACTGAAGAGGACTTCATGTGCACTCAGCAGTAATTGGGACTTTGCTCAGTTTGCCTAACCTTAGCTTGTGCTCAGTGGTACAGTGTACGGCTTGTAATTGTTATTTGCATCTCCCCATGAATGCATGCCTGTTCTCCCTCACTAAGGTGGAGACAGTGTCATTGACTGAAATCCTTATAACACTTAATTCTGTGCCCTGCACCCCATGCATCCCCATCAAAAGTTGGGTTGATGATTGGATTCCTCAAGCTGGCGTGGGAGTGGGAGAGCTGGAACAAGTGAGTAGGGAGAGGAAGGGAACCAGGGCTGGCAACGAGGGTCAAAAAGCATTTCACGTTATTTTAAATTTTTTTCACAAGTGTAATGATGCCTTAATGTGTTCATGACTTAAATAGTTTTTTTAAGGTAAATCATTAAGAATATGCAGTATTGCTTTTCACTGCTTTTCTATTTTTCTTTTTCCTTTTTGTTTTTTTGTTTGTTTGTTTGAGATGGGATTTTGCTCTGTTGCAGGCTGGAGCACAGTGATGCAATTATGGCTCACTGCAGCCTTGACCTTTCAGGCTTAAGAGGTCCTCCCACCTCAGCCTCTTGAGTAGCTAGGACCACAGGGGTGGGCCACCATGTCCAGCTAATTTTTTTATAGAGATTAGGGTCTCACTATGTTGCCCAGACTGGTCTCAAACTCCTAGCCTTAAGCAATCCTCCTGCCTCAGCCTCCCAGATTGTTGAGATTATAGGCATGAACCACTGTGCCATGCCCAGTAGTGCTTTTAATAGTGAAAAGTTTTAAGTACCTAAATATCCAGCAATAGAAATATTACCAAATCAATCATGATACAATTTCAATGGCAGAATTTAACAAAAATAATGTTGTTGAGGTATGTTCACAGATATAAAGAAGTTAGTATTTTATAGTTCCACTTAAAAGTAAGTAGATATTAATTATTATATTCTGAATTATCCCATTTTTGTTAACAAATATATGCACAAAAAGGTTTAAGATACTTTTATATAAGAAGTTTATATAGTTTCTACATCAGCGGGATTCTGTTGTGCTTTCTTTTACTTCTCTATTTCCTAATTTTTAAATAAAAAATAAATAATAAGAAAACCCCAATTTTTAAAAATGTAAATGAAATGAGAAAACTGAACTAGGAACAAAGAGAGCAAGAAAGCTAAGAGGAAAAAATGTACCATGGTGCCATGGTGGATGGGGATAATAAAGAAAGTAGAGAAAAGACGTTCTTGGAATTGTTTTTTTTGAAAGAGATTTTCTTATTTTCCATAAAGTTAAGGGGAAAAATATTTTTGTTCTCAGAGTTTTTCAGTGTGCTTTCCAAGCCATCAAATTCCTAAATATAACCAAAGTTGATGATTTTACAAGTAAGCCAATATAAACATAGTAGATGTTTATATTTCAACATTAACAACGTGACATTGGAGCTGCAAAAGATCTTCACAATTGGCCATATTTTATTTTTCTCAAAAGTCTCCATTTTCAGTCCCCTTTTAAAATGCATCCAGTCCCCCCTCCCCACCCCCTCTTCCACCCCTTTGTGGCTTTAAAATTTCAAGAAAAGGCGGAACCAGATTAACATAGTAAAACTGGGGACAGAGCATGTGGAAGAAAGGAGCAAGAGGGAGGTGGTAGAGGGTTAAGCATTTGGGGAGGAAGAGGAAGAGAAGGAATTTTTGCAGAGCCTTGCCTCAGAGAGGTACTACTCAAACTTAGTCACATCATGTAGGCTCTTGTTAAAATGCAGGTTTTGATTCCACAGATCTGGGTGGGACTCCCTGGTGATACCCATGCTTACTGGTCCATGGACAACTTTGAGCAGCAAGGCCTTAGACTCTGGGAATTTGCTCTTCCACCCAGTCACATTTCACATGGGCAGCCTCTGGCTGTGATAACCTCTTTCTCTCTAACCTAATAGGGTTTTATTTTATTTATTTATTTATTTATTTGTCAAAACACCAAATATTGGAAACTTTTCAGAAAGTAGTTTAACCATGAGCAAGGTACAGTTCAAGGTACTCTCCATGGAAGACAGTAAAATGGGAAATACAGTATGGAATGGGTAGAAGCCCCTGATATATGAATGTTATTTGTTATAAAGGGCCTGGTGTTATGGAAAAAGCCCTGGACTGGTTGTCAACAAAACTGGCTTCAATACTAGTGATTACTAACTAGCTATATGCCCTTGTGCCAGTCATTTTTCTCTGGTTCTCTGTTTCCTTTCCTGTTATATAAAATAATTGGTCTACATGGCTTCTAAAATCTTTTCAGCTCTGACACTTGAAGAGTCTATAAAGGAGATCCTATATAAACAGGAAAGGAGGGAAAGGGATGTGCCACCACACGCGCAGCTGCCAAGGGTCCTGTACATGTGGTATTATTGTGGCGGAATCTCCCCTTTGTCTGCCCAGATGCAAAAATGTTATTGGAGTGAGAGACTGGGAAACTTGCCTGGTATGAAATCCTAGTACCCCAACTTCCTGGTTTTGGCAATTTAGAGTCTTGGGAATCAGTCCCTGCTCCTATAAAATAAGGCAGACCCTGTAAACATGCCCTCCAAGAGCCTCCAATGTAGCTCTGACAGCTTTCAAATTATAAGGTCCTTAATCCTCCATTCTAAGGCCACCCTCAGGTTTCACCTCATTCCCCTGTACTGGTCAGCAGCCAAATTCTGCAGCCTCTTGAGCTTAAGGTCCCAGCCAAAAAGCCTGACTGCCCTCCTACTTGTGAACAAATCCCAATTCTTGAAGCAACCCCAGCCCTCCCCAACAGACTCCCCGCTGGACCCTGAGTCTCCCAGATACTCAAACTCAGTTCAGCCCTGTAGCAATCAAGCCTCAGGGATTTGGGCTGGCTGGAAGGTGACACTTCTCTGTTTAAGATAGTCCCATCTGCAGAGTGAGGATCAGCCCCTAAATTGATAAGCACAGGGTGGGAAAGCGACCTGCCTTAGTGAGATTACCCATACTCTAAAGTAAGGTCCTGCAGCTCCACCTCATACCTCCATGGACACACACTCTTTGGCTTTTAAGTTATGAAACAGGCCTGTTGCTATTCTAAGGAAGTCTCACAAGTCACCTTATAAACATGCCAGCTTCAGGCAGCTTCCTGTGGTTTGCCAAAGGCCAGCTGGGAAGGCAGCCGGACTCCCACCACCGTCCTGGAACCCCCTCCTCTAGGAGACATTCACTCAGGGCATGACCTCCCGAGGTGCCCACTTGGGATGCAGGAACTTAGTGGCTGCGAGAGTTGTTATTTTTGCCTCCAGCCCCAGCCTGGGCTGGGCTGAATGATGTGGCTGGCTGGTACAAAGGCTGCTTTTTATAATGTTCTTATTTGGTATTTTTGGTGTCTGGAGAGGGCTTCCTTTCCTCCCACAGTTAATTAGCAGCATCAAGCATTTCCCTTTCTCCAACAGAAGTCTGTTCTCACCCATGAGGCCAGGCAGAGGGGGTGGCAGGTGTGGCTAAATGCCCCCTGAGGTTAACCTCAAACTTAAACTTAGAGCCCTACTTGGTTAGAAGTGATGTGAAATGCAGGGCTAGCTTCCATTCTGGGCAGAGTCGGCAAGTGGGCACACGTCCCTGGCAAGCTAGCATCCCAATCAGGTGAGGGGACAGAGAAGGGGGTGGGGAACCAATGTGTGTTTGACACATTTGTGAATTGTTTCTACAACAAAGACTTTTTTAAAACAACAGAGTGAAGCTTTATATATTTGAATGAGAAGCACACAGAAGGACCTATTGTCTGAAGGAAAAATTGCATGAGTAATTGTGCATGACTTCAGACTTCCCAGTTGAAATGTTAGGCATATTAAGGATGATTGAGGGCATTCCAGTGTTTTCAGTGTGGAGAAGAGGGAGGACAGAGCTTCTAGGACTAGGGGAGGCAGGTTGTTTAGCAAGACAAGGGAGGAAGGAATCTGAGGAACTCTATACCCCACTTTGCTCTCTGGTTTCCATTTTTCCTCTATTTAATTGAAGTGCCACCTCCTACAGGAAGCCTTCCTGACCCTATCTCCTTCCTCCACCTGTCACTTTAGGTGTTCTTCTTGATACATATCTCCTGTCTTTTCATTATTTACTCGACTGTGATACTGTGGATGGGCCATAGAAAAGAGAGGATGGACTCCAAGACCTGACTGCCACTTCCTAGATGTGTTACCTTGGACAAGTTACTTAGCCTCTCTGTGCCTCAGTTTTCTTGTCTATACACAGTGAATAATACTTACCTTCTAGGGTTGTTGAGAGGATTAAATGTGTTAAAACACATAAGGAACTGAGAATAGTACCTGACATACAGTGTGCACTCTCAATAAATGTTAGCAATTATTTATTTTTATTTGCATCCCCTCTTGTTTGCACAGGACCTAATATATCATGGGGCAGCTGTGTTCAACCCTCATATGCATCATAATTGCTTGAGGAGCTTTAGAAGTGTACAGGCCTGGCCTGGGCTCCATTAATCTATGGGTGAAACCTGGTAATGGTATTTTGGAAATGTTCCCTGGGTGGTTTTATTATGTAACCAGGTTGAAAACCAGTGTCATAAATGCTCAATGAATATTTGTTGAATGAATGAATGAACCAAATGGGATCAGAAAGAACAAATCCTGTGCTGGCTTCGGCAGCACATATACTAAAAATTGGAATGATACGGAGAAGATTAGCATGGCCCCTGCACAAGAATGACACACAAATTCATGAAGTGTTCCATATTAAACATATATATAGAGAGAAAGAACAAACCCAGGTTACCCCATCTTTAGGAATGTGAAGGCATGATGATTCCGTCTCCTTCAGAAAGTTGGTTCTTCCTGAGACAGGTTTCAAGAGAAAAATATGACAGAGAATATAATGGAATACATGAAAGAATCATAATTCTAGTCATCTCAACATGAAAGTATTGAAGAAATAGAAAAACAATAGCCTAGAGCTCACATTAGAGATCAACAGTTATTTCCTCTTGCTCTCCCTTCTGTGTATGCAGATTTATTTCCTGGAGTTGCTATAACAACTCTAGCTAGAAGCTGAACTTTGACTTTTCCTCTAGTTTTAATTTTGATTTGCTACTCAATCTTTAATTTAGTGGACACAAAAATTTAAAGATCTCAAATAAAGCATTTGCACCACTCTAATGTATATTCATGCATGATGATAGCATAATTATAATTAACTGCTTTACCTAGTTGGTCCACAAAATTTAAACTGATTACTGCTTGTAGAACATTAAGTCAGGCACCCCAAAACGGAAATAGGAAACTAGGCCGGGGTGGTGGCTCACACCTGTAATCCCAGTACTTTGGAAGGCCAAGGAGGGCGGATTGCTTGAGCTCAGGAGTTCAAGACCAGCCTGGGCAACACAGGGAAACCCTGTATCTACCAAAAATACAAAAATCAACTGGGTGTGGTAGCTTGTGCCTGTAGTCCTAGTTACGTGGGGGGCTGAGGTGGGAGGATCACTTAATCCCAGGAAGTCAAGGCTGCAGTGAGCCATGAAGGAAAATTAAATTGAAGAAAAGAAGATGCTATATACAAGGAACAGTGACAAGGTGAGAAACTAGCAAACCTACAGTGGTCTAAGTAGTTTTTGATGCCTAATATTTAAAAAGTTAGTAAAAATCTTGCATTAATTCCCAAATGAAGAGAATGGGAAGTTTTAGAAAATAAAAATACTTAAATCTAGGAATAAATATTCTTTATGACTTTACTAAACAACAACAAATAATGGGAGAGATGTGCCATTTCCTGGATGGAGGATCAATAATGTGAAGGTGTCAGTTCTCCTCAAATTGATCTAAAAGGCTGGGTGTGGTGACTCATGCCTGTAATCCCAGCACTTTAGGAGGTCAAGGTGAGCAGATCACTTGAGGTCAGGAGTTCGAGACCAACCTGGCCAACATGGTGAGACCCTGTCTCTACTAAAAATACAAAAATTAGCCAGCGTGGTGACACATGCCTGTAATCTCAGCTACTCAGAAGGCTGAGGCATGAGAATGAGAATCACTTGAACCTGGGAGGCAGAGGTTGTAGTAAGCTGAGATCGCACCACTGCACTCTAGCCTGGGCAACAGAATGAGACCCTGTCTTAAAAAAAAATAAAAATTGATCGATAAACCGAATAAAATCTCAATTTAAAAACCAGAAATATACAACAAAAATACTATAAGCAAAAGTTAAAGAGTGAAAAGGACAGATTACTTGCCAAATATACAACAGAAGATTAATATCCTTAATACATAAAGAGTACTTATCAATGAATATAAAATACAAATTAAACTAAACTATTAAAAAATGAACCAAGGAATTGAACAGGTAATTAAACAGAGGAAGAAATGTAAGTGGTCAATAAGCATATAACAATGTCATGCTTATGGGTCTCATGGGTACATAAGGAAATGTAACTTAAAATAAGTATGAAATATTTTTAGTCTTCAGGTTGTAAAAAATGAATAAACAATAAAATCCAACATTAGCAAAACTTCAGGGGAAATGACACTCTCAAACTCTGTGGGATTATCAGTTGTTATCACAGTTTCTAGAGAGCAACTTGGAAGTATGTAACAAAATTTTCCATTTCTAGCTATCTAACCTGGAGAAAAGTTTGTAGAAGAGTCCATTTACACTGTAAATTAAGTAAAAAATAGAGAGAACACCAGGAGGCTCCCATAGCACAGCCAGTAAACAGTGCCAATACTGGAGTTAAAGTGCTGTGGTTCAAATCCATGTTTGGCTACTTACTAGTCCTGGGACTTTGGGTGAGATTACCTTAGCTGCTTCAGCAGTCAATTAGGGATGACAATATGCAGTACCTATTTCATAGGGTTATTCTGAGAAACATTTTGCATGCCAGGTGCAGTGGCTCACGCCTATAATCCCAGAACTCTGGAAGGCAGAGGCAAGAGGATCGCTTGGGGCTAGGAGTTCAAGAACAGACAGGCAAAGGGCTTAATGCCAGGGATAAAATATTTCCCTCTGCCACGGTAGTCCACCCCTCTCTTTCCCAAACCCCTAACCGTGTATGCCATTGCATGTTCTTAAATATGTAAGTGCGTAGAGAAACTTATGGCAGAAACTGATAGCACGATAACTTACCGAAGAAGGTGGGGTTGAGTGGGAATATGTAAGATTTTTACTTTTTACTTTCTACTTGTTTATTTTAAAAACATTTTGCAGGCCAGGTGCAGTGGCTCACGCCTATAATCCCAGAACTCTGGGAGGCAGAGGCAAGAGGATCGCTTGAGACTAGGAGTTCAAGACCAGGCTTAGGCAACATAGTGAAACCTAGTAAGACCCTCGTCTCTTAAAAAATAAAATGCAAAGAATGTATTCATTTATTTATAATCACTTGTGTAATTAAAACTTGTTAACTTTGACAGAAGAAATAGGATGGTAGGCAAAAGTATTTATCCCAGGAAGTTAGAAAAATGGAATATGATGATAGCATATATCATGTCCTAGATATTTTAGATGATGGAATATGGGTTACGTACAGAGACTGGGTTTTCAGAACTAAAAATCAGAACCCAATGTCTACCAAAGGATTTTTAGTATAATTTCTGTGTAGGAGAGGCAGCCTGGATCATTCAGTCTGGATGCCAAAATAATGGACTTTCTGGAACAATCTAATGGTTTATTATTACAAATAGACTGAAACTGGGCCTGTTCAAAAATTCCCAATCGCATTCCGTTTTTGGATCCTGTTGGAACTGAATTCCTCCTGACCCAAAACCTCCTGACCCAAAACCTAGCATTCAGCCTGCCTTATCCTAACTCCCCTAGGTCCAAGGCCTTGCGGATTTCCTCCCTGTGAGATCTCCCAGGAGCCCTGGCAGAGCATTCCTAACTTATCAATTGCTTATGTGGCATCTCCAGGCACACTGTCTGCCCTCACCTGCTAGGGAAGCTACTTTCCTGTCTCTGTCATCCCCCTGGTTCCCTATGACCAGCCCCCAGCCCCCAGCCCCAGCCCGGCATGAAGCTGAGCCAGCTTAGGCCTGTCCTGGGCTTCTGATACCAGTCCTGCTGAGGTTAGCACAGACAGTCCCAGACACAAGGTAAGCTGAGGCCGTGGGAATGAATTTCTGGGTAACAAAAGGAGGAGGGCAATAGGGCCAGAGATAGCAAAAAGAGTTTGCCAGGAAACCAGAGACACGGGTGCTGAGTGGAAAAGAGAAGTTGGAGCAGGACTCACTGAACATCTTGAGGCCACTTAAAGGAAGTGGGAAAAAGGTAGGAGCAAAACATACACAGCAGTGTTAGCTCTAAGTATGAGAAAGGATGGCCTTCATATCATCAATTGATGACGTTGATCATCAATGATCAAGGTAAACACATGGGTTCATCCCTGAGAAGATCAAAAAGCTCCAGTGGGCCCCAGAAGGTTCTGCTGGGGAACAGGGAAAGAAATGAGTCAGAAAAACCTGCTTCCCACCCTGGCTGAGTGACGTGGAGCAACCGCCTTTACCCCCTGAGCTTTTCCAGCAAGTTGGGTTCCTTCTAAATATTAAATGTGTTTGGATAACTAAGGCTCTCAATCTACTGTTCAGTAAATCTGAATTTCTTTCTTTTTTTTTTTTTTTTGAGACAGGGTCTTGCTCTGTCGCCCAGTCTGGAGTACAGTGGCGTAATCTTGGCTCACTGCAACCTCTACCTCCTGGGTTCAAATGATTCTTGTGCCTCAGCCTCCCAAGTAGCTGGGACTACAGGCATGCACCACCATCCCCAGCTAATTTTTGGCCTTGGTAGAGACGGGGTTTTGCCATGTTGGCCAGGCTGGTCTTAAACTCCTGACCTCAGGTGATCCACCTGCCTTAGCCTCCCAAAGTGCTGGGATTACAGGCCTGAGCCACCGTGCCTTGCTGGTAAATCTGAATTTCTTTCTTTTTCCATCAAAATGTTGATGATGATGATAACTCACCCCAGCCTCTTGTTACCCATGTCATCCTCAGTGTCAGCAGTCAACACACCATATTATAGTTGTGATAGATAACATTTACTGAAGTGTGTATTATTTGCAGGCTCTGTTCTGAACCCCTTGCAGTAGTAAACCTCACAATAACCCTATGAAGCAGGTAATATTATTCTTCCTAGTTTACAAATAAGAAAATTGAGGCTCAAAGAAGTTTAGTAATTCGCCCAAGCTGAATAGCTAATAAGAGGCAGACCCAGGATGAAAATCCAGCTCTAACTGCAAAACCCATGCTTTTTACTACTGCACCATATGCCTTCCTGACAGTAAGGCAGGAAATAGAAAAAAAGGTAAAACAAGGGAAGGTCCTAGCAGAGACACTGAGGGAGACTAAGAGGAGGCCTCTGATCCTGTATAGGAGTAGCTGTTGAAGGAGGCTTCCTAGAAATCTCCCATTTGACAGTGGGATCCGGGGGGAAATGCCACTGCTAAGATGAAGGAGCAACCTCCTCCCCTCCTGTGGGAGATGGGGGATGGCATCCGAAAGGAAACTGATCACAGATATAACCTGTGCAAATAAAGCTGTAGGCTGGGGCACTGCTTCATGTTATGAAAATGTCTTGCAATAAAGGAAGGTAATGTGGTAATCAGTCCAAACAGAAGGGTGATGGGTTGGCAGGCAGTTTGAAACAAGCCAAGTCAAAGTTTGTAAATGTGTCTCTAGCTCTGCCTACTCTGATTTCAAGTGTTCTGTCCTAGTTCCGTAGGCAAAATCCCTGGCGGGAGGGAAAGGGCCTGAAGGAGATGCTTCCCGGAGAAAGGCAAAGCACAAAACAAGTAGAAGACATTATTCCTGTTAATGTAATAATGCCAAGGATACTAGAGGTTTTCATTAAAGTTACAATCATTGCCACCGTTTCATTTATTCACTCACTCATGTATTTATCCAGGATTTCCTTATGGAGAACCTCCTATACTCCACGCCCTCCACTAGATGCTGGGACATGATAAAGGGTCTCTAGGAATTTTCAATCTAGTCAGGAGACAATAGAGAGTGGGCTCTTCCAACCTGATTGGGTAAAAGCACTGCTGTCAGTGAGGGCCTGCCACATGCAAAAACATGACCCTTCCTGCAAGGAGGTGATGTGCCAGTGGGGAATAAGGAAGTACCTCCTATGATATGCAAGACAAAAAGGTCCTTTGGGAAGTAGTCCAGCTTTCTCAGTGTATGGAGAAGAAACCCATGAACCTGAGATACAAACAGGATAAACTGCAAATCAAGACTCCTTAGGGTAAATACCAGCTGAATGGCACCATTGCAAGTGCAGCAGGAGTTTGAGGGAGACAAACATCACTGTGAGTCAAGGAAGGCTTCCTGGAAGAGGTGGGACTTAAGCTAGGCTTTCCTGGAAAAATAAGGGGTGTGTGTTTGTTTGTGTGTGTGTGTACACACAGGCATATGTATGTAGGGAAAATACCTGGCTCTTAACATGTTGGTCAAATTGTTCCTTAAAGCTGTTTAATTTTTTTGTCTGTTTTTTTAGTCACCAAAAGTCCCAAAGTCCCTCAGATCTGCAATTGTTTGTTTGAGAAGATCTACCACTAGATATGATATGATTAGTTGCACAGGCTTTGGAGTCTGATAGGCCTGGGGTCAAATCCAGGCTCTGCCATTTTCTAGTTGTATGACCTTAGTTTCTTCATCTGTTAAGTGGGGATAATTACACTTATCATAGGCTTATTATCAGTATTAAATAAAATATGCAAAGCATATATCATAGGTCCTGAAACTCAGGAATCACCTAGCCTAATTCCATAAACATAATTATTTACCTGTATCGAGCCAATGGCGTTTTCAGTGTCCTCTGAATTTATTTAAATTCCATTAATTTTTTCCATCCAACTGTTAGGCACAATGCCAAGCGTCTTCCTGGATGGTAGACACAGTCATGTGCCAGAGACATGTTCCTTGCCCACTCAGGGCAGTCTAGAGGGATATCAGACACATAAGCACATGATTGCAGTACAGTGTGAGGTGCACTATTAACAGCGGCAAGTGGTCGTTATTGGTGGTCATCTCTGAGTGGTCTATGGACTTGAAAGGCCATACAAGGGGCCAGTGGGGCCTGACCTCACCAGGATGCAGCTGCTCTGGAAACCCACCAGCAAAGTCATTATCACTTCTGGACAGCTCTAAGTCTGCTTTGTGTTATTTACAATGTCATTTTCGTTTAATAGCAGAATAACCTAAATAGAAAAAAAAAGTTCCCTCTTACTAGCCCAATATCCAGCAGAGACTGTGAGAAGCAGTAAAAATGCACCTGAACTTAAGCTTCAAAAAACTTTTCCTGGCTCCTCTTCTCTTCCAGTGTGTTGGGTACCTTCGATAGCAAGCATTCCAGGTGGCTCCCAGTAAGCCCCACCTCCTGGTTTTCACACCCTTGTGTAGTCCCTTCCTGCTTTGTACCAGGGTTGGTCTCTGTGACCAATGCAAAATGGCAGACGTGAAAATGGCAGATCTCATATGCTGCTTATGAGATTAGGTTGTAAAAGACACTACAGCTCCTCTTGGGGGCTTTCTTAGATGTGCTCTCTCTTTTGCATATCTCTGGGGGAAAGCCATCTTGAGCAGACCTACAGAGAAGCCCACATGACAAGGAACTGTAGCCTCCTGCCAACAGGCATGTCAGTGAGCTGGGAAGTAGATTTGTCATCTCCAGTCAAGAGTCAAGTCTCTAAAAACTGCAGGAGGCCGGGTGCAGTGGCTCACACCTGTAATCCCAGCACTTTGGGAGGATGGGGCTGAGGTGTGCGGATAGCTTGAGCCCAGGAGTTCAAGACCAGTCTGGGCAACAAAGTGAGAGGGAGATCCCATCTCTTAAAAAAAAAAAAAAGAGAGAGAGAGAGAGATTGCAGCCAACAGCTTGATTCCATGAAAGTTCCATGAAAGGCCCTGAGCCAGAACTATCCAGCTGAGCCATTCCCAGATTCCTGACTCTCAGAAATGATATGAGATAATAAATGTTTGTTGCTTTAAGCTGCAAAGTTTTGGGGTAGTTTGTTTTGCAGCAATAGATAACTCACACTATGCCCTTCCTCTGTGCTTCAGGCATTCTGCTCCTCCCCTGATATGGCACATACCACACTGTGTTGTATTTACCCATGTACTTATCTCTATCCTCGTCAGACTGCAAGCTCAAAGGAGATCATGTCTTATTTTCTTTGTATCATCATCACATGGCACATGCCTGAGCCATACCAGGTGGTCAAAAATATTTGCTGGATGAATAACTTGCATTTGTATTGCACATTAGAACTGACAAAGCATTAGTGTATTCATCCTCTTCCATAGTCTTCAGGCAACCCTAGAAGGTAAGTACTGAGATCCTATTCTCATTTAACAGATGAGGAAATTGAGGCTTGTCAACTCACTTGAGTATCTTACAGCCAGTAATTCATAAAATCAGGACTCAAACTTAAGTCACTAAGTTCCTAGTCTATGCCCCTTCCTCTATACCAAACTGTTTTTCATTTAGCTTGGTGAAGGTAGGGGTGGGAGAAAAACTAATCTGAAGAATGAGGTGCAGTCCAATCATGGCTGGAGCTCCAAAGAAAGGACAATGGAGAAGAAAATTATTCACTTTTGAGTAGGCCAGGCCTCTCCAGGCCTTCCTACATATGTCAATATCTTGTTTAATGTTCACAAAAACCCTAAAATAGATTGGTAACTTTTATTCCCCCTTCACAGATGAGAAAACCAAAGTATGGTTTCACATCTGTTAAATGATAGAGCTGGAACTTAAGCAAATATATTCAGACTTCTAGTCCAAGTAACTTTCTGTAAAACCCAAACTGCTTCTCCTTTTCACAGTATTGGACAGCTGGATTTGGGCTCCAGATCTAATCCCTGATTCCAGCAGGAAAACACATGCAAAGTATCATGGAGTCTCAGACAATGAGCAGACTCTGTCTTATGTAAGGATTCTACCTGGGGCTATGTCCTACCTTCTCCTGTGCTGAGCTCCAGTCACTGTTTCTCCAGCCTAAGGTCAAAGGTTTCACAATATCTCTTTTATTAATGAAAAACAAAAAGTGCTGTTGTGCTTAGAGTCAGTTTCAGTTTATACATCTTTACATGAGGAAAATAATTGCCATGATGATTAAACGAGAAAAAAAGGTGTATGTAAGATGGCTGGTACATAATAGGTATTCACAAGCATGTAAATACACTTCTCCTGGCTCTCTCTTATATGCCTATGGGACATTTTTCAGGACAAGAGCACACATCCTTTTGTGAGCCTCTGTTCTCCACATAAACTGAAGTGTTAGCAGCAACCATGGAAAATAGAGGAAGAGGAAACTTCTGAGGGCTCTGTGCACAGTTTCCAGCCTGAAGAGAGCTCTGCAGTGGGATTTCTGCTTTATGTGAACTGCACAGGGGCCTGGAAGACTTCTACCCTTGGGGGGAAAGTATGCCGAGGAGCTGAAGAACGTCTATCAAGAGGAAGCTCCAGCTGTTACGTGGGCCCTAGTGGAGAGTGGCTGGGGGCTGCCTGAGGCCATGCTTGGTTGGGTAAACTTGGTCTGTTCCCTTCCATCCAAGAGACCTTTCACTTTGAGGGCTCAATGATTAGAAAAACTTCCCAGAAGCCAATAATTTCTCATTCTCCCGGGAGCCAGGAAGCATTTTCTGGGCTAGATATCAGGACACACCCATGAACTGTGAGAGGTCCTCTTTGCTGAGAGCTCCCTCTGATCCCAGGAAATGGAGTGCTGGTTCCATGTGCTAGAAGACACAGCTTCCTGCCAGAAAGAGGATCTGGGCCTCATCTCCATGTGTGCCAGCATTCAGATGCAGCTGTCTGGGCTTTCATGGATGGGTCATGGCAATGGCCAGGCCTCAGCTGCAAGTTGGGGTGAGCCTGACTCTCACAGTCCTAGTCAAAGCAGTTCAGAGCAATTAAACAATCAAATGAGAACCTACTAGGTGCAGGCCTTTGGGGAAGGAGAGCTATTCTGGAAAGGTCATGAGTTTTGAAGTTTTGAAAGAAAGGGGCTTCCATGTAAATATTAGCTTTACCACTTACTAAGTATAACTTGGGAAAGATACTTAGCTTCTTTAGACCTCAGTTTCTTTAAAGTAATGGCAATAGTAATATTTAATTAATTAATTACTTTTGAGATAGGGCCTTGCTCTGTTACCGAGGCTGGAGTGCAGTGGCATGATCACAGCTCACTGGAGCCTCCACCTCCCTGGCTCAAGCAATCCTCCCTCATCAGCCTCCTGAACAGCTGGGGCTACAGGGGTATACCACCGTGCCAGGCTAATTACAAAAATTTTTTTGTGGAGACTTGGTTTCACTATGTTGCCCAGGCTGGTCTCGAACTCCTGGGGTCAAGCGATCCTCTCACTGTGGCCTCCCAAAGTGCTGGGATTACAGGCATGAGCCACTGTGCCCAGCCAGTAAATAGCAGTAATAGTAATGGTAATGTGGGCTTTGCGGGGCTGAGATAAGAATTAAGTGTTGTTACCAAATATAAAGGGGACAGAATAATGCCTACTCTCTGATCAAGGCTCACAAAGCCCAATCTTAGAATTAGATTTTATATATAGAGAGAGAAGTGAATAAGTCACAGTTAGGGAGACAGTTCAAGTAAAATTCAATATAACTCATTTGATTTTATTCAACCAGCATATATTGTAGAACCTTCTCAAGTGCTGGCAACTAATAATGGCCCCTGGCCTAGAGGAACTCAAGAGTTTTGCAACTGAGATAGATGGATGAGTAAGCAAATTTCCATCAGGGTTATAAGGGATCTGACATAAACAAGAGAAAATTCTATGGGAGCAGAGTGGAAGAAGTGCTCACACTCACTGAAGGAGTTAGAAGAGGCCTTGCTGAGAAAGCAACTTCTAGGGCTCCACTGGCTGGGTCTTAAAAGATGAATAAATAGGAGCTCGCCAGGTGGAATGACTGTGGAAAGTTGTTGTTATTGATGTTTTTTTAGACGGAGTCTTGCTCTGTCACCTAGGCTGGAGTGCAGTGGTACAATCTCAGTTCACTGCACCCTCCACCTCCTGGGCTCAAGCGATTCTCCTGCTTCAGCCTCCCAAGTAGCTGGGACTCCAAGTGCCCACCACCATGCCTGGCCAATTTTTGCATTTTTAATAGAGATGGGGTTTCACCATGTTGGCCAGGCTGGTCTCAAACTCCTGACCTCAAGTGATCTGCCTGCCTCGGCCTCCCAAAGTGCTGGGATTACAGGTGTGAACTACCGCGCCAGGCCAAAAGTTGTTCTGATATCAGATCCCATGTGTAGAAAAAACACAAAGGCATGAAAGAGCTTGGTTAGAGGAATGGGGCCATGGAGTAATGGATATAAGGAACTTGACAAAGGATGACCAGTCTCAAAGGACGACCTTGCTTGACTGCAAAGAAGCTGGACTTTGCTCTGGAGGCAACAAGGAGATTTTAAAGCAAATAACCAAGATGATTAATTTATTTTCAAGAAAAATAACTGGGTGGAGGATGGGCGCAAAGGGGAAAGACAGGAGGCCAGAGAGTGGAATCCTATGGAGATAAGAAGCTCATCTAGGTTACATAATCGGGAAGTTGAAGTGGGGTGGATCAGGAAGAGAAGCTAGACCTCTTGGCTCCTAGTTTGAGCCTTTTTGATTAGATTGCTCCCCATTCCACATCTTTGAAACCTGCCTACTAAGCAAACCCTGATCTAAAATTACAGTGCTTCTGTGAACAGGAACATAAAGCAACAAAATTGCAAGTAGGTTTGAATTGGACTAAAGCACCTGTTTTTTTAATCCATGGTTTGCCACAGCTTTAAAATATATTCAGCATTTTCCTTGGCACTCACCCTCTAAGGTCTGTCTTCCCAAGGAGAATGCAAACTCTTACTGATTTGGGTCAGTCATCCATCTGTCCATTCAATCCATCTGTCTGTCTATATGTCAGTCCACCCACAGACATGTATTGGCAGCTACTATGTACTTATCTTTGGTTAAGTCCTGGGATATTGAGATGAAAGGCAGTTTCTGCCCTCAGAGAGCTCACAGCCTATTGGGGAGGGAGACAGAAAGCTAAATAGACAGGGACAATCCAATGCAATGAGTGCTGATCCACGGAGAAGGATGTGCTAATTGCTGTGGGAGCTCGGAGCAGGGATACCCAACAGTCTGAGCCAGCAGGAAAGGAGGGGACACTTGTGCCAAGCCTTGAAGGGCAAAGAAGAGGGCACAGATGTATTCTAAGTAAGAGGAAGAGCATATGCTCTTTGGGGGTACAGTGCAGTGGTGGGAGTGATTATAATTTGGGAACTCAGCAATCTTCCTAGTCCTGAAGCCAAACACATGCTTTGCCTGTTTTAATTACACAAACCACATTAATTCAAATCTTAATTTATGGCTTCCCTCTGGTATACAAGGCTGCAAGCCAGTGCCTACTTTCTCCAAATCACCAAATAGGTAACATTTGTTTGGCATTATCTGACCATCTTCTTTTAGTGCCTTTTAAGGCTCCAGTGCCTTAAGTTGGTCCTCCAGCAACCGAGAGCCCACTTTAGCCCCAGATGGGCAGTGGCCCAGGTTTCCAGTCTTTGTCTGTTCTCACTCACTTTCCTATCAAGTCTTAGCTTGTGGGTCAAATTCTGCCCAGCTTACTCTGTGAAACTGGAAGGGTATTGTTCATTCTGCTTTCTTAATAACCGCTAGCCAACTTAAAACATTCACCCTGTCGGAGATATCCACACTCAACTTTGTCTTTGCTCATGTACTTGTCCCCTGTGAGGACCATGTTTCCACTATGCACACTTTCTCCTTGTGATTTTCTATGAGACCCCTTCTCTGGGTCACCTCCTATACTGGCAGCCCCATAGGTACAGCTCTATCATGATAATCATCAAACACAGAATTTTAGCTATCTGCCTATTTCAATCTTCCCCCCAGACAAAAAGTTCTGTGCCCTACTCGTTTTTCTCTTCCTAGTTCCTGCACATAGTGGCACTACTAAACATTTGAAGAATGAAGGAATTAGTAAAGGAATGGACAGAAGTCTGTGGAATAAACTCCTGCCAATGGAACACTACTCTAGAAGTAGGAACACCAAACATAAGAAGCAGGTTGGATCTAGGTGATACCATTCAGGACATAGGCACGGGCAAAGATTTCATGACAAAGATGCGAAAAGCAATTGAAACAAAAGCAAAAATTGACAAATGGGATCTAATTAAACTAAAGAGCTTCTGCACAGCAAAAGAAGCTATCAACAGAGTAAACAGACCACTTATAGAAGGGGAGAAAAGTATTGCAAACTATGCATTTGACAAAGGTCTAATATCCAGCATCTATAAGTAACAAATTTACAAGAAGAGAAAAACCCCGTTAAAAAAGTGGGCAAAGGACATGAACAGACACTTTTCAAAAGAAGACATACATGTGGCCAACAATCATATGAATAAAAGCTCAACATCACTGATCATTAGAGAAATGCAAATCCAACCACAATGAGATACCATCTCACACCAGTCAGAATGGCTGTTACTAAAAAGTCAAAAAATAACAGATGTTGGCAGGGTTGTGGAGAAAAAGGAACACTTATACACTGTTAGTGGGACTGTAAATTAGTTCAACCATTGTGGAAGACAGTGTGGCAATTCCTCCAAGTCCTAAAGGCAGAAATACCATTTGATCCAACAATTCCATTACTGGCTATATACCCAAAGGAATATAAATTGTCCTATTACAAAGACGCATGCACGCATATGTTAATTACAACACTATTCACAATAGCAAAGATGTGGAATCAACCTATATGCTCATCAGCGATAGATTGGATAAAGAAAATGTGGTACATATACACCATGGAATACTATACAGCCATGAAAAAGAGTGAGATCATGTCCTTTGCAGTGACATGGATGGAGCTGGAGGCCATTGTCCTTAGCAAACTAATGCAGGAGCAGAAAGCCAAATATGGCATGTTCTCACTTATAAGTGGGAGCTAAATGATGAGAACACATGGACACATAGAGGAAACAACACACCCTGGGGCCTACTAGAAGTTGGAGGGTGGGAGGAGGGAAAGGATAAGGAAAAATAACTAATGGAACTAATGGGTACTAGGTTTAACACCTGGGTGATGAAATAATCTGTACAACAAACCCCCATTACACAAGTTTACCTATGTAACAAACCTGCACGTGTACCCCTGAACTTAAAAGTTCTTTTTCAAAAGGGAAGAACGTTGGAGAATCAACTTTTGAGACTTCTGGCACTCCTCTATGCCATAGGCTTGTACCTACTTGTGTCTTAGTTTAGTTATAAGAAAAGACATGCTGCTTTAAGAGCAGGGAGAAGATAGCATCTTATACCTTAATTTATTTAAGCTCTGTTTGGCCTAATTTCTCCAGGCCCATTTCTGTGGACCTGTGCTACTTTGTGTGGCTCTTATTCATGAACTACGTACTATTAATGACACACCAGGAGCTGATATTCTACTTGACCTGAATTGTGCTTTAACATTAATGCTATGAAATTCACTGAAGAGAAGAATTAAATTGAAGTTAATACTCAGTTAAAAAAAAAAAGACTAGTCGCTGATTTATTATTAGAAAAATCCTGGCCTTTGTTCTAATTTTATTTTATTTTTATGTTAAGATCCCAAAATAAGCTAGGCATAGTAGCAAATGCCTGTAATCCCAGCTACTTGAGAAGCTGAGGCAGGAGAATTGCTTGGGTCTAGGAGTTTGAGACAAACCTGGGCAAACTAGTGAGACCCCCATCTCCAATATATATATACCAAAAAGTCTGACTAGCCACACAAAGCATATGTTGAGAGTCCTCAGTTGAAGCCAAATATAGGAAAAGCCAAACAGTGTATAGAAAACAAACAAATGAATCACAGTGTTGGGTAAACTGCTATTTGGCGTAAATCCATGAACACAGGCCAAAAAAGTGTCTCTGCAAAGATGTAAGACATAGCTGTAGAAAATATCTCAGAAATAGATCTGAATTTGCCCTGAAAACTTGACTACAATGGAACTTTGGACAAATACATAATATTTTCCACTAATACATGTTTGTCCACCAATTTGTCCATGGATCACAGGTGAGGCTGCTCTCTGCAGTGTGAACTGCTCCATGGTGGCTTTGGTTGTTGTGCATGGCCAGCCAGAGCCAGACTAACCCACGGTCATGGGAAGCAAAGATAATACAATTGGGCAGCTTGGAGCAGTGGAATGGGCCCTGGACTGGGATTTCGGAGCCCTGGGCCAGAGTCCGGGCTCTACTGTTAAATAACCGTACACCACATCTAACATTCTTTAAAAATGTCTGTCCTTACCACATGCATTAACATGCAACTAACTATAGACTGTTTAATCTAATGTCCAATTTGACGTTTAATTACAATAAGTCTGTTTAATTCATGGAATCACTAATTTCATGTAAAGGCACCTTGTGGATATGAAAAGGGGGAAAACAGTTGGCCTTAAGTTTTCTAAAATCTGTCAAATAATTAATTTTGTGTGTTGACTATATTCTAGGCACAAAAGGAGCTTCAAAAAAATGGACAGGCTTGGCCGGTCATGATGGCTCACACCTGTAATCCCAACACTTTGGGAGGCTGAGGTGGGTGGATCACTTGAGGTCAGGAGTTCAAGAACAGCCTGACCAACATGGTGAAATCACACAAAAAATTAGCCGGGTGTGGTGGTGCATGCCTGTAATCCTGGCTACTTGGTAGCCTGAGGCAGGAGAATTGCTTGAACCCAGGAGGTGGAGATTGCAGTGAGCCAAGATCGCGCCATTGTACTCCAGCCTGGGCAACAGGAGCAAAACTCCATCTCAAAAAAAAAAAAAAAAAAAGCAAAGAACAAGCTCATGTCCTCCTACCCTCAAAGTGTACATTCTAAGAGGGAACATAAGACAGAGATGTTATTATTTTTATTTTTATTTTATTTTTTGAGACAGGATCTTACTCTGTCACCAGGCTGGAGTGCAACGGCACAATCTTGGCTCACTACAACCTCCACATTCTGGGCTCAAAAGATCCTCCCGCCTCAGCCTCCCAAGCAGCTGGGACTACAGGCATGTGCTACTATGCCTGGCTAATTTTTGTATTTTTTGTAGAGATAGGGTTTTGCCATGTTGGCCAGGCTGGTCTCAAACTCTTGGACTCAAGAAATCTTCCTGCCTTGGCCTCCCAAAGTGCTGGGATTACATGTGTGAGCCACTGTGCCTGGCCCAGAGATGTTATATCTGTAAAATAAGGTAGAAGGAGAGGAGTAATAATGACAGCTAGCATTTATTAAACAGTCACTATAGGCAAGGCACTATTCTAAATGCTTTATATTGGGCGGGGCATGGTGGCTTATGCCTGTAATCCCAGCACTTTGAGAGGTCAATGTGGGTGGATCACTCGAGGTCAGGAGTTTGAGACCAGCCTGGCCAACATGGTGAAACCCTGTCTCTACTAAAAATACAAAAATTAGCAGGGCATGATGGCATGCGCCTGTAATCCCAGCTACTCAGGAGGCTGAGGCAAAAGAATCATTTGAACTCGGGAGGCAGAGGTTGCAGTGAGCCAAGATCGTGCCACTGCACTCCAGCCTGGGTGACAGAGCAAGACTCAAAAATAAATAAATAATTACTGTATATTTACGGCCTTATTTAAACCTAACAGAAACCTTAAGAGGTAGGAACTACCATCAACTCCATTTTTACAGGTGAGGAACCTGAGGCATGGAAAGTTTTTGTTTGTTTGTTTTAACTTTCCCAATATTGCCTAGCTAAAGAGCCCTGGAGATTTGAACTCAGGTGGAGGTGGTATGACTGAAGATCCTATGTGCCTAACCTCTGTGCCACTTGGTCTACCAGGCAACACCTGAGAGGTACATACAAAAAGTATCCTGGGAGCTCCACTGAGGGAGACATTCACCCAAAGAGAAAGATTACCTCTACTTTGCACACTAAGCTTTGATGAATGGGAGGATTTGGACATACAAATGTTGGTTGTGAGGTTAGAGAAAGAATTCAGACAAAGGGAAAGAAGTGCTTCCAGGTGGAGAGCAGCATTAGTAAAACATGAATGCAGTAAACACACAGGATCTAAGGAAATAGCCAAGATCAGTCTGGTTATAACAGAATGAGGGAAGCAAAATCATGGGAAAGAGGGTTGAGAGAATAAGCTGAAGCCGGACATGAAAGGTGGGCTCAGGCCGGGCGCAGTGGCTCACACCTGTAATCCCAGCACTTTGGGAGCCCAAAGTGGGCAGATCACAAGGTCAGGAGTTGAAGACCAGCCCTGCTTATTTTGCAGAGAGACCAAATGAAATTAAAATGGTCAAATAGACTTACTCAAAGTCACTTGGCAAATAAAATCAAAGTCACCTAGAAAAATCACTCTTGAACATGGAATTTTTGAAAAGTAAAACAAAAGCTTTTGTTGCACATTTATAAAATCTGCACGTACAGTAGATGTATCAAATATTCTTCTCTCCCAACATTCATTCATGAGTCTTTGACACTTGGTTAAAACACAATATCCAAACAGGAGGCTTTTACAGTGTTGAACACAAAATTTTTTATACTTAGAAAAGTGATTATTTATATGCCATGCTACAAAATAATTCAGTAGAGATATTAACATTAACGATAGCTGACCCTGATTGCGCACTTGCTCTGTGGCAAGCATGGTTCTGAGCACTTAAAATGCATTTTCTCATATCATTAAGAAAACAATCCTTACAGAGGTAATACTTTTATTACCTTTTTATGGTAGAGGAATCTTAAAAGACATTTAGTAACTTACTTAAGGTTATACAGTTGTGAGTCCCTATCTGGGATTCAAACCTAGGACCTCCTGACAACAAATTTTATGGTTTGCTTTATGTTTTTTTTTTTTTTTTGAGACAGTCTTGCTCTGTCACCCAGGCTACAGTGCAGTGGCATGATCTCGGCTCACTGCAAGCTCTGCCTCCTGGGTTCACACCATTCTCCTGCCTCAGCCTCCTGAGTAGCTAGGATTACAGGCGTCCACTACCATGCCCGGCTAATTTTTGTATTTTTAGTAGAGACGGGGTTTCACCGTGTTAGCCAGGATGGTCTCGATCTCCTGACCTCGTGATCCGCCCACCTCGGCCTCCTAAAGTGCTGGGATTACAGGCGTCAGCCACCGCGCCCGGCCGCTTTCTGTTTTTTAGTTTTTTTTTCATTCTGTGGCCCACACTGGAGTGCAGTGTCACAGTCTTGGCTCATTGCAACCTCCACCTCCTTGGTTCAAATTATTCTCCCACCTCAGCCTCCTCCTAAGTAGCTGGGACTACAGGCTACCATGCCTGGCTAATTTTTCTATTTTTAATAGAGACAAGGTTTCACCATGTTAGCCAGGCTGGTCTCAAACTCCTAGTGTCAAGTCATCCACCCACCTGGGCCTCCCAAATTGTTGGGATAACTGGTGTGAGCCACTGCGTCTTGAGCCACCGCGTCTTGAGCCACCGAGTCCAGCTGAATTTTATGTTATTAACTATTACAATACATGACCTCCATAGCGAGTAGAGGATGCCACTTACCTTCTTACCAGAAAACTTTCATTAGCCAGAGAAGCTGTAGAAACTAACAAGTTTAATCTTTAAGAATTTCTGCCCTTAACTGAAAGTCTCTAGGTAAACAACTTTTAATAAGACTCCTTAACTGCCTGTCTTGACCAAATATCTTTGCTGGGAAACAGATGCCCTTGGTTTATTCAGTGAGGGTTTGCAGGCTGTAGCCTGCCCAGTGGCCATCAAATAGTTGCCCTGCCATGAGTGAAGACTGCGTGGTGAGCCTGAGACCCTAGTCAGGAATCTGGAGTCTTGAAAAGCTGTGCTTGGACTGGCCTGGGGCCCAGCTTCCTGCTCTACTCAGCCCTTCCACTGACCACCAAGTCCCATTAACCGCATTTAAGAAATGGTGTTTGGCAGGTTCTCATTTATATGTAGAAGCGTAAAAGGTTGATCTCATGGAAGTAGAGAGTAGAATAATGGTTACTAGAGGTGGGGAAGGGTAGAGCAGAGGGGGAATAGCCAAAGGTTGGTTAACAAATACAACAGTGCAGCTAAAAAGGAGGAAGTTCTAGTGTTCTACAGCACTGTAGCATGACTATAATTAAAAACAATTGATTGTGTATTTTCAAATAGTCAGAAGAGTGAATTTTGAATGTTCCCAACATGAAGAAATGAGAAACGTCTGAGGTGAAGGCTATGCTAACTACCCTGACCTGATCAATACACATTGTATACATGTATCAAAATATCACCCTGTACTTCATAAATATGTACAATTATTATATGTCAATTCAGAATAATAAAAGAAAAAGAAGAAATGGCCTTTGGCTCTGCTTGCCCTCTGTCCTTACTGCCACTTCCCTTCTTTAGACCTCCATCAGTCATCTCTTGCCAGCACTACTGTAAAAGCCCCCTAAGTCCTTGGGCATCTAATTTGACACCTTCCAATCCTCTCCTCTGCTGCTAGCATGCTCTCTTTAAAGCTGATCATGTTAATCCTCTTCTCTGAAATCTTTGACGGACTGTTGCCTACAAAATACAAACCACACGCCTAAGCATATCCTCTGATACCCTTAACAATTTGGCCATTACTTACCTTCTAGGACTCAATAAATATTTGATGAAAAAGTGAATGCTCTCCTGCTAGAAATCCTGTTAACAACATTCCCCACACTTCTTATTTAAGAGTCAAGTTTAGTGAGTGTCCACAATGCATTGAATTTTAACAATCACTATTTTATCATAGGATAATAGAAGCAGTTGGAACAGAGTTGTGTCCTGCATTTGAATGCAATTATGGCTTTTTCTCTTTATATAAATCTGGGCAAGTTAATTCCTGCTTGTGGGCCTCAGTTTCTCCATTTGTGTGAAAGAGGGTAAACAAAAGATCTCTAAGACCCTACAACCCATGATGTACAAGGAAGGAACCAGGAAGCTTAGTCCCTAGCCTGCCAGAGATGTGTGCCCACAGCTAATTCCTATACTCAGTAGCTTCAAGGCATACTTACTTTATCACCTTTAACCCTTCGGCACTGTGTCTTATAATCTCCTAACTGGGCCCTCACTGAGTCACAGTACTGGGGTTTTAATCTTCTATATAACAGCATCTGAAGCTGAGACAATGGAGCTCTCAGAGCCTTCAGCTATGATCTTATCTTCTGATCAAGATTTTCTTGGCTTGTGATTGCTCAGCCATGATGGGGTGGAGAAAAGCCCCTACGCTAGGAAGTGCTAGTGCTGACTCAGCATGCTGCAGGTCTGGAATTGGAGCAGAAACTTGTGTGGACCAGCAGGGACCTTGCAGGCTTAAGGAAGAAAGAGAGGAAAGGGCCAGGCAAACCTAAGAGAAACAATCCTGAAGGCAGAGATTTCAAGACATGCAAAACAGCAGGGTTTCTGTGAAGGAGAACTTCTTTACTGAGAACCTTCCATACCAGTAGACACTTTAACCTGGGCTACAAATCTGCAAGGCAGGTATTATTATTATCCCATTTCACACATGGGGAATAAAAAATTCAGAGATTAGTCAGGTGTGGTGGCTTATGCCTGTAATCCCAACACTTTGGGAGGCCAAGGTGGGTGGATCACCTGAGGTCAGGAGTTCAAGACCAGCCTGGCCAACATGCTGAAACCCTGTCTCTAATAAGAATACAAAAATTAGCTGGGCATGGTGGCACGCACCTGTAGTCCCAGCTATTCGGGAGGCTGAGGCAGGAAAATTGCTTGAACAAGGGAGGCGAAGGATGCAGTGAGCCATGATCATGCCACTGCACTCCAGCCTGGGTGACAGAGCAAGACTGTGTCTCTCTTTCTCTCTTACACACACACACACACACACACACACTCTTCAGAGATTAACTTTTCCAGAACCATATGACTAGTAAGTAGCTGTGGGGTTCAAATGTAGGTCTCCAAAGACCTGTGCCCTTTCTTTCACACACACTGAGAGGCATCTGAGAGGGACTTAGGAAGTTTTGAGAGTAAAACTAGATGCTCAGTGAATGCCCATTGGATGGCAATTTCAAGCAAATGGACAAAATAATAATGGGATAATATTGAATCCTAAATCACCAGCAGTAAGTGTGAGAAAGGTAGAATTACAAACTCCATGCTAAATAGCTTTAGGTCATAAATGAATGTTGTCCTTTGGAGGGCACAAAATGAAGTGGTTAATTCCTTGAACACCAATGTGACTAATAAGCAAGGCATGGCATCTGTCATCTTGTCCGCACAGCTGTCTGGGTAGGCTAATCTCTGGCTCGAGGCCCCGGCTCCTGTCTGCCCAGTGGCATGCTGCACTCTGATCTCCTGGCTCCACAGTGAGCTTGACATTTCTGCTGAGTCTGACTCACTTGCTCCCAGCCTCAATTGTTCTGTGCCAATGCAGACTTCTTTTTACAGTAGGCCTACTTAGAAACACAGGATGTTAGTGTTGGAAGGGAGATCCTTTGGAAGTCACCTAGTACATGTGCCATGCTGGTGTAACTAACCTGCACATTGTGCACATGTACCCTAAAACTTAAAGTATAATAAAAAATAAAATAAAAGAAGTCACCTAGTACAATCCCTGCACATTACAAATGAGAAAACAGGCCCTAGATGAGGCTTGGTGATGACGTGCCTAAATTCCAGTGAGTTTAGGTATAAGGCATGATAAGACCTCAGCCACATGACCCATAGGGAGGAAGCTGGGAATGAGCAGGACTGGAGCTGGCAATGCTGCATCAGCTGTAGAACTCCTAGGGCTGGGGTGGAGCACAGGGAGTGGATCCAGCTCCTTGGAAGAATGAGTTGGGTTAGGGAAGCAAAGCGTCAGGAACCCAGCCAGGCAGTGTGGAGTTCAGGGTAGCACTTTTGAAATGTGTGGCTGGGGAGAAGAATGAGGCTGAAGGTCAGTTGTGAAGACTGGACCAACGTGCCCAGGAGGGTGAGGGGGTGTGAAGAAAAGTCACAACTTGAGGCTCATCAGGGTGTGCAGAGTTCACCAGAGATGTGATAAAGTCCAGAGAAGTGGCAGCACACCCCACCCCCATGCTGAGTTGTGGCTGGTGCACTTCTGCCCTCTTTTTTTTTTTTTTTTTTTGAAATGGAGTCTAGCTCTGTCGCCCAGACTGGAGAGCAGTGGCATGATCTTGGCTCACCGCAACCTCCGCCTCCTTGGTTCAAGCGATTCTCCTGCCTCAGCCTCCCAAGTAGTTAGGACTATAGACGTATGCCACCACACCCAGCTAATTTTTGTATTTTTGGTACAGACAGGGTTTCACCATGTTGGCCAGGCTGGTCTCAAACTCCTGACCTCAAGTGATTTGCCTGCCTTGGCCTCCCAAAGTGCTGGGATTACAGGCGTCTGCCACTGCACCCAGCCACTTCTTGCCCTCTTTAGGAAGGTTCCAGCCTGAAGCTGGAGGGAGCTGATGATTTCATATCATAGCCAAAGAGCTGGGGAAGACAACACTAAAGAACACCATCTATTCTGCCTCCCAAATGTCTCTAAGGTGTCCTTTATCTCCATTTCTACTGTCACCACCCTGAGCCCTGGTTGTCACCCACCTGAATTATTGCAACAGCAGTTTAGTTAACCACTTATCCTCTGCCTGTACTATTTCTAAAGCACTCTTCTCATTGCCACCCAAGCAATGTTTCTATGACATGTGAAGATGTCACTTGCTTTCTATAAATGTTGGATGGCTTGCCATTGCCTAGCAGCCTTTCTCTCCTGGGCTTCCACGTGAGAACCAAGCCCTCCAGAAAATTATTTGAGTGACTATTTCAGGTCTTTCCAGGATGGTACATAGTTAATACCATTCTAGGTGTACAGGGGAGAGAAATTTATTTGTATGATAGATATCTTAAGTCATCACGGCTTAATTTTTCTGGTGGAATCCTGGTTGGGAAGGGCTGGATAGAACAAAGCCCAGATATACGAACCTGGCACATTAGATCCTACATGACTTCAGCCCAGTGTTCCTTCTAGCCTTATCTCCTATTCTCCCCACTATGCATTCTGTGCTCCGGTCACACCGAAATCTTGCCATTCCTTCATCTAGCTATTCTGTTCATCTGTTAATGTTCCTCCTTCAACCTGGTCTCCTTCTTGGACTTTAAAATCTTAGTCATCCATCATTCAAGACCAAGCTCAGATGTCACCTCCTCTCTGCAGTGGTGCTTTCTACAGCCTTCAAAGGCACATCAAATTGTTCCTTCCCCAATGTGCCAATATTATTTTTGTATGTGTGTGCCACTTCATTTTTCATAATTGGAGGTTTACAAATCTGTGTGACTTACAAAATTTTGAGTTTCTGCACAGCAGGGAACATCCCCTCCACCACCTGACCTGAATGGATGTTTGTTTAACTGAATGGCCTGAAGCCCACTGGATAATCAATGATAATGCTAATTCTGGAACACATGACTTAACTCTTATTCCATCATTATTTGGGTTTCTATACATGACTACAACTAGATCGAACATGAAGTATGTCACTGTCAGATATGCAGCTATGCATGGTGATAGCGTGGGCTGGGAGAAGACTTTCTGAATAATTACTGACACAATGAGGGAGTAAGACCTGGCAGGTCTAAGTGGGAATGGGGAATGGAGCCAGAAAGATGGTAGGTAAGGTATAGGGGTAGACTTCATGAAGAGATATGCAGAGGACCAATTTTATAATTTCTACAGGAAATAAGAAAAGGAAAAAAGAAGAAATAATTAGTGGTGGAGTTAAGTGAAGGAAATATGTCAAGAACTAATGTCTGAAATGACTCATCAAAGCTGAAATCTGATAAAGGGAACTTACATTTGCGTAGTGTAGAATATCGTCACATAGATGATCTCATTTAATTCTCAGAACAACCCTGTGGTGGAGGGTGGGGTGCGTGGAGGGCGGGTAGGGAGTGTTGCACTATTGTTACAGTCCTCTCTTTACAGAGGAGATGACCAAAGCTCAGAGAGCAGAAATTACATGCCAAGCATCCACCGTCCCTAAGTGATGCAACTGGAACCAGAGACAAGTCAGCCTGTCTCCTGGTCCAAAGCCACATTCACCTTTTTTTTCAGAATGGGGAGGCAGCTCCTCTGATCTAAAAGCTGAAAGTCTTCATAAAATCAAATAGAATGGCTAGGCACAGTGGCTCAGGCCTGTAATCCCAGCACTTTGGGAGGCCAAGGCAGGTGGATCACCTGAGGCCAGGAGTTCAAGACCAGCCTGGCAAACAATGGCCAACATGGTGAAACCCCATCTCTACTAAAAATACAAAAATTAGCCAGGCATGGTGGGAGGCACCTGTAATCCCAGCTACTTAGAAGGCTGAGGCAGGAGAATTGCTTGAACCTGGGAAGCAGAGGTTGCAGTGAGCCAAGATCGTGCCACTGCACTCCAGCCTGGGTGGCAGAGGGAGACGCCATCTCAAACAAACAAACAAACAAAAAAAAACAAAAAAATCAAATAGACTGACATGTAGAGGTTTTTCTGAGCAATGACTCAGAGCAATTATCCATAAACTCAATTTTTCTAGGCTGCTTTAAAACGAGGATAGAACACCATTTAGTCAGCTGACTTTCAGGGAATCGGCTGATACAGAGTAATTCTCCACTTGAACTGGGAGAAGTCTGACTTGACTAGAGAATCTGGGGCAGGAAAGAAGAGCAGAGAGCAGTTTATTTTTTACCTGCCTGTGGCTCTAGGGGGTACACAGGACAACCAAAGATGATGCTGCACTTTTTGGTCAACTCTAGACAGAGAGAGAGAAAGTCTCAGGGTGATGGAGTGAAAGAATTGGGAAGACAAGAGTTCTCTCAGCTGGCCCTCTGCTTCTCAGATCTACCCACAAACCTTGGAACCTGTGAGACTTAGATTATAAGTACCACTGACCAGGCTCTGCGGAGGATTCTTTCTGCTGTATTTAAACAGAATACAACATTTCCTCTCTCCCTGACAAAATGGTCAGACCCTCAGGGGCACAGAGTTGGTTTAAATAACTTTTTACCCCACTATGTTGCACTGTAGGCAGATCACTTGAGGTCAGGAGTTTGAGACCAGCCTGGCTAACATGATGAAATCCTGTCTCTACTAAAAATACAAAAATTAGCTGGGCATGGTGGCAGGTGCTGGTAGTCCCAGCTACTCAGGAAGCTGAGGCAGGAGAATCGCTTGAACCTGGGAGGCGGAGGTTGCAGCGAGCCGAGATTGTGCCACTTCACTCCAGCCTGGGTGACACAGCAAGACTCCATCTCAAAAAAAAAAAAAGAAAAAAAAACAATTAGGGCAACATAGGCTGGTGTGGTTGAAAGAGACTAAAGACACTGTCTAATTCAAATGCTTCATTTTAGCAGTGAGAAAATGAAGGCCCAGAGAAAGGAAGTGTCTCACTAGATCACACAACTAGTCCATGGCAAAACTAGATAAAGAAAATAGTTGTACTTTTCAATTAAGATCCTGATCTGGCTGGGCATGGTGGCTCATGCCTGTAATCCCAGCACTTTGGGAGGCTGAGGAGGGTGGATCACCTGAGGTCAGGAGTTCGAGGCCAGCCTGACAAACCCATCTCCACTAAAAATACAAAAATTAGCCAGGTGTGGTGGCGCATGCCTGTAATCCCAGCTACTCAGGAGGCTGAGGCAGAAGAATCACTTCAACCTGGGAGGTGGAGGTAATGGTGAGCCAAGATTGCACCATTGCACTCTAGCCTGGGCAACAAGAGTGAAACTCTGTCTCAAAAAAAAAAAAAAAAAAAAAAGAAAATCCTGATCTGAAGTTATTCAGGAGGCCAAGGAAGTCATTCTCTTCCTTCCCTTCTGTCCCAAGTCAGTAAATCTTTCTTGGCTTCTTGATTATTGGAGAAAGTAAACATTTTTCTATGCTGTCTTTTCTGGGACTAAGCATGGTCTGTAAGTAATAAACAAGAGTTTCTTCATTCTCTGGAACTCTATCCTCTGTATCCTTTGTAAACCCCACTCTCTAAAAAGCTCTCAGTTTTATGACTGGAGCCCCAGAACCAGGGGAAACATGTTGCCTGGGTTTTGCTTTTTCAGTGGAAGCAGATTATATTCAACCTCGGTCAGAAAACATCATGAAATTCTGTTTCACTGTTGTTTAAAATAAATATTTCTGTGAGAAACGCTGATAAAATTTGTATTAGTCAGGGTTCTCCAGAAAAATGGAACCAACAGGATTCATGTATGTGTGTGCGTAAAAAGAGCACTAAAGAGATGTTAAAGAATTGACTCATGCAATTATAGAGGATGATGTCTTAGTTTGTTTCCTGTTGCTTCAAAAGAATATTTGATCCAGTGTGTATTCTGTACTTAAAAAAAAAAAAAGAAGAAAAAAAAAAGAAAACCTGAGACTGGGTAATCTGTAAAGAAAAGAGGTTTATTTGGCTCACACTTCTGCAGGATGAGAAATTCAAAGGCATGGCCTTGGCTTCTGGCAAGGGCTTTCATGCAGCATCACAACATGGTGGAGAAGGTCAAGTCGGAAGCAGACACATGCAAAGAGGGGAAGCCAGGGGAGCATCCTGGCATTGTAACAACCCACTTTCGCAGGAACTAATCATTCCTATGAGAACCAGTTCAGTTGCCTGAGAGTGAGAACAGACTAACTTGAGAACATCACAAAGCCATTCATGAGCCCTGTCCCCATAACCCAAATACCTTCCACTAGTCCCCACCTCCCAACACCAGCACACTGAGGATCAAATTTCACCATGAGCTTTGGTGGAGACAACCAACCATATCCAAACCATAGCAGATGGCAAGTCCAAAATCTGCAAGGCAGGTGAGCAGGCTAGAGAACCCAGAAAGAGTCAATGTTGCAGTTCAAGGCTGAAGGCCCCCTGCTGAAAGAATTTCCTCTTGCTCAGAGGAGGTGAGTCTTTTGTTCTAGTTACGCCTTCAACTGATTGGATAAGGCACACCCACATTATGAAGGGCAATCTGGTTTCCTCAAAGTCCACTAAATTAAATGTTAATTTCATCTAAAACACCTACACAGAAACATCCAGAATAATGTTTGACCAATATCTGGGCATTGCAGCTCAGCCAGGTTGACACAAAATAATCATCGCAAGACTATAAGCTGAAAGTTTTACAACCCAAGAGTCCTGTTAGAACTCTGATGTAGCTGGATGAGTGCCAGTTGCTGGAGGAGCCGCTGCACATAAAGGTCTTCATAATACTGGACCTCACAAAACCATAGATCTACATCAGAGGAGAGAGAAGGAAACCTGGCAAAGATGGAAAAATCATCAGGTAGACAGAAAGGTTATGACTGGAAAAGACTATTTTGGCAAACAGAGATTCCCTAGCCCTAATCCCTTTCCTTCTGCTTTTTTTCGTTTTTGTTTTTTGTTTTTTTTTTGAGACAGAGTCTCGCTCCGTCACCCAGGCTGGAGTGCAGTGGCACGATCTCAGCTCACTGCAACCTCCGCCTCCTGGGTTCAAGAGATTCTCATGCCTCAGCTTCCCGGGTAGCTGGGATTACAGGCCCACCACCACGCCTGGCTAATTTTTGTATTTTTAGTAGAGACGGGGTTTCACCACGTTGGGCAGGCTGGTTTCAAACTCCTGGCCTCAGGTGATCCGCCTGCCTCAACCTCTCAAAATGTTGGGATTACAGGCGTGAGCCACCGCACCAGGCCCTTCTGTTTTGTTTCATAAATTAAGCAAAAGACCAGATAGGGGAGACACGGCCTTGTTTTTCCTTCAAATATACTTGGTGGACTGGAGTTTCAACAACCAGACCTTTGGGGCTGAGATAAGTTTTTCCTCCTAACTCCTCTGTGTGGGGAACTACGACATTTGGCTTCCTGTTACGAAGTTAAAGCTTGTGGCTGTAGGAGAAGGTCTGACTCTTGGTGAAGCTGCAGAAGTCTTAGAGCTCTAAACATAGGGCTTTGGACATGGAGATTCTTGTATACGTTCAACGAGTATCCTTTGTGCCAGGCTTGGTTCTACATGCTGGCAACATAGCCATGAACAAAAGTCACAAAAATCCCTGCTTTCCTGGAGTTTTCATGCTACCAGGGGAGACAGACAAGAGACAATATGAATACGTGAAATACAACATACAATATGCTAATTACAAGTGGTAAAGAGAAAAATAAAGCAGGGAAGGGGACTAGCAAATGCTGGGGAACAGATGTTGTGATTTCAGATAAGGTGGCTAAGGAAGGCCTTGCCAAGGAAGTAACATTTGAGTAAAGACCAGAAGCACAAGAGAAGGTGAACAGTGTAGACATCTGGAGAAAAAGCATTCTAAGCAGAATAACTGTAAAGGCCATTGTTGTGGGTTGAATTATTTCCCGTCGCCAAAAGATATGTTGAAGTCCTAAGCCCTGGTACCTGTGAAATGTGACCTTATTTGAAGACAGGATCTTTGCAGATCAAGTGAAGATGTGGTCATTAGGGTGGGCCCTAATCCAATATGACTGGTGTTTTTATGAGAGGACACAGACACAGAGAGACACAGGGAATATGCTGTGTGATGACAAAAGAGAGATTTAAGTGATGCAACTGCAAGCCAAGGAATGCCTAGAGTTGACAGCCATGGCCAGAATCTCGGAAGGGGCAGGCAAAAGTTCTCTCCTACAGGTTTTAGTGGGAGGATGGCCCTGGTTAACACCTTGATGTTGGACTTCTCACTTCCGGAACTGTGAGACAGTAAATTTCTGTTGTTTTGAGCCACCCAGTTTTTGGTACTTTGCAATGGCAGCCGTAGAAAACTAATCCAGCCATGAAACGGGAATGTGCCTGGCATGTTGAAGGAAGATGGAGGCCAATGTCGCATGGGAGGGAGTCATAGGAGATTGGATCAGAGAAGTTACACAACAGATGGCGAGATCATGTGGCACCTTATGGTCGGAGATGTGACATGATCTGACTTACCCTTTAACGGGCTCACATATAGTTATAACTGTGTGTTGCATTCATGGCTGAAGGGAGATGTATAGAAGAACCCAGACTATATTACGTACACTAGATAATCATAAGAGGTATTGAGATAGGTGCCAAATTGTGTAAATACTAAAATCACCGTGCTTATAATTAAATCTTTCATTTGCTCTTTAGGTGTATTTTAATCTGTAATGTTAATGCATAACTAATTTTTAAAAGATGAAATTAAAATTTTTATTTTCAAAAACAGATTCTTAGGTGGCAAAGCATGAATTTGCTGACCTCAGGTGAACACATTAGTGACTATCTGGGTTGCTCTGACCATAATCATGGCATGCCCCTCACCTGGTGTCATAGACAAGGAGACCCATTGGCTAGATTCCCCTTCTAGGAAGGACTTGCTATTCTGTCAGGGGAAATATGGTCAGCAGACAGCCTTCAGCTCCTTCAGGGTTTGTCTCTGTTGCAGAGAACAGGCTATCTTGTATCTGGTTCAAAGACAGAGAAACAACTGAGTTAGCTTAAGAGACAGGAAATGTATTTATGAAGGATTAAGTATATCTCACAGAACTCAACCTCATGAAGGACTGGAAATGGAAGAAGATGGTCTCCCTGTTTCTGTATCTTTCATCATCATCATCATCGTGTTCTCTCTATACTTCTCATGGTAGATCAACTCTCACAGCTCATCAGATGACATGACCCAAAACGGAAGTCCCAAAATGTCACCCTCTGTTGCACTTATTCTCTGCCACCATATAGGTCCAGTGCCTGTAGCCAACTGATCCTGTCTCTCTAGATTCTCAGGAGAGATGGTCTCACTGGGCTCTCTCTTTGGTCAGATGTCCACTCCTAGCCAGTCAACTATAGCTGGAGACTGGGTCATTTTGAATGGAAAACTGCCTTTCTTCCAAGGCTGTGGATGGAGTTTATTTTCTAAGAGATGTGATGCTGGGAAGGATATGCAGTGCATCTCTAGCACAAAAATCCTCACAGCTATGACACTGTAGAAAAAATGTTCAACTTTGAAGCCACGTGATCAGTTTTGAGTTCTTGTTCTGCCATGTATTAATTGTATGAACTCTAATGGGGTCAATTAAGCTTTTAAGCCTCTGTTTCCTCAACTGAAAAATTTCACATTTTTTGAGATGGGCACTAGGCTATGCACAAGAAATATAGAAATAAAAGATACAGTCTCTGCTGTAGACAGATGTTCACAGTCTAGCAAAGCAGGCAGGTAAGAAAGCCAATAACTACAGTTCTAGGTGATATGCAGTGATGGAGAGAGCACGCCTGGGTGAGATGCCCTCCTTGAATGCCCCAGTGTGTGGGTGTGTGGGCATGTATGATGTGGATAGAAGAGAAGAGGAAGGGAGGAGAATGGGGGAAAGCTTCCTAGAGGAGGTCAACCTGGGGCGGGAGCTTGATAGGTAGGAGATAAATGTGGGGAGGGGGAAGTATACCCAGGCAAGGAGAGCACCATGTGCTGAGTCACAAATATGTGAAGGAATTTGGTCATCTCAGACACATGTAAACTGGAGGGCAGGGCTGAAGTAAAGAACTGCATCTGGCATGGAGCCAGGCAGGTGTGGTGGGGTGGTAAGAGATGAAACTCCTCTGATTGAGAAGGAAGACACGTGGGCAAGCGCTCTGAAAACAAACGGTGCGACAGACACAACAATGGTGAACAGGGAGTGTTGATTATGTGAAACCAGGAGCCAGGCTACTTTGTGTCATGAATGTGTCTCTATGAGGCAGGAAATATAATCTTCATTTTACAGGGCCTTATTGAGTCATAGTCCCAAGGTCTCATGGTGTCTTGGTTTGGGTTCTCTCAGAAGTGGACCTTGAGAAAAGGATTCAAGCAAAGGTAGTTTATTTGGGGGGTGATCCTAGGAAACCCCAGTCAGAAAGTGGGGAAGCGAGGTGCAGAAGAGAAGGAGCCGATAAGGTGTGTGCTATCAAAGACGTTACCACTGAGGGTACCTGGAGCTCAATCCCACTGGGAAATTTGGGAAGACAGTGAGGAATATGCCTCTGAAGTATTTCCCCCAAGAGGCAAGGAAACTGGGGTGTTTCTCTCCAAATCTCCATCTGTCACTGTTTGAGGACTGTTTCTCAGATATTAACTCTGGAAATCCCAGCTTCCCTTGCACAGGGGCCCAGCGTGCTCTTCAGGCAGTGAGTCACAAGTGTTTTCAGTAAGCAGACTTCAGGGTGCACAGGGGAGGGCTGAGAGGTTATGGACAGAACACTGACAGCATGTGCTATGCACAAACAGTAAGGAGGGGAGCAAGGGCTTGGTCCCAAGCAGCCTGGCTTAGGTTTTAACAACAGTATTATACTCTTTCCCAAATGTAGAGTATTATTAATATACATATTTATACTGATACTTATAGTACTTTTCAGAAACCATAGTATTGAGCCTATAATAGAGGGAGTCTGTTGTCCTCATCAATGATTGACACATAATGGATACTTAATGAATATTTTTGGATGAATGTTTTAAAAGTCAAAACATAACTAATTCAGTGTTATTTACCTATGAAGAGACTTTGGCTGGGAATCAGAAGATTTGGATTGTAGTTTGAGTTCTGCCATCAGTTTGGGGACCTCAGGGAAGCCATCTAGACTAATTGAGCTTCACTTTTCTTATTTTAAAACCTCATTTTATTACCCACCCCACTTGCCTACTGTTAGAGTTGTGAGGATGAAATGTAACAATGAATGTGAAAAGTTAAAAGTATGGCAAACTAAGGAGTAATTCTGTATCTCTGCCTTGATTTTGAATCAGGAAGAAGTTGGCATTTGGTTTCCCAGGACCCAGGACCATGTACTATGAGGCCACCAAGTCCATCAGTCAGGGCTCTTTGTTGTAACAGGGGCTAACTCTGACTATCTTAGTCAAAAAAAGAGTTTATTAGAGAGATAGTGTGAAGATCACAGAAATGATAAGCAGTCTAGAGAATCAAGCTAGGAAAATGGACAGGAACTAAAAAAGAACCATGGGGAAGACCTCACCTCAGAAACATCCTGGTGAAAATGCTGCTTCCTCTCCCACCGAGCAGTGGACACCAGTGCTGCCACCAGCACAAATTCTAAACTGTCCCAGTTTCTTGGGTCATTTGCTTCAAACTTAGAGTCTCAGGCAGTAATATCAGGGGGGCCAAGATTAGGTCATATGCTTGTGCACCAGCTGCCAGGGACCCAGGAGGCCAACCGTCTGGCCTGTTTTCCAGCTTCCATCAGGGGAAGACACATTCTACCTCCCAGCATGTCTCATGCAATGGCAGTTTCCCCAGACACAGGAAGGGGGCTCAGACGCTGGGCAGCCAAGAAGAATGTAAGTTCCATCCAAGTCAGAATGTAGGGAAAGTGAGGATACTGGTTCAAAATTGAAAAACCAAGATAAAGAGAAGGTCATGATTTATTGAGTAGCAACATTGACTTGAGGCTTTATTAACCAGGAACTGTTAAAGGTGCTGGGTACAAAGAGGACTAAGACACTGGTACTGGCCTCAAGATGCTCTAGCCAGTTAGGAAATGTATATTAAAATAAAATATAAGAAAGGGCTATAACCGAGATGTAACAAAATTCAATGGGAACACAAAATAAAGGATTAATGCTGGGGAGCATGTGGGTGGTCAGGAAAGTTTTCACAGAGATGGGTCTTAAAGGATGGAAAGAGAGAGAAATGAAAGAGCATTAGAAGCAGAGCCACCTCTGGTATCTGTTACTCTTTCTAACCAGCCGGAATCTGGGTCCGGTATTTCCTGCTCAGTCCTTTCCTACTGCCACCAAGCACAACACATATGCTACTACAATTAAGGTCTAAAATTAGTATGATTAAGGTCTAAGCAATGTGAGGGTATTGTTCAAGCCAGGATTTTCTTCCTTGGCTCTCCCCAAACTCTCTAGTGCAGAGTAATGTTGGCAAAAGTTATTGTTGCTTTTGTTGTTTTTAGCTATTTTAGATGAAAGCATATACTCAGACCTGAGTTTGTTTGTTTGCTTGTTTTTTAGACATGATGGTCTTACTCTGTCACCCAGGCTGGAGTACAGTGATGCAATCATAGCTCACTGTAACCTTAAACTCCTGGGCTCAAGCAATCCTCCCACCTCAGCCTCCAGAGAAGCTAAGACTATAGGCACATGCCACCATACCCTACTACTTTTTTATTTTTTTTTTTTCGTAGACATAGTCTTGCTATGTTTCTCAGGCTCGACTCAAACTCCTAGGCTCAAGCGATCCTCCTGTTTTAACCTCCCAATGTTGGAATTACAGGCATGAGCCACCAGGGCCAGCTAGACCTGAGTTTAAATAATGGCTCAGCCACTGACTAAAATCTCTCTGAGCCTTGATTTCCTCAAAGATAAAATGAGAATAAAAAGTACTTGCCTTCCAAGTATTCCAAGGACTTTTGAAGATTAACTGAGATAATGTTTGCAAAGTGCCAATGATTGGCAGTTGGCAGGTGCTGTTATTGCTGTTGGTTTGAAACAGTTCTTTGAAAATAGGGTGGTGAAGAGGAGACCTTACTGTTCTTCCCCTTTGACCTCAGGGGTTTCATACAAAGAGTGAGGAGATTACAAGAAGGAAATGTCTTCCAAGAGAGAAAGAACCCAGAGGTTCTGCCAAAAATGTGAGACTATATGGGGGAAGCAGATATGAGCTACTTTCAAAGCCTGACTCAGTGGTGGGACTGAGAGCCTGGCTCCTGAGTTGAGAGAGGCTTTCCAATCCCACAAGAATGATTTCAAAAACAGCCCTCTTGGCACTACTGACGTTTTCCTCTGCCCTTTTCAAGGAGGAAACAATTTACCCAGATGCAGGCCCGCTTAGGCTCCCTTCTCTAGCAAGATCAAGCCAAGAACTCGGAAGGGTGGAGGACAGCACATTCATGAAGCCATTTTCACATGCTGTTCCTGCACAGCCTTTGAAAATGTGTGCCTTGTAACAGGTTGAATAACACTGGTAAAATCGCATTGTGTCTGTTCTGTGTAACAAGTATGATATTTGAGAGGAATTAGCTATGGGCTGAAGAAATTTAATAAACAGGGAAGATACAGATGTGAAAATGCTGTGTGGCTTGGAACAGACACCAAATTATGTGGAGTATGAATTTAAATCTCCTTTCTGAAATTCCTGGCCTATTTAATAGTCTCTTTTTCCTAATAAACAATGGTGTTCTATTCCAACCTTGGACTTCTAGGTAAATTCTGACCAGTCATCCATTAAACAGCTATATGTTGAATACTTACTGCACGCCAGGCATTGCAATGGGTGTACAGGATCTTGATTCTGATTCTGGAGAAAGGAGAGGAGATTATTTTGGAAACATTTAGGGCTTCTCCCTTCAAATGTTATTTGTGGGAAAGCACGAATGTCTCCCTTGTCTGCATATGGAGAAGATAATTTCATGTAGAATGGCATAGTTCTGGTGTTTACTAGGCTCATCATCCCATCTGGGGATAGGCCCAGGATTGGGAAGGATAGAGCAGCCATGCATGTTGCTATGGTAACTTGGCATTAACACACCTTAGCTCCTTTGTGTCACCCCCAAATTACCTTTAAAACTAGTGTACATTTTCAGAATGCGGAAAGCTTTTCTTAATTTTCATGTGGCCAGTTATAAAGGCATTTTTCAAAGCACTCAGGCAAAAGGATGGTCCTTTTTTTTTGAGGCTGAGGCTATGCTGATACTATTTTCTAGGCCAGAAGCATAATCAGGATCTAGACTGTCTTATTCTTTCATAGGAGATTTCACTTTCAAATCCCTTTCACATATGTTATTGTACTTTTATTGCCACCTTGTTTTAACCTCCGGCTTAAGCTACTCTAAAGGGCAAGAAAATGAACCCACTAAACATTTATGCCTCAAAATAACCATGTGAGGTAGGAACTAATACCTCTATTTTATAAATGAAAGAACTAAGGCTCAAACAAGGTCACATGGTTAGAAAATAACAGGATGAGGAGGAATGGAACCAGGCCTTTAGATTGCAGATCTGGTGTCTTTCTGTTATACCTTCACTGACTCCCAGTATCTTCCAGCCTTTGTTACTTTATAAAAATACAGATGCATACAAAGCAGTGACTAGTTTGTGCTTTTCTTTCCTTTCTTTTTTTTTTTTTTTTTTTTTTTTTTTTTTGTTGAGATGGAGTTTCGCTCTTGTTGCTCAGGCTGAAATGCAATGGCACGATCTTGGCTCACTGCAACCTCTGCCTCCCGGGTTCAAGCAATACTCCTGCCTCAGCCTCCCTAGTAGCTGCGATTACAGGCATGCACCACCACGCCCGGCTAATTTTTTTTGTATTTTTAGTAGAGATGGGGTTTCTCCATGTTGGTCAGGCTGGTCTCTAACTCCTGACCTCAGGTGATCCACCCGCCTTGGCCTCCCAAAGTGCTGGGATTACAGGTGTTGAGCCACCGTGCCCAAGTGTGTTTTTCTTTTTTTAAAAAAAAAAGCTTGGCCGGGCGTGGTGGCTCACACCTGTAATCCCAGCACTTTGGGAAGCCAAGGCAGGTGGATCATGAGGTCAGGAGATCGAGACCATCCTGGCTAACACAGTGAAACTCCGTCTCTACTAAAAATACAAAAAATTAGCCAGGCGTGGTGGCAGGCGCCTGTAGTCGCAGCTACTCAGGAGGCTAAGGCAAGAGAATGGCGTGAACCTGGGAGGCGGAGCTTGCAGTGAGCCGAGATTGCGCCACTGCACTCCAGCCCAAGCGACAGAGCGAGACTCCGTCTCAAAAAAAAAAAAAGCTTTATTGAGGTTTTTGTATGTATGTTATATATTTCTTCATAAAATTTACCCACTGTAAACATACCATTTAATGATTTTTAAAAATTTTTGTAATAGCTTTATTGGGATATAATTCACATACTATACAATCCACCCACTTAAAGTGTACATCCAGTGGTTTTTGGTATATTCACAGAGTTGTATAACCATGACCACATCAATTTGAGGACATTTTTAGCATCTCAAAAAGAAACCCTGTACCTTTTACTATCACATCTGAATCTTCCCTCATAGAAGTGGTTTTATATAACATGTGGTCTTTTGTGACTGCCTTCTTTCACTAGCATAATGTTCTCAAGATTCATCCATGCTGAAGCATGTACCTACTTTATCCTTTTTATGGCCAAATAATACTCCATTGTGTAAGTATAGCACCTTTTGTTTATCATTTTATCAGCCAATGGACATGAGTTGTTTCTACCTTTTGACTATTATGACTAGTACTGTTATGAATATTTGTGTACAAGTTTTTGTGTGGACATATGTTTTCATTTCTCTTGGGTATATACCTAGGAGTGACATTGTCAAATGATAACTCTATGTTTAACTTTTTGAGGAACTTCCAGGTTGTGTTTTCGAAAGTGGCTGTACCATTTTACATTCCCACCAACAATATGTTGAGGGTTCCCACTTTCCTATGCCCTCGCTGACACTTAGTGTGCTTTGCTTTTTTCACTTAACATTATTTCATAGATATGTTTCCATGTTCACATGGTTATCATTTTTAATGGTTACACAGCGTTCCAAATCAGTTAGTTGGATATTATTTAAAAATTACTTTAAAGCTTGGGACTTGGATTGTTTTCATTTTGTGCCATTATAAATAGTGGGACTAGAATCTTCACTGCTTACTACATTTTTCCTTTAGCTTATGGCCTTGAGGTGTGTTCCAAAGTGGAACAAAGGACACATACAGCTCATGTACTGCTTCCCTGGTTACTCTGCAGAAAAGTTGACTGTACCTAAAATGCTATCAGCAAAATTTGCACTTGCCTTGCTCTCCACAGCCTCTGCCAACATAAGGCTTTATTGCTTTATTCGTGTATATTAATGATATAGTTACTGTATTAGTCTGTTCTCACACTGCTAATAAAGACATACTTGAGACTGAATAATTTATAAAGAAAAGAGGTTTAACTGACTCACAGTTCCACATGGCTGGGGAGGCCTCACAATCATGGCAGAAGGCAAAGGAGAAGCAAAGTCATGTCTTACATGGTAGCAGGCAAGAGAGTTTGTGTAGGGGAATGCCCATTTATAAAACCATCAGATCTCATGAGACTTATTCTCTCCCATGAGAACAGTATGGGGAAAACCATCCCCATGATTCAATTATCTCCATCTGGCCCGGCCCTTGACACATGGGGATTATTACAATTCAAGACGAGATTTGGGTGGTGAGTGAGCCAAACCATATCAGGTACAGGTACATGATAGAACCTTATTTTTTATTTTTATTTTTATTTTGAGACAGAACCTCACTCTGTTGCCCAGGATGAAGTGCAGTGGCATGATCTTGGCTCACTGCAACCTCTCCCTCCCGAGTTCAAGCCATTATCCTGCCTCAGCCTCCCCAGTAGCTGGGAATTACAGGCGTGCACAACCACATCCAGCTGATTTTTGTATTTTTTAGTAGAAATGAGGTTTCAGCATGTTGGCCAGGTTGGTCTCAAACTCCTGGCCTCAGGTGATCTGCCTGCCTCGGCCTCCCAAAGTGCTGGGATTACAGGCATGAGCCACCACACCTGGCCTGAATCTTAACAATCTTAGGCTGTTTCAGTTTGCATTTATTTCATTGTTGGTGAACTCACAATATTTTAACAGCCATCAGCTGTTACTCTAAGCCATCCATCCAAAAAAGCCAAGCAGTATGGGAGAATCTAGGGCCATAGCAAAGGGCAGAAGATGGAGCTTAAAGAAATTCCCTGGGTTTGGGCAGGGCGTAGTGGTTCACACCTGTAGTCCCAATACTTTGGGAAGCCAAGGAGGGCAGATCACCCGAGGTCAGGAGTTCAAGATGGTGAAACCTCATCTCTACTAAAAATACAAAAATTAGCCTGGGCGTGGTGTCAGGCACCTATAATCCCAGCTACTTAGGAGGCTGAGGCACAAGAATCGCTTGAACCCAGGAGGCGAAGGCTGCAGTGAGCTAAGATCGCGCCACTGCACTCCAGCCTGGGTGACAGAGTGAGACTCTGTCTTACAAAAAAAAAAATCCCTGGGTCTGGGAGCAGGCTCAGGAGGTATGTTTGATGGTGTGACTGCGGCCTCAGCTGTAGATAAAGAGGACACTGGTAATGATGCTGAACTGATTTAGATATCATATCCTTTTCCACATTCTCCTTTCATTTGGCACTTCTCCTGGTTCTGCTTCTCCCTCCCTGGCCATTCCTTCTAAGCCTCCTTTCAGCGTTTCTTTCCTTCTACCTGCTTCTTATACATCGGTATTAAATATAGGATTTCATTATTGGATCCTTCTTTTTTAACTTAATACTCTGGGCAATCTCATTCACCCCCATGGCGGTAATGACAATTTAAATGCTGAAAATTCCCAAATATGTATTGCCAGCCTAGACTACGCTCTTGAATTCCAGAAGCACATATCTAATTTCCAACTGTATGTCTCCATTTGAATGTCCTCTAGGCACCTCAAGTCCAGTATCTTCCCCTCCGATCACTCCTTTTTTTCCCCGTAAGCCCTACCTTTATGACTGTAGCAACATCAACCCAGTCACTGAAGCCAGAAATGTGGAAGGCACTCCAAACTCTTTCTTCTGCACCTACATATTCCTAAATGTGCACCTTCTTCTCCCTAAACCTATTACACGAATTTGATTAATGTTTCAACCATTTCTCCCAATAACTCTAGCATTGTTACATGTATTAGGGTTCTATTGGTTGTAACTCGTTGCTTCAGAAGGGAATGCAAAAAGATTTATTGAATGTATACATGTGTGGAATGAAAGGAGAAACTGAGAAATCATTGTGGAGAGGCAGGCTTCAGAATGGCTCCAGGGACCTCAGCAGCAAGCAGGTTGCTTTGGGCCTTCTCTGGAGAGTCTCCTACGAATAGACTTGGTTCCAACAATGCTTAGCCTCTGCATCTCTTGGATCAAAATTCCAAATTTCTGGGGAAATCTGGGGACCAACAAAGATTAAGAAGTTTAGGAAGGTTGAGTCATGTGATGGGGACACAGCTCTGGAGGACGACTTCTGTGTATTAGAGGCAAATATCAAAGAAAAAAGAGACGGCATGAGATGGACAGTCTTTCCAGAAATTGTCTATGACATTGCCACAGTTTCTGAACTGGTCTTCTTGCCTCTGGTCTTACATTTCACCAACCCACATTGTGCCAGAATGATCTTCCAAAATACAAGTCCGAGAGAAAAAAAAAAAAGAAAACTATAGGCATGAAATCCTTCCTCATCTCTTACTAAGTCTTGGACTTTCAGCCATAGCAACTACCATCTGAGTCCCTCTGATCTGCCAGCACTGTGTCAATACTTTGCATATGTTATTTCTACTGCTCATGACCATTCTGCAGGGCAGATATTGTAATTACTGTGCAAAAGAAGAAAGTGAGGCTTGGAAGGAATTAGTAAGCTTGTCCTAGGGGCCCTGACTGGCAAGTAGCAGAATTTACCTGATTCAAGGCATTTATTAATGGATTATACTCCCTCTCTGAGATTTTCAGTGTCTTGGTTTATAAAGTGAGTATAACTTTTTTGTTTTTCAGGATTAATGTTAGAATTAGGCAATACTGGCTACATAATTTGTGAGGCCCAGTGCAAAATGAAAATGCAGGATGGCACCTTGTAAAGTAATTATTAAAAATTTCAAGAGAGCAACAGCAGGGCATTAAACTAAGTATGGGGCTCTGTTTTTGGGAGGCGCCAAACACCCAAACCATATCAGGATGTGAAACCATCTTTGGGGGACCATTATTCAGCCTACACGATAACAATATTCTTATTCTTATTATTTTGTTGTCCTTATTTCATGCTTCAGTGGTTTCAGAATAAAGTTCAAACTCTTTTCCAGGACATGGCTAGCCCATTGTGATCTGACCCATGCCCATCATTCTAATTTCAATTCTTTCTACCCCCCCACATGCATTGAACACTCCAGTAACATTGAACAATTTGTGATTTTTCCACTGCAATCTGCTGTCACTTGCTGACCAGCCTCTTTCATACTGTTATTTCTGCACAGAATATTCTCCCCCATTTCCCCTTTTCACCATCCTTCTTCTCTTTCAGTTCTGTCTGATTTTATTGTTGTTGTTTTTAATATTTAGCCCAGGTTTTCTCCTTGGAAAACTTCTCTCCACCACTTATGATCTTGGAAAAGTTGCTTCTCTATTTTCACATCTAAAGAATGAAAATCACAGAATAACACCTGCATTATTATGAGGCTCAAATGACATAATCCACATAAAGCACTTGGCAGACTGCCTGCCAGGTGGTGAGTGCCCACAAAAAAATTATCTGTAATTATCATAAATATTCTTTGACCTTCCCCCATGGTGATATAAGAGCTGTCTCCTCTGTCCTCTACTAGCAACCAGAGCATAGAAGGTGGCAGGCTTTCCTGTAATTTACTGCTCATATGTAAGTCTGTTCTGCTGTACTGACCATTCTTTGAGATCAAGAGCTCAATTGTTAATTTCCATATCTTTAGTGCCTAGCACAGGGTTTGGACATATGGCAAGGTAATATTTATTGAAGCAAAATAGGGAAATAATTATTAGGAGGACACATGCTAATTCTGTTCTCAGAAGATTTTTTAAAACATTCATTCCATTCTTATGTTCCTGAAGTACGAGTCTAAAAATATTTCATTTGTCTACCTTCTATTTAAATAAAAGTGCAGCATTAACAAAACCTACCCTGTTGTGCCAAATTTCCTTTTGTCTTCCTTTGCTCTAGTCACTTCCTCTTTTTTTTCTTTCTACTTCCTCCTGGTAAAGGTCATTTCTTTCTGTGTCATAATCTCACCTTTTTTTTAAAATAATGTCAATGTTTTTCCCAAAATATGCATTCCCAGAAAGCTGCGTAGTCGTTACCCGTAACAAGGAAAACCCCACCCTTCCTTTCCCCCGCTGTGCTGCAGCCCTTGAAGTCTCCAGGGTATCTGTAACCTTAGCATGGAGTCAGTAGGAGCTCCCTCTCCTGGCAGGTTATAGTCATGCTAAAGCTAGACACAGGGCTAGAGTATCCCAGTCACACATCCCGAAATGATTATAAAGCATGAGATAACCCAGGCCTTTCTGTTCCCTGAGCTCAGATTTAAGGAAGGTGTGGCGCTATCTAATTTGTTTATAAAATCATTCGCTTGACAGGCATCACAGAGATCTGAATCCCATCCTACCACTTGGAGGAAAGAAGCTGCATCGTTTATGAAAAGAATAAGAACTTGGATTTGTGCCCTGTTCTACCACTTATCTAGCTGGCTGCTCTTTTGTCAAATTACTAATATCTGTAAGCCTCTGGATCTTCAACTTTAGGGTAACGTTAGACCTATTTCACCTACCTTATAGGGTAGATGTAAATTTTAAAAACAATATAAAAACAGTGCTACTTATTGGGTAATAGCTATGCTTCAGGCACTGATAGGTGCATTATCCCTATTTTGTATAGGAGAAAACCACAGTTCAAGCAGTTGTCACATAGTAACTCTGTTAACACATGGAGAACCAGGATTCATACCCAGGTCTTTCTGACTCAAAAGCCTTTCTTGATGTTGTTTTCCCTTTAATTATACCAGACTGATGTTCCTGAATCAAGCATCTGAAAACATTTGGGGGGAAAAAAAGTAAAATTCTATACTACAAAGGTTAATTTTTATTTTATAGATGACGAAATTGAGGCCCAGAGAAGCGCAGTAACTTTCCCTAGGAGTTGGTGGCAAATACAACTCAACAGTTGATTAAGGACTCAGTAGTATTTACCCAATAGGGCTAGCAAGTGTGCAGGCTACTCGGGTGTTAAAGTGTAGCTGCACCCAGGTGAAAGGGAAATCCAATAAAGGTTTCAGGTACTTTACACTTTTTTTCACATGCTTTCCACTTCATGGTTGCACTGGACAGCTTAGGTGACACAATCTCAATGATACTGTCCAGATCACAAGGGTTTCCTGAGTCCTTGTTGTGAAACACAGGAGGCCCTCTGTGTGACTTGGTCCCAGCATTGATTTCCAGCTTCATCTCTCATTAGGTCTCCTGGGTCATCATCTAGCTCCAAATCTCCTCCTCAGTCATAATGAACTGCTTGCAGCTCCTGGAATGCATCACGTGGATTTTTGTCTCAGAACCTCCATTCCTTTACCTAGAATATATTTCACCCACTGAGCATCTACTTATTTTCCAAGACTCTGTTTAAATGTCACTTTTTGGATACAGTCTTATTTGATCTCCTACCACCCCTCCTCACTTGAGATAGAATTAACCATTCTCTCCTTTGGGCCTCTAATATCTCCTCTACATATTTTTCATTGGGACATATAATGTTTTTATTTCACCAATATGCAATAAAACTGGTTTGTTTTTACTTCTGTTTGTTAACAACTTAAGAATAAGGACTATCTTGAGGTGGAGGCCACTGAGGGGGTCGAAGAGGCTGCGCAAGGCGGTGAGCCCGGGCAGCTGGAGCAGCCCCCGCCGCAGCTGCACTCACCGCTGCCCCAGGAGCAGCACGAGGAAGAGATGGCAGCCGAGGCCGGGGAAGCCGTGGCGTACCCCATGGACGACGACGGTTTCTGAGCCTGGATTCACCCTCCTATGTCCCGTACAGGGACAGAGCAGAATGGGCTGATACAGATCCAGTGCCGCAGAATGATGGCCCCAATCCCGTGGTCCAGATCATTTATAGTGACAAATTTAGAGATGTTTGATTACTTCCGAGCTGTGCTGCAGCATGAAGAAAGAAGTGAACGAGTTTTAAGGTAACCCGGGATGCTATTGAGTTAAATGAAGCCAATTATACAGTGTGACATTTCCAGAGAGTTCTCTTAAAGTCACTTCAGAAGGATCTACATGAGGAAATGAACTACATCACTGCAATAAGTGAATGGCAGCCCAAAAACTATCTAGTATGGCACAATAGGCAAGTAATGGTGGAATGGCTAAGAGATCCATCTCAGGAGCCTGAATTTATTGATAATATTCTTAATCGGGATGCAAAGAATTATCATGCCTGGCAGCATCGACAATGGGTTATTCAGGAGTTTAAACTTTGGGATAATGAGCTGCAGTATGTGGACCAACTTCTCAAAGAGGATGTGAGAAATATCTCTGTCTGGAACCAAAGATACTTCGTTATTTCTAACACCACTGGCTACAATGATTGTGCTGTATTGGAGAAAGAAGTCCAATACACTCTGGAAATGATTCAACTAGTACCACATAATAGTTCATGGAACTATTTGAAAGGAATTTTGCATGATGGTGGTCTTTCCAAGAATCCTAATCTGTTAAATCAATTACTTGATTTACAACCAAGTCATAGTTCCCCCTACCTAATTGCCTTTCTTGTGGATGTCTATGAAGACATGCTAGAAAACCAGTGTGTCAATAAGGAAGACATTCTTAATAACGCATTAGGGTTATGTGAAATCCTAGCTAAAGAAAAGGACACGATAAGAAAGGAATATTGGAGATATATTGGAAGATCTTTCCAAAGCAAACACAGCACAGAAAATAACTCACCAACAAATGTACAGCAATAACACCACCCAGAAGAACTTGATGGAATACTTTTATGTTTTATTAAGGGACTCTGCAGGAGTTTAAAATGAGGGTGATCCTTCCCTTTGCCTGTGGTGTAAAAGTGCATCACACAGGTATTGCTTTTTAACAAGAGCTGATGCTCCTTGGGTGCTGCTGCTACTCAGACTAGCTCTAAGCAATGTGATTGTTCTAAAGCAAAGTCATGGGATGGGAAGAGGAAGAAAAAGTCCCATAAAGGAACTTTTGTAGTCTTATCAACATGTAATCGAATCCCTTAGCATCAGCTCCTCCCTCAGTGGTACACACGTCAAGATTTGTAGCAGTAATAACTGCAGGTCACTTGTATGTAATCGATATGAGGTAGCTGAAGTTTGGTTCAGTAAGCAGGGAATACAGTGGTTCCATCAGAGCTAGTCTGCACACTCAAATTATCTTGCTATCACTGTAACTAACTAATGCCAAAAGAACGGTTTTGTAATAAAATTATAGCTGTATCTAAAAACAAAAAACAAACAAACAAAAAAAAGAATAAGGACTATCTTGTTTGTCATTGCATCTTTTGTCTTCAGTATTCTGAGCACTTAGGGGCAGAACATGATGACCGGCTAACCCAACAACTACACCCAACTAATCTTTTGCCTGCTTCCACTATAAAAGCCAGAAAAAAAATGAATCACTTTTCCCAACCTCCCTTGCAACCATTAGACACTACACACACAAAAAAGCTCTGCCCAATAACATCTGAGCAAAGATCTTAGGGAGAAGCAGACTTTTTCTAAGGGCACTTTTGCAATTATGATAAAAGGGCCAGAGTGACTGATACAAACTGTCTCCCTTTCCTTCTGTCTTGAATACAAACATGATGCTTGAGTTGGAGTGGTGCCATCTTGCAACCACGAAGGAAAAGCCCAAAAGGCCACTGAGCCACCCAACAAATACAGCTGCTGCATTTATGTTACATGAGAAAATTGTACCCTCGCCGATTCAATCTGCTGTGTTTGGGTCATCTGTTACTTGCACCTGAGAGCATTCCTAAGTAACTTATAAATTAATAATTTTTGTCACTTAAAAACAGGTAATTTTTTTATTTCAAAGATTTTCAAATGTTTAGTCCCAGAAAGTTCTCCTCAAGAGGAATTTTAAACTAAACCCAATAAACAATGTTGATCAAAGGAGAGGCGTTCTCACTGAAGAGGAAAGGAGATTGCTGTGTGGACTACCAGCCCTTTTCTTACTCATTTGTTTTCCCCAGTAGCTCCTGAGGCACCTATTTAAAACTCCTATGGCTTCTCTGAATACTGAACTACTCTCTAACACTTGATGGGAGTGTAAACTTGAACAGTCTCCTGTGCATAGTTTGGCGGTTTGAGGACAATTCCTATCATGTTGTTAAATTATGTAATCTTTGACTCAGCAATTCCATTTCTAAGAATCTATCCACAGATATACTGGCATTGTTGTACAGAGATATGTATATATATACAGAAGGTGGTTCATTACAGAATTGCCTAAAGGTTAAAAAAAGAAAGAAAGAAAAATTTAAAAAACAACATAGATGTCCAATAAGGAACTGATTAGTTACTTTATAGCACATTCATCCTCTGGCATATTCTGCACCCATTACTGACATTGAAAGGTCTCCAGGATATAGTAAAGTAATATACCTTTAACATATATTTAAAAAGTAACTCATAAAATACTATTAAAAGAAAAATCAAATGAGTACATAAAAATATACATATGTAGGTATGTAAATGCATAAAAACATGTCTTGAATGAAGACAATGTTAACAGTGATTACTTTTGGGTAGTGAGATTGAGAGAGAGAGAACTTCAACTTTTTACTTTGTAAACCAGTATATTGTTTCAAAAATTGGCATGTATTTATTTTTCTTAGGTAAAAAATAGAGAATAGTACCTTGCCAAAGAAGATAAACTGATGATAAATAAGCACATTAAAAGATGCTCAACATTATATGTCATCAGGGTATTGCAAATTTAAAAAACAGTGAGCTACTACCACCTATTAGAATGGCAAAAATCCAAGACACTGATAGTACCAAATGCTGGTGAGGATATGGAGAAACAAGAAAGCTCATTCATTGCTGGTGGAAATGCAAAATGGCAAAGCCACCTTGGAAGATAGCTTGGCAGTTTCTCACAAAACCAAACATCTTTTTACTATGTGATCCAGCAATTATGCTTCATGGTATTTAATCAAATAAGTTGAAAACTCATGTCTACACAAAAACCTGCACACAAATGTTTATAGCAGCTTTATTCATAATTGACAAAACTAGGAAGTAACCAAGGTGTTCTTCAGTAGGTGAACCGGTAAATAAACCATGGTACATTCAGAGGATGGAATGTTTTTTAGAACTAAAAAGAAATGAGCTATCAAGCATGAAAAGAGTGGCATTCTCTCTATTCTCCATGAAAAGACATAAAGGAAACTTAAATCCATATAATTATACTAAGTGAAAGAAGACAACTTAAAATGGCTCCATACTTTATGATTCCAGCTATATGACATTCTGGAAAAGGCAAAACTACAGAGACAGTAAAAAAGATCACTGGTTGCCAGGGGTTAGCAGGAATGGAGGGATGAACAGGCAGAACACAGAGAACGTTTAGAGCAGTGAAACTACTTTGTATGATACAGTGGTGGCTACTTGTCATTATACATTTGTCATAACCCATCCATATACATATAGCACCAAGAGTGAAGCCTAATGTAAACAAGGGACTTCAGGTGGTAACAATGTGTCAATGTAGGTTCATTCATTGTAATAAATGTACCACTCTGGGGCAGAATGTTGATTGTGGGAGAGACCATGTGTGTGTTGGGCCAGAGGATACATAGGAACTCTCTGGACTTACCTAATTTTGCTGTGAACCTAAAACTGCTCTAAAAAATAGTTTGTTTAAAAAATAGAAAATAGAAACAACAATTCAAGACTTGGCCCAACATATTTTATTTTATTAATTTTTTTTTAAGAGAGACAGGGTCTTGCTCTGTTACCTAGGCTGGAGTGCAGTGGTGTGATCATAGCTCACTGTAACCTTGAACTCCTGGGCTCAAGCAATCCTTCTGCCTCAGCCTCCCAAATATCTGGGACTACAGGTGCATGCCACCATGCCCAGCTAGTTTTTTATTTTAGTTTTATTTTTTGTGGAGACAGGCTCTTGCTATGTTGCCCAGGCTGATCTCGAACTCCTGGCCTCAAGTGATCCCCCTGCCTCAGCCTTCCAAAGCACTGGGATTACAGATGTGAGTCACCATGCCTGGCCTAGCCCAACATGTTTATTCAACAGGATGGACTAGGTCCTGTGAGGGTACAGTGACAATTAAGACATAGTTCCTGTTCTCAAGGTGCTTGAACATAATATAGTGAAGTTTTAAAACTATACCATACTATAAAGCAGATTTTTAAAAAAGTGCTATAAGAAAAACACAAGTAACTGATTATGAGAGTCTAGAGAAAGGAATGAGTTCCTCTGTCCTAATTAGGGGGGATATGAGAATACTTCATGACAGCAGAAGCATATGAGTTGGATCTCAAAACATAAATACATTCTTGTCAGTCAGATAGAGTGGGAAGGGAACAGGAAGAGCACTCTAGGCAGAGGGAACAGCACAAGGAGGCCTGAAAGTGTATATTATATGTGAGGAATTGTGGCTGCCTGGATGGCTATCATGTAAGATAAGTAAAGGGATACCTTGGGAAATAAAACAAGAAACGAAAAGTGGGGTAAAAGCATGCAATATCTTTTATACTCCATGCTAAGCTATTTATGTTAACAAAATATAGGGAGTTCGCACAGGTAGGCCAAGTCAATCACTGGTAGACTAGATCTGTTGTCCTGCAGCCAGGACATGAGTTAAGAGGCATAGGCCTCTGTCCAGGGGCCTGGGCCAGGGTTCAAGAGGGATAGGTTTTGATGAGCCTACACTCTGAAGCCTGCAAAGGGAGCACCAAATGCTTGAACTCCTGGGCTCAAGCAATCCTTCTGCCTCAGGAGGATTATGGGGTTGTGCCAACAGCCAATTAAGGGCATCTTAGCACCTTTAGGATCTGAGCAGCTCTGGCCTCCCTGCTCAGCCCCTCTCTGGCTGGCAAGACCTTCTATAATTAGAAATCATGCTTTCTCGTGCTTGGTGTCCCCTTTTAGGGTCATCTTCTCTAGCTAGACAGAGGATCCTTGTGGGGATATTGGTAAGGATCCGTTTTCTTCTTCCTATACCCGCTGTTCTAGGAGTTGGGTAGGAACATGTCCCTATTGACCTACCTCTCTTGAACCACCTATAATTCAACCAAGGAGTTTGTACTCTGGAACCTTCCTCATTTCTCTTGATTCTGGTTTTCTAAGCTCCTGACATTAAATTACTCTCTTATTTTTTCTCCTTGGTTTGATTTGTGTTCCTGGCTCAGATTCCCAATTATTCCAAAACATATTAGTTTAATGGTTAGGCCCTACATTAAACCTTACTGTGAACGGCGGCCTTAGATGCCCCCCCAAATAGGGCTTTTTACCTAATATAGACCCTGCATCACATCATTGCTCCTAAGCTGCCTATGATCTAATCAGGGATACATGATTTTTAAACACTAAACAAAATATAAGGTTGAATAGGATTAAACTGTAAAACATCTTGCAGTTAACAAAGAAAAGGCAGTAAAATGTAGTGGGAAAGAAAATGCATTCAAGACATCTGGATTCTAGTTTTAGTTGTCACTAACTGGTTGCAGGACTAACCAAGTCTCTCAACCTCAGCTATAAAATTGAAGGATTGTTCTATATGACTTCTCAGAGAGCTTTAAACTCTGTGACTAGTGCTATGTGGGTAGAGAAAGGAAGAGATCTCTTTGGGTGGGATTTGTTGAGAAAGTCTTCTGGGAAAAGAGGAAAAGGGATATAAGGTGAGCCTTAAAGATGTGTGGGATTTTTTATCAGGAAGATGAAAGTGAGAGCACTTGCAGAGTTGGAGGTAAAAATGTTGGTAAAATAAGGAAGGAGGAATGAGCAGAATGGCTCACAGCACAGCAAACACCAAACACGCCGGCCTGAGCACAGCAGCTGGTAAGCAGTGGGAGAGGCCTGGAGGGGCAGGCTATGGTGAATGCTGTTGGACACAAGGCTGAGGGTCGCAGAGGACCTTTGTGGAGGGAACATCAGTCTGGAAAGAGTGGACAGGATGGAGGGGTGGGAGAATATATTGGAGAGGAGGAGAGGAGTTTATGACCATGGTCCAGTTATGAGTTAAATACATTTGGACTAGGGTAGCTGAGATGTGAGTAGAGAAAGTGGTAAATCTGAGAGGCATTTTGAAGCAGAGATTGAATAAAGAGGAATAAGGAGGAAGTTATCTAAGTTAACTAGCAAAGCTTGAGGGGAGATTTTGTTAACAGGAAGAGGAAAGAAATTTTTTTGGGGGAGGTTTGGTCTTCTAGGGAGTTTCATTGTTTCATTCTTAGACATGAACATGTGTGAACAGTTGTACTGGGAGTCTTTTAAAATATGTACATTTTTATAGGCAGTTAGAAATGTGAATATTATGGTCAAAATCAGATAGATGAGTTTCTAATTGTTCACATTGAGGCAGTAGTTGAAACTGTAAAAAGCAGATGCTGTGTATGAAGAAGAATATTACAAAGAGAAAGACATACAATAATTAGAAGAAAGAAATTATTACACATTTTATAATGCTAACTATTTAGCTTTACATTTTATTTCTAACTTAAATCCAACTCTTAGAGTACTCCTCTGACCTGTCCCACAAATTTATCTCTCTCAATCTTTTTTTTTGCATAAATATTAGCAATCTTTTCCTTTTCTTTGTGGGTAAATGTATTAGTAAAGACAGGTTAGCTAATACTAACACTCCAAATCTCAGGGGCTGAAAGGTATTTCTCATACACTCTACATATCTGTCACTTCCCCTCACATTTTATTGGCCAATGCAAGCCACACAGCCATATAAATCCTCAAAGGAGGTGGCAGTTTGATCCCCCAGTGTACATTAATGGAAAGAGTGGGACTATTTGTGAAAAGTTCTAATGATAACCATAGTAACACACTTTTTTCCTTAGACCGTTATCTACAACCATGCCTCCTCTACCTTTTTATTTGTACCGTCACTAAAACGTTTTCAGTATGAACGTTTTATAAGCAGCAGTATGGTGGCATAATTCTGTGGCATAATTCCAAGTTGTTTCTGCTTCTTTGCTCTTTTCTCCTTATTTTGATGCTGTCTTCCTTTGGTTCCATGACAGGCTCTCTTCTTTTCTTCCTTTCCCTATTCTTAGAACTGAAGAGACTCAAGGAAATGCTACAACGGAATCAAAACTATTTTATTTTATTTTATTTTATTATTTTATTTTTTGACACGGAGTCTCGCTCTGTCGCCCAGGCTGGAGTGCAGTGGCGCGATCTGGGCTCACTGCAAGCTCCGCCTCCCGGGTTCACACCATTCTCCTGCCCCAGCCTCTGCAGGCGCCCGCCACCACGCCCGGCTAATTTTTTGTATTTTTTTAGTAGAGACGGGGTTTCACCGTGTTAGCCAGGATGGTCTCCATCTCCTGACCTCGTGATCCGCCCGCCTCGGCCTCCCAAAGTGCTGGGATTACAGGCGTGAGCCAGCGCGCCCGGCCTCAAAACAATTTTTACCCCATCTCTCCTCCCTGTGGTTGGTTCCACTTCTCTTCCTTCTTTAGCAAGAGTCATTTCTTCCCCTTTGAGTCCTGCTGCACTTCCTTCTTCTTTCTTACTTCCATGTCAGTCAGAGGTTAGGGCAGTTGAAGAGCAAAACAACCAGCTGACAAGCAATAGATGTTATTCAATTCATCATTTATTCTGTGCAACATTAATTAGCTGGTTGTCCTGATTTTCACAGCCTGTGCCCAACCCATACATTGTTGACTTGATTACTTCTAATAAGAATTAATCTTTTTTTCCATTTGAATCCCACAGAATGTGGTTTGAGTCTCTAATTTGATTATTACAGTCTGCCCTTCCTCAGGGTAATTTTTGTATATGCTCCCTCACTAAATCACAACATCCTTATAAACAGTGATGTGCACATAATAGATACTCAATGATTGTTAATTCACTGATGAGTCCTATATTTGACTAACTTGCCATTGGTTTTGGTAACATTTGGGTAAATCTTGATTCAGCAATTGGCACTCAGACTTTTGCTCATATCTAGAAAAAAAGGAACATACATAAATAGAAAAAAATATTATCTGTTGAAGACCTTTCTATTTTTCACCCTCCATATTAAGATTGTAGTACTATTGTTTGTTTACAATTCATACCACACCTGCTTTCTAAGAGGCTTTAAGTAGATGTATTAGGCAATATATTCACTTATTCATTAATTCATTCATTCACTGATTTACTCAATAGTCACTTAATGAGTCCCTATCATAGGCTAGGGATAGGATAGAAAGTCTAATAAAAGGTTGGGCATGGTGGCTGATGCCTGCAGTATCAGCACTTTGAGAGGCTGAGGCTGGCAGATTGCCTGAGTTCAGGAATGCTAGACCAGACTGGGCAACATGGCGAAACCCTGTCTCTACTGAAAATACAAAGCGTGGTGGCACCCACCTATAATCCCAGCTACTTGGGAGGCTGAGGCATAAGAATCACTTGAACCTGGGAGGCAGAGGTTGCAGTGAGCCAAGCTGGCACCACTGCACTCCAGCCTGGGTGACAGAGTGAGACTCTTTAAAAAAAAAAAAAAGTCGAATAAAACGTGGTAACCTCTTTCAAGATCTGGGAGCGGGGGGAGACACATAAGTAAAGCAATTGCTATAGTGCCATAAACACTGTAGCCTAGAGGAGAAACATCTAAGTGAGACTGGAACTTCTTGGGAAATGCGACCCCTGAAACTAGCTTTGAGTTTAAGAGGAGGAGATAGCTGGAGAATTGGGGATGGTGGAACAAGGGTTTTTATGAGAAGGAAATGTGCCATGTGCAAAAACTGAGATGGGAAATAAAATTACTTGCTCCAGAAACTGCTCAAGAAATTCAATAGGACAGATCCATAACATCCTAGTTGAGGAATGGCAGGAGACAAGCTAGTGAAATGAACATGTGTCAGATCTAAAAGCATTTTGTGTCTTAAAGTAAGGAATAGTAACATCAAAGCTATGTTTTGATGTTACACACCGAAACTCCTCTGCCAGGCAAGTGGGGTCTCAGATGCCATTCTGGGATTATACTTACAGAAGCTGGGTGTGGTTATGGGTAGGGTAAGACTCTCCCCATAATATGCGTGGAATAGAACTGGGATGATCTGAAAGTGAGGGCCCAGGGGACAAAGCTAAGATTAATTCAAAGCTGACAGGAAACCGGAAATAATTAATATGAAACATGACCAGAAAGTACTAAGACATAGCAAAGAGGAAAAAATGCAGGGTCAGAGGCACAGCTTAGCATCTTTTTGTTGTTGCTGTTGTTCGGACAGAATGTTCGGTCTGTTGCCCAGGCTGAAGTGCAGTGGCGCAATTTCAGCTCACTGCAACCTTCACCTCTTGGGTTCAAGAAATTCTCAGGCCTCAGCCTCCCGAGTAGCTAGGACTACAGGTGTGCACCACCACACCCAGCTAATTTTTTGTATTTTTAGTAGAGATGGGGTTTCAACATGTTGGCCAGGCTGGTCTCAAACTCTTAGCCCCAGGTGATCCACCTGCTTCAGCATCCCAAAGTGCTGGGATTACAGGCGTGAACCACCGCACCCAGCCACAGCTCAGTATTTTAAAGCCACCTTTTCCCTTTTTGAGCTCCTTGAGCCAGTGTCTGGATGGGAGAGGAATATTTTGAACTGATTTGGATCTAAGGCTATCCAAGTATTTTAAGCAGAAGAGTGATAGGGCCTGTTGTTGCTCTTTTAACTCTAGACACACAGCATCTTTCTATGTCCTGTGAGCTCTACCCCATATGTGTCTGGCCCAGAGTAAGTCCTCAATAAATATTTAGTGAATGGCATGGACTTGCTACTAATTGTTAAGCACAGGAATGTTTTGTTTAGTCTATATTAGGTGAGTATAATGCTACAAGAAAACTGATTTCATAGAAAGCCACAAGAATTTACTCTTCTCTTTTATTTATTGTAATAAATGTCCACTAAAATTTTGTTATTTACCAGCCATTCAAATGTAAAATTAATCTTTTTTTCAACAGTATCTCAGACATACACATTTAAAGCATACACATTAAGGAATAAGACAATAGAAAAGATACCCAAAGAAGTAGAACCAACTAAAATATAAAAACAAAATAACAAACAGTTTACCAATAAAGTGGTATATGTTTGCATAACATCAATACAGAAACAGTAGCTTAGATGATTGCAAAAGATGGAGTTAAGCAATACAAAGCTGCTTAGAAGACTTGTATGTGCAAATTCTTGACCATAATTGAACTAATGGTGGTGAAAATAAAGTTAGAATTTCCTGCAGATGTCAGGCGTGGTGGCTCACACCTGTAATCCCAGCGCTTTGGGAGCCTGAAGCAGGAGGATCATTTGATCCCAGGAATTCTAGGCTGCAGTGAGCTATGATTGCGCCACTGCATTCCAGCCTGGGTGACAGAGAGAGGGAGAGACAGTGTCTCTAAATAATAATACATACATAAAATATTAAAAAGAAATAAAAGGAATCTCCCATGGGAAAGCTTCATCATTTGCCTGCCATTCTAAAGTTGGGGTGGGGGGCAGAATAGGTAAGCTTTGGGTCCAGTTTATCATGAGAGAATGCATTAAGCAAACAACAGTTGAACAGAGTGTGGCCAGCCGGTACAATATGTCACAATGGTGCCATCATGAGACAAGGCCACGTAATATAAAAAGCGAGGAAGGAAATACAAACTCCAAGTAAAGACCAAATTGCTAAGGGCTGCTGGGCCTCCCAGACTACTCTTCATTCACAGCATAGGCTTCAAATGTGCCTTGTGAATGTGCATAAGTAACATCTGAATGGATGTGCATTCTGAGTTAAAGTCAACACACATTTAAATCTGTACAGTTTCAGTTATTGATATTAACTTTCTGCCTCAGATTTTAGAATGATTTCTTCATGCTTAACAACATCACCAGATAACAAGAAGCAGCAAGCAAAGATGGCCTTTGTGGTATTATAAAAAGTAAATATCTTTGTCTTATCTTTGTCCCAGATTCCTGGCACACAGCTCCCGAAACATTTTGGAATCCTGGGAATGATAAGGGTAAGACTATATTTTGCGTGCTAATTAGATGTCTGGTGGCTGAGGGCCCCTAGGTAGCTTCAGGATAGGGGCTGGAAGCCAAAAAGGCCAAGTCTTGATTAGAAACTTGGAACTTTCATCCCCATTCTGCTGGGGAGGGGAGAGGGGGTAGAGATTGAGTTCAATCACCAATGGTCAATGATTTAATGAATCATGTCTACTTAATGAAACTTCCATAAAAACCCATAAGCAATGGAGTTCAGAGAGCTTCCCAGTTGGTTAACACATCCTCATTCTGGGAGGGTAGCATACCCCAGCTCCATGGTACAGAAGCTGTTATGCTTGGGACTTTTCTGGGCCTTGCCCCTATACTGCTCATCGGCTGTTCATTTGTATCCTTTAAAATACAAATATAAGTAAAGTGCCTTCCTGAGTTCTGTTGGCCAGTCTAGGAAATCATTGAAACTTAGGAGGGGGTTATGGGAATATTTGATTTATGGCTGGTCACATAGAAGTACAGGTGATCTAAAATAGCATGGTACTGGCATTAAAAACAGACATATAGACCAATAGAACAGAATGGAGAGTCCAGAAATAGTTCCACACATTTATGGTCAATTGATCTTTAACAAAGGTGCCAAGAGCACACAATGAGAGAAGGGCAGACTATTCAATAAATGGTATTGGGACAACTGGAATATCTACATGCAAAAGAATAAAACTGAACCCTTATCTCACACCATATACAAAAAAAAAAAACAACTCAAAATGGATTGAAGACTTAAACATAAGACCCGAAACTGTAGAACTACTAGAAGAAAACATAGGAAAAAAGCTTCTTGACGTTGTCCTCAGCAATGACTTTTTTTGGTTATGACCCTAAAAGCACAGGCAGCAAAAACAAAAACAGACAAATGAGAATGCATCAAACTAAAAAGCTTCCTATAGAAAAAGAAACAATCTATGGAATACAACCTATGTGCAGGAGAAAAAAGACAAGAAACAACCTATGGAATGAAAGAAAGTATTTGCAAGCCATATATCTGATAAGAGGTTAGTATTCAAACTATACAAGGAATTCAAACAACTCAATAACAAGAAAACACATAACCAGATTTAAAAATGGGCAAAGGGTCGGGTGCAGTGATTCACGTCTGTAATCCCAGCACTTTAGGAGGCCAAGGTGGGCAAATCACCTGAGATTGGGAGTTCAAGACCACCCTGACCAACATGGAGAAACCCTGTCTCTACTAAAAATACAAAATTAGCCGGGTGTGGTGGTGCACGCCTGTAATCCCAGCTACTCGGGAAGCTGAGGCAGGAGAATCGCTTGAACCCAGGAAGCAGAGGTTGCAGTGAGCTGAGATTGTGCCATTGCACTCCAGCCTGGGCAACAAGAGCGAAACTCCGTCTCAAAAAAAAAAAAGAAGAAAGAAAAAAGTCAAAAGACCTGAATAGACATTTCTCAAAAGAAGAAGTATGAATGGCCAACAGGTATATGAAAAAATGGTCAACATCACTAATCATCAGGAAAATGCAAGTTAAATTAAAACCACAGTGAGGTATCACCTCACACATGTTAGAATAGCTATCAAAAAGACAAATGATAATACGTATTGGTGAGGATGTGGAGAAAGGGGAACCCTTGTACAATGTGGGTCAGAATGTAAATTGGTACAGCCACTATGGAAAATCACGTAGAGGTTCCTCAGAAATCAAAAATAGGACTACCTTATGACCCAGCAATCCTACTTCTGGATATATATCCAAAAGAAAGGAAATCAATATATTGAAGAGATATCTGCATCCCCACAATCATTGCAGCATTATTCACAACAGCCAAGATAGAAAGTCAACCTAAGTGTCCATCAATGGATGAATGGATAAAGAAAATGTTTTACACACACACACAATGTAATATTGTTCAGCCTTTCAAAATAAGGAAGTTCTGTCATTTATGACAATCTGGGTAAACCTAAAGGATATTATACTAAGTGAGATAAGCCAGGCACTGAAAGACTACAGATACTACAGATCTCACTTATATGTGGAACTCATAGAAGCAGAGAGTAAAATGGTGGTTAACAGGGCCTGGGGGTAAGAAGAAAGGAATGGGGAGATACTGTCAAAGGGTACAGGGTTTCCAACTGTTAGGATGAATAAATTCTGGAGATCTATTGTACAGCATAGTGATGATAGTTAAGAATATTGTATTGTATTCTTGAAAATTGCTAAGACAATAGATTTTAAATGTTCTCACTACAAAAAAGTTGTATGTGCAGTGATGGATATGTTAATTACTTTGATTTAATTATTTCACCACATATACATATATCAAAACCTCACATTGTACACTGTAAATATATATCATTTTTATTTGCCAACTATAGCTTAATAAAGCTAGGGGAGGGTGGAGAAGTACAGGTGATCTGATATTACACGTAGCATCTGAAATGAGGGAGCCCTTAACCCTGAATAGTCAGAGGCCAACTCTGGGTAGTTAGTGCTAATTGAATTGGATTGTTGGACACCCAGTCAATTTCCAGAGACATGGAGAATTGGTTGGTGTGAGAAAACAACCCAAAAAGTTGGTGTCAGAAGTGCTGTGAGTAAAAACAGCTTACTTCTGGTAAAATGTACCTTACTAATTTTACTATTCTATTTATCTGGTAAAAAAAAAATTAGTAGAATCTCATAGGTTCTGTGGGGTGTGTGTGTGTGCGTGTGTGTGTTCATGAGAAGTTTGGTTTGGTAGGTGCAGAAGTTTGGCTTTAGTGGGTGTAGAAGTAAGTCTAGGGTTTTTTACCCGAAATATTCCAGGTCTAGGTTTAGTCCTTGCTTTGTTCTTTCTCCTCAATATTCCGTATTCCTTACTTCCTTCAAGTAAACTTCAAGTAAACTCACTGTTTTTGGAAACCAACATCGACCTCATTCAACTCAGTTACCTCTACTTGGTTCTGCCAAATACTCCCGCGTTTAACACATTCTGTAAGGCAGTGGAGAGCTGTGGAAAGGTTTTAAACCTTGAGCACATGGTAAAATTTACAATATGATTTTAGGTAATCACTTGGACCAGAGGTTGCATACCAGAGACTCAAGGATAGAGGCTCTCTAGTGTAGTGCACAAAAAGCACAAGTTCTGGAGTCAGCCAAACCTGAGTCCACATCTGGTTTTCAACACTTATTGGATGTATAACCTTGAACAAGTTATTCATTCTCTCCAAGCCTACATTTCTTCATCAAGGGCAATAGAAATTATTTTCAGTTAAGTCATGTTTGTAAAGCACTTAATGTAAACACTGGCATGTAGAAAGCACTCAGTAAACAGTAACTAGTAAGTTAATTGCTGTGTTGTTCTGTGAATGTTTTCTTTGTTGTTTCATGAGTCTTAACTGGATTTTAAACTCGTGGTCTGCATCTGTCTCTTTTACTTCCCACTAAGGGCACTGATACAGTGTCTAACTAGATACCATCCTAGACTCTCCTTTTAGTCCAGTGCTGACCTGATACAGTCCTGACTAGAAGGTTACTCAAATGTCATCCCGTTCCAACTCTGGGGCAAAGGAAGGTAGACTATGTCAAACGAGGGTAGACTAGGCCAAGGTGGTCTTTGATATCCACTTCTTTCTTTTTCATGACCCTGAAACCTTAAACTAGGATCACTTTAGGTTTCCCCTTCTGGACTCATACCTCACTCAATGCCACACTCCCACACCACTCTTCTCCTGTCCACCTAGAATGAGTCCCTCGTTAAAACTGACTCTGGCCTGGCACAGTGGCTCACGCATGTAATCCCAGCACTTTGGGCGGCCGAGGAGTGCGGATCACTTAAGGTCAGGAGTTCGAGACCAGCCTGGCCAACATGGTGAAACCTTGTCTCTACTAAAAATACAAAAATTAGCCAAGCATAGTAGCACAGGCCAGGAGTCCCAGCTACTTGGGAGGCTGAGGCTTGAGAATCGCTTGAACCTGGGAGGTGGAGGTTGCAGTGAGCCGAGATCACACCATGCATTCCAGCCTGGGTGACAAAGTGAGACTCCATCTCAAAAAAAAAAAAAAAAAAAAAAAAAAGAAAGAAAGAAAGACTCTGCCTTTCCAGCCCTGTCTGCTCGGTAAGTCATTGAATATGTTCAACAAACTTTTGCTGAGTGCTTACAGCATTCTACAAACCGGGGAAATAAAATGGAAGCGCTACAGTCGTTGCACTCCAGTAACACATGTTTTGCTTATGCTATAATACAATTAGTACTGGGATTAGTGAATTTCATCCCCAGAATTAGAACCACCTGTGAAGCTTTTAAAACTACAAATGCTTATGTCTCAGCTAATTTAGTAAATCTAGGTCAGACTCAGATATATACAACCTCTGAACCTTTTTCGAAGATTTTACTAACAGCCAGGGTTAAGAACTACGGAATGTGTTGCAAGTAGAAAGGAGATAGGGATCACGGAATGTTGGATGAGCTTCTTGTTGGAGCATTAAATTGCATGCTGAAGGATGTGTGGTTTTCCAGAGAGAGAAGAGCATTCTAGGAAAAGGAAAAGCATAAAGCCAAAACCTAACACCTTTGAATTTATCAGTATAATTTTTACTAATACATGAGTTGAAGAGCATGAGAAAACCCACTGTTGAATAACATTTATGCACACTAACTATAAACTTCTGAGCAAAATGTCCTTATTTTTATCCATCAATGCAGTTGACACATACTGTATTAACCATTTGTTTTCATGCTTAGTTTCTTCTACATATTAAGACCTTCTCAAAGGAGGGACATGTGACTTAGTATTTGTAACCCCACAATTGATACACAGTAGGTTTTTCAATCCATGTGTGTTAAATGAATGATGGTCATTATGTCATGATCTTAATAATGAGAATTTCAAGTCAAGTGAAAGAGGAGAAATTTGGACGTGAGCTTTCAGTTCCACTTGCAAAGCATGTAAGTGATCACCTCTTCTTTGTCATGTTGTGACCCTGTTTTGAAATATTCAAAGAGGCTGGGCGTGTTGACTCATGCCTGTAATCTCAGCACTTCGGGGGGCCGACACAGGTGGATTGCTTGAACCCAGAAGTTTGAGGCTACAGTGAGCTATAATCATGCCACGGCACTGAAGCCTGAGTGACAGAGCAAGACCTTATCTCTTAAAAAGAAAAAAGAAAAGAAATACTCAAAATGTATCCATTTATTTGACAAGAATTTATTGAGTTTCTCTTACATACTAGCCTTTCTATTTATGTATTTGTTCTCAAAGTGATGTGAAATAATTTTTAAAAAATTATTTATAAGTTAATATTAGAGAAGGGAAGTTTGTACTTATTATTTTTTTTTTTTGAGACAGAGTCTCACTCTGTCATCCAGGCTGGGGTGCAGTGGTGCATTCTCAGCTCACTGCAGCTTCTGCCTCACAGGTCCAAGTGACTCGTCCCTTAGCCTCTGTACTTATTCTGACTATCAACCATGTGTTTGGTACTTTATATAGCTCCATGTCTGATCTGTAAAATATCATTTAATTTTTAGTCTTCACATCAGTCTTGAAAATAATCTTTCCCCTCCCACCACCATTTTTACAGATAAGGGAGCTGACACTCCGAAGGTGCAAAGTCCAAGATCATATGACTCATGGACAGAAGCACCAAGATGTGGACCTAGCTTTGTCTTCCTTCAAAGCCCAGGCCTTTTTCCTCATACTATACCATCTCTTGGGTTGGATCTGTGAGCAAGGCCAGGTCTGAATGATTAAAAAGTCACTGTTCAACAAACTGAGCCCACAAGGCACACAGCATCAAAATGCTCACTTTAGCAAATTATCCCAAAGATAATTGCCATAACTTGATCAACTTCTTACCACGAATTCAGCAGTCTTGGAAATACAGTTTATGATTGAATCTATGAGCATGAAATGAAATGTAGGTTTGTCAGTTTTTAAATAAAACTGGATAACTCTTATTGGCTTTTTTTTTTCTGGTTTTGCTTGTTTTTAGGCCATTTCCTCCAACTGCTGTTACTTCTAAACAACATAACCCAGAGTGTTAGCAATTATCTGGTTAATCTGACCAGCGTGAACATCCAGCCTAGATAAAAATAATACTGAATTGACAACCAGAAAGTAAACTAGGGTGAAATTCAAAATTAGATTTCAAAATTATTAGGTCATACCATCACTAGGCCAAAAGTCTTGAGAAATTTATCCAAGTAGTTCACAATCATGGGTGGATATGGGGGCAGAAGAGGAGGATGGGATGGAGAACTAGCTAGTGTTCCCTTGTCAGGAATGAAAGGATTGTATGATATACACTATTCTCTACAGGGTATGCAGATATTCTCCCAAGGGCACTTCCATGCTGTGGCACCGGCTGGGCCATAGTACCAGAAAGGTGGTTCACAGACAGACTCAAAACTCTGGACTCTATGTGGAATGTTTCTGGACTCTTCTTCCTCAGACCTTACCCTTTAATCCTTTCTTTTGGATCTATTTCCTATCTAGTGCCAGGGTTCTATGCACATGAAATCTTGACTGTCCCTCTTGGGGAGTCTGTGGCAAGATATGCTGGAAGCAGTGGAAGGTCCAGGGCAGTGACTCTGCCTCTGACCTCTAGGTAACCACCCAGATAGAAGGAGTCTCCTCAAGATAGGAAAGGCGTCAGATGTTCTAGCTCAGTTCTGGGACAGTGGTTCACCATTAGTGGACAGGAATTTTCTTTAGTCAGTCACTGAGTAGCACAACCCACATGTTCTCTAACTCAGGCTGTAGGGAAGGTCCTCCAAGTCCTTGACAAAGTTCTTCAGGAAACTGAGGAAATGGGCCTAATAAAAATTTAACTGTTGGTAGGCTATGAAAGCCCAAGAGCATGATTAGTGCATTGGGGAGAATATTAGTTATAACTTTGCCTGCGAAGTACCCCCCACTCCTTTAGGGCACACAGCCTCAGCAAGCAGGGCAATGTGGTCGAAGAAAAGAAGCCGGAACTCAATGGGGCACTGTTGAACCCCAAAACCAGAGACTACCACTGGGAGCAACAGTAGGAAAACAGAGCAGAGCCTGTGAGGCAGTGAAATTGAGAGATGGGCACTCCCAGATTCTGGGCACTTCGTGTACACCTGGGATATGTGCAGCCACCCTAGAACCTGCCTAGAAAGGAGGCACTTGAGGGACTAGTGTTCCTGCTCAAAATGGCCTGGGTACCAATTTGCTTCTTTAAAGTGGCTTGCTATTGATTCGTTCTCATTCATTATGCATTGGGTTGTTATTGTTGTTGTTGTTTTATCAAGTCTGAAGTTCTGTTGGTGTCTGTGTTCTACCCACACTTATCTTATCTAGTGAGGTTGAAAATAAATAACAGACATTTAACAAGGCAGTAGAGCAAAAATGGTTAATAGTTTGGGCTCTGGATCTAGAAGACTTCATATTGTGACTCTGCCATTTCCTATCTATATATACAGGAGCAAATTTCTTAACCTTAATTTCCCTAAGACTCAATTTTCCCATCACTAAAATTAGAATAATAACTGTCACAAAATTATTATGAGGATTAGATAAGATGGATATATGTGAAGTGCTTAGATCTGTGACTACATATAGTAACTCTCAATAAATGCTATTCTTTATTATCATTATTATTAGGGTTTTAAGTTTCACAAAGCACTGTCATATGCATTTTCTCATTGGAATTATTTAGTGTTGACATACAATGCAAGTTAGGGGTGCGAAAGTAGATGGATAAGGGAAGAGACTCATGAATGAGAGGTCCCTTCTTCCTCCTTGCTCTGGCATCTAACGTAAGATTAAATTTCTAAGCCGTGCCCAAATTCTGGATCTCATGCTCTCTCCTTTTCCCTCCCACTGGCTTTCCTCTCCCCTCCTCTTAACTCTGTGGCTGGAATGTCCTGACATGAGGCTCATCACTGCTCCAGCACAACTCCCTCCCCTTCACTTCATCATCCAACCTTTCTCCAACTCAATCAGAAGATAGCTAAACCCCATTGAGGGCAGCAGGTGCACAGCCCACAGTGCTCACTGTTGGAGCAGGGCCTCTCTGGAGGAAATGCCCAGAGCAGTGGGAGGACTGGGAGAAAGCCTCAGTGTCACCCACAATGTTTCCCTGTTTCCTCTTCCTTGGGACTCCCCTTGTGGTGTGGCTGGGGAAATCCAGCCCAGTCATCTCTGAACTAAGAGCTTGATCTTCCACTCTGGTTGCTTTGGGTGGGCAGAGCAAGCTGAAGTGACTGTCCCCACCCACACCCAACATTTCATGTTCATCTACTCAAACCCTCCAAAATGTTCTGTTCTCTTGGAGGACCACCCCTACAATCTCCCAAATTGGCCAGAATGACAGATTCACACATGGAGCAGTTATGTTTGGCATACTTTTTCTGTAAGGTCCTCTAGTCACTATTAAAGATGATCACCCCTACTGGTTTCCCCTCCACACTCCTGAGAATCACTGAGAGAGGTGGTTGTGGCTCAACCCCATACTGGGCCATTTAAAGCAAGGTTATTTGGCCGGGTGCAGTGGCTCATGCCTATAATCCCAGCACTTTGGGAGGCTGAGGTGGGCAGATCACCTGAGGTCAGGAGTTCGAGACCAGCCTGGCCAACATGGTGAAACCCCATCTCTACTAAAAATACAAAAATTAGCTGGGCATGGTGGCAGGTGCCTGTAATCCCAGCTACTTGGGAGGCAGAGGCAGGAGAATCGTTTGAACCTGGGAGGTGGAGGTTGCAATGAGCTGAGATTGCACCACTGCACTCTAGCCTGGGTGACAGAGCAAGACTCCGTCTCAAAACCAAAAAAAACCAAAAACCAAAAACCAAAAAACCAAGGTTATTAAAGAGGTTAATTGGTCCTCCTTAGCATACTGGAGTGGGAAAAAAGAAAAAAAAAGAGGTTAATTGGTAGCATATAATCAATAATGCATTAAATTAGTAGATGAACCATGAAAACTGAAAATTCCCTGTGCCACCAAAGTCCCTTTCTTTTGAATGCCCTTCACCTTGCTTATGGCTGATGATGAGGTCAGAAGTCTTTCTGCTGAGGCTTCTGTCTACAACCTCCACCAGGTCCCTCTGATCCATTTTTGCCTCTAGCGCTTGACTTGGACCTCAGCTGTGGATTCTGCTTCTACTTGTGCCACCTCAGACGCATTCTCAATTGAGTTTTCAGCTACTGAAAAAGTTTGAAACTCACAGCCTACATGCAGAACACTCAAACTCTTAACCTACAGGAAGTCCAGAATCTGCACGTCACTTCCCTTAGTATAGATGCCCTTTTCCTCTCCGGATCCAATATATTAACCCTAGCTATCAAGTTTTTTTTCCAGGAAATGAAACCAACTTCCGGGTTGGTGAGACTTTGAAAGATCCTTAAACATAATCACATGTGCAAAGACCTTTTTCCCAAATAAGGCAACATTCGCAAGTTCCAAGGATATCTTTGAATGGCCATTACCCAGCTGACTACAGCTGCTATCATTGGCTGAGCTGGAGGATCTGTGGACTAATAGTAAGAAGGGATGGGGGAAAATCTTCCAAGAAATAGACGACTAAATTGAAAGCAATTAATCTCTGGATGAGTTATTTCTTTCTGTACAATTTTTCTCCATTTTCTAAGCTCACAGCAATGCACAGCTAATACTTGTATAATAAAAAGTATTATGGGGAAAAAATTGTAATGTAGATCATTTATTGACATTGAAATAGTTCCATAATCAATAAATGAAAAAAAAGCTACCAAACAATGTAAATTTTGATGATTTTTGTTTTAAAATATACACACACATACAGTAAAAAATAGTGAAAGTGCATGCATCAAAATGTTAATAGTAGCCGGGCCTGGTGGCTCATGCCTGTAATCCTAACATTTTCAGAGGCTGAGGGAGGAGGATTGCTTGAGCCCAGGAGTTCAAGACCAGCCAGGGCAACACAGGGATACCTTGTCTCTGCAAAAAATTTAAAAATTTAGCCAGGCATGGTGGTGTGTGCCTGTAGTTTCAGTTACTCAGGAGGCTGAGGTAGGAGGATTGTTTGATCCTGGGAGGTTGAGGCTGCAGCAAGCCATGATTATGCCATGGTACTGCAGCCTGGGCAACAGAGCCAGACCTTATCTCAAAGAAAAATTTTTAAAAAGTTAATAGTGCTTACCTTTGAGTGGTAGAATTATGACTAATTTTTGTTTTACATTGTATTTCTGGTGTTTTCAAATTTTCTGCATTAATTACTCATAAATTTTATAATGAGATAAAAAGATAAGTATTATTTTTAAAAAAATATGAGAGGCCAGGCATAGTGGCTTATGCCTGTACTCCTAGCACTTTGGGAGGCTGAGGCAGGAGGATCACTTGAGCTCAGAAGTCTGAGACCAGCCCAGACAACATAGTGAGACTCCATCTCTACAAAAAAATTATTTTAAAAAAATTAGCTGGACTTGTGGCATGCGACCATAGCGCCAGCTACTTGGGAGACTGAAGTGGAAGGATCTCTTGAGCCTGGGAGTTCGAGGCTGCAGTGAGCCATGATAGTAGCTACTGCACTCCAGCGTGTGTGACAGAGCAAGACCCTGCCTCTAAATAAATAAATAAATAAATAAATAGAATAAAATAGGAGATATTAGAAATTAGAAGTACGTAAATGATAGGATAAGAAATTATTGTGTTAGAACCCATAGGCCTCTATATTAAATTATTTTAATATCAGATGGCATGCTAGAATAATAATGTGACTCCTATAACTGGAACCATAGAAGAGAATTTTTTAAATGCTCTCTGAATCTATAAAGAAAAAAAAAAGATTTAATTGTGACATTCTGACACCCACATGCTAGGGTAAGTTCAACACCTGTGCAGCCTGCCTTCCCTCCCAGACAGTTGTGTCTGAACACCACTGTGGACTAACAAAACTAAGAATTTATGATATTGGCACCCTTCTTCCCTATGTCATTCACAGGTCTGCTTCATTCCTACGGATTAAACACCTCTCCAGGATCCTAGATTCAAGCCATTGCTTCTAGCATTTCCACCTTGTCACTCCTAAATTAAATGAGGTCTGGCTCTGTCCAAGAACACAATCTTTATTTTGTAGAGAAGGTATTTACCTCACAATTGGCTTTGCATTTCTCCAAATTCCAGACTTCTGCTGGCAGGATGTTGTAGTCCCAAAAGTGACTCCTGGCAAGGCCAAACTCTGTTCCCACCATAAGGGATGGAGCCTCGCAAATATGCAGCTAGGTGCCTTTGTAGTCTCAGCCTCTCAAGAGTACATTTTCTTTAGAAATAGGTCTCCATCTCTGCCTGTTGGTAATCACTAATTAAAGGTTTGGGTAAGATTTCCTCGCAGCAAGAATCCTGCTATGAATTTCCTGCCTCCTAAATCTTAGTCCCTTGCGAGACCACACCAGATGCCAATCCTGTACAATTAGGAGGTGGAAACATCCGCCAGGATCCTGAATGCTGCATGTGGCTACACGAGCTTTTCATCCAACACATACACAGAGGACGCTGGACAAACGCCCATGCTTTGCTGCCAGTTCATGCTGGGATCCAAACCCTATCAGATCTCTTGCCTCAGCAGCTGGACTGAACAAAGTGGACTCCCTGAGGTTACTTTTGCCCTCCTGACTTGATAACGTCCCAGACACCAATCCCAAGGCAGGGAAGAGATGAAAAGATGAAAGCATTACAAGAGTTAACCAAAGCCGAGTCGCCAGAGGTCACTGACGGGGAAAGTCTCTCAGCCCACTTCTGTTTATAACCACGTTATTCCTTCAACAGAATCCCCTGCAGAATAATTTCTCTAAAACCTCCGTCTATATCTGAAATCCCCATTTTGTCCTGGAGCCTCTTCAGAGATCCTTTTTGTTTGGAAGGAAGGACGGAAGCCTTGAGCGCCCCCTGGAGGTAGGCGTGTGCTAGTAAGCGTCTCCTTGGACTGTGGTTCTTTTTGTACCAGTTGGTAGTAGCTTTTGTACCAGTTGGTTGATACTTTTGTCACCTGGATTGCCGACTTTCGCTGGTTTCCAGTGCTGCCTCTAGGTGACCTGTCTACAACTTCTATGACAGCTGACTGTCGTAGGGGCTTCCACCTTCTTTGTATTCTAGCCTTGATAAGGGGAAGGATCCCTTGCCCTGCTGCAGAAATATAACAGCCTGTTTCTCAGCTTTGTCCTCCATTTTCTCCTGTAAGACGGTTTGTTACTCATACTATTCTACTTGACATCTCTCCAACTTACATTGCTCCCTTCTTCTGTATCCTTATTACTGCTCTTCAGTTTGTGTAAAATTATTGTCCTACCTTCAGCCCTTATCCTTATGAAAACCTCTTCCATTCTTTAAAAGCCCAGTTCACTGGCCACTTTCCCCACACCTACCTCTGAAATCCTGTAAAACTTATTTACAAAGTTCTTATCATACACTGCCTTGTATTTTAGTTATCTCTCTATATATTATCTTACTGTATCCAACCAATTACCCAGCACGGTGTCTAAGATCCAGTATGCAGTTAATAATCATTAGATGAAAGTTGAATTAAGTTGTTGAGGGATGTTTTCAAACACCCAATTTTTTAAGAATAGAGAAAACATTACTGTTAAAGATGAAAAAATACAAAGAAAGGAAGAAATAGAAAAAAGAGATGGGGCAGGCAGAGACACGGGAAAGAATGGTGACTATATAACTATAAGTCATGACGAATTCTCTCCTGAGAATACCAGTATGTTATAGAAAGAGCACTGAACTAAGTGTCAGAAAACTGAGCTCAAGTCCCATTTGGTTTTTAATGAACTGAATGATCACTAACCTACTCTCTGGGCCTCAGCGTTTTCTCTAAAGAACCAAAGCAGTGGGTTATATGACCTCTGAAGTTTATTACCGTGTTGACATTCTATGACCATCTCTCTATTCAAGCGTAGTGGTAGGATAGTGCTCAGATTGCACCTGTCACAGAGACTGGCATAGTATGTGTGCTAATACATGCCAGTTCCTCTTTTCTTCGCACATAATGGAAATATTTTGCAACATTCTCAATTTTAATAAAGGGAAAAGTTCACCTTTATCCATTGAGGATGGAGATATATGGAATATTTGTCTGATAACATGGTAAAAGAGAATTGTACAACTTGTTTAATTTAATTTTATGGAAGAATTTTTCAGTGGTTAAGTCTTTTTTTTCTTCCAGGTCTTGCCATATGCTATTTCAAGGGGAAGCTTCTATTCTACAACAAACTACTTTTTGAGTCAAATGAAGAACTGAAAAATAGTTAGGCTTAAACAAATTCTTAGTCAACCACATCATGGTCTGGAAAGACACAAAAATCATTTGGCAAAGATTATTCTAAATACTGTGAGAAAGGAGAAAGGTAGCAGGTGATGCCAATCAAAAAAGAGAATGCACTTTGGGAGGCCGAGGCTGGCGGATCACAAGGTCAGCAGATCGAGACCATCCTGGCTAACACGGTGAAACCCTGTCTCTACTAAAAATACAAAAAATTAGCCAGGCGTAGTGGCGGGCGCCTGTAGTCCCAGCTACTCGGGAGGCTGTGGCAGGAGAATGGTGTGAACCCGGGAGGCAGAGGTTTCAGTGAGCCGAGATGGCGCCACTGCACTCCAGCCTGAGCGACAGAGCCAGACTCCGTCTCAAAAAAAAAAAAAAAAAAAAAAAGGAGAATGACTTTAAGTAAGATATTAACGGATTCAGGAGAATTAAACTAAAGTTTTTGGAACCTATGACAATTGCAGATGTTCAGATTAATATGTGTAGGAACAACTGATGTATCCATGATTTTAAAGGAATAAGGAGTTCTATTCGTGGGACTTTTCATATTTACTAAACTTTAGTTCTTTATTTTTCTAAAAACGGATTTGATTTCACTATTTTATCAAGATGTTTTCTCGACTTATTTAAAAGAAGTCTAAACTACCTGCCATTCCTGAAAAAACGTGGTGTTCTTTCACTCCTGTCTGTTTTTGTGGGTGCTGTTTCCTCCTTCTGGAAGTCCTCCCTCCTATTCCACCCTTCAAAACCTATTTTGTGAAGGTTTTGAAGGGTAGAAAATCTCTGTGAAGACATGCTATACTCCAGTCAGCAAAGTAAGTTGCTCCACTGTGGTCCACCAGTCTTCACTCATAGCTCTCTTATTTTCATAATCGCTGAGGCCCTCACTGGGTGAACACCAGGTGTACCCAGTTGGGGATCAGTGTAGGATTTGAGGAGGAAGCTGATTAGGACACCAGCACTCAATTATAAGAAGCTAGGAGCCTTTCTTTATTGAACATCTAACACTATTATCTGTTAAAAAACTTTATGTAATGTTTTCCTCTGATGCTGTTCTGAGTATATTCTGAGAGGCTCTTAATAGAAGTGAAATTGTGTGTGGGGGAGTGGGGGTGGGGATCTACAAAAGGAGGGTGCTGAGATAGGAGGGCAAAGATAAGAAACTCCAGTCCCAGAAGTCTTTGCAATACACAAGATCTAAGTTTACCCATTCCCATATTCTCACTTAGTTGACCTTTTATGGTTCTTCAGATTTCAGCTTCCTCAGGAAACTGTTTCATGATCTTTCTGTTGAGAACAATCACGACATCATAAACCTCTCATCCATAGTATTTAACATAGTTGTAAATGTATCTGTATATGTGATTTTTTGATGGGCATCCACTAGTAGACTCATGAAAATAGAGACTTATATCTGGTTTTGCTCACCATTATTCTCTAGGATAAAACCTGGTACATAGTACGATTTCAATATTAGTAGAGCAAATTGATATCGTTGCATAAAAGGCAGTAGAGTAAACCAAATTGAAACACGGATTTGAAGGAACTTCTTAAAGTAACTTATCAGTATTGCTAATCATCAATGACAGAATCCTACAGGTTTGAGAATTTTGTGAAACGGCATGAAAGGTTTTTTTTCTCCTGACACCAAATATATGCTATCTTTTCCAACATCACTTCTTCAGCTCTCTGACATCAATTGAATGTCCAACAATTCAATTAATTTCTGACATTATCTACCTGGAGTTAGCATCAGGTCCCATAATTCAAAGGGTTCAGTCCTACAAGACTGCCCCCACTTCAAATGCTGTTTCCAAGTTTTGGGCCACCAGTACTTCTGACTAACCAGCTGTAAATCAGGGTTCCTTTGACCCCCTCCTTATGTTTGACAATTTGCTAGAACAGCTCACACAACTTAAAAAGTCGCTTTGCTTATGTTTACTGGTTTATTATAAAGGAAACAAATGAACAGCCAGATGGAGAAGTATATAAGGTGAGATTCAGAAGGGAATGTGCAGGAGCATCTGTCCCCGTGGAGTTGGGGTGCACCACCCTCCCAGTACGTTGGGTGTTCACCAACCTGGAAGCTCCCAAAACCCCATTGTTTAGGGGTTTTTGTGAAGGTTTCATTACATAGGCATGGTTGATTAAATCATTGGGAAATGGTAAACAAATTCCATCTCCAACCCCTCTCTCCTCCTTGGAGACTGAGAGTTAGGGCTAAAATTCCAAGCTTCTAACCAAAGCTTAGATATTCTGGCAATCAGTCCCCGTCCTGAAGCAGCAATCTAGGGGCCAAGAGCTGCTTCATTAGAACAAAAGATCCTCGCGTCATCCTTATTACCCAAGAAATTCCAAGGGTTTTAGGAGCTCTGTGCCAGGAACAGGGACGATGACCAAATATATTCCTATGGTACCACAAGGGGGCAATAAATTTAAAAGTGTACATTTAAGGGTATATACAGTTAATAAGTAGTCTGTAATCATGATGCCAACAATGTTGTTAACCAAGGTTTCAAGGTAATGACAAATCATTAGGTTGCACTTGCATTTCATTGTAATTTATTAATACTAACTTCTTGAATAGACATATTAATGACATCAGCATGCCTTCACTCAGTAATTACAACCCTCCCCTTCCCACTCCATCTGGCCCCAACACCATCTTATTCTGAGTCATTTATTTGATAATTAGACGTACAGACACCCATGAGAATATGTAGCTAAATAAAAATTCTGATGCTGTGTTCCTGATAGCTTTTCTAAGGAGGCAGAGATAGACGACTTTTAACAACCATGGCCCATTCACAAGACTTACAAGTTTAGACCTCAACTTCCTTTGCTTTTCCTGTTCTCCAACACTTAACATAGTAAAACATACTTTCTGGTACAAACTATAAATAAGTTCATAATTTAAAGGAGTAAGTCAGACCTTATCAACCTATATACTGCAACTCAAAACTGATACTGACAGAGTAATAGAAAGCAAATCATATACGATCTATAGATTGAGACATTCAGTCATTAATTCCCTCAACAAATATGTGTTGAATGTCTCCTATATACCTGACTCTAGACATATAGGAGACCTATACGAAGTGTATAGGACATGAAGTGAATTCAACATGTAATCTGCTTTCATAAAACTCCCAATCTTGTTGAGGAGAGAAAAAAAATCCATAATTAAAACTAAGATAAAAGAAGCGTTCTACTAAAGTGTAGGAAAAAGGCAACTAACTCAGGTTAGGTGGCTAGGAGAGATTTCCTGGCAAGCTACGTTTTGAAGGATGAGCTAAATGAAAAGAGTGAGGTAGGAATAAGAGGGGATTTTAAACAAAAGGAAACATATATTATGGAGATCACAACTTAACCAGTAAGCTGTGATTTATTACACGTCTCCTTAAAAACTTTCAACCTGTGAACATTCAGAAATACAAAGCTCTGCTCTGGAGCAAAGGTACATCAACTATTTCAGGCATGCCAGGAGTTAGTGGTTAGGTAGGGTCATTTTAGTCCTAGCCATGTGACCATTGGGTTATTCCTCAGTCTAATGCCTACCGTGAGTGAAGTCGGCAGAGCAAGGACTTGAAGTAAGCTGGAGGTAAGCTGGAGTGTGAGGTGTGAAATGAACTGTATGTGCCCCTTGCAAGGGTGAGTAGCCACAGTGCCAGCTGATGTTACCTTGTCAGAATGTAGCTTCAGTATTGCTATGGCTTTCTTTTTCTTTCAACTTGCAAATGCTGATAACTAATACAATATTTTAAACTGTTGTCTGCAAACATAGTCTTGGTCCAAAAGCTCCTTCAGCTGATAAGCAACTTCAGCAAAGTCTCAGGATACAAAATCAATGTGCAAAATAAGTAGCATTCCTATACACCAACAACAGTCAAGTTGAGAGCCAAATCAGGAATGCAATCCCATTTACAATTGCCACACACACACACACACACACACACCCTAGAAATACAGCTAAGGGAGGTAAAAGATCTCCACAAGGAGAACTACAAAACACTGCTCAAAGAAATCAGAGATGACACAAACAAAAAAACATTCCATGCTCATGGATAGGAAGAATCAACGTCATTAAAACGGCCAAACTGCCCAGAGCAATTTATAGTTTCAGTGCTATTCCTATTAAACTATGACGTTCTTTGCAGAACTAGAAAAAAACAATTTTAAAGTTCCTGTGGAACCAAAACGAGCTCAAATAGGCAAGGCAATCCTAAGCAAAAAAAAGAAAGCTGGAAATGTCACTCTACCCAACTTCAAATTATACTAGAGGGCTATAGTAATCAAAACAGTATGGTAATGGTACAAAAACAGACACAGAGACCAATGGAACAGCATAGTGAACCCAAAAATAGGGCCACACACGTAGCTACAACTATCTAGTCTTTGACAAAGCTGACAAAAACAATGGGGAACGGACTCCTATTCAATAAATGGTGCTGGGATAACTGGCTAGCCATATGCAGAAGATTGAAACTGGATTTCCTTCCTTAAACCATGTAGAAAAATCAACTGAAGATGGATTAAAGACTTAGGTTTCATGATAAAGATGCCAAAAGCAATTGCAACAGAAGCAAAAATTGACAAAAGGGATCTAATTAAAGGGCTTCTGCACAGGAAAGGAAACTATCAATAGAGTAAACAGACAACCTACAGAATGTAAGAAAATTTTTGCATACTATACACCTGACAAAGGTCTAATAATATCTAGCATCTATAAGAAACTTAAACAAATTTACAAGAAAAAAACAAACAGCCCATTAAAAAGTGGTCGAAAAACATGAACAGGCACTTTTCAAAAGAAGGCATATATGTGGCCAACAATCATATTAAAAAACTCAGCGTCACTGATCATTAGAGAAATGCAAATAAAAACCACAATGAGATACCATTTCACACCAGTCAGAATGATTCTTTTTTTTTTTTTTAAGACAGAGTCTCACTCTGTCACCCAGGCTAGAGTGCAGTGGTGCGATCTCAGCTCACTGCAACCTCTGCCTCCCAGGTTCAAGTGATTCCCCTGCTTCAGCTTCCCTAGTAGCTGGGATTACAGGTGCATGTCACTGTGCCCAGCTAATTTTTGTATTTTTAGTAGAAACGGGGTTTCACCATGTTGGCAGGCTAATCTTGAACTCCTGACTTAAAGGGATCCACTCACCTTAGCCTCCCAAAGTGCTGGGATTACAGGCATGAGCCACCGCACCTGACCCAGAATGGCTATTATTAAAAAGTCAAAAAATAACAGATGCTAATGAGGTTGTGGAGGAAAAGGAATGCTTATACACTGTTGGTGGGAGGATAAATTAGTTCAGCCATTGTGGAAGACAGTGTGGTGACTCCTCGAAGACCTAAAAACAGAAATACCATTCAACCGAGCAATCCCATCACTGAGTATATACCCAAAGAAATATACATCATTCTGTCATAAGGACACATGCACATGTATGTTCATTGCAGCACTATTGACAATAGCAAAGGCATGGAATCAACCTAAATGCCCATCACTGGTAGACTGAATAAAGAAAATGTGGTACATATACACAATGGAATACTATGCAGCCATAAAAAAGAACAAGATCATGTCCTTTGAGGAAACATGGATGGAGCTGGAGGCCATTATCCTTAGCAAACTAATGTAGGAACAGAAAACCAAATACCACGTGCGCTCACTTACAAGTGCGAGCTAAGTGATGAGAATACATGGTTACATAGAGGGAAAAATACACACTGGGGCCTATTGTAGGGTGGAGGTTAGGAGGAGGGAGAGGATCAGGAAAAATAACTAATGGGTATTAGGCCTAATACGTGGCTGATGAAATAATCTGTACAACGAACTCCCATGAAAGAAGTTTACCTGTATAACAAACCTGCACATGTACTCCTGAACTTAAAAGTTACATTTTAAAAACAAAATAACCTAAATACATAGATAAATAAAACAAAAAATGTTATGTGGGCCAAACAAAAAAACTATGCAGGCTGAAACCTGCAGAACACAACTTTATGGCCTTTGATCTTTGTATAATTGATGGATTTGCTCTTAATTTTCAATGTTGTACAAAAATTACAAAGTTATCATTAACCTTTCATGTTCAGTAAGATCAAATGCATCTAGAGTATTAACAATGTTAGTAGGAAGAGACAGGCATTAGTTTAAAAACAAAAATAGATGTGGTAAAAATTGAAGATGATAAATGTATGTACTGATGGGATAAATTGTTCAGGAATAATGACAATTCTGAGGAACAAATGTCTGATCATGCAATCACTCATATATATATGCTATCAACAATAATAAGCAAGAAGAATTAAAAAATTGTCAGAAGGAAAGGCTTTATGGGTGTACAGCTAGAGAAGGAAGATTAATGTCAGATGCCAGAATCAAGTTAATTCTGGATGAAAACATCATTTGTTTAGGAACTTGAGGACTGAACATGATAAAAATGCACCTGATGGAACTTTTTACATAGCCACACTTAAGTTCTGTAGTTTAAGGACATCATAGCTGCCAAGGAGATTTCTACACTTGCAGCCATCACCAAGGAGGGAGATTTCCTTCCTAAACATATGTTCAACGTGGTGGAAACTAGTACATGAGAAAAGATAGCTGAGAGATTGTACAGGAAGTAGGAGAATAGAGCATGTCTAGTCTGTGATGTTGAAGGCAAACTAATTTTTTAAAGCAATAATTATAAATGTTTACAATTCAAATAGTATAAAAAAGACACACAGTAAAAACCAACTTTTCCTTCTTTCCTATACCCCCACTTCCCTGCCTAAAGGTGACCATTATTGGGAATTTAAATATTTCCTTTCATACACATAAGTGCACATTATACACACTGTTCTGTAACTTTTTTCCCATTTAATATATTTTGGAGATTGTTCTATATCAATTCATATAGATCTACCTTATTTATTTTAAAAACTACACTATAGATATACTATAACTTATATAATCAATACCCCATTGATGGATCTATATTGTAGTCTTTTGCTATTACAAACAATAAGTGTGCTGGTTCTCTTCAGAGAACCTATTTGGTGGAATTCCATCCAGGGCCTGCAAACATAAACATCTCTTAGTTCTTTTGGTCTTGAGAACAAATAAACTTAGAAAGAGCCATTTGGAAATGAACTTGTTTGTTACTAGAGAAGAACTGTGTGGAGAGAGGGCAAATGTGGCAGAACGCCCAGCAGGAAAACTATATAGAAAATTAGGCCAGGATTGCTTCTCAGCCTTTTGACTAAGATCAAGTACAAAAATTAGGCTGGGCGCGGAGGCTCATGCCTGTAATCCCAGCACTTTGGGAGGCTGAGGTGGGTGGATCACTTGAGGCCAGGAGTTCAAGGTTATAGTGAGCTATGATTGTGCCACTGCACTCCAGCTTGAATGACAGAATGAGACCATGCCTCTAATAATAATAATAATTTTAAAATAATTGACAAGGTCATAAAGGACTTCATCTAATAACATAAAGAATTTGACCTTATCCTAAAAGACATGCAGAGCCAGATTGGTGTTAAGCAGAATGACAGGATTATATGGAAAGTTTACTATAACTACAATGAGAAGAACAGATTAGAGGGGAACTGGTAAAGACAGAGAGTGGCCAGAAGAGGGACTATTCAAGTCATCCAAGAAATAATTTATGAGGATTTTAACTGAGGTGGTGGCAATGGAAATGGAGAGGAGGGGATGTGATATTAGAAAACCATGAAGGGATAACATCTACAGACCTTTGGCTGATCTGACAGGGGTCTGATTGGATGGGCAGAATCTAGGATGAATACCAGGTTTCTGGATTGGCCTACTTAGTATTAGTCACCACATCAGAAAGGAACAAGTATAGGGAGAAAGAAGATTAGTTGTGTTTTGGATGTTTGACCTTCTGGGGCCTACAGGTGGTTATATCCAATAGGCGGTAGAATATATAGGTCCAAAGCTCAACAAGAGCACTACATACCAAAAGCAGACATCCACGTATGTATATGATGGGTGAAACTGAGAATGGAACAGGCCACCTGAGGATTACACAACCTTAATAGGACAAAAGGAAAAGTGGGGAGAACTCTAGAAAAGGAGACCTTTAGGCGGGAGGCAAAGGAAAAGGAGCCAAGGAAGGAAGACAAGGCCTTGGATGAACATTCAAAAATGAAATAAAACTTACATTGGCATAATAAAGGTTTCAAAGGCAGATATTCTTATCAGAGTCTCATGGGATTGGCGACTTAAGCTCTTAGATGACTAGCCCAGGATTGCTTAGCTTTTAAAATAGCCGAGCTGAGAGTTTAACTCAAGCCTTTCCCAAATTCTAGAGATGATTTTTTCACCTTACTGGCTCCAAATTCCTTATTATCCACAGGAATTTAAAAAATAAGGTCACAAACTGGAAAACCAAGAACTTGAATAACAAGGTCACAGACTAGCAAAACCAGGAAAGCAGAGATGGGAAAGAGATGATACCAGTACAGTACTGACCTCGTGAATAACTCCTGTTCCCAGGTTTTTGCGCGTTAGGAAATAACGTCTCAGAAAAGTTAAAATAGCAAAACCACAACCCAAAAAAAAACCCTAGCGTAAAATCCTAAAACTCCAATTTTCTTTCTTCAGCACTCACATGCAAAGAAACATTAACTCTGCATAGGGATGTGTGTGCTCAGGATTTTAATAATAAAGCCATCAGAAACTAAATAGTATCTTTTTCTGTACTATGGTCATTAGAGGGAGAACCATGAGGCTACGTTGTTCTACCTCACAAAATGTTCTTTGTTTTATGCAAATGTACTGGCTGTGGGAGATATTAGATGTCGTTTCCATGAGTATGACATGAGTAAGTGTTAGAGGTAAGTTGACAATCTCCTTGTAAAGATATTAGCAAAAGAGTATTATTATGGCCCTGCAACACCTTAGAAATATTTTCACTATAATCCATCTTGTGATAATTATACCTGTTTTACTGGAATTTGACCTGAAAGAATAGAACTTGGTCAACAAGTTTCCAATCTTGTTGAAAGGGTACATTTTTGCAGCTGACATGAAAAAAAAATTTTTTAAGTGATGTGTGGGTTGGGCACAGTGACTCATGCCTGTAATTCTAGCACTTTGGGAGGCCAAGGTGGGAGGATCACTTGAGCCCAGGAGTTTGAAACCAGCCTGGGCAACATGGCAAAACCCTATCTCTACAAAAGACAGAAAAAAAAAAATTAGCCAGACATGGTGCTGTGTGCCTGTAGTCCTAGCTACTTGGGAGGCTGAGACAGGAGGATCGCCTGAGCCTAGGAGGTCAAGGCTGCAGTGAGCCATGCTCGTGTCACTGCAGTCCAGCCTGGGTGACAGAACGAGACCATGTCTCAAAAAAAACAAAAGAAAACAAAACAAAACAAAGCAAACAAACAAAAGAAAATAAACAAACAGAAAAATTAAAAAAATAATATGTGTAGTATAAAGCTGAGTTATATACTAGTGTGCTGCAATTGGGTAGATTCCAAATGGAGGTTTGAACAAGACTATTTCAAGGTCTTTCTCCTTATGTGGATTAGTGAGCCTGTGGAAGAGGTCTCGACCCAGAAGCTCCAACCTGTAAAAGTGGTTTCAGCTGGAGTAATAGTGTTTTCACTGTGGGAAAAAGCCTTTCAGTTCTTGCAACAGCAAATTTCAGGAGCTGACATCTTTTAAATCCTCTAAACAAGTCAATATAAATTAGGGTAGTAGGCAGAAAGATAATACTGATTTCATTCATTCAGAAAATGTTTGTTGAGGCCAGACACAGTGGCTCACACCTGTAATCCCAGCACTTTGGGAAGCTGAGGCAGGAGAATTGCTTGAGGTCAGGATTCAAGACCAGCCTGGCCGACATGGCAAAACCCCGTCTCTACTAAAAATACAAAAATTAGCTGGGCGTGGTAGCACACGCCTGTGATCCCAAGTACTCAGGGGGTGCTAAGAGAATAGCTTGAACCCAGAAGGGGGTTGCAGTGAGCTGAGACTGCGCCACTGCACTTCAGCCTGGGTAACACAGCGAGATTCTGTCTCAAAAAAAAGAAAAGAAAAGAAAAAGAAAACATTAATTGAATGTGAAGTCACTACAGAAATCACAATGAATGAGAAATGGATTCTGCCCACAAATAACTTAGTCTGGGGTGGGGACATGGCGCAGTTAATTAGCAGGGTTAAGGCTGACATTTCTGTTAGGAACTTGAAGTACACGTATTTTGTGTTGTTAATCCACAGTCTTAGGAGTGTAGACCGAGAAACATGGCATGTAGCAAAGTTGGCATCCTCATATAAATGTCGACAAGCTCAGTTGGTATTTTCGCACTGTTACCTGGAGCCACTTGCTCTTCCTCCTCCCAGTGGAAAGCTCCTTCCCTACAATTCCAGCAACACTTTCAGGATGTGGCCTCTGAGAGATTACATATCTTTTAGTCATCAAAGGGCAACCTGGCTCCGCTGAGAGTGTTAACTGGACACATTTACCAGAGTACAACGTAACTTCCAACCAGTGATTTGGCTTCCCTCTCTTTTCCCTCTCCTAAGGAAATAATCAGAGCCCATATAAACATGCACATGCAAGTATGTAAATATACATGGAAAGATCAGGAACCATCTAAATGACAAACAGCAGGGATGTGGTTAAATAAATTGTGGCTATCTTTATGATGTAGTACTATGCAGCCATTAAAATGATATTACAGGAAAACAAAGAAATGTATATCCATCATATGCTGTTATAAAAATTGCTTATAAAATTATAACATGGTATGAATTATATTTTCCAAATATGTGTGTATTCATGTTTGTGTGTGGACAGAAAAAGACTAAAAAAAATAGAAGACTCTGATATTAATAGTGGCCATCTCTGCATAGAATTACATGAGTTTTCTTCTTGGTGCTTTTCTCGTGTTTTCCAAATTATCCAAAATGTACATGTGTTACATTTATCCAAAATGTACATGTGTTACTTTCACTATATTTTAAGAATAAGAAACAAAAAGTGGTCTAGTTCTTCCTATTTTGTAGCTCTCTTTGACAAAGAAGTTTCACCAAATACCTCAGGGGCTGGAACAGAAAGCTATTTTAGTGATGCCAACTGTGCCAACTCAAAACATTACTCAGAGAACTTGTTTCTGAAGGCAAAGAAGAGTCACTTCCTATCCTGTCTTGGGGAACACTCACCAGGAGCTGCAGGAAATCTTCAAAGATCTTTTTGTTGTTGTTGTTGAAGGGTTTTTAATTCTGTTATCTCTGAGGCCTCACAAGCAATACCAAAGTCTCTGCCATATCTCCCAGTATACCAAGTGGCCATATGTAAGTAGGTTTATTGGTGGCCTGAGTAATATCCCAGAGTTTCTGAGAGAGACTGGCAAAATGGACTCTATTTGGAGTCAGAAAAGCATAATTTAAGAACACAGAATCTGTAGGCAAACACATCTTAGTTGAAATCCAAACTCTGAAATGTATTAATTATATGGCCTTGGATATATTACTTAATCTCTTTGTGTCTCAACTTCCTCATCTGTCAATTAGAACATAATAATATCTACTTATAATGTTTCTATTATGAGTAAAAGTTATAATACATGTTAAGTATTTAGCAAACTGTATTGCTCATCGTAAGCAACAATGAATGAAAGCTATTATATTACTACAATAAGTAACATAAAAGAGAGAAAAATAAGTGTCATGAGAGATCAAGAAAAGGCACAGTTAGTCCTGGTTGAAAAGATGGCAAACGGCTTTGTGGAAGGAGAGAATTTAGATATTCTACTTTTTGTTTCTTTATTTTAAATTTTATTAGAGATGAGGTCTCACTATGTTGCCCAGGCTGCGGTATGTTGCCCATGCTGGATTGCTCAAGCAATCCTCTCACCTCAGCCTCCTGAGTTGCTGGGACTACAGGTGTGTGCCACCACACCAAGCTCAGAACATTTAGATATAGCTGTGATTTTAGTTTAATACCAAAAATTACATATGTGTGCTAACCAAAACCCTGGTAACTTAATGATTAAAACCTGTACCCAACTTTGTACATTGCAGCTTTTCATACCACTCAGAGTTTACATTTTAAACTTTATTTTAGGCAATGTTATTACAAAATAGTCTGGTACAAATAATTACCCTGCTAAATCAGGAAAAAAGAGAGAGAGAGAGAAAGTAATAGTCTACACAGAAGATACAGTAAATTGACCTTATTAAATCTGTTTCTTCCTCCGAAACTGGGGTGAGGGGGCAGTTCTTAATGAAGAGTATTACCTCCATTCCCCCCCACCCCAGGGTGTTTGGAAATCTGTGCATGGTTTTGTTCAGTTGTCACAATGATTGGGAGAGCTATTAACATTTATGGGTTGGGGCCAGAGATGCTAAATGTCCTGCCATGCTCAGGACAATCCCCTACATCCAAAAGCTGTTCTGCCCTAAATGCTAATAGCACTCCTTTTGAGAAATACCATTAGAAATACTATTAGAAGGTCTCCAATGGCCTTTCCAGCTCTACAAGTTTGTTAGTGAATTCTATTCATCCCTTTGAACTAGCATTTCTTTAGTATTCTAAATGTCAAATTTAATTAACAGGCAGACAATATGAACCAACTGAGCATCTGTAAGGGTTAATTTTGGCTGGGCCACTGTGTTCAGCTATTTGGTCAAACTTTATTCTGAACGTTTCTGTGAGGGTGTTTGGATGAGGATGACATTTAAATCAGTGGACTCTGAGTAAAGCAGATCACCTTCCATAATGTGGGTGGGCCTTATTCAATCAGTTGAAGGTCTGACTAGAACAAAAGACTGACCTTCTGAGCAAGAAGGAATTCTGCCAGCACATGACCTTCAGATTAGAACTGTAGATTTTGTACTTTCCAGCCTCCATAATAGCATGCGCCAGTTACTTAAAATAAATCTGTCTCTCTATATATGTATACATACACTACTTGTTCTTTTCCTCTGGGGAAGGCTAATACAGCATCCTTTTTCCTGGGCATAAGATTTAGAAAATATGAGAAGGAAAAATGAAGATAATGCAAATTATCTCCACTATTTACCCTGGATATAGATTGCCATGATCTCATTTTGTGCACACCTTAAATGCTGAAATGCAACATTTGAAGTATTTGGGTTTCAGGATGCCTCTGAGCATTTCACTGAGCATGTTTTCCTCTGCACTTTTAAGCTCATGTGTACTTTGAAGAATATAACCCATGTTTCTGATTCATTTACACTTAACTCATCAAAGTCTTGATTCACAATTATTTGACACTCTGCACCTTATTAGTGCTTGAGCTTGCTCTATCAAGTCTTTGTTCTAAGTCACCTTTTGGTCCCTCAAAGAAAGAAAATAAAGTAAGAACCCATGTTAGAGTAAATTCAAGATATTTAATTTCTAATTTACCCCTTTTCAAAGAAAATATATTTTTACTAATATCTTCATTTGGAAAAACTTGTTGTTTTAACCCTATTTAAGATTTTCTCCCAGACATGTTTTTAAATATACACATATCTTTGAATTAAAAGCAGCAACTAATTTTTACATAAAACATATTAAGTATATTTATTTTCTTGCTTTGTTTATATGTACTGATGGTAGATTAGTGTCAAGGTCAGTAAAATCACATGCAACCTATTTTAAAAGTTGGTTTTTTCATTTATTTTCTTTTAATGCTCACATTGTTTTGCAAAGTCTGTGTAATTTCATATATGTAATTACTCTTTCAACACAAAACTTCCCTGATGTTGGCTTATTTCAACAAAAAACAGCATTATATCTGACCCAGATATATAAGCTAATTCTCTTGAGACGTCATATAGTAACAAACCAATATGAATGTAAAAAAAAAATTTACAAAGAAATTGGGAATACAGTTTTGCATTTCTAAGGGGCTAGCCTCACAATGCTAAGTTAAATTTCAGATCTCAACTTTTCTGCATAGTTCACAGAAAAAAATAAAAGTGGCTGGGCGCGGTGGCTCACAGCTGTAATCCCAGCACTTTGGGAGGCCGAGGCGGGAGGATCACGAGGTCAGGAGTTCCAGACCAGTCTAACCAACATGGTGAAACCCTGTCTCTACTAAAAATACAAAAAATTAGCCGAGTGTGGTGGCACACACCTGTAGTCACAGCTACTCAGGAGGGTGAGGCAGGAGAATCGCTTGATCCCGGGAGGCAGAGGTTGCAGTGAGCCAAGATCGCGCCACTACACTCCAGCCTGAGCATCAGAACAAGACTCCATCTCAAAAAAAGAAAGAAAAAAAGAAAAACAAGAAAAGTAAAAATAAATTTCAGATCTCAGGACTCTTTGGGCACTGACTTTAATTTATAGATAGGAGTGAATTTCTTATGGCTGATTAATAAACTTTCAGACAATATAAAGATTACAAAGGTTGGGAGGCTGAGGCAGGTGAATCGCTTGAATCTGGGAGGTGGAGGTTGCAGTGAGCCGAGATTGTACCACTGCACTCCAGCCTGGACGACAGAGCAAGACTCCATCTGAAAAAAAAAAAAAAAAAAAAGTTTACAAAATGTTAAAATAACAACAAAACCCCCATTTTTCTGGCTTTAATTCCCAGTTTTATTTCAGAATTAGGCATTTATCTGTAATAATCCAGACTTTAAGATAATAACAGTTAATTAACCTGGTAGTAATTGTAGCCTATTTTTCAGAGAATTAGGTACAATAATCATGTACACGCACCTGACAAGACTTTGCCTTCAAACTGCAATGTATTCAATGCTTAAAGTTACAGAGGTGATCTTTTCAGGGAATCAATGGGAGGGGATATTTAAAATAAATTCATTGATCTGATTGATTTTTAAATTCAAGTAAGCTTTTTTCTTAATACAGAAGTAATATATGCTTATGACCTAAATTATAAAAAGGAAGGAAGAGAGGGAGGGAAGAAAGGAAGAAAGAAAGAAAAGAGAGAGAAGGAAAGAAAGAAAGAAAAGAGAGAGAAGGAAAGAAAGAAAGAAAAGAAAGAAAGAGAAAGAAAGGAAGGAAGAGAGAAAGGAGAAAGGAAGAGAAAGGAAGGAGGGAGGGAAAGAAAAGAAAGAAAGAAAGGAAGAAAGGAAGGAGGGACGGAGGGAGGGAGGAAAGAAACAAAAGCAAGGAAGGAGAAAGGAAGAGAAAAGAAGAAAGGAGGAGAGAGAGAGAAAGAAAGAAAGAGGCAAGGGAGGAAGGAAGGAAGGGAGGAAGGGAGGGAGGGAGGGGAGAGAAGAAAGGAAAGAAAGAGAAGAAAGAAAAGAAAGAAAAGAACGTGTTGACAACTCAGCGGGATGCCATATGGTGAAGTGATTAAAAAAACTCAGGTCTCAGAGTTAGGCTGTGTGGATTCAAACCTAGCTCCACCACTTACAACCTCTGTGACCTGGAGTTAGTAATTCAACTTCCCTGTCTCAGCTTTCTCATTTGTAAATACAGATGCAAGAATGTTATGAGGATTAAATAAGATAAATTGTGCAAACGTGCCTGTACAGAGCAAGCCCCGTCAATGAATATTACCGCTCAGTACAACCTTCTGAATCCTTTTTGTCTTAGTGTTTAAACAGGGACACTGCTGGTTTTGATTTACATTTGAAAAGAGCACTGAGAATCTCAGAAGATAGTCACTAAAAAAATATATTTTCCTTCAGACTTTTTCTTACTGTGTAAGAGGAAGATTGTGGATAAAATTTTATCATTCATAAAGTCAAGGCTGGTAATTTAAAAACAGGAGCAAACCTTTGTTTCAAAAATTGAGATACGTTTATTGTTCAACAATTTTTCCTCCAATAATAAATGGTTTAAGCTTTTCCACACACATATTGTCTCACACAGTTTTTCACACAAACGTATTTTGAAAGAACAAAATATTTGGCTGGGCATGGTGGCTCATGCCTGTAATCATAGCACTTTGAGAGGCCAGGGTGAGAGGATTGCTTGAGCCTAGGAGTTTGAGACCAGTCTGAGCAACACAGACCCTGTTTTGAAAGAAAAAAAAAAGAAGGAAAGAAAGAGAGAGAAGGAAGGAAGAATGGAAGAGAGAAAGGAGAAGACAGAGAGAGAAAGAGAAAGAAAAGGAAAGATAAAATGTACAAGACATTGGAATTACATCCATTTTTTCAGCCAATTATTCCTTTTAATTAGCGATAGAGCATTGTTGTTGGCCTTTACCCTTAAGACTATATTTGGGTTTAGGGAGAAGTTAAATTATATTATGCTTATCTTCTCAACACTAAAAGTTAAAAATTCCACCTACTTCTCCTCCTATTTTCTCTATGTTAGTTAGAGATACCACGATCCAGGAAGTCAGCTAAACTATAAATCTGAGTCATCCTAAGCCCCTCACAGTCCATGAATTATTGAGTCCTGTTGATTGTATTTTTAAATATCTCTGGAACCAACCCCTTGCTTTTCATCTTCATTGGCACTGCTCTAGTTCAGGTCTGCAGTACTGAAATAGCTGAAATAGTCCCTGAGACCATCTCTCAGCCTTATCCTCTGACCCTTGCCAAAGAGAAAACCCTTCTTTGGCTACCCATTACTTTACAGACCAATGGCATAAGGCCTTTCATGATGTGACCCCTCCTAAACTAGACACTTATTCATGAACCATTTGCCAAGGTATTAAAGTTATGCTGTGGATACTTAGGAGGCTGAGGCTGGAGGATTGTTTGAGCCCGGGACTCTAGCCTGGCTACAGAGCAACACTTTGTCTCAAATAAACAAATAGAAGAGATGCTGTTGGCTGGGCACAGTGGCTCTTGCCTGTAATCCCAGCACTTTGGGAGGTCGAGGCGGGCGGATCACAAGGTCAGGAGATCGAGACCATCCTGGCTAACATGGTGAAACCCCGTCTCTACTAAGAATACAAAACATTAGCCAGGCATGGCGGTGTGCACCTGTAGTCCCAGCTGCTGGGGAGGCTGAGGCAGGAGAATGGCATGAACCCGGGAGGTGGAGCTTGCAGTAAGCCGAGATCACGCCACTGCACTCCAGCCTGGGCGACAGAGTGAGACTCCATCAAAAAAAAACAAGAGAAGAAGAAGAGATGCTGTGGAGTATACCTCTCCAGTGACTGGAATATGAATATCCATTCTTTTTTCTTTCTTTCTTTTTTTTTTTTTGAGATGGAGTCTTGCTCTGTTGCCCAGGCTGGAGTGCAGTGCCACGATCTCGGCTCACTGCAACATCCGCCTCCTGGGTTCAAGTGATTCTCCTTCCTCAGCTTCCTGAGTAGCTGGGATTACAGGTGCCCACCACCACGCCTAGCTAATTTTCGTACTTTTACTAGAGATGGGGTTTCGCCACGTTGGCCAGGCTGGTTTTGAACTCCTGACCTCAGGTGATCTGCCTGCCTTGGCCTCCCAAAGTGCTGAGATTACAGGTATGAGTCACAGCGCCCTGCCCGGAATGTCCATTCTTTAGGGCACTTTCTATTATCGAGGAAACCAGAAAGCTGAATTAGCACTCATAAGATAGCATCTCTCTCTCTCTCTCTCTTTTTTCTTTTTCTTAGAGACAGGGTCTTGCTCTGTCTCCAAAGCTGCAACCTCGAATGCCTAGGCTCAAGTGATCCTCCTGACTCAGCCTCCTGAGTCGCTGGGACTGCAGGCACACGCCACCATGCCTGGCTAATTTTCTAATTTTATTTTATTTTTTAAGAGATGGGGTGTCCCTGTGGCCCAGGCTGGTCTCAAACTCCAGGCCTCAAGCAATCCTCCTATCTCGGCCTCCCGAGTAGCTGAGTCATGCATCTCTTTAACAACAAGAAATGCTTTATGCATTGTGCTACATTGTGCTACCATGTTGTTACTGCTATGACATCAATAGGCAATAGGAAATTTTCAACTCCATTAAAATCTTATGGGACCACTGTGCATGTAGTCCGTCATTGCGTTAAATGTCATTAGGCAGCACATGACAGTATGTGGTAAACAAAGGCACTGCATAATTACAAGGGAGATTTCACTCAAGCTATAAGTGATCCTAATCAACTTTTCTTTAGCCACAAGAGAGTATTCTTTGCTAATGTTCAGAATGTAGTGTTTGCATCCAACGGATTGTCTGTCTCTCAGACTTTTGTCAGGGTAACACTGACAAAAATTTACTTTCCAAGCTAATTCTTACCTCTTCAAGATGCCTTCTCTTATTTCCACCAAGTTACTCCCCTACCTGTTCTGTCATAGTACTGTATGTATTCTCTGTTGAATATTTCTATTATAGCACTAGGTAGCACTAAAATTATTTATGAAGGTTGTTTTCTAACAGAGAGCTGTAAGTATTAGTGTTTAAAAGGACCAGCACTTGGGTCAATGAGATCTAGGTTTGAATTCTGATTCTCCCACTTACTTGTTGAATGTCCTTTGTCTAATCCCTTAACATCTGTGAGCTACAGGTCATCTGTAAGACATGGATAATATAGTACCAGATTTATAGTGATACTGAGAGGATTAAATGGCATGCTGTGTAGAAAGCATTTTGCACAGTACCAGACACACGGAAAACACTTAGTAAAGTAGGTCTTACTGATCACCTTTGCAGTTAGCTTGACAGTAAGGAATCCCATGTCTAGGACATCCATTATACAGCCTTGCTTTTATTCCTAGTGGTTTATCTATATTCATTTTGTTTCTGTTGTTTGTTTTTTTATTTGGTTGGGTTTTTGTTTTTGTTTTTTTTTTGAGACAAGTCTCACTGTCACCCAGGCTGGAGTGCAGTGGCATGATCGCTGCAGCCTTGACCTCCCAGGTTCAGGTGATCTTCTCATCTCAGCCTCCCAAGTAGTTGGGATTACAGGTGCATGCCACCATGCCTGGCTAATTTTTTCATATTTTTATTTATAGACTCAAGGTCTCCTTATGTTGCCCAGGCTGGTCTCGAAATCCTAGGCTCAAGCGATCCTCCCGCCTCTGTTGGCATTATAGGCATGAGCCACTGCACCTGGCAGTTTATCTACTTTGGAAAGAAAAAGCACTTTCTCTCTTTTAAGATTTTTTTCCATTAGATAGTGAACAGATTTTCTAAGACAACTAGTGATACTCATTTGGTTTACCTCTGTCTTCCGTCACTAGACTATAAGTTACTAGAGGAGAGGCGTGATGTTTTATTTTTGAATCCCACCACCTAGAAAGTGCCTAGCACATAGCAGGTACTTTAAGAAAGTGTTTATTAAATGAATAGAAAAATTCCTTGAAACTGGTTATAAGACATTTCTGATTTTGTCATCTAGACCAGTGGTTGTCAAAGCGTGATCTTTGAATCAGCAGTACTGGTATCACCTGTGAGTTTGTTAGACACACACATTGAGAGGCTGGATCCCAACCCAGTGTATCAGAGTCTGTGGAGATGAGGCCCAGGCAACTGCGATTTAACAAGCTATCCAGATGTTTCTGAATTCTGTTACAATTTGAGAACCATTGACCTAGACAGTATTTTCCTTTGAAATACAGTATTTTTCTTTAAAAGCTAATAACAGTTTTTGTTTTTGTTTTTTTTGAGATGGAGTCTCACTTCGTTGCCCAAGCTGGAGTGCAGTGGCGCAATCTCTGCTCACTGCAACCTCCACATCCTGGGTTCAAGTGATTCTCCTGTGTCAGCCTCCTGAGTAGCTGGGATTTCAGGCACCCATGACCGTGCTCAGCTAACTTTTACATTTCTAATACAGACAGATTTCACCATGTTGGCCAGGCTGGTCTCGAACACCTAAGCTCAAATGATCTGCCCACCTCAGCCTCCCAAAGTGCTGGGATTATAGGCATGAGCCACCACGCCCGGCCATAAAAGCTAATGACAATATTTAAAAGCTAAAGATAGTATTTGAAAGCTAAAGGCAATATTTTTCTTTAAAAGTTAATGTCATTTTATACATCTAAAAAACATTATGCTGAGCAAAAGAAGCCAGATACAAAAGAGAACATACTGAATTATTCTATTTATATAAAGTTCTACAATAGGCAAAACTAATATGCAAATATAGGCAAAACAGAATAGTGGCTGCCTGGGGAGAAAGATAGGAGAGGTTTGACTGGAAAGAGGCATGAGAAAACTTTCTGAAGTGTTGGAAAGCTCCGTCTGTATCTTGATGGTGTGTGGATTATATGGGTGTATGCCTGTGTCAAAACACATGGAACTATATACTTGAGATCTGTTCATTTCACTGTATATAAGTGAAATAAATACAAACAGTTAAAATGAAGTAATGCCATTCTAATTCCTTCTGTATAAGTCTTATCAACAGGAGATACATGTTAACAGAGTTGTCTTAAGAAGGTCTATAAGATCCTCCACGATCTGGCCCCTTACCTCCTTTTCTAGCCTTCTCTGTTACCACACTTTTGTCACCTTCTCTTTTCAGTCCTTCACCAGCACTGACCTTTCAGTGTACCAATGGCATTTGTACTCTTCTCATATTCCTGTGCCAGGACTTTTGCACATGCTGTTATCACTCCCTAGAATGTTTCTCCTTCTCTTCTTAATGGGATACTGGTTAACTCCCATTCTTCTTTTAGTTCTACTCTTGTGTCTGTTTCTCAGGGAAACCCTCCCATGTCTCACTTTATTACACACATCCATGGAAACTTTGTCCAGCTGCTGTGTATGCCTGTGCAGTCTTGTTCATCTAAACAAGGATTCCCAGCTGAGGTGACAACTAAAACTAAAATCAGATTTGTGCTCCACTCACAAAGCCTTGCACATGGAGCAGGGTTGTATCAATCTGGAAAAGCGGATGCCTTTTCTAATTTACCAAAGTCGTTGTTTGCTTGCCAAGCTTTACCTACTCTGGGCTCTTTCTGTTATGGCCTTTTAAAAAATAGCACAAACATACCATATGGGCTAGCAGCAGCCCTGACCTTGTACTTCCCCTTCATACCACTTACCATGGTAATTTCACATTTATTTGGTTAATGCTTGTTTCTCCTACTTGTCAATAAGCATGATGACAGCAGGAAATTGTCTGGTTTTGCTTATTGTCAAGTTTCCTCAGCACCTGGAACAGTGTTGGACACACAGTAGGTACTCAGTAAATATATATTAAATGTATTCATTATTTTCCTTTTTTTTTTTTAGACAGAGTTTCACTCTTGTCACCCAGGCTGGAGTGCAACGGCGTGATCTCAGCTCACTGCAACCTCCACCTCCCGGTTTCAAGCTATTCTCTCACCTCAGCCTCCCGAGTAGCAGGGATTACAGGCTCCAGCCACCATGTCAGGCTAATTTTTGTATTTTTAGTAGAGACAGAGTTTCGCCATGTTAGCCAGGCTAGTCTCGAACTCTTGACCTCAGGTGATCCACCTGCCTCGGCCTCTCAAAGTGCTGGGATTATAGGCATGAGCCACCATGCCCGGCCCCATTCATTATTTCTTAACGCTGGATGAATATTAGGCTGTTTGAAGGTAGAGACTGTGTCTTATTTTCTTTTTTATTGTCCCCTCCTCCCCACTGCCCCTGGAATTATCCTACTGCTTTGCACGTAAATGGCATTCAGTAAATTCTTCCTGATTGATTTGAAAACGTTCAAAGAAGCCATATGATGTTCTGTTCATAGAAAACCAGATCTGCAAGCATATGATTACACATTGCATGAATGATGATGAACAGCTGCTATTTATGAAGCAGAAGAGACAAAAATGTTGAATGAATGAGAAATAGACTCCAGTTGAAATGGGAAGGATTTAATTTAGCTTTTGAAACTCATTTCCTGATATGAAGCTTACAAGATACCAGGAGACAATGCCAAGGAACGCTGTGGATTTTCTTTTTCTATATAAGTAAATGATCTTGGAAAGTTCCAAGATGGATCAACCACTTACTTGAAGGCTAAGGGGTATTTCTTACTGAATTCTAAACAGCCAAGTATGAGATAGATATTTTAAAGTAAGTTTTTATTTTGGAATACTTTTACAGAAAATTTACTGAGAACAAAGATAGCATAGAGAGTTCCTGTATTCCCCTCATCCAGTTTCCCTCATTATTAACATCTTACATTACCATGTTACATTGGTCAAAATTAAGTAAAGACTGAAATCCGTACATTACTATAAACTATGCTATAGATTCTTTGTTTGTTTGTTTTCCCAGTTGTATCTTCTTTCTCTCCCAAGTGAGATAGCTTTTTAAAGTTCTTTGATACTTTATAAACAATTCTGTGGTCTAAAGACCAAGCTCTGTGCATAGAATTACATAAATTTAGAGCTGCCTGGGTCCCTCATCTTGAGGTAAAAGTGCTTTGGCTTTCCAATCAATTGAACACAATCTCTAGTTCTGCCACTTGAACAGCTGTGTGTCTTTGGGCATACTGTTTACTTACCCTAAGTGTTAGTTTCCCCATTTGAAAAATGTGGGTAGTAAGACCTCTCCAACTGTGATGGTTCCTGAGATCTTTCACGGTAGGAGAATGCAGTGTTGAGAAACTTACAAGTTTTTCTTTTTTAGAGAAGTAGGTCTCCTTATGCAGTGCAGCCTGACTTTGATATCCTGGGTTCAAGCAATCTTCCTGCCTTAGTCTCTTGAGTAGCTGAAACTACAGGTATACATCAATGCACTCAGCAAAACTTATTTTTAATAGGTAATTAGACTTTTATGGTTATTAAATTAATACCACAAAAGTAGTACTCTGCATGGAACACCTATGACATTTTACATATCTTAAATTAGTAACAAAGACTCTCCTCTGAGCCCTCTTCTCCATCTTCCTGTCTAGCTTGCCTGGCTCAGCTGTAGCAAGAATTCTGCATCAGTTTAGAGAAAAACCCACACCCTTGATATCTGATCACCCTGGCCTTTTTTAGCACAAATTCTGTTAAGTTGGTGTAGCAAAAATTTCCCCATCCTTGATGTCTCTTCTTAGTAATTTTCCAACCACCAACCCCTCCAACTTTGCTCCTTGACTATACATCCCCACTCCTTGCTGTAATTTGGAGTTGAGCCTGATCTCTCTCCTATTGTGATAGTCTTGACAGCTATCAAAATAGTCCTGAGTTAAGTGTTCCTTACTATTTTAACAAGTGTCAGAATATTTTTTCTTTAATGTAGTGACAATAACGTAGTAATATAAACTAATTTCCATTTATCACCCCTGATTCATCAGAAACATTTTAAAAATAACCCCTTCAAGTTTTAACAAGCCTCTTTAAACTATTTTTGCTTTGTTACAGATAATATGAATGCTGTAAGGCATTTTTCTACCATATGTGTCCTTTATCCAAATGTTCAGCACTTTTCTAATTTTATGACTAGACGTTGACTCCCACTTCCCAGCTCCCACTAATCTCTCACACACGGGGTAATTTTAATTTGAAATGCTTTAGTCAATTATCCTCTACTTGTAGAACTATATTTCAGAAACGTCCTTCCCTTTATTGGGAAAGATGTTCTCAACAAAGGGAAGGATGTTTCTGTCTGCTGATAAAAATGTCATATCAAAGCACGTCTTACTTTCTCAGGAGCTTACTCTACTCCAGTCTCATCTCTTCCTCACCAACTGAGGAGTGCTTAGTAGTGCCTGGAACATTGGAAGTGCTGAACAAATGACTGCCGTCATTGAGACCTCAACTTTAATTTTTTTCAGCTTCTTTATTTCAAAGTCTTCACTGCAGAAACCTCTTATTCTGACCTGCCTTTGCTTTACGTCCTTTTCTCATTCTCAACAAAGAGTTCTCTTTATCTACAAAAGAAAGAGTGACTTGCAATCTGCAGATAAGGAAACTGGTGTCCTGGTTATAAAGTTATCATGCAGAAATAATTCAAGTATACTAGAATTTTATGGATGGTGCACACTAGGTGGGTAATGAGGTCTAAAAGAGAAAGGATACACAACATCAAGTAGGAGCCCAAGAAATGGTAGGTCCCTTTCTCCCTTCCTGCCTTCTCATTTTTACAGATGAGGACATTTTTACAGAAGCCCGAATAGATAAGTAGTCACAATCATGTTCTAAGAAAAACAAAAAAAGGGTGGCGGATGCCGTATTTTATTTTTCGTCATCATTCTCCTTTTCCTGCTGCTCATTCAGTTATGGTTTCATGACCCATATAATAATTCCACAAGGCTCACCAATGTTATCTGGCACCTGCTAGAGAATAGATATAGTAACAGAGGCAAATATTTTGGTGAAGTTTAACAGTTGCGTTGCCTTCTAGAATTTCATTGTATCTAATGTGCAAAAACAAACAAAACATTGTCGGTTAAGTCTGACAATCTCAAAATGGAGATGAGCACTGATTCTTAGGCCTTGGCGCAGTTCAGGGCCTATCCTTTAGCAGCTAAAAAGAGCACTTCGGCTGTAACTCGTTGGAGTGTAGTCTCATAATTTTAGGATATTTCTATTTAAGTCTTAACCACTATTGGTAGCAACTGGGAAGGATAATCATTCATTACAATAAATAGTCAACAGAATAAATATCCGACAACAATTTACGAAGCGTCTAGAGTATAATTCGGTAGCGCTTTGAAATCCACCCTGGGATTCGGAAACCGGGTAGAAAACTACCTGGTTCAGCAAACGAGAATTCAAACAGAGGAGGGGCTTGGAGGAGGCGGGTTTCGACGAACCCAGCGCAAGAGTACGCCACGGCGCCTGCGCATCCCCTGACGGGTACTTTCCATTCGCCAGATGGGGGAAACCAGGGGGAAGCAGGTTACTGTTTTTGCATTTCTATCATCAAGGAAGAATTAGGTTATGAATAGTTCCGTGAATAGTCAGGAAGCGCTGTCCTCCAAGTTCAAGATTAAGGAAACGTGGCATGCACAGCTAAAGCAAGAGGTGACGTCTTGTATCTTCCCCCGTTTCCTGGGACATTGGTGGTGTAGCCCATTCCACAGACTTTCGCTCCCTAGCAGCGGGTCGGAGATCGAAGGAACGGGCCAATTGCGGCTGAAACGTCTTTGGAAGGAGGAAGGGGGTGAGGGAGCATCCCTTTGAGTTTCGCCTCTTCTCGAGGCGGTGGTGGGAAGGGAGACATACTTAATACTGCCCTCTTAATCCAACGGATCTTACATCGTGTAGACTGCCGAGAGGGCGGCGGGAAAAGGGCAAGACGGGAGTTGGGGAAGGGAAGGAGCCAGGAAGCCGCGCGGGAGGGCGCGCGCGCGCGCCCCTTTTTCAGCAGTGTGGCGGGGTCGCACGCACGCCCGCCTCGGCGGCTGGGCGCGATTTGCGACAGTGGGGGGGGCGGTGGAGGTGGCGGCGGCAGCAGCAACTTTGCGGCAAGCTCGGGCCGGGCTTGCTTGACGGCGGTGTGGCGGAGGCCCCGCCCCAGGCGGCAGGAACCTGGAGGGAGGCGGAGGAATATGTCCGAGAGGGAAGTGTCGACTGCGCCGGCGGGAACAGACATGCCTGCGGCCAAGAAGCAGAAGCTGAGCAGTGACGAGAACAGCAACCCAGACCTCTCTGGAGACGAGAATGTAAGTGCAGCTCCTGGCAGTTACGAGACTCCGGAGTGAAAGTTTTAAATTCTTTTAAAACGGGGGGCGCAGGGACAAGCGGGCTGCTGTGGGGGGAGGGAGAGGTGTCACTCAGGAAAACGCGGGCGTGCGGGAGAAAATCGAAATTGCCTGCGGGGATTTTGATGTGGGGCCGAGAGCAAGCAGGAACTAGGCGAAGGAGAGTGGTTCTAGTGATTGCGTGGGTCAGAGAGGTCTGCCCTGAAATCAGTTTGCATGTGATGGGGAGTGTTTTGGCCTTTGGGGAGATTTAAGGGGAGAGTGCGGGTCTGAGATTCTAGTAGTTTAAAAGGCACGTTAGAGACTTTCCTAAGAAAGTCGGAAGGACGGGGCAGAGTTAGGGACCCTGTTAAAGGAGCGTAAGGGTTGTCACTCTAAGACCCTTGTGGAATTTTCAGGATGGAAAGTGATCTTCGATTTGCGGAGTTTGGGAGACTTTATTAAAGGGGGTTTTGTGTCCGCCTCCGTCCTGTCCGCGGAGACTGGGTGCGCCTGAAGGTCGCCTTTTCTGTAGGAGGAGCCGAATTCAGAGGATCGATTTTTGATTTGGGGGTGGGGAGTGACTACCTTTGAGGAAGTAAGAGTGGGTGATTTCTTCTTTGAACGTTTTTAGTTAAGATAAGGGTGAGGGGGGTGGCGACCTGAAAGATTTTAGGTAACAGTGGTATAGGCAGATGTATTTAAGTGTGGGCTCCTGGCTTCGCCAAGTGCGAGATGTTTTGCAATCAGATTTTTTTAAGCTCTGAAATGGATATCCGTAATCATTCGGTACCAACATTTAACCCAACTGAGTTTTAATTGACTCGCCAGTAAGAGCCAAATTGACATAAATAAGTTTTCAGTTTCATGTTTTAGGTTGATAACCAGTAAGGTCAACGAAATATCTTGACAATTTATTCAAAGATACTACTCCGAAATGTGATTCTCCTTCTCATGATATATAACAACTTGTGAATATCTTTTAAAAATTCTTAAAATGTTTCAGAAGAGTGGCGTAAGTTCTTCATTTTCTCAGTTTGGCTAGTTTTAGGAATAAATGTTACATCTTCTACACGCAGTTTCTAAATTCTGTCATAATTCCTAGCTGAAACATATAATGGTGTCATGACTAAGATTTTCACGGAAAAGATGGGAAAGGATTCTTTTTGCAGAGACAAGATAGATATTCTTGGGATTGTCAGTTTGTGGGATCTTAGACTTGAAATTTCAGGAAAGCTTGGGTATTAAGTGTTTTGTGTTTTTCCCCCGATTGTGCGCCCCAATCTCACTGTACATTGGGATCTAACATTTTTTACCCTCTTCTTTTTATTATTTGGAGACCGTTCATTTTATTTCTGCGTTTTCTTAAATTTCTCTAGGCAGATTAGAGTATTAAGAGCACAGATGCTGGATCCAAGTGATAGGTTAAAATTTCAGTTCTATTAGCTTGACCTCGAGCAAGAGGCTGACATAATTGTCCTAGTTTCTTAAAAATGAGGATGGTGGTGTGTGGTGTTTACCTCATAGAGTATTTGTAAGCATTAAATGAGTTAATATAGCTAAAGTACTAAGAAGAGTGTCTGTCCCGTAATAAGTACTATACACGTGTTATTTATTTATAATAATTACTACTACTAATTTTATGATTACATAGAATAATGTTTCTGGCCCTTCCACATGCTTAATAATCAGGCAAAATATAATGGAACTGTGAGACCTGTTTAGAATGAAGAAACTTGCAAAGGACAAAATAAAGCTTGTTTTCTTCTTGCAGACCCTTACAGGAAAACATATTCTTTGCTGCAATTTTAAAGCTGTTCAAGACCAAATGATTGGATTAGTTTTGTTTTGGTTCCTCCATTTGGATAGACTTAATTTTGTGTGTGTGCGTGCGCATGCCTTGGGAGCCTTGATCTTGTAGAGTCTTCTCAAAATAACATTTTCAGATGTATGAAATACGGGATATGAGGTTGCAAACAAATTCAATTATAAAATTGTACACCATGTTATAAAATATTTCTAAAACAAATTTTAGATGTAGTCCTATACTGTATGTACTTTGTTAGCACATTAAGTAACAAGATCTAGCAGCGGGTCTGATAGTAGTGATGGGTATAAACACTTTTTCGAAGTATAATATAAAAATACTTGATTTCCATTGGTGGCAGAGTCACAACTTCAGTACCATTAAGCATGTGTTACCTAGATAATAATAGAAGGAAGTGCTAAATTTTAAAGGTGGCAAAAATTAAGATGCAATTTTTTTTCCCCATTTGAGTTCACAAGCCTTCTGAATTTCATCCATGTACCCCTGACTTAGGGGCAGCAGTAAGGTAAGGGAGTAGAGAACATTGTATAAAAATGAGTTTAGAAAAGATAAGGGCAATAGTTTTACTCTTGAGGGAGCCAAATAATGGCAAAAGGCCAAAGCAGATGGGGGAAGAATATGTTTTTGTGTTAAAGGTAACCTGAGCAGTTACTGCTGTTAATGTGAGTCAGAGAATTACAGGCACATATTTTAAATTTATTGTATGTGTTATCTGCCATTTTATTGAACATTTTGAGATCATATGACTGCAGAGTAGTTGGCTTCTGCAAGAGTACTAATGGATGCCTTGGTAGTAAGATCAGAGGGGTGAATCTGGAGACTTGTCTTTTGCTTAAGCAAAAGCAAAGATGCAGGGCATCCCTGTGGCAAGATGTAGGTGCAAATTACTGCCCTGTGTCTGTTTCCTCGTTGGGCAAGTGAAGATGGTAGTACCATGTCTGTTGCATAGTATCTTTCTTTACTTCGAGAGGGGAATAGGATGGAGGTCAGCCTGTACATATATTAGACACTCAGCAAAGACTTGATTTTAGTTTAAAGATAAAATGGAAGCATGGTGGCTGTATTACATTTTCATTTGATTCCATCTTGATTTGCCTTGGGAGGAGATGGGTAAATTAAGTGGTCAGAAGTAAAATAAGCAATGTGCCCTATTAACGAATGTTTTGTGTGGCCTCTTTATTGGCAGCTCAGTGTTTAGCCAGAATGTAAAGAAACTGATATATAAAAATGTCTTAGAGTTTTTAAAATTTCATTTCTCTAGTGTTAAAAGGTAATTTTACAGAAAAAATGGCAAGTGAACACATGTTAAAACTTTTACTCAGAGGGAACCAGGCAAATGTTATACAGTAACGGTTAACCCGCAAAATCAAAACAGTACAAATTCATTAATATATGGAGTAAAGGAATGGAGAGATGAATTCCAGATGGAGACAGAAACTTTTTTTTCCCTTGAGTGGAAGGGAAGACATTTTGAACCTCTACTGTAGAGACAAAATTTACATGTCTATCAGTTATTCATAATGAAAAAAGAATTGTGGCTGGGCGCAGTGGCTCACACCTGTAATCCCAGCACTTTAGGTGGCTGAGGCGGGAGGATCCTTTGAGTCCAGGAGTTTGAGACCAGCCTGGGCAACATGGTGAAACTCTGTGTCTACCAAAAATTAGCTGGGTGTGGTGGCCAGCTCCTGTTGTCCCAGCTACTCAGGAGGCTAAGGTAGGGGGAAGATCACTTGAGTCTGGGAGGTGGAGGTTGCATTGAACCAAGGACAGAGTGGGTGACAGAGGGAGAGCCTGTCTCAAAAAAGAGTTGTAAGATAGCTCAAAGACATAGTGGAGGGCTATAGTCTGGTAACTTGGAAAGGTGTGCTATATAGATAATGCATAGTTTTCCACTGAGATACAGAATTGTTTTCTACATTTGGTGTTAATTATGTGAATACAACTGAAAAGGTGGAGAGAAAAAGATATTAAAATACCGCATTTTCTGTTTCTGTAAAGACTAATGATATTTACATTAAATTATAATTCAAATATTTGTTGAGTACCTACTGCTTGCTACCCACCTATTATTTCATTTATGATATTTTTTAACCTTCTATATAAAACCAACTTTAGGAAGCAATAATTTAGAAACAGCCCCTAAAGCAGTGTTTCCTAGGCTGTTTAATAGGCATTTCATGGGAAAAAAAGGCTTCCTCTGGAATGTATTTTAGAACTGCTGCCCTAAGGTCATAGATTAAATAAATCTTTTCTTTCCAAAGGAGACATTGGAATCTGTAATCAGGAGGTAGTGCAATCCTCTTCTGAGGTTAGAGAGCTGAGATTAGAGGGCCACTCGTGTGTGAGATAAGGTATGAATTAGGAGAATTTTCAAGGTTTCCTGCAGTCATTTCTTTTTAATTGTGATTGAGAGTCTCTGGAGTTCTGATTTATGAATATTATTACTTTAGAACAATGAGACAGTTTTAACTTGTAAATAGCATGGAATATATATAGCACTTTTAAAAAATTCTAAATGGTTTGCGTTATAAGCAGAATTTGAATAACAGGATTTTAACAGGTGACATCTAATGTAGAAGCCATTAACACTCCTGCTTCAAACGGCTCCCCAGCTCCATGCTCCAGACTGAGCAGCAGTCAAATACATTATGAAGACATATACATCAGTCAGATTTAAGAGTCACAGCTTTGGGGTGGAATTACCAGCCAAGAGACCAGTTAGGCTTTTTCAGCACTTCAGTACCTTTTGTAAAGAGCAGTAAAGATTCACTGATACAGTGTATTAAAGTGACTGGAACAGACCAGTGCCTTATTAAAGACAGTATTACTCTTCCATTATTCTCATTAGTATTTATTTCATTTTCATTTTTGCTGAAATATAAAATATCTACAAACCTTCTAACGTGTAGCTGGATTATGTTTATCCTTATGTGGAGGCAAGAATACATTTTTTTCTTCTTGCAGAAATTATTTCTCTTAGGTCATTCAGCATCTTCGCAGTAGAGTTATTTACTGCTAAAAACAGTATTGCTGTTTCATGTAATTTTTCCTCATTTACTGCTTACAGGATGACGCTGTCAGTATAGAAAGTGGTACAAACACTGAACGCCCTGATACACCTACAAACACGCCAAATGCACCTGGAAGGAAAAGTTGGGGAAAGGGAAAATGGAAGTCAAAGAAATGCAAATATTCTTTCAAATGTGTAAATAGTCTCAAGGTATGTGCAAAAAAAGATCCTTTGGGCTGAATGCTAGGCTTCAGAAATTATTTCTCTGTGGCAGGCATTTCGTACTCAGGATACTCTGTCAAGTTGTAAATATTTTAAAGTTACAGTGTTTTGAAGGGTTTTTTTTTTTGTAGTTCAGACTGCATATCTATTTTAGTCTATCCCATGTTTAGTTTTTTGGTTTTGTTTTTTGTTGTTTTAATTTAAATATGTGACAGTGTTGCAGGATGTTTTTGCTTTATTGTTTGCATTCAAATTAAAGATTTGGGTAACTATTACTCTTTATATTCTAGTAAAACGTAAAAAACATAAGCCACTTCTAGCATCAGTTTTTAAAAAGAACTGAATGTAACCCATTAACTTTGACTAAGTATAAATTGAAACAGATGTTTTACTTTGTACAGTTTCTGTCCTTTGTTTTATTTGTAACTGTTTTCAAAGAAAAAGGTGTAAAAATTTTTTAAACTTTTTAATATTAAATATTTAGGAAGAAGGGTGTTTCGGTTATTTAAATTAATGTGTCCCCAATAGTATTTTTATTTACTTTATAAAAAGGGTTACTTGTGTTTAAGATATTTTCTTTTATATATGTCCAGTTTGTTTTTTAAATGTGAGGTTATTTTTTTCTATACTGAGGAAAAATGTGTATTATCTCATACATATGTAAGTTAAAACCTTTTCTAAATATCCAAATATATTTTTTTATAAGTAAAGTCTTGGGAAAGCGTAAGAAGCTATGACTGTATGACATTTTTCTGCCTGTGTAGCAAAAATTCGATGCTCAGTGTGTCAGATTTTGCTCCTGTAAAAGGAGAGAAATTAATCTCAGCATATTTTTTTAAAAGTCAATTATAGTTTCATGTGCATATTTATTTACATTAACATACTACTTTTAGGTACTGTACCTGGAAGATGTTTTTAGCTGCCTTTTATACTTAAGGCAGTATTTCAAAATCCTAAAGCTGTGGCTTTTCCAATGATGAGAAAATGAAAGATGTACTTTAAAAGTGAAAACAGTGCCTTAAACTGCACATGAAAGTCAGTGTTAAATGCCAGAAGATGACCAGTAAATCCTAAAGCTGAAAAATAACTTTGTGAACAAAAGTGAATAATTGTTCTTTGTACATCTCCTATAGCCTCCTGGTAACTGTGCAGTTACAGTTTATTTCTTCCCCTAGTCCCCGGTGTTCAGATATTCTCATTCTGACTAACAGAAAACAGTGATTTGAATGGAGTCTGCTATGCTTCACTTTACAAGGGAAAAATTTAGCCTTATAAAATTTAGTGAATGCCAGAGAAGCTATTAAGGCCATCTGTTAATTTCCTTTTTCAGAAAAATAAATTGTGTCCTTTTGTGTCCACCAAAATTATCCAGTTTATTGTGGTTCAGAATATGAATGGCTTAAAATATTAAAGGCAAATATAAGTGTTTTCATAGGTAAGTGGTTATTACCTAACTTGTGATTTCAGCCTTTGGTTGTGATAAAACTTTATCATACACAATATTTTAAAATGTGAAAACTAGACTAGTAGACATCTTTTAATTTTAGTGTCAAAAGTTAGCTTATGTATGATACACAAAATAATGTATTGCATTTTGGAAAAAAGAAGGGGATAGGTTAGTTTACTATCATTTTCTGGTTTGTAAGATACATTAATTTTTTCTTATTTCATGATTATTTTATAGGAAGATCATAACCAACCATTGTTTGGAGTTCAATTTAACTGGCACAGTAAAGAAGGAGATCCATTAGTGTTTGCAACTGTAGGAAGCAACAGAGTGAGTGTTAAGGGGTCTATTTAGTATTTGGCTTGATTTCCAGATCTGGTGTTAATGTAATATTGAAATAGAATAATTTCAGAGTACATTTTATGAAGCTGGTTTAACAATATGATTTTTTCATGTAAGAGTGAAGCTTTCTAGAAATTAATTAAAACTAGTATGCATGGCTGAAAATACATCTTTATTTAATATATTACCCCTAATTATTTATGAAACAGGTTTTATACTTGTATTTGTCTTCATAAATACTTGGTTGAAAGAATTGGCATTCTTTTTTTTTTTTTTATTGGCGTTCTTTTTTAAGTGATTTTGGTATTTATAATTCAAATAGCGTAAGAACTGGCTGTGATTTTTTAAAATTAAGGTAATGAATGGCTCTATAAATGAAGCATAAATCCAGTGGATTTAAATAAGTTATTGAGATGTTTTAATTATTTGCAGTAAACATTTGAGTTTGCTTTTTTTTTGTCTTTGTTTTGAGACAGGTAGTGTTTGGTGGTGGTTTTTGTTGTTGTTGTTGTTTGTTTTTGAGAGAGAGAGAGTCTTACTCCTTCCTCCAGAATGGAGTGCAGTGGCTAATCAAGGCTTACTGCAGCCTCAACTTCTGGGACTCAGGTGGTCCTCCCACGTCAGTGTTCTGAGTAGCTACAGGCATGCACTACCATGCACTACCATCCCTGGCTAATTTTTTTTGTAGAGATAGGGTTTCACCATGTTGCCCATGCTGGTCTTGAACTCTTGGGCTCAAGCAGTCTACCTGCCTTGGCCTCCCAAAGAGCTGGGGTTGCAGTCATGAGCCACCATGTCCAGCCTTTTAAGGAAATTTTATAATGACATGTAAGGCTCTAGGCCTTTTGCTATTTGACAAGGTCAATTCATTGAAACTCTAAATATTTTTAAGTTACCACTGAAGTTGATAACATGAAATAATAGCTTTTTTTCTTCTGTTTTTGGTGTTTAGTCAAATGTAGGTTTTAAGATAATGTAGTCTGCTTATAGTTGTTTAGTTCCTAGATTCTTTGAAAACAACAATTCAGAGGAAAAATTTTGCGGTTTTAAGAAAAGGTTGAGGTTATTTTTTTCCTAGTTGGGAATGTAGTCCATTAATTAAATTTGAGTCCACTTTTAAGACACCACTGTAAACCTAAGTTAATATTTAGCTTTGATAGTATTGTAATTGGTATAGTTTGTGCTCCAGTATGCTGATTGCAGTGTTTTAGGTTTTCTAACAAAAAGAATCCCTATTTTTATTTAAAGTGACATAAAGGGGTGTCATATAGTTTATTGAATTATAAAAAGTTCTGCTGTTAGAACTTCTTTAAAAGGAAGAAAGAAAAAGAAAACAGTTATCACATAAGACATAATCAACCTAGTTAGCAGCCATATAAAGAATTTTTTTTGAACATTAACATAGAGGAGATAATGAATTAATAGGTTGTGATGATATACAGGATCTTCAGAGGTCTTCAGTACTATTATAAAATAATAATAGGTTTTTGCTAATGTGACTGACTATAAGCTATAAGAAAAATGGGGCCGGGCACAGTGGCTCACGCCTGTAATCCCAGCATTTTGGGAGGCTGAGGCAGGTGGATCACCTGAGGTCAGGAGTTCGAGACCAGCCTGACCAACGTGGTGAAACCCTGTCTCTACTAAAAATACAAAAATTAGCTGGGCGTGATGGTGGGTGCCTGTAATCTCAGCTACATGGGAGGCTGAGGCAGGAGAATCACTTGAACCCGGGAGGCAGAGGTTGCAGTGAGCCTAAATCATGCCATTGCACTCCAGTCTGGACGACAAGAGTGAAACTCCGTCTCCAAAAAAAAAAGAAAATGGAAATAAATTTATAAAAGTTTAGTATTACAAAATTGTGTATGGTGTATGTATAGTTTTAATTTTAGAGTATGCAACAAATGAAAAGGGCTATCATACATGTGAAAGTTAATATTTGATTATCTGTACCCATGAGAAAATAATTCATTAAGCAAATTGCAGACTTTTAAATATGTAACTAATATGTAAATACTCAAACTATCCAAAGACTTATTTTTATTTGAATTTTTATTTTTTATTTTATTTTTTTTTTTTTTTGAGACAGAGTCTCTCTGTTGCCCAGGCTGGAGTGCAGTGGTGCGATCTTGGCTCACTTCAACTTCTGCCTCCTGGGTTGTAGTGATTCTCCTGTCTCAGCCTCCCGAGTAGCTGGGACTACAGGCACATGCCACCACACCCACCTAATTTTTGTATTTTTAGTAGAGACGAGGTTTCACCATGTTAGCCAGGATGGTCTTGATCTCCTGATTTCGTGATCCACCCGCCTCGGCCTCCCAAAGTGCTGGGATTAAAGACATGAGCCACTGTGTCCGGACTTATTTTATTTTACTTTTTTTTGAGACAGAGTTTCGCTTTTGTTGCCAGGCTGGAGTGCAATGGTGCAATCTCGGCTCACTGCAACCTCCGTCTCCCGGGTTCAAGTGATTCACCGGCCTCAGCCTCCTGAGTAGCTGGGATTACAGGCGTGTGCCACCACGCTCAGCTAATTTTTGTATTTTTGGTAGAGACAGGGTTTCACCATGTTGGCCAGGATGGTCTTGATCTCTTGACCTCGTGATCCACGCGCCTTGGCCTCCCAAAATGCTGGGATTACAGGTGTGAGCCACTGCACCCGGCCTAATTTTTATTTTTTAATAGAGATGGGGTTTTGCTATGTTGTCTAGGCAATTGAATGGATGAAATATAAGTCTAAAAGATTGGAAATCAAAACCACTATTACTGCAATATTTAATATGCTCTGTGTATTATGTAAAACATTCAGCTTTATAATGGCTTCTTTAAGCTCACAGGAGGTATTTTAAGGCAGTAGTTTCTGTAGTATATTTAAGATATGATTGCGATTAAAATATGTTTAAAGGTTGGAGAGAGTATGTTTTCTATACTTGAGATGAAATTTACTGTATTTTTATTTTCATTAGGTTACCTTGTATGAATGTCATTCACAAGGAGAAATCCGGTTGTTGCAATCTTACGTGGATGCTGATGTATCCTTTCCTGGGTTTTTAATATCTTTAGTCAAAGGAATTTATTTTCAATAAGTGCACCAGAACTTTTATAAATTAATCAATTCCCTAAAGTTATTGTTCTTTCTTAACCTATTTCTTCACTATCACCCAAGAGAATCCTGATATCTAGTTTTCCTGAACCTTAGAAATCCATTGTGGTAGGTGTCAACTCAGCTAGGCAAAAAGAAAAAGAAAAAAATCCATTGTGGGATGGATGTGCTGCTGGTTGGGTGCAGATGTCTATAGAGATAGGAGTATTAGAAATCTAGTAATAGAAAATGTTAGCAAAGACTGGTTAAAACCTTTTTCTTTGACCTTGCCTAGAATATATCATTTCATTGTAGTTATAGTGATGAACTTGGGTTGTGACTGGTAGTCATTCCAAGTATTTGATCAACGAAGCCTAGGAAGAAAAAAAAAGTTTAGGAAAAATAAAATATAATATATAAAAATAAAATAAAATAGGAAATAAAATATTGCAAAACAGGTTCATAAAGAAACAGAAAAATTTGAAAAGCCCAAGAGTTAGAGTGGTAAAAGCTAAGTAATAAGATATTTCTTCCAGATCCATTTGAAAAACCTAGCAAACAAGACAAGGCAAGGACATTCAGTCTTCTCTAAAAGATATTGAAATGTGACCTGTTGTTGTATTGAGACTGTCTCACAAAGAAAAAAGTGGAAAACCGAATTGTTCTTTTTTAGATATTTATAGACGTATGGGGATAGAGCAGAGGTTAAACTACAGCTTGCAGGTTGGCCACCTGTTTTTGTAAAGTTTTGTTTTGAACACAACCATGCCCATTCATTTGTATATTGTCTGCAGTTATTTTGGTACTACAACTACAGAGTTGAGTAGTTGTACAAGCAGCTAAAGAGTAAACAAAATTGAGGAGAGAGAGTGTAATTTTGTTTGATCATTTGTTATGGATTTTAGACCTCAAATCACCATTGTATATATTTGGTTGTATAAGGAAAATTGAGAACTTTTGTGTCAAAAACTTTAGCAGTTCTTTGTAAGTTTCTATTATAATTATTGACGTGTTTCTTTTTCAAAAACATTATGTTTCTTAACTGTGGAATTTCTTAGGCTGATGAAAACTTTTACACTTGTGCATGGACCTATGATAGCAATACGAGCCATCCTCTGCTGGCTGTAGCTGGATCTAGAGGCATAATTAGGATAATAAATCCTATAACAATGCAGTGTATAAAGGTGGGTTTTTCTGGTTAAGTTGTAGATCTGCTTCTTTTGAATCTACACCTGTAAAAACCTGTAATGTTAAATTTAAAACTAATGTTATGAATGTAACATTTCTCATTTGATTTTTACTTTTCTTACATCTCTTTAGATGAGTTTTTTGAGACCTTTGTCACGTTTGAGTAATGTAAATTAAGGAATAAGTGGGAAAATGTTAATATTTGTAGTGCTTTCTTTTTAAATAATTTCCCTCCTTCACCCTTGTCATGGTTTGCTTTGAGAAGCTCTAAATGAACAATAAGAGCGAGTCCATTTTCCAAGACACCTAAACTGGAGGGGTGTTATCAAAGGGACCTTGTAACAAACATAAAGGTGAAGCCTAGGAAGTTGATAAGAAGACGAGTTTTCCAAATCACTTTCATCAGCTGTTTTTAACTGTGGGGCCACATCAAACTCTCCTGAGGATCTTTAAAACCCTACGCATATTGGAGCCTCCGCTAATCCGATCAGAATATATGCAGGTGGAGTTTGAGCATCTTTTTTTTTTTTTTTGCTTTTTTTTTTTGTTCTGAGACGGGTTCTCACTCCTTTGCCTGGGCTGGAATGTAGTGGCATGATTATAGCTCCCTGCAGCCCGTCTCCTGGGCTCAAGTGATCCTCCTGCCTCAGCCTCTCAAGTAGCTGGGGCCAATTTTTAATTTTTTTGTGTGTGTGTATGAAGATAGGGTCTTGCTGCATTGCCCTGGCTGGTCTTGAACTCCTGACCTCAAGCGATTCTGCCTTAGCTATCCAAAGTGCTTGGATTAAAGACATGAGCCACCCACTGTGCCTGGGCTCTTTTTTTTTTTTTTTTTTTCCTTTTCACTTCAAGTTTGTTGGGTGATTTTAGTATGCAGCCAAGGTTGAGAACCACTACTTTAAGTGAAACTATTTTTACATTCTCTAAAGATTTATGAAAAAAAATTTGCTGATTTTGAGATAGGAAACTTGAAATGTTTTAAATTTATTGTAGCACTATGTTGGCCATGGAAATGCTATCAATGAGCTGAAATTCCACCCAAGAGATCCAAATCTTCTCCTGTCAGTAAGTAAAGGTAAGTGAAGCAAATGTGTCTTTAGTCTGTGCAATTTGTCAGAATTAAGATGGAGTCACTAATGTCAAGAAAACCCTGACAAATAGGAAAAACCATGAGAAGACAGTCCACATGCTTGTATGTCTGATAATAAAAACTCACAAAAAAACACAACCACAGCCTTGCACAAAGGCCATCACAACCTTACACAGAAAATAGTGCCAGTAAGTGCCTCTCCATCCTGAGACTGGCATCACCCTTGTTACTGATTTTGTGGCCAATCTTATTTCAAAACAATTATGTAATCCTTCTCATTTTTTTCTTTAAAAACCTCTGTCTTTCCTTTACCTCTCGGAAAACACACATAGTTTACTTTGGCATGCACATTCTCATTGCAGTGCTTTATTTCCATATAAACATCTTTTATTTTAGAGAGCCTCTCTTTTACTTAGGTTAACAGGTCCTGTTTTATTTTAAGTCTAGTATCTGTTAGTTATTTTTCCTGATCTTCTCACTGCTCCCACCCTCTACCCTCCAGTAGGCCCCAATGTGTGGACAGATAGTGCTCTAAGGAAATAAAGCCAAATTAAAAAAAAGGTTATAACAGTAAATTTTAGTAGGAAAATCCCAGGCTATGTTAGCATATCCAAATCATTCTGTCCAATCATGTGATAATAAATACTATATATGAAAATTCATATTGCTTTTTTATTTTTTAAAAAAGCTTTTGTTTTATAAAGGATTTCCTATAGAATTTCTTAAAAATGCTAAGTTTTTCAGGATAAGTTATTTGAAATATTCCCATAAAGGGAAAGCATTGCATTTTGGAAATCACTACCTCTAGGAAGAGTTGATTACTTTTTCTTGTCTCTTGATAACACTAATTGGGGCTCAGATATTTCTGAACAAGTGTATAGGCCATAATGCCTCACTTGTTCTAAATATTACAACTTTTTTTTCTCTTTTCTTTGTTTTTTTTTTTGAGACAAAGTTGCGCTCTTGTTGCCCAGGCTGGAGCGCAATGGTGCAATCTCGGCTGACTGCAACCTCTGCCTCCCGGGTTCAAGAGATTCTCCTGTCTCAGCCTCTCGAGTAGCTGGGATTACAGGCATATACCACCATGCCTGGCTAATTTTTGTATTTTTAGTAGAGATACGGTTTCTCCACATTGGTTAGGCTGGTCTTGAACTCCTGACCTCAGCTGATCCACCTGTCTCAGCCTCCTGAAATTCTGAGATTACAGGTGTGAGCCACCACGTCCTGCCTCTATTTATTTATTTATTTATTTTTGAGACAGAGTCTTGCTTTGGCGCCCAGGCTGGAGTGCAATGGCTCTATCTTGGCTCACTGCAACCTCTGCCTCCTGGGTTCAGGTGATTCTCCTGCCTGACCCTCCCGAGTAGCTGGGATTACAGGCGCCCTCTACCATGCCTGGCTAGTTTTTTGTATTTTTAGTAGAGATGAGGTTTCTCCATGTTGGCCAGGCTGGTCTCAAACTCCTGACCTCAGGTGGTCCACCCACATCGGCCTCCCAAAGTGCTGGGATTACAGGCATGAGCCACTGCGCCCAGCCCAATATCACAACTTTTAACCCTGGTCTTCCCCTATTGTGCAGTAAGAGCATTTTAAAAAATCAGAAGTTTGAGCATGAATAAGAATTTTGCTGCAAGTGATACTATCAAGAAGGTAAAAAAGCCTACCCAAAAGGAGAAAAAATATTTATAAATCATTCCAATAAAGGAATTTGATTTTTATTTTTTGTTTTTGGAGACATGGTCTCACCCAGTCACCCAGGTTGGAGTGCAGTGGCGTGATCATGGCTCACTATAGCCTCAACCTCCTGGGCTCAAGTGATCTACCTGCCTCAGCCTCCCAAGTAATTAGGACTACAGGCACGTGCCGCCACACCTGGCTAATTTTGTAAAAAATGTTTTTGTGGAGACGAGGTCTCCCTGTGTTACCTAGACTGGTCTCAAACTCCTGGCCTCAAGCAGTCCTCCTACCTCGGCCTCCTAAAATGCTGGGATTACAGGCATGAGCCACGATTCCCAGCTAATAAGGGACGTGTAACAAGAATTTTTATAGCTCAACAATAAAAAGACAGCCCAATTTAAAAATGGCCAAAAGTTCTGAATGACATTTCTTCACAGAGCATACACAGATGGCCACTGAGCACATGAAAAGATGTTTAACATATTAATCATTACGGAAATACTAATCAAAACCACAATGAAATACCACTTCACACCTACTTAGGGTGGCTATAATAAAAACGTTAGATACTAACAAGGATTGACTGGCACAAGAAGAAATCAGAGCCCTCTCAGACACTCCTGGTGGGAATGTAAAATGTAACTACTTTGAAAAACAATCTGGCAGTTCCTCAAAATGTTATAGAGTCACTAATCCTAGGTGTTTACATATGTATGTATATCTTAGGGTTGTGTGGGTGGGGGTGTACATATGTATCCCCAAGAAAAATGTTTATACAAAAGCTTGTACAAAGTTGAAATCAAGGAATCATTTTTACAGCACTGTTAATTTTCACATGTATTACTTCCTCTGGGGTGTTTATGTGATGGATTTATATTCACAGACAGAATGAACATTGTTACATTTCAAGCTTACATGACGTGTCTTTGCTTTACATTCTTTCTTTTTTTTAAATACTGTTTTAGAGACAGGATCTCACTCTGTCAACCAGGCTATAGTAGAGTGATGTGATCACAGCTCACTGTAGCCTTGAACTCCTGGCCTCAAGCAATGTTCCCACCTCATCCTTCTGAGTAGCTGGGACTACATGTGCACACTACCATGCCTGGCTAATTTTTTAAAATTTTTTTGTAGAGATGTGGTTTCATTATGTTGTCCAACCTGGTCTCAAACTCCTGGCCTCAAAAGATCCTCACACCTTGGCCTCCCAAAGTGCTGGGATTACAGGTGTGAGCTACTGCACCTGGCCTGCTGTACATTCTTTATTAATGTTTAATATAACATTGCTCAAATTATAGCTGCATAATTTTTGAAGAAGGACTGTCATTCTATAAAATTGTGCATGATATATGTAGTTATGTTTTTGGCTTACTGTAAAAATCATAAATCTCAGTCCTCTTTCAATTTTTTAATGTGAGTGTGGTGAAGGGAAAAGCTAGTATCTTGTTCTGTGGAATAAAATTGCTTGTGTCAAATCTGTATTTTATTTCAAAAGTATATTTCCATCAAATTAGGTTATTTAAAGAAAGTTATTTGAGATAAATATGCTTAAAATATTTTTCAGACCACATAAATATTTCTGAACTTACTGTCTTAGTCCATTTTAACCTGGCATTAGAGAGTAAGAACAAGAAATTGAACTTGAAGCCTCTTTTTTTTATATATAATTGGAATTAATTCATTCATAAGAGTGGCAGTCTCATGACCTAATGCTTCTCATTAGGTCTCATCTCCCAACACTGCTGCATTGGGATTAAGTTTCCCAACATGCTTTTTGGGGGCTCATTTAAGCTGTAGCATTCTGCCCCTAACCCCCAAAATTCAAATCCTCAATCATATATGGGTGAGACTCAAGGCAGGATTCCTCCTGAGGTAAATTCTCCATCTGTGGGTCTGTGAAATCAGGCATCTTATCTATTTTCAAAATACAGTGGTAGGATAAGCATAGGATAGACAGTCCCTTCCAAAAAGGAGAGATAGGCAAGAATAAGGGTAACTGGTCCCAAGTAAGTCCAAAACCCAACAGAACAAACAAGATTAAATCCAAGGCACCAGAATAATCTTCCTTGGCTCCATGTTTTGCCTTCTGGGCATGCTGGGTGTGGGGTTTGGGCCCCAGAGGCCTTGGGCAGCCCCATCCTTATGGGTTTGCCATGTGCAGCCCACATAGCATCTTATGAGTTGGAGTCGGGTGCCTGCAGCTCTTGCAGGCTGGTGGTGTGCCCTGGTAGCTCAGCAGTTCTGGGATTTGGGTGATGGCTTTTTCCCCATGGCTCCACCAGGTGTTGCTGTAGTGGGAACTGCTTTGTGGCTCTGCCCTTCTGAAAAGTTTCTGCCTGGAGCCCCAGGCTGTTTGTGATGTTTTTTGAAATCTAGAGAGGAAGCCGTGCCTCCACAGTTCCTGCATTCTCTGCATCTGCAGACTTAACACCACAGGGACACTGCCAAGATTTGCTGCTTGTACCTTCAGAAGCTATGGCCTGAGCCATACTTGAGCCCCTTCAAGCTATGGGGTGACCAAAGAGCACTGCCTTGGAATAGGGGGAGCAAAGTGCTGAAGTGGCCCTGGACAGTGAATGTAGAGGTCCCACGGGTGCTACTCTGGAAACCTTGCCCTCAAGGTCCTAGCTGTGTCTTGAAGATCTCTGAAGTGCCTTTGTGGTCATTATCCCATTGTCTTGGTGAATAGAACCTGCCTTCTCTTCCCTATTAATCTCCTTAGCAATTAGTCACTTAGCTACATCCTTAATATTCTCTCCCAAACATGCTTTTTTATTTTATGTATTCTTTGAAGAGACAAGGACTTGGTATGTTGCCCAGGCTGATCTTGAACTTCTGGGCTCAAATGATCCTTCCACCTCAGCCTTCGAAAGTGTTGGGATTACAGATGTGAGCCACCACACCCAGCCTGCTTTTTTTATTTACGTGGCCAGGCTGAGAGTTTATAAATGTTTATGTTTTGCTTTCCTTTTTAATTACAAATTTCACCTTTAGATCATTTCTCATTTTATGATAAGCAGGTAGAAGAAGCCATGCATCACTGTGAATGCTTTGATGCTCAGATATTTCTTCTGCCAGGTATTGGATTCATTGCTCTTAACTTCTGCATTCCACAAAGTCCTAGGGCATGGACACAGTCCTGCCAAGTTCTTCACAACTGTATGGCAAGGATGACTTTTATTTATTTAATTTATTTTTTTGAGGCAAGGTCTCATTCTTGTCACCCAGGCTGGAGTGCAGTGGCACAACCTCTGCTCCCTCACCCCCTCTCCTGCCTTTTTGCTATGAGACGATTCAGCATGAAGGCCCTCACCAGATGCCGGCACCATGCCAGTGATCCTTCCACCTCAGCCTCCCGAGTAGCTGGGACTACAGGCACATGCCATCACACCCCGCTAGTTTTTGTATTTTTTGTAGAGATGGGGTTTCACCATGTTGCCCAGGCTAGTCTCGAATTCCTGAGCTCAGGTGTCCACCCACCTCAGCCTCCCATGCTGCTGGAATTACAGGCATGAGTTACTGCACCTGGCCTGGCTTTTTATTTTTATTTTTTAAAGACAGGGTTGGTCTCTGTCACCCAGGCAGTGCAGTGGCATGATCATAGCTCACTGCAGCCCAAAACTCCTAGGCTCAATTGATCCTCTTGCCTCAGTCCCCCAAGTAGCTAGGACTGCAGGTACACCCCACCACACCTGGCTAATTTATTTTCTGTGGGGATTGGGTCTCACTGTGTTACCCAGGCTGGTCTTGAATTCCTGGCCTCACGTGATCCTCCTGCCTCAATCTCAAAGTGCTGGGGTTACAGGCATGAACCATCACACCCTGCCAACAGGGATAGCTCTTATTCCATTTTCCGATACCTTCTCATTTCTGTCTGAGACCTCATTGAATGAGACCAACCTCATTGAATGAGACCAGCCTCATTCTGTCTGAGACCAACATTGTTCTGCCAACATTCTGATCACAGCCACTTAAGTAATCCTTAAGAAGATAAAGGCTCTCCCTGCAGCTCTTGTCTTCTTTTCAGCCCTCACTGGAATTACCCTCAATGCTCCACTCACAGCAATATAGGCTTTTTCTAGCCTGCTCCTCCAGATTCTTCCAGCCTCTCCTCATTACCCAGTTCCAAAGTCATTTCCACATTTTCAGGTATTTATAGCAATAGTCCCGTTTCTGAGTACCAACATTCTGAGTCCATTTTGTGCTGCTGTAACAGAATACCACAGACTAGGTGACTGACTGATGGATTCATTAATTAATTTCTTTCCTATTGCTCAGGCTTCACTAATTTTAAAATTTTTTGTTGAGACAGGGTCTTGCTATATTGCTAGGGCTAGTCTCAAACTCCTGGGCTTAAGCAGTCCTCACATCTTGGCCTTCTGAAGTGCTGGGGTTACAAGCATGAGCCACTGTGCGTGGCTGACTGGGTGATTTATAATGAACAAAAATTTATTTGGCTCCTGGTTCTGGAGACTGGGAAGTCCAAGAGCATGGTGCCAGCATCTGGTGAGAGAACATGCTGAATCGTCTCAGCAAAAGGGCAGGAGAGGGTGTGAGGAAGCAAGAGATTGAATTTATAGCCTCAGGCCCTTTTATAATCAGTATTAATCCATTTGTGAGGATGGAGCCCCCATGACCTAAATACCTCCCATTAGGCCCCAGCTCACACCACTATTGCATTGGGGATTGAGTTTCTAGCACATGCTTTTGGGGGGACCTATTCAAACTATGGCACTTACCTAGCTAATTCTACATCTGATGTAAACATTTTAAGTTGCTATATAATATGGATTCCATATTTAGGCTTTACTGTGCATAACTTACATCTAGACTTTAGTAGTTTTTCTTTCACAAGATGTTGAAAGTTCACAGTAAATAAAAAAAATTCGCCTAATTTTTGTATGTTTATACTAGATCATGCTTTACGATTATGGAATATCCAAACGGACACTCTGGTGGCAATATTTGGAGGCGTAGAAGGGCACAGAGATGAAGTTCTAAGTGCTGTAAGTTGAAAACTGCAGGGCAATGACTTTCAGGTTTACATAGCTGTGAACAGTCTCCATGGAACTCTTTCCTTATAAGAAAGTGTGTTTTATGTAGCCTGTCAGGCAGACATTCACTTACGTTTGACATAGAAGATTTTAATCTCCAAATGAAGGAATAAAACAAGTAAAGACTATATTTATTTATTTATTTTTTAAATTACTTGCACTTTATACCAATCCCTGGAGTCTTCTGAGAGCAGTATGATCTTGCTCCTTTCCTTTTAATCTAAAATCACTAAGTTAATGTTTGTTTTGCTGTTTCGCAGTTATTAAAGAAAAAAAAATTAAACTATGTAGCCATTAAAGTGCTTTTCCATCTTTTGTTTGAAGTTGAAACATAAGTTTTTTGCTTTTTGGAAGTGTTTTATTGTGCTCACACTGTTTTAGGTAACTTATTTCTAGCTATTCTCTTTGGGTGGCGTAGTATAACACAAGACCAGTTTAAAGATAAATACCACCTTTATATTGATGTATTGTAATCCATTGGTCTATTATACAAGTGTTTTTAGTTAGGTTTCAGATTTTAACATTATTTTCGTTTATGTTCCATATTTAGCTCATTTGATTCCTGTAGTAATTTCACACCTCTTAGGTTATTTTCCATTAAACTATGTAAAGGGGCAGCATATTTTACAGCATGTAACATTTTAGTTGAAGGTACTAAAATATTCCTATGTTGAGGTTTGTATTCCTTTGTGAGAATCATACCTTCCTTCGAATACCTTGTCAACTTGGATTTCCTAAAAGTTGCAGTAGCATTCTACATCTGGCTTTATGTGTGTAAAAGCCAAGTGAACTGTTCTTTATTAATAACTCCAAATTAGTGGTATTGTCTCGAAGGATGTCTTGTTGCTGTTGACAGGTAATTAGAAGTACCACAACTGTGAATTCAATAAACATCAAGCCTAAAGTTCTTAGGCTCTTATAAAATGGTGCTCATAATTAATTCAAAGGCTGGATTAACATATAATATCTAGGTTAGTAAGGAAAATATACTCCTTCAATAGAACTCTCTACTGTTATTTCTTAGAATGAGAGCAGGAGACAGTATATAGCTCTTCTGTGTAATACAGGAGTTCACCGATAGGTGGATAGGTGTATGAGATTTTCATTACTCATTATGTGCCTTTTGCTAAATTAAATAGCATCTCTAGTGTCTGCCTATGAAATGAGGTTGTTACAATAGATGATCTGTTACATGCCTGTTAAAAATTAGTAAACAGCAAATGAAAAAAGTTAAAATCTGTTTTTTATTAGACTTTTAAAAATTCACTTAAAAGTGAACTCTAAAACTAACTTCAAAATATATTGACTTAGAATTATAAAGTAAAATGTCAGCTCTTTAAGGATTCATGTATTTTCACATGCACGTGTCAGTTTCATTCGTTGGTTGAGGTTGGATAGGAAAAGTAATATCACTATTCAGCTCTTTGTGTCAGAATAATTATTTTACCTTAGTATTCAATTTACCTTCAAAATAAGCAAAATAAATATTTTAGTGTAATTGAATAGATAAAACTAAGTAATTTTTTCTTGATTTATACATTGTAAATGCTCATATATTCCGATGTTGACAAACTAATTAAAACTGTAAATCTTGAAAGTAGTAAACTCTGATTTATGGCCTATTTAGATGAAACCCAAAATGTAGTTTGTATTGTGATTTGAAATACAGTTTTCACTATGTTGCACATTAGGCGAAAATTGGATAAATATAATTTGGAGCTGTAATTTATATAAAACTTTTTGGTTTTACATACAGGATTATGATCTTTTGGGTGAAAAAATAATGTCCTGTGGTATGGATCATTCTCTTAAACTTTGGAGGATCAATTCAAAGAGAATGATGAATGCAATTAAGGAATCTTACGATTATAATCCAAATAAAACTAACAGGTAACAGTTGTGGTATTTGAAACAATTTGCTATGTTGTGCTGTTGAATATATGTTTTATTTTTTCCCAAAATTGCTATATAAGCCCCAACATTGAGTTTAGAAGACCTTCTTTTAACTTTAAGGGATAATTTACATACCGTAAAATTCACCCCTTTAAGAAGTCCTTTATTTGCCGTGTTTCTGGCTTAGTTTTCAATATCCCCTTTAAATTGTGTTGTCATCTTAACTTAGTAGCACATTTTACTTATTTTTATTTTGGTATGCATATGCTTGGCCTTTTAAGTTATAAATGTAAAAGTTTTAAATCACTTAAGCTTATTATGGACTAGGGAGAGTAAAGGACACTTTAGAATAATGTTAACTTTTTTTAAAATGATATTAATTCTAATTCAAGATGGTAAACCACAGTTTTAAACAGTGGAGTTCTTAGCTCTAATTCATGATAATGCCTTTCCCTAAATGATGCTCACTTCATTAAATGGAGAGAATTCAAATGCAGGAGCCTCACTTCGTGGTACTATAGGTTGGGGAATTTTGCAGTTTTCTTAGTATATTTTTGAAGTGTCTCAATTCTTAATGCAGTAACTGTCTTTAGAATCTTATCAGGCTGTCATTAACACTTTCACTATAAACGTTGTATGTCTGCATGTTAACTTTGTTGGCACTTTTGTTTTAGCAAAGAGCTAGAATTCATTTTCTGGTTATCAAGCCAGATTGTTAATAGATTATTAAATTTGTAAGCATCAGTAAATATTTCAATGCACTAACATTCATCAGACCTAAGTGTCCTCTAAGAATTATTAAAAGTTTTACCTTTCTCCTTTAAAACACCAGGAGCTAGTAGTACAATGTTAAATTTATATTTTTAGATTATTTTCTAGATATCTGGAATAAATACAAACTATATTTCACAGTTTTCAAAAAATAACAGTTGTACTCGTTTTTTCTTTGAGAGAGGTTTGGCCATACAATTAATATGTATTTAGCTAAAAAGCAATTAATATAATTATAGCAGAGTTAAGAATTTATATCAGATCATGAATAACATTTTAACGTTTCAATAAAATATCTCAGAATTTGAATTGGAAGGATTGTTTTGAGTTGCTGCAATCCAAAGTGCTTTTTTACATATCTGAGGGAAAAGGTAAAGAGAGGACATGTGAATTGCCTAAGATAACTAATTCATGGCATATTATACTTATACAGCTATTTCTGATTTAAAACTGAGTATATTAGGAATGTTAAGTGTACTGTTAATTAAATAACTCCAGAATTAATAGCAGCTTGTTTGGTTTCTTCTCACAAATATCTCTAATGAAAACAATGGTGCCATTTAGTTTCCTAAATACAGAAATTATTTGGAAGAGTCCTAGGAAATATTATTTTATTTTATTTTATTTCATTTTATTTTTTGAGATGGAGTTTTGCTCTTGTTTCCCAGGCTGGAGTGCAGTGGTGCAATCTTGGCTCACTGCAACCTCTGCCTCCCAGGTTCAAGCGATTCTCCTGCCTCAGCCTCCCAAGTAGCTGGATTATAGGCGCCCGCCACCACGCCTGGCTAATTTTTTTTTTCTTGTATTTTTAGTAGAGATGGGGTTTCACCATGTTGGCTAGGGTGGTCTCGAACTCCTGACCTCAGATGATCCACTTGACTCGGCCTCCCAAAGTGCTGGGAGCCACCGCACCCGCCCCCACTTAAGAAATTTTAAATTCCTGTAAGGCATCATTTTCAGAAATTATTGCTCAAGGCAGGACTCTAGATTTATCTTTAGCAGACTTTGGAGTGATGTTTAGTTGTTCCTGGAAAGATGACTATCTTTTGAAATAGTATAGATATATTGACTTTCATAGACTATTAATGCTTAATTTTAAGGACTGAGTAGGTTGCTTAGTATATTTTCTGTGAGAAACTGATCAGACCTTTATTATTGGTTAGGGTACCCAGAATTGAAGTGATTAATTTTGGGTTATATATAGTAAAAGGCAGGAAACTACAATGCTTATAAACGAAGTGTGTATCATAGGACAAAAATAAAATTGGATAATAATGGAGAAAAATAAACAAAAGTGGAATGAGACTTTAGCTTTCAATAAATAGATAAGGTGGTTGATTATGTAGGAACACAGAGGAATTAATAGTCTTACATTTTGTTTTTCCAAGTTTTATAAATCCAAAAATGAAAAAGAGTATGATTCTACTATAATTTTTTCTTTTAACTTTTTACATTTCCATTCTTCCTTCAGGCCATTTATTTCTCAGAAAATCCATTTTCCTGATTTTTCTACCAGAGACATACATAGGAATTATGTTGATTGTGTGCGATGGTTAGGCGATTTGATACTTTCTAAGGTATGGTAACTGCAGTTAAGCTGTACTTCCATCGTGTGTGTGTGTGTGTGTGTGTGTGTATGTGTGTGTGTGTGTATGTATGTGCGCATGTTGGAACTTGGCAGGGAGCAGTTTATGTAGTTTATTAAATTGAATGGCAGCTGGGAGTTGCCTTTTTTAAAGTCTCAAATTTTGATATATTTAGAAACTTGTTTTAAGAATAAAACATGCCATTGAATTATAATTCTTTGTGCTCCAGTAAGATGAATATAGTTTTATAAGGTGATAGTGTTCTCCGATATTCAGTATTGTTACAAGATAACCAGTAACTAAAGCCAACAGAATTGGCTTTTGTTTTTGTTTTTTTGTATCTCTGTGACTATTTTAGTAAAATTTTATTTATAAAAACAGGTGGCTGGAGTTGGCTTATGGGCTGTAGTTTGCCAACCCCTGCCCCTGTTGATGGATTTATACAGATGCTCCTCAACTTACGATAGGATTACATTGTGATAAACCCATCATAAGTTGAAAATGCATTTAATACACATAACCTACTGAATATCAGCTTAGCCCAGCCTACCTTAAATGTGCTCAGAATTAGCCTACAGTTGGGCAAAATTATCCAACACAAAGCCTGTTTTATAATAAAGCATTGAATATCTCACATACTGCATACTGCTAGCCCAGGAAAAGATCAAAATTCAAAATTCCAAGTACTTCAAAATTGCAGCTGTTTTGTACCATTTTGGTAAAGTTGAAAAATTGTAAATCAAACCATTGTAAGTCAGGGCCATCTGGGTGTGTGTGTGTGTGTGTGTGTTTGCGTGTCTGTATTTTTTTGTAGCTGATAATTTAGAGAAGCTATTGGTGATGTTACATGAGCATTTAGGATTATCAGATTTGGTGAAATTGCTGTCCAGTTTCTTTTCTTGATATGAATTTCAGGCCACTTCACATTTTCTTGGGCAGAGCCTGATTTACTTTTTTCTTGGCTTTATGTGTAAACTGTTTTTTTCTTTTTTCTTTAAACTTTTGACCTTCAAATAACTTGATTCATAGGATGTTTCAAAGATTGTGCAGAGAGGTCCCATATGATCTTTATCCAGAATCCAAAGTTTATATATTATATGACTGTAATACAATATCAAATCCAGAAAATTGACACTGGTACAATGTGTGTGTATAGTTTTATGTCATTTTATCATGTGAATTTTGTCATTTCAAGAATGGTACAGTTTGGGACCTTTTAAGATTGTTTTTTTCCACTCAGACCCTTGAGATCCATCCAAGTTGTTGCCTGTATCAGTAGTTCTCCTTTTTTATTGCTGAGTAGTATTCCATGGTATGGATTACCATAGTTTATTTAACTATCTATGGTAGGAGATGTTGGTCGTTTCCAGTTTTGGGCTATTGCAAATAAAGCTGCTAATCAACAGTTGTGTCCAGGTTTTTGTGTGGACTTAAGTTTTCATTTCTCTGGGTAAATGCCTAGGAGGGCAATTGCTGGGTCATGGTTAAGTTTGTTTAGTTTTTTAAGAAACTGCCAAACTATTTTCCAGAGTGGCCGTGCCATTTTACATTCCCACCAGCAATGTATGAGAGATCCAGTGTCTCCGAATCTTCGCCAGCATTTGGTATTGTCATTATTTTTTATTTTAGCTGTTCTGATAGGTGTGTAGTGATATCTCATCGTGGTCTTAATTTGCATTTCCCTGATGGCTAGTGATGTTGAACATCTTTTTCATGTGCTTATTTACCATTCGTATATCCTTTTTGGTGATGTCTCTTCATATCTTTTGCTCATTTTCTAATTGGATTGGTTTTTTGTTGTTGTGTTGTTTTTGTTTTTTTTTTTACTGTTGAGTTTTGAGAGTTTGAATATATTCTAAATATGAATCCTGTATCAGATACATAGTTTGCAAATATTTTCTTTCAGTCTGTAGCTTGTCATTTCATCCTCTTTAATAGGGTCTTTCACAGAGCAAATGTTTTTAATTTTTATTAAATCCAGTATATTGATTTTTTAAAATTATTTTGTGGATTATGCTTTTGATGTTGTGCCTGAGAACTCCTTACCAAGCCATAGACCTTAAAGATTTTCTCCTGTGTTCTCTTATAAAAGTTTTATACTGCTATGTTTTACATTAAATGTGTAATCCATTTTGAGTTGATTTCCTTATGAAGGTGAGGTTTAGGTTGAAGTTCATTTTTCCCCTATAGATACTCAGTTGTTCCATCAGCATTTGTTGAAAGACTATTCTTCCACCATTGAATTGCTTTTGCACCTCTATCAGAAATTGTTTGGCTGTACTTACGTGGGGCTGTTTTTGATTTTCCTGTTCTGTTTCATCTGTATATCTGTCCCTCCACCAGTACTACATACACAGTCCTCATTATTGTAGCTCTATAATTATTCTTGGAATCTGATAGATTTCTCCCACTTTTTTTTTTTTTCATAATTGTTTTGAGCTATTCTAATTCCTTTGCCTTTCTGTGTGTAAATTTTAGAATAATCTTTTCTACATTTATAAAAATCTTGCCGGGAGTTGTTTTGAGGAGAAGGAGTTTTTGACTGGAATTGTATTAAACCTGTATATATAATTTCGAGGAGAATTAATATTGTGCTGAGTCTTCTAATCCATGACTGTGGTATGTCTCTTCATTTATTTACATCTTCTTTGACTTTTGTCATCAGCATTTTATAGTTTTTAGCATATAAGTCCCATTTTTGCTCTGTTAGATTTATACCTAAGTATTTTTTAAGCAATTATAACACTGTTTTATATTTTTATTTTCCATTTTTATGTGTTCATAACTAATATATAGAAATATAATTGATTTTTGCATATTGATCTTGAATCTTGTGACGTAGCTACACTACATATTCAAGGTGTGTTTTGTGATTTTCTCTGTAGGCTATCATGTGATCTGCAAGTAAGGACAGTTTTATTTCTTCCTTTGTGATCTATATGCCTTTTCTTTTTTTGCGTTATTGCTCTGGTGAACTTTCAGTCCTGTGTTGAATAGCAGTGTTAGGAACAGATATTCTTGACTTGTCATTCAGTCTTTCACAATTAAGTATATTAGGGTTTGTTTTGTTTTGTTTTGTTTTGTAGATATTCTGTCTCAAGTTAGGAAAGTTGAGAACTGTTTCCTGTTCCTAAATTTTTGAGAGCTTTTTCATGAATGGTGTTTTGTCAAATGCTTTTTCTTCATCAGTTTATATGATCATGTGGTTTATCTTGTGTTGCCTGTTAATATAGTGGATTATATTGATTGGTTGTTTGAATATTGATCCAGCCTTGGAACCCTGGAATACTTATTCCTACTTGATCATCCTGTGTAATTTTTTGTATTGCTGAGTTCTGTTTGCTAATATTTTGTTAAGGATTTTTGTGTCTGTATTCATGAGGTATGATACTGGTCTGAACTTTTTTTTTTGGTACTGTTTTTTCTGGTTTTGGTATTAGTAATACTGATTTTATAATGAATTGGCAAATGATCTGTTTCCCGTTTTCCAGAAGAGATTGTGCAAAATTAGTGTGACTTGTTTTTTTTTTTTTTTTTTGAGACAGAGTCTTGCTCTGTTGTGCATGCTGGAGTGCAGTGGTGCAGTCTCAGCTCACTGCAACCCCCACCTCCTGGGTTCAAGTGATTCTCGTGCCTCAGCCTCCTGAGTAGCTGGGATTACAGGCGTGCCCCATGCCCAGCTTGTATTCTTCAGTAGAGGTGGAGTTTTGCCATGTTGGCCAGGCTGGTCTCGAACTCCTGACCTCAAGTGATCCGCCTGCCTTGGCCTCCCAAAGTGTTGGGATTACAGGCGTGAGCCACTGCCCGGCTAGTGAAACTTTTTAATGAGGTCCATTAACTTAATAGTTACAGGGCTGTTCACATTAACTACTTCATTTTGGGTCATACTGGGTGAGCTATAGTGGTTTGTGCTGTTTGAGGAATTGGTACATTCCATCTAAGGTAAAATCTATGTGTACAGAGCTGTTTGTAATATTCCCTCATTATCCTTTCAACATCTGCTAGGTCTATAGTGATAACCCATTTCTTTCTCTTTTTTTGAGACAGGGTCTTACTCTGGCTGTGGTGCAACTGGCTGTGGTGCTCACTGCAGCCTCGACTTCCCAAGCAATCTGCTCACCTCTGCCTCCCGAGTAGCTGGGACTATAGGCGTGGGCCACCATGCCTGGCTAATTAAAAAAATTTTTTTTGTAGAGATGGAGTCTTGCTGTGTTGCCGGGCTGGTCTCATTTTAGAAATTGGCAGTTTCATTTTTGAAATTGGCAGTTTAGGTCTTTTTTTGGGTCAGTCTTGCTAGAGGTTTGTGAATTTTATTGATCTTTTCAAAGAACTAGCTTTTTATTGTTTGTTTTCTGTTGTAAATGTTATTGATATCTTCTCTTTTGTTTGCTGTTGGTTTATTTTTTTTTTCTTTTCTTTTTTTTTTTTGAGATGGAGTCTGGCTCTGTTGCCCAGGCTGCAGTGCAATGGCGCCATCTCGGCTCACTGCAAGCTCCGCCTCCTGGGTTGACGCCATTCTCTTGCCTTAGCCTCCTGAGTAGCTGGGACTACAGGAGCCCGCCACCACGCCGGCTAATTTTTTAATGTTTTTAGTAGAGACGGGGTTTCACCGTGTTAACCAGGATGGTCTCGATCTCCTGACCTGGTGATCCACCCGCCTCAGCCTCCCAGAGTGCTGGGATTATAGTCGTGAGCCACCGCGCCTGGCCGCTGTTGGTTTATTTTGCTCAACTTTTATCAGTTTCTTAAGATGGTAGCTTAGATTGTTGAGTTTTTGAGAATTTGTTTTATGACTCTATTTTAGATATGTTTGATGGGAGCTTGAAAAGAATATGTACTCTGTTGAGTGGAATGTTGTATAAGTGTTTACTTGGTTGATGATGTTGTTGAATTCTTCTGTATCCTTGTTTGTTCTCTGTCTACTGTTTTATCAACTATTGAGAGACAGGTGTTGAAATCTTCAGTTACAATGTGGATTTTTCTCTTTCTCCTTTCAGTTCTGTCACGTTTTGCAGTTCTGTTGTTGGTGCATTCACATTTAGTATTGCTATGTCTTTGGAGTTGTCTCTTTTCATTACATAATCTTTTTTTCAAGCTTTTAATCTATGTATATTATAATTGAGTAAGTTTCTTGTAGATGATATAGTTGGGTCATTTTTTAAATCTATTGTGCCTATGTCTTTTAATTGGTGTATTTAGACCATTTATATTTAAGCCTTAATATCAGTTATTATTTTAAGTCTGCCATTTTTCTTTTTGTCTTTTTCATTTCTCTCTGAGTTTTTTCCCCCCTAACTTTCTGGGTTACATGAACAGTTTTTAGAATTCCATTTTTATTTCTCTATAGTAACTCATTAGTCTACTATATTATCAGCATTTTACAATATTTTTTTTTCTCCAGAAATAAAATCTTGCTCAGTCACCCAGGCTGGAGTGCAGTGGCACAGTCTTAGCTCTCTGAAGCCTGAAACTCCTGGTCTCAAGCAATCCTCCTGATTCAGCCTCCCGAGTAGCTAGGATTAGAGGCATGCACCACCATGCTCAGCTAATTTCTTTAATGTGTAGAGGTGGGGATCTTGCTGTGTTGCTCAGGCTGGTCTTAAACTCCTGGCCGCAGGTGATTCCCCTGCGTTGGCCTCCCAGAGCACTGGAATTATGAGCACAAGCCATTTGAGTGAAATTTAGAATGCTTCCTTCCCTTTACATCACTTTATTCTTCTCCATTTATAATTGTCTTAAATATTTATATTTGAGAACCATATCAGTTTTTTTTGTTCTTCAACCATCAAACATAATTTAGAAAACCCAAAAGGAAAAGGAGAGTATTATATTGACTCATTTTGCATTTTCTGTTGTTCTTCCTTACTGATAAATTCAAATCTTCTTAATTTTCTTTCTGTTTCGAAAACTTTCTTTAACCATTCTTTTAGAGCAGGTCTGCTGTTAACAGATTCTCCTAGTTTTTCTTTATCTGAGCATGGCCTCATTTCTTCTTTATTTCTGAGGGATATATTCACTGAATATAGGATTCTGGATTCACAGTTATTTTCTTTCAACACCTGACAAATGTATTTGCTCCCTCTTTGGCCTCCATAATTTCCGATGAGAAATTTGCTGTCACTGGAATTGTTTGTCCCCTGTAGGTAAGATGTTCTTTCTGTCTTACTGCTTTCAGGATTGTTTTCTTTGTCTTTAGTTTTCAGATTGAGCATGAGTATATTTAGTTTGAGGTTTGAGTGCAATATGACTTGATGTGGATTTCTTTGGGTTTGTCTTGTTTGGGGTTCACTGACATTCTTGAATCTGTAGTAGATTGATGTTTTGTCCCAGGTTTGGAAAGTTTTCAGCCATTACTCAAATTGTTTTTCAGCCCTGCTCTCTTCCCTCATTTTGGGACTCTGATTATATGAATGTTAGATCATTTGTTTGGTCCCTAGGACTGTCTTTTTTCTTTTTTTTTTTTTGTTCAGATTGGGTAATTTCTATTGTACTGTCTTTAAATTTACTGACTCTTGACCCTCTTTTGGTATTGAGCCCATCAATTGAGTTTTTTATTTGGGTTATAATAGTATATTTTAGTTATAAAACTTCCAGTTCATTCTAAGTATGTTTGCGTTCATTGAAGAATTTTTATATTCCTGCCTTAAATCTATGTCAGATCTGACATCCATGTTATCTCAGTGTTGGTATCTGTTATCTTTTTAAAGCTGATTTTTATCTTTTTAAAAAGTTGATTTTTATGATTCTTGGTATCAAGAGTGATTTTTGATTGAAACCTGGGTATTTTGGGTATTACGAGACTCTGGACCTTATTTAGATCTTCTCTTACAGCAGGCTTTCTCTGATACCTTTTCAGCTGGGGAAGGGAGGCGCATTGTGTTGTGCCAGATTGGGGTGGAAGTCCAGGTTCCCCACTCGGTTGTCCTCTTGTTGGTGCTTCATTACTATTCAGTTGGGGTGGGAGTTAAGGCTCTCCGTAGGCCTCAGCTGATACCACCCTAGCTGGAAAGGGCCAGGATGCCTAGTTACTGCCCCCGCTAGTGGTCTCCATTTACACTGTGGGTAGTTGGTGGTGGCTTTACCAATGAGTGGTTATGAATGTCCTAACTCTATTAGGCCTCCTCTGATACCACCCTAGCCCGAGAGGAGGCGGTCACCCCATTGCTATAAGAGGTACAGGGAGAGTCATGGGGTAGGCACTTGGGGTGCTTAGTTACAACCTGAGCATGGGTTTTCACTGGGCTTTTGCTGGTTCAGATGGAGGTGGGTCCACAGATTTTTCTAGGGTGTTTGGCTGGAGTAGAGCATTGTTGTCTGAAAATTTTGTCTTGTTAGGCTGCTACTTTTTTTGGTTCATTGGCTAGAAAAAGCAGGCTTTTTATTGTTGTTGTTGTTGTTTTTGTCTTCACTCATTAGCATTTCTGAGTTGCTGCCTTCTCTCGCATCCAGTCTGGAATATATAAGGCAAAAGAAAACCCAGAAAACTGAACGGTTATCGTTTATGTTCCAAGGTTTCTAGGTTTCTAACTTGTTTGCCTTTTCTCTACCTTTCCAAGTCTTATGTTTGCTTTATGTATGATACTCAGACTTTTAAGTGGACTTACAGGAAAAAATACATCTGCTACATTGTTCCAGCAGCAGAAGTAAAAAGCTATTAGCTTTTTTAAATTTCTGCTCTTAGAACTTAGATCTCTGGAAAGGATTTCTGAATTTTAGGTGGTAGGCTGAACTGAAATATATTGGTCTCAATATATGCAGATGGCTCTGCATCGGAATCACTAGGAGAATGTTAGAAAAATAGATTTCCTAGACCTCACCTTCAGAAATTCTAAATCTGGCACAAGGCCCTGGGAATTGGTAGTTCTAAAAAGCTCTTAGATGATTTTGAAGTGCAGCCATCCATTAGCTCTGGCAACATCTTTTTACCTCACTTTGCTTTAGTTTATCCATCCAGGGACTCCAGTACTTAAAAATTCTTCACCGGTGCAGTTAGTAAGAAGCACTTGAAGAGCTGTTTTACAGTTCTTCTGCTTTGGCCTTTCTCTTAGAGACTCTGAATCAGTAGAGGCTGAGATGAGTCTTTCGAGAAAACTCCACAGACTATTGATCCAATTTTGCATTTAGCCAAGAGTCATCACACTAGGTGGTTTCTAAGGTCCTTTACAGTTAAAAACTTGAATAACAGATGTCATATAGCACTAGGTTTTAAAAAGTCTAAATAAAAAAGGTAGAGAAGAAAAAAGAATGTGTTGTCTCCTCCCTAATCTTCAAGTGGCCATACTATTAAATTATTTAAATGCCTGTGAACCCCACAGGGCTGCCACCTGTCACTATATTATGTAGGCTGTCCAGTAAAACTCTAGGGGTACTGTTTACTTACATGAGGATTTCTGAATCCTGGTGCTATTTAGTTTAGGCCAGATAATTCTTTTTTTTGTAGGGGGTTTCCTGTGCATTATAAGATGTTTAGTAGCATCTCTGGCTAAACCCATTAGAGCACAGACACATTGCCAAATGTCCGTTAGTGGGCAAACCACTGACCTAGACAGTAATATGAATAATGCCCACAGTTTTGCAATTTTTTCTCATTGTATTCTTTACCACGTACTGCTTAGGTGTGTGTATACAGATTTGATTTTATAGGATAGGAAAAGTATAAGTTTGAAGCCTATTTCAATCCTGTCCCCATATCAGTGTCTTGATGTTAAACAACTGCTTTACTTGCCTTCGATTGCCCTATTTATAAACTGACTTCTAAGTCCATTTATGTGAGTTCATCAACTTTCCTAAGATACCTGTTGAGCACCTACTGTGTGGCACAGATACTGGATGAAGGAATAATAGTTAATAAGGTAAAGGAAACCACCTGTGATTAGAAGCGAAATGGGAAACTGCATGGGGAAAGATGAAACTAGTGAAGTAAGCAAGAGCCAGATTAATGCCGGATTATGAAAAGCCGTGTATTCTAATTCTTTGTGTTTGTAATTGACCTGTGCTATAAAACACTTAAAGTCTCTGGGTGTCAGAATATCTAGAGCTGAACTTGGTTTAACTTGGAAGAGAAATGTTGACTTCCAAAATGAATATTTCAGACAATGTGATTCTTTTGTATTATCGAATTCTGTTGATAATCAGATTTCTCGTCCTTAAGTATGGTCATTGACTGTAAATATAAATGAATGTACATCACTGTACTTGATAGATGGATTAACCAGGTTCTAAGAGCTGTGAATTCCAAAACAATAGAAAAGCTTTGTTTTTACTTTGTAAGATTCAGTTCCTCATTAACATTTCTTTTTCTCATTTCTCTCTCTCTTTTAGTCTTGTGAAAATGCCATTGTGTGCTGGAAACCTGGCAAGATGGAAGATGATATAGATAAAATTAAACCCAGTGAATCTAATGTGACTATTCTTGGGCGATTTGATTACAGCCAGTGTGACATTTGGTACATGAGGTTTTCTATGGATTTCTGGCAAAAGGTATCAACATACTTTTACATTTTGAAATGATCTGACTTATGAAAGACCATTGTAATTCTAGCTTTTTCTGTTGTGTCCATGTTCTTTTTCCTTACAAATCAACCCTAATGTTTTGTATTGATTACTTTGCCCTTTGATGTCATTCATCAAATACTTTGGTGTTATTCATTCTACTTTTGTGGCTCTGCATATGATCTGCAGTGCTTACTTTAAATTAAGTTGGCAGTTAGGTATCAGTGGTGGAAATTAGGTGTTTATGTTCCATAACATAAACATTATCATAACATTACTAAGACTTAATGTTTTAGTAATTAGGTTGTCAGTCTACCTATGTAACTGTTTCCTAGAGAAAAATCAGGATAGAAGACAGATAAAATACTAGTTACCTAAAAATTTAAAGAAATCTATTGTTAGGATTTTGTGGTAACAAATTACTTGGGTATTTATTTCTGTAAGAAAACTTTGGAAGGCTTTCCACAGCTTTTGCTGTATTTCTTGAAGGCAGAAGAAAAAGTAAGTACCATGCTAACAATGTAAATTTGTAAGGCCCTTCATAAATTTGCAAAATGCCTTCTTACTTGCTCAAGACACTTGTGATGTATTAATTGCTCTTATTCATATTTACAAATCAGGAGTATAAGACCCAAAGAAATAGTCAAGAGCACAGAGGCTGGAACTGAGCTTTTTCTGAAACAAGAAAGCTGTCTGAGGATTCCTCCAATGCTTTAGAACCTGGTAATTTTATTAATTTGATGTTTTTAAAAATATGTTTATACAGATGCTTGCATTGGGCAATCAAGTTGGCAAACTTTATGTTTGGGATTTAGAAGTAGAAGATCCTCATAAAGCCAAGTAAGTATTTACAAATTTCTGTTCAAAATTTTAGGCTTTTTCTCCACACTTGTATGCCAATGTAGAGAAGATCATTTATATTTGCAGTGCCATCCTTAAGTCATTTTTAACATTTACTGTTTTCAGAGTTAAAGTTATTCTTTTTTATTCCAATAATTTTTGTTTTTCCTAAGTACCTTGGTGACAAGTCATTTCTCGTTTTTATACAAATTATGTAGTGCTTGTTGAACTTAAAATATATCCAAATTTTATAAAATTTGAGACTGAGCTCTTAATGAAGTATATTCTGGTTTTAAATGCTTTTCGTATGTCTTGGAACATCTGCTTATTTTATAATCCACTGTTTTAGGGTAGATACTGACAACATTATGTGTGGTCTTTAACCTGTTGTCATGTTTTTTCCCTAGATGTACAACACTGACTCATCATAAATGTGGTGCTGCTATTCGACAAACCAGTTTTAGCAGGGATAGCAGCATTCTTATAGCTGTTTGTGATGATGCCAGTATTTGGCGCTGGGATCGACTTCGATAAAATACTTTTGCCTAATCAAAATTAGAGTGTCTTTGTTGTCTGTGTAAAATAGAATTAATGTATCTTGCTAGTAAGGGCACGTAGAGCATTTAGAGTTGTCTTTCAGCATTCAATCAGGCTGAGCTGAATGTAGTGATGTTTACATTGTTTACATTCTTTGTACTGTCTTCCTGCTCAGACTCTACTGCTTTTAATAAAAATTTATTTTTGTAAAGCTGTGTGTTTAGTTACTTTCATTGTGGTGAAAAAAAGTTAAAAGTAATAAAATTATGCTTTATCTTTTTATAGTGGTTGTTTTTTGTAGTTCTCTTAACCAGAGAAAGTTTTGTAATACAGAGATTAAGTATAGGCTCTAGAACTAAAGTGAATTCAAATCTTGGCTCTCCTACTACGTGACCTTGGATAAACAACTTCTCAATGCTTGGTTCCTTGTGTATAAAACAGGGATAATAATACTTGCCTCAGGGTTATTGTGAGGATCAAATGATTCGTTATGTGTGAGACAGTTAGAACAGTATTTGACATATAATAAGCCCTAAATATATTCTAAGTGTTTATAATTATTGGAGATTATAGTTCCTATGGTTTTATATTTTTTAATGATTTCTTATGTAATAGTTTCATAAGTAATATTTAAAATTCTACAGAGTTAGAACCTATGATAATGTTTAACTGCAACCTCTCTTTATAGTTTAAAAAATATTACTGCCATTAGATTTGCAACTAGGCCATTGGTAACCTTAGAGGAGATATCATTAGAGCAAAGGAGGAGAGGATATAGAAGCTTAAATGCAGTGGGTTGGATCATGAAAGAGATGGCAAGTATGTCCATGTAGTGAGTTGTTGCCCCTTTTCCAGAAGGATGTTACTGGCTAAGAGAGATTAAGTAGATTGAGATCATAAGGTTGGGAATAGTTGGTTATTTTGTCTCCAGCATAAGGCACACTGCATTTATTTGTGGGCAAAATTTCCCTAAAGAGTGAAGACCAAGATCACATGTGGAGGGGTTAACCTGAAGCAGAGGAGTGAAGAAAGCCTGAATGATCATAAAGCTAAGGTTGGAGGTGAAATGAGGTGAGCCAGAGAAAAATACAAAAGACTGAATTTTGTCAGGTTTTTAAAAAGATTCATGAACCTCGTTTGTATAAATATGTATATTTTTAAAGTTTAGTTTTGATATCTTGTACAGTTTTTGATACTGCCCCTTTCTGAGCTCTCTCTGAAGCACAGTTTACTTCTCTGATAATAGTATAATGCTTAAGTCTGAATAAACAGGAAAACTTACTGCCTTTTATTATCTTGGTCCAATGAACCCTTCAATTGTTTTTTAGAAATTTTAATAGGAACTTCAAGAAGTAAACCTTTATAGCAAGTAAATTCTTACGTACAACATCACAAAAGACAAGGAATACTGTCATATCCTTTTAGCAAAATGAGATTGCCTAGGTTCTTGTTGCAAAATACTGCATGATGAAATCCTTCCTGTTGCATGATTAACTGGGTGAGAATATCATTTTTCCTTTTGGTCCTTAGAAATGTATTATTCACTACTCCATTCTTGAGGTTTGTTTTTTAATTTTTTTGGAGACAGTCTCACTCTATTGCCCAGTCTGGAGTGCAGTGGTGCTGTCTCAGACGTCTCACTGCAACCTCTGTCTCCCAGGCTCAAGTGATTCTCGAACCTCGGCCTCCCAAGTAGCTTGGATTACAGGTGTGTGCCACCATGCCCAGCTAATTTTTGTATTTTTAGTAGAGACGGGGTTTCACCATGTTGGCCAGGCTAGAGTATCGACTGTTAAAGTTAGTGCAGATAATGAAAGGTCCAGGAGTCAGAACTCACAGGCCAGTTACCAGCCACAGGTTTATACTCTATTTTTGCCCTCTCCTTTCCCTGAAATACTGAGGAAGTAACATCTCTTTTCCTAATGGATGTTATCCAGAGGCCCCCAGTCACCAGTTATCTCATTAGCCTACAAAAACACATTTTCACTCAAGTGATCTCAAGGTTCTTAGAAGTTGTATCAGGAAATGGAAATCAAGAAGAAATTATATTCTCAAGGGTCTTAGAAGTTGTATCAGGAAATAGAAACCAAGAAGAAATTATATATATGTCTTTAATTGACCATTGTATATATTTATAGGGTACAATGTGATGCATCATACACGTATAGAATGTAGAATGAGCAAATTGGGCTAATATATCCATCACTTTGTTCCTCATCTTAAAGGAAAAGCCTCCAACTTTTCACCAATGAGTATGATGTTAGTTATTGGCTTGTCACACATGGCCTTTATTGTGTTGAGGAACATTCATTCTATACCTATTTTATTGGGAGTTATCATGAAAGGGTGTTGAATTTTGTCAAATGCTTTTTCTGCATCTATTGTGATAATGTACAGTTTTTGTCCTTCATTCTGTTAATATGGTGAATCACATTTATTAATGTGCATATGTTCAAACATCCTTGCATCCCAGGGATAAATCCCACGTGGTCATGGTGGATGATTCTTTTAATGTATTGCTGAAGATGATGGTTTGCTAGTATTTTGTTGAGTATTTTTGTATTTACGTTCATCAGGGATATTGTTTCTGCTAGTGTCCTTGGTCTGGCTTTGGTATCAGGCTAATACTGTCCTTGTAAGATGAGTTTGGAAGTATTCCCTGCTCTTCATTTTTGGGAAGAATGTGAGGATTGGTATTAATTCTTTGAATGTTTAGTAGAAACAGAAAAGCCCAAGACAGGGCTTTTCTTTGATAGGAGACTTGGTGTGTTAACAGTTGTAATATTTCCTCTTTCATTTCTGATTTGAGTCCTTTTTTTCTTATTAAGTGTTGCTAAGCGTTTGTCAATTTTGTTTAACTTTTTGTTTTTTCATTTTTTTGTTTTCTATTTCATTTATTTCTGCTCTGATCTTTGTTATTTCCTTCCACTAACTTGAGGTTAATTTGTTCTTTTTCTAGTTCCTTGAGGTGTTGAGGTTTAGGTTGTTGGTTTGTGATCTTTTTTAATAATACAGGCATTTAATGCTATAAACTTCCCTCTTAAAACTGTTTTTGCTGCATCCCATAAGTTTTGACATGTGTTTCCATTTCATTTGTCTCAAGGTATCTTTATATATGTTTTTAGAGTCGGGGTCTCGCTATGTTGTTCAGGCTTAGAGTTCAGTGGCTGTTCGCAGGTGCAGTTACAGCTCTCACTGCAGCCTCGAACTCCTGGGCCCAAGTGATCCATTCCTGCCCCAGCTTCCCAAGTAGCTACAACTGTAGGCATGCATCACTGTGCCAGGCTTTCAAGACATCTTTCAATTTCTTTTTTAGTTTCTTTTTTGACCCAATAATTGTCCAGTATATTTCTTACACAGTGTCTTAGGAAGGATAAAACCAGCTTTGATATGTTGGCTATTATGTTTCTGAAAAGACAAGACAGGGTTGTTTTTCTTAACTCTATACTTGAAAGTTTCAAACATATAGAAGAGTGAAGAAAGTAGTGAATACGATGTACCAAGTCAAGCTTCAACAATTCTCAATACATAGCCAATCTTGATTTATCTATACATCTATGCCAGATTGTTTTGAAGCACATCCCAGACTTCATTTTAACTGTAAAAATTTATTCTGTATTTCCAAGAAAGACTTTAAACAAAATATCAATACCATGCTCACCCTTTAAAAAGTAATTTCTAAATTATATATGCAGTTTATTTAGAAGTATAAAGAAAAAAGTAAAAGCTATCTTTAATTTTACTACACAGAAATAATTGCTTTTAGTGATGGGATGTATTTTGTGTGTGTAAGTTTAAAGAATTGTGATTGTCTGAATATATTGTTTATATGCTGCATTTTCAGATTCCCAGTAATTCTTAACAGATTATTCTGTTTGCATATCTTTTAATGCATTTCCACGAATGTACCATTATCTATTTAATGCCTTGTTGTTGGACATGTTCATTTCTTCCAGGTTTTTGCTATTATAGATAGTATTTTGAATAACAGGGCAGTACACAAGTCTTTGTGTAACTCTCAGGCTCATTTTATAATTAGATAGGATATTTCTTTCTTACTAAGTTTGTACCAAATTACACTTGCCCCAACAGCATATGGTAGTACCCATTTCAGTTTTGTTGTTACTAGTTTCCTGTATATTATCTCTGCCGATCAGGGTGCTTTTTCTGTAAAGAGCTAGATAGTACATATTTTAGGCCTTGCCATACAGTCTCGTCATAACTATTCAACTCTGCTGCTGTAGGGCAAAAGCAGCCATAGACAACTGGGTATGGCTGTGTACCAATAAAACCTTACTTACCAAAACAGGCAGTGGTGGAGCATGGTCGCTCATGCTTGTAATCCCAGCACTCTGAGAGGCTAAGGTGGACAGATTGCTTGACCCCAGGAGTTTGAGACCAGCTGGGGCAACATAGTGAAACCCCACCTCTACTACAAATACAAAAAAAATTAGCCAGGCATGATGGTGCATGCCTGTATTCTCGGCTACTTGGGAGGCTGAGGCAGGAGGAAAAAAAAGAACAACAAACAACAGGCAGTTGGCTAGATTCTGTCCACAAGCCATAGTTTGATAACCCCTTCAGTGGATACTAGTTATTAAACAAAGCAAAACAAACAAAATAAGTCTTAAGGAGGCCCCTAAAGTTGTTGAAGATTTAAGTCAACCGAATAGTTTACAGTCGAAGATCACCAGATAGACAATGAAGCAAGCTCTGTGGCTGAGAGTTAAAACAATAAAAACTAAAAAAATAAAAATAAAAATAAACTTAGACCACCAAAGACTTTAGATATTGCAATTTTCAGATAATATAAAACAGCCACCTTATTTTAAAATTGCAACTCTCCTTCCTCTCTGTACTTTCTCTTTCCTTGTTTTGTTACTCTCCATTTCAATTACCACCTACTATACTGTGTAATTTGCTTATTTGGTTTATTGTATTTCTTCTGCTACTGTGATGTAGTCTATATGAGAGCAGGGTTTTTATTTCACTGCTATAACCCCAGCACCTAGAGCAGTGCCTTTCATGTAATGGGGTCCAGTAACTATTGGTTGAATAAATGAAACAGAATTAAACAGTCATAAAAATAAGCTAACAGTAAGAGGCTATGATGACTGACGAGGTGAATATGAGAGGGAAACAAATAGAACTTTTACAAATGAAAAATACATTTGTTGAAGTAAAAAATTCAACGGATGGGTTAGACAGATTAGTCACAGCTGAATAGAGATTAGTGAATTGGAGGTGATCTTTAGAAATTACCTAGAATGTGGCACAGAGAATCAAGAAAATGGAGAATATGAGAGGTTAAGAAATACAGAGGATAAAATGAAAAGATCTAACAATATATTTAATTGGAGATCCAGAAAAAAAAAAAGAGAGAATGAAGTGAAGGAAATATTTGAAGAGGTAATTATCTTACTTGCTACCAGGATACGTGAGTGCCATGTGGGCATGTATGATAGAGCTAGGAGAAATAGCAGGTGGTTCTGGCAACTTCCTTACCGTCGTGTCTCCCACTTTGACTGCAGTCGTGACCACTGATGTGCCAGTCTGCTTCAGTCTCTACCAAGCCCAGAACTTCACCCTCTATCAGGTCCTGAGGAAAAGCAGCTTCCACAGTTTATTTCAAGCTGGATGAGGATCCAATTGATGCCATATCCCTGTTGTAGCCTTTTGTGGTGAGACAAGGCGCTCATCAGAACAGCAGATTCTTCAAAGCCTTCCACACCAATGTGAAGGACAGTAAGATGTGGAAGTTCCTGGGTTTTGTTTTTGGACAATGGGAACCAAGAGTGGCATCCCTACACTCCATAGTGTAGGGCCTGACACGATGTAAACTCCCTCCTCCAGTAATCATTCATCAAGAGTTTCAGTGTTGTGATAACCCGTGAGTTCTCCACAGTGGCACATCATGGAGCTCATTTCCTTCCTGGATTACAACTGCACCTTGGACAGTGAGGGCTCTTTTGGAAGTGCACACCTAGCTGACTTGCCCTCCAACTCAAAAGTGGTCAAGACCTGTTCAGAGGTGTTAAGCACCCCCACACTCAATGTCCATTCAGGCCAAAAGTGTGCTCTTTGCCCCAAGGGAACCAAAGTCATGATGACATATGCCAGAGCTTGGGTAAAGGATACAGTGAGGATTCTTGGATTTCAGAACCAAGTATTCCTGGAGCCCCCTGTACTTCATGAAGCCTATGTCCAGCTTGTCAAAGAACTGTAGATTAATTCAAAAGGAACACAGGATGCTATCAGTCCTGTTCCTAGTCCTGAAGACAAGGTCAGCTATGTAATATCCAGGGCCCAGTGCAAAATGAAAAGGCAAGCTCCTTGGGCCAGGTGCGGTGGTTCGTGCCTGTAATCCCAGCACTTTGGGAGGCTGAGGTGGGCGGATCATCTGAGGTCAGGAGTTTGAGACCAGCCTGGCCAACATGGTGAAACCTCATCTCTACCAAAAATACAAAAATTAGCTAAGCATGATGGCATATGCCTGTAATCCCAGCTACTTGGGAGGATGAAGCATGAGAATCACTTGAGCCCGTGAGGCAGAGGTTGCAGTGAGCTGAGATTGCGCCACCGCACTCTAGTCTGGGCAACAGAGTGAGACTCCGTCTCAAAAACGAAAAAACAAAAAAAAGTCTGGGCACGGTGGTTCATGCCTGTAATCCCAGCACTTTGGGAGGCCGAGGTGGGCGGATCATCTGAGGTCAGGAGTTTGAGACCAGCCTGGCCAACATGGTGAAACCTTGTCTCTACCAAAAATACAAAAATTAGCTAGGCGTGATGGCATGTGCCTGTAATCCCAGCTACTCGGGAGGCTGAAGCATGAGAATCACTTGAGCCCGTGAGGCAGAGGTTGCGGTGAGCTGAGATTGTGCCACTGCACTCCAGCCTGGGCAACAGTGAGACTCCGTCTCAAAAACAAAAAAACAACAGAAAAGGCTGGGCATGGTGGTTCATGCCTGTAATCGCAGCACTTTGGAAGGCCAAGGCAGGAGGACTGCTTGAGCCCAGGAGTTTGAGACCACCCTAGGCAACATAGCAAGACCCTGTCTCTACAAAATATTTGAAAATTAGCTGGGTGGGGTAGTGTGCACCTGTAGTCCCAGCTACTAGGAAGGCTAAGGTGGGAGTATCACTTGAGCCCAGGAGGCTGAGGCTGCAGTGAGCTGTGATCACACCACTGCAATCCAGCCAGGGTTACAGAGCAAGACCCTGTCTCAAAAAAAGAAAAAAAAATTAAAAGGAAAAATTAGGTTAAAGGTACTAACTATAAAGCTTTTTCCACTCTTTAACACTTTCTCAACTGGTCATGGTTTTAAATTTTGCTATTTAATGCCATTCTAAGTAAAGTTAAATTGTTAGCATGAATTTTATTATTCATTTTCATATTGTGTAATGATCATTTTTTTTTTTTTGAGACAGAGTTTCGCTCTTGTTGCCCAGGCTGGAGTGCAGTGGTGTGATTTCAGCTCACTGCAACTTCCGCCTCCCAGTTTCAAGAGATTCTTCTGCCTCAGCCTCCTGAGTAGCTGGGATTACAGGCTTGCGCCACCAAGCCCAGCTAATTTTTGTATTTTTAGTAGAGACAGGGTTTCACCATGTTGGCCTGGCTGGTCTCGAACTCCTGATCTCAAGTGATCCACCCCGCCTCAGCCTCCCAAAGTGCTGGGATTACAGGTGTGAGCCACCAGGCCTGGTGTAATGATCATTTTAAATACAAAAATAAGAGCCTTTACCTCTTACGTGAAATTAGAAATTACAAAATTGATATTTGTGTCTCATACACACAAGTATTTTGTTCTTACCAGGGGAGTGGAAATCCTGCACAAAAGTAACTCAACTTTTATTTGAGACAGAATCTCGCTCTGTCGCCCAGGCTGGAATGCAGTGGTGCAATCTCGGCTCACTGCAGCCTCCACCTCTCAGATTCAAGCAATTCTCCTGTCTCAGCCTCCTGAGTAGCTGGGATTACAAATGTGTGCCACCACAGCCAGCTAATTTTTTTTTTTTTTTTTGGTATCATTAGTAGAGACGGGGTTTCGCCATGTTGGCCAGGCTGGTCTGGAACTCCTGGCCTCAAGTGATCCGCCCACCTCAGCCTCCCAAAGTGCTGGGATTACAGGCGTGAGCCACTGTACCTGGCTGAGATGACAAATAGGATGAAGTCTTGGGGTGTTTAGAAGGAAAAAAAAATGGGGTGAGAAAGGAATAAGATGTGGCTTTGAGTATATCATCTACTACAAAATACTGGGAAAAGGCTGGTAGAAACTCAGTGACTTTAAAATTATCTTTAAGCAAATGCCTGAGAAAGGCAAAAGTCTAAAGAAATGATGGTCACTTTTTCCAGAAGTGTTTAAAGAATTGAAATGCTCCTTTAAGGCAAAGGGGACAGTCATTCTGCTTAATTGCATCTTCAGGCTTGAACAAGGTATCATCTAGGACAGTAGGTTTTAAATTTTTTTTTAATGCAACCCACAGTAAGAAATAGACTATACAGGCCGGGTGCGGTGGCTCACGCCTGTAATCCCAGCACTTTGGGAGGCCGAGGTGGGCGGATCACCAGGTCAGGAGATCGAGACTATCCTGGCTAACACGGTGAAACCCCGTCTCTACTAAAAATACAAAAAATTAGCCGGGCGCAGTGGTAGGCACCTGTAGTCCCAGCTACTCGGGAGGCTGAGGCAGGAGAATGGTGTGAACCCGGGAGGCGGAGCTTGCAGTGAGCCAAGATAGCGCCACTGCACTCCGGCCTGGGTGAAAGAGCGAGACTCCGTCTCAAAAAAAGAAAGAAATAGACTATACATAATAACCCAATCATACACACATATAGAAAGTCCCATCAAACAATATACTTACCAAGTATGATGCATTCTGAAATTTTCTATTTCTTTTTTTTTTCTTTTTGTAATGCTGGTTGTAACTCACTAAATTGATTTCACAACCTGCCCATGGATCTCAGCCTGCAGTCTGAAACACCAGTAACCTAGGGAAAATGAGTCTAGATGGCTTTTACCAAGGGTATTGGAAGTGGGGCCCCCATTGTGAGAAATACAACCGTAAGTAAAAAGTGCTAAATGGCCTCTCTTTAACCAGAGACCACAGTGCCAACACCGTAAAGTCTGTAACTTCCCCTGCTTTCAGTGGTCACCTCTGGGTTTCCCCTGTTGTGATTTATAGAAAATGACTATCACTTTGGAATTGAGCTGGTGGATTTCTACAAAGATTCTTGGTATTTCATGGTTATTTTCTGATGCAGAGCAAGACTTCATGTGAATGAAAGCAGATTCATTTTGCCTTTCTTGCTTTGGGTACCCCAGGCTGATGTGGAATAAAAAACTGTTGGGTGATTTCTCTTACATTTCTGCATAATGAGTGAGGGAAGTGTGTGTGTTTAATTCCGAAACCATTCAATTTTGGGTTGCCAGAAAATCATTGATCATAAGAAGTGTATGGCACTGAACTGACACCCTGTGCTATATGGGCCATTATTTTTCTTCATTGCAAAATCACTGTGTTTTATTTATTTATTGTTTTTGAGACAGAGTTTTGCTCTTGTTGCCCAGGCTGGAGTGCAATGGCGCAATCTCAGCTCATGGCAACCTGTGCCTCCTGGGTTCAAGCAATGCTCCTGCCTCAGCGTCCTGAGTAGCTGGGATTACAGGCATGCGTCTCCGTGCCTGGCCAATTTTGTATTTTTAGTAGAGATGAGGTTTCTACTTATGGGTCAGGCTGGTCTCGAACTCTCGACCTTGACCTCCCAAAGTGCTGGGATTACAGGCGTGAGCCACCGCGCTCAGCCATGCAAAATCACTTTTTAAACTGTTAATATTTCATATAAGAAAGGCTTGGCTTATCTTACTGAATCTGGTTGCAAATTAAGTCTTAATAATCCCAGTTCTGAATAGCAACCTGCAGGGGATGGTGGCTCAGGCCTGTAATCCCAGCACTTTAGAAGGCTGACGCAGGAAGATCACTTAAGCCCAAGAGTTTGAGACCAGCCCTGGCAACGTAGCGAGATTCCATCTCTACAAAAAACAACTAGCCATGTGTGGTGGCACATGCCTGTAGTCTTAGCTACTTGGAAGCCTGAGGCAGGAGGATCGCTTGAGCCTTGAGCCATGATCCTGCCACTGCACTCCAGCCCTGGTGACAGAGCAAGACCCTGACTCTAATGAAAAATAATAAAATGAATAGCTTATGTAAGAGTTCTGCATTATTCCCCTTAATCCCTGAGTAAATCTGACTGAAATACAGAGTTTGTGACCCTTGGGAAGTCAAAACTCTCTGTGAAGGGCCCTTCAAAATACTTTTTTGCCTTTGCTCTAAAATGTTAGCTCCTAGTAGACAGGAGAGAATCATTTATTCATGCATTTAATTGGCCAGGTGTGCAAAGCATTGTATTAGTGATGGCCCTATATAGACCTGTATCATGCAGTGGTTCCCACATGTGAAAAGAGTGAATGTACCATAATCATTTAGGGAATATTTTAATAATAAACTCTCAAACGTTTTGCTAAACTGCAATTTTATATTGGCTGGGCACAACACAAAACAGCCCAAAGTAGATCTAATTATATAAAGTTGATTTCAGCCCAGCCCAGCCCAACTTTCCACAGTCAACTTGAAATTTTCTCACTGTTACTAACTGGTGTCTTCCAAACCCATGTCCAAGGTTACGGGTGGGAGTGGTAGAGAATTGTCACTAGCTCTGCCGCCTATTGAATTGCTTCTGTGTCTAGGATTTAGCAGTTCCTGTCCCAGACTGGGGCCTGACTCAGCTTTCTGCCAGGACTCTTCTCGTCTGTGGCTGTGCTTTCTAGTCTTCTGGGCCATAATCAAGGCCAGTACGTCCAAGAAGCCAGCTGTGAACAGACTGAGATTTGATAGGGCCCCTCACTGCCTGATGCCTCTTTCTGGTGGCCTTGCCAGGTTTAGAACTAGATCCTGCTAGGCTGCCTTCCTGGTAGTAGAGGCTTTCCAGGTAGTCAGGCTGCTTTCTGCATGCATGATGTTGGGCTCAGTTAATATTTGTAAAACAAATGTCCTCTGTAAAGGGCTCTGCCTTTCTGAGTTACTGCCTCTCTTCTACCTCCTTTAATAACCTGCTCATTTTAGCATCTCACTGAAATGCACACATCTTGTGGTTTCCTATGCTTTAAAATCAGTGCCAGACTAAGAGCTCTTCAAACAGGAGCCTTTCTTCCCTCCCCCTCCTTTTTTTTTTTTTTTTTTTTTTTTTGAGACAGAGTATCACTCTGTCGCCCAGGCTGGAGTGTAGTGGTACCATCTCTATTCACTGAAAACTCTGCCTCCCGGGTTCAAGCAGTTCTCCTGTTTCAGCCTCCCAAGTAGCTGGGACTACAGGTGCACACCACCACGCCCAGCTAATTTTTGTATTTTTAATAGAGTCGGGGTTTCACCATATTGATCAGGCTGGTCTCGAACTCCTGATCTCAGGTGATCCACCTGCCTCGGCCTCCCAAAGTGCTTGGATTACATGCATGAGCCACCGCGCCTGGCCCTTTCCTTATTTTTTGAATGCTCATTGCTTAACACACTATATGACTCATAATAGACATTCAAAGAAATGTCAAATGAATGAAAAAATCAGCTAAACAATCTTTGCTTAAGTGAATTTCTGATGATTTTCAGGCTACATAGAAGAGAGTTATAGGGGAGGTGAAGGCATGCTGGAACACCACTAGGTCTAGTCCCTTATGTAAAACTGTCCTGGGAAAAGAAGGGGAAGATTTGTGCCCCATTTGCCCCAGTATTCTTAGCCCCAAGTACACACACAGCCTCTTATATTTTCTTCAGCAGTGTTTTTCAAATGTTAGCATGCATTGGGATCATCTGGAGGGCTTGTTAAATCAGATTGCTGTGCAACATCCTAGAATTTCTGGTGCAGTAGGTTTGGTGTGGGGCCAGACAATTTGCATTTTTAGTAAGTTCCTAGGTCTGTTGATGCTGCTGGCCCAGGGTCCATACTTTCCAGGGTTCACACTTGGAGAATTACTGTATTTTCTTTCTTTTCTTTTTTTTTTTTTTTTTTTTTTTGAGATGGAGTCTCACTCTGTTGTCCAGGCTGGAGTGCAGTGGTACGATCTTGGTTCACTGAAACCTCTGCCTCCCAGGTTCAAGCGATTCTCCTGCCTCTGCCTCCCTAACAGCTGGGATTACAGGCGCCTGCAACCATGCTCAGCTAATTTTTGTTTTTAGTAGAGACAGGGTTTCACCTTGTTGGCCAGGCTGGTCTCAAACTTCTGACCTCAGGTGATCCACCCACCTCAGCCTCCCAGAGTGCTGGGATTATAGGCATGAGCTACCGTGGCTGCCCTGTATTTTCAATAGTAGTAGCTACACTATTAGTTGAGTACTGACCAGCTTATTCCTTACCATGCACTGTGGTAAATTCTTTATATATGTTATTTCATTTCCATTCAACAACCCCATGAAGGAGAAATTGTCATCTCAATTTCACAGATGAGGAATCTGAGGAATAGAGTTGTTAAAAAACTTGCCTAGTATCTTGTGTACAGGGCTGAAATTTGAAGTAAATTCTGTCTGATTCACAGTAAGTGTACAACAAATACATAATTGTTGAAAACGAATGCATAAAGTATCTAGGCAAACCTAAAACTTGTGAACCAAGTAGGTACATGTTCACATATATAGACTGAGTGTGCAGAAATCCTGTATTAGACTGATGGGTATTTACTTCACTGCAACTCAAGACTTCTGAATTAGCAAGGCAACTTTATGTATGAGACTATATTGCCATTGTTTCTCAAATTGTGGTTCCTGAACCAGCAGCATGAACATCACCTGAAAACTTGTCTAAGACTGCCACATTTAGGGATTTAGGGATGCCAGATTAAATTTGAATTTCAGAAAAACGATGAATAATGAAATCTTTGAGACATACGTATACTAAAAATTATTCGTTTATCTGAAATTCAAGAATCTGATATATGCGAATTCTGTATTTTATTTGGCAAGACTATTAGAAATTGAAATTCTCTAGCCCTAGCCCAGACTTAATGAATTAGAAACTCAAGTGAGTCCCAGCCATCAGTGTTTAAATAGGCCCTACAAGTGATTCTGATGCACCCTCAAGTTTGAAAACCAATGACCTAGGCAATGCCTTGTTCACCTAAAGCAGTGGTTAGCCAAACCTGGCCAGCTGTCTGTTTTTGTCAATTTTTTTTTTTTGAAACACAGTTAAACCCACACCCATTCTTTTGCTTATGCTTTTATTTACTTACTTATTAAGTTACCTGCCCTCTTGGAGCTTATATGGTCTAGCTGTTGACAGTTGTGTTAATTATATCTTCAGGTGTAAGTAACAATAAAACAAACTAAAACTGGCTTAAGTAATAAAGGAATACAAGATCTTGCATAGCCAGAAGTACAGAGGCTGCAGGGATGCTTGGCTCAGCAGTTCTTGTGTTACAAGAGCATGACAGGACAAAGACCTTATGGCCCTAGAATGTTTGCTATCTGGCCTTTTACAGATAATGTTTGCTTAACCCTGACCTAAGAGAGCATCCTCTGATCATAGAAGCATATTCTCAGCCCTCTCTAACAGGTGCTGGAAGCTGGGATAGGACAGACACTGAGGTTCTGAAAATTGAAAAGTCCCTTCTGAGCTTTCTTGCATTGTTGTGTTCCTTGGCTCCAAGAGGGGTTCGGGGGAAGATGAAGGGGAATGCAGCAAAGGAGGGGCTGAGGAGCAGAAAAAAAATAAACAAAAAAAACTTCCCAGAGCCCAGAACACCTAGTTATGGGCACCCCCTGCTGGAGAGTTGGCAAAATTCTGTGACATAGGTCAATTTAGTCACCAAATGTGTAGAGGTTGACTGTATGCCAGATTGTGGAAAGCAAAGGTAAAGTTCTTCTCTTGAAGGACTGACTCACAGTCAAGAGTAGTCAGGCTCCCTAATTAGATCTTTATGCTGTCTAGTCAAGTGTCAATTGCAGTCGTACTTAACAAATGATGATTGATATAATATGCTTATAGTCATTCAGTAAATAACTATTACATGTTTGCTAGGGGATAGGTGCTGGACTACACACTGGAGATAGAGTAGTAAACAAAATAGACACATTCCTTGCCCTCTTGGAGCATATATTCTAGTGGATGTTGTGTTAATTATAACATCAGTTGTAAGTAACAACAAAGCCAACTAAAATTGGCTTAAGCAATAAGGAATATATTATCTCACATAACTGTAAGTACAAAGGTAGGATAGGCTTTAGGGCTAGTTGATTCAACAGCACAGGACATCAATAAAGACAAGTTATTTTCATCTCATTCTCTGCCTTTCTGATTGTGCTGGCATTTTCCTCAGGTTGTTCCTTTATTATTATTATTTTTTCTTTTTTTGAGATGTCTCACTCTGTCTCCCAGGCTGGAGTACAGTGATGTGATTTCAGCTCACTGCAACCTCTGTCTCCTGGCCCCACCCAGGTCAGGGCCTCCGCCTCCTGGGCCCAGGCCCTCCCACCTCACCCTTCTGAGTAGCTGAGACTACAGGCATGTGCCAACCACCCAGGTAATTTTTGTTATTTTTTTTTTTTTGCCATGTTGCCTAGGCTGCTCTTGAACTCCTGGGCTCCAGTGATTGAGCCTCGGCCTCCCAAAGTGCTGGGATTACAGGTGTGAGCCACCTCACAGGCCTCAGGTTGTTCCTTTTGAAGTTTCAAAATGGTTGCTACAACTCCAAGTATCACCTTCAGATATGTCAAAGTACAGAGACAGAAAGTGATCATCTCTTTGTGTGGCTTTTTCTATTTTGTTTTAAGAGACAGGGTCTCACTTGTTGCCCAGGCTGGAGTGCACAGTCATAACTCACTGCAGCGGCACAGTCATAAGTCACTGCAGCCTTGAACTCCTAGGATCAAGAGATCCTCTAACTTCAGCCTCCCAAATTTCTGGGATTACAGGTGTGAGCCACTATGCCTGGCTGTGTAACTTTTTTTTTTTTTTTTTTTTTTAAACAGGGTCTCACTCAGTCACTCAGGCTGGAGTGCAGTGGCACAATCATAGCTCACTGCAGCCTCAACCTCCTGGGCTCAAGCGATCTTCCTGCCTTAGCTTCCTGAGTAGCTGAGAGTACAGGCCTGTGCCACAACACTTGACTAATTTTTTACTGTGGCCTTCTTACAATGAAGACACTTTTCTCAGAAGCTCCCATAAAACTTCCTTTCAGGTTATGGGGCTGATCCTAAACCAATCACTGCAAAGAGAAGAGAAAATTGTTGATTAAAGCAGGGGCTTCCCCTGGGGCTCCTGAGTCACAGAGAGGAGAGATGGATGCCAGGACAAAATTGGGGTTCTATTAACAAGGAAGAAGGGAAGAAGTGGATGTTAAATAGATATCTACCAGCATTTGCTATAGGAAAGGGAAACTAATACATAAAAATTATTTTCGTGGGCCGAGCGCAGTGGCTAACACCTGTGATCCCAGCACTTTGGGCAAAGCCGAGGTGGGTGGATCACCTGAGGTCAAGAGTTCGAGACCAGCCTGGCCAACATCGTGAAATCTTGTCTCTACTAAAAATACAAAAAATTAGCTGGGCATGGTGGTAGGCACTTGTAATCCCAGCTACTCAGGAGGCTGAGGCAGGAGAATCCCTTGAACCCGGGAGGTGGAGGTTGCTGTGAGCCGAGATTGCGCCATTGCACTCTAGCCTGGGCAACAAGAGTGAAACTGTCTCAAAAAAAAAAAAAAATTTTTTTCATATGATGAAGGAATTACAAAGAAGTTAGTTTTTGCTGCTGAACAAAACACCTCCAACCTCTATGGCTTAGGACAGCAATTTATTTAACTCATGATTCTATCTGGGCTGAGCTCAGCTGGGTGGTTCTTTTGGACTTTACTGGACTTACTCATGACTGTGGTCTGCTGCAAGTCAGCTAGGTAGCTTTGCTCATGGGATCTGGCTGTTAGCTGAGGAAATGAGTCCGGGTGTCTTTACTTATCCAGCAGGCTCTCCTTGGCTTATTCCTGTAGTAAATCAGCAAACTTCCAAGGACTAGAGCAGATGCTTGCAAGTAGTTTTGAAACCTAAGCTTGGAACTGGAACATTATCAGTTCTGCTGCATTCTTTAGGTCAAATCAAGTAAGAAGGCCAAGAGGGTGAAGAAATACATTCCATCTCTTGAAAGGAGGAGCTTCAAAGTCACATTGCAAGGGCATGGACCCAGGTAGGGAAAGAACTTGTGACACTTTTGCAATTTATCACAAGTGGTAAGAGTAACAGGGAAAGCTACCTGGATCTGCCTTCAAGAGAGAACTATCATTTGTAAAGTTTCAAATCAGCAATATGTCTACTCTGAGCTGAAATTCTTGTATAACTGTTACTGATGATTTCATTACACTGTTCTAGGTAGCAAAAGTTCAGAGGTTGTGATGCTGTGATTTAAAACAATAATATTAGGGTTTTCTGAGCTTCTTCCTGATGGGCCAGGAGATCTGTGGTCTCATTTTTGTCCTTTCCACACAACATGGCCCCCCAAATGCCATGCTTTCTATTTCTGCTTCAAAAGAAGAAACCAAGAGCACCTTCTGCCTTGAGGCTGGAAGAGACATCAGTCTGTCTGGGCTTGCTGAAGAAGGGAGAAAAAGAACAGCAAGAAGCAACTGAACATATTGATGAAGTACAAAATGAAGTAGACTTAATAAGCCAATGAGGAGACTTTGAAAACAGAACAGAAATATAACAAACTCGGCCAACTATTTTTTCAGACGAGGTCTGAATTGATAGCCAAAATCCCAAACTTTGGGGTAACAGCATTTGTCAACCATCCACAAGTGTCTGCACTGTTTGGGGAGGAGGATGAAGAGGCACTGTCTTATTTAACCAGTGTTGAAGTGACAGAATTTGAAGATATTAAACCAGGTTACAGAATATTTTTATTTTGACAAAAATTCTGACTTCAAAAATAAAGTTCTCTCCAAAAAATTTCATCTGAATGAGAGTGGTGCTCCATCTTCAAACTCACTAAAATCAAATGGAAATCTGGAAAGGATTTGATGAAAAATGCAAGTCAAATGCAGAATAATGCCAGCAGGAAGAGGCAGCATGGGGAACCAGAGAACTTCTTCACCTGACTTACTGACCATTCTGATGCAGGTGCAGATGAATGAGGAAAGGTCATCAAAGATGGTATTTGGCCAAATCAATTACAGTATTACTTTGTTCCCAATAATGGATGATGAGGAAGGAGAAGGAGAAAAAGAAGATGAAGACAGGGATGAGGATGAAGGTGAAGATAAAGGTGATGATGAAGGGGAGGAAGGAGAGGAAGATGAAGGAGAAGATGACTAACAGAACACCAATGGATTTCAACCTTCCTTTTAAAACATTTTCTCCAATCCCTGGGAGCAACTTGCAGTCTTTGTTTTTTTGCTCTTGTGCTCAGTCACCCGGTTGTTGAGGTCTTTTCTCCATACCATGGTTCCTAACTCATTTTTGGGAGAAATGTGTTGAGCAAAGGTGGGCATTTTGACAACATGATTTCTCCTTTCATATGGATGGAATCCTATATGTGGTCTTTTGTGGCTTCTTTCACCTAGCACAATATTTTCAAGGTATATCCATATTGTAGCATGTATCAGTACTCTAATTTTTTATGCTGAATAATATTCCATTGTATGGATATACCACATTTTATTTATTCATTCATCTGTTGGTAGAGATTGGGTTTTCACCTTTTAGCTATTATGAATAATGATGCTGTAACCTTCATGTACAAGTTTTGGTGAGGACATGTTTTCATTTCTCCTTTATCTTAGGAGTAGGTTCACAGGGTCACATGGTAGCTGTTTTCCACAGCGGCTGCACCATTTTACATTCCCATCAGCAGTGGATGAGGATTCCAGTTGCACATCCTTACTTCCTAGTGGGTATAAAGTGTTCTATTGCGGTTTTGATTTTCATTTCCCTAATGATATCCAGCATCTTCTCATATGTTTATAGGCCACTTATGTATCTAACTTGGAGAAATGTCTACTCAGATTAGTAGAGGACTGAATAGATCCTCCCCACTCCCCTAAATTCATGACCATTTGATACCTGTGAATGTTGCCTTTTTGGAAACACAATCTTTGCAGATGTAACCAATTTAAGTTGAACTCATACTGGAGTAGGGTGGGCCCTAAATATAATGACTGGGGTTATTATATTTATATATATTATATATATATATAATTATAATTATATATATATTTTATATAATTATATATATTTTTATATTTATTTAAATATATAAATATATTTATATATAAATATATAAATATATAAATATAATTATATAAATATATAATTATATATATAATTATATATATTTTTATATATATAATATATTATATATATTATATACAAGAAACAGACACAGTGAGGAATGCCATGTGAAACAAGCCAATGAGGCAGAGTTTGAAATTTATCTATAGGTTAAGGAATGCCAAGGACTGCTGGCAACACCCAGAAGCTAGGAGAGAATCATGGAATAGATTCTCCTCTGGAGCCTTCAGAGGGCACATGGCCCTCCCAACACCTACTTTGACTTCAAACTTCTAGCCTCCAGAACTATAAGAAAATAAACTTCTGTGGTTTTAAGCCTCCCAGTTTATAGTAATTTGTTACAGTGGCTCTAGGAAATTAATAAAAACCCATGGCCCATTTTTACACAGGGCTGTCTTATTTTTTTTAAAGATGGGAGTCTCACTATATTACTCAGGCTGGCCTTGAACTTGCAGGCACAGGTGATCCTCCTGCCTCAGCCTCCTGAGTGAGTAGCTGGTACTATAGACATGTGCCACTGTTCTCATGTTCTCAGCTTAGTGTTATCTTTTTTTTTTTTTTTTGAGACAGTCTCGCTTTGTTGCCCAGGCTGGAGTGCAGTGGCGTGATCTTGGCTCACTGCAAGCTCTGCCTCCCAAGCTCAAGTGATTCTCCTGCCTCAGCCTCCCAAGTAGCTGGGATTACAGGCATGCACCACCACGCCCAGCTAATTATGTATTTTTAGTAGAGACGGGGTTTCTCCATGTTGGCCTGGCTGGTCTTGAACTCCTGACCTCGTGATCTGCCCGCCTTGGCCTCCCAAAGTGCTGGGATTACAGGCGTGAGCCACCGTGCCTGGCAGTGTTATCTTCTTATTGAGCTGTTAAGTCCTTTAAATATTCTGGATACAAGTCCCTTATCAGATACATGATTTGTAAATATTTTCTCCAATTCTGTGGGTTTTTTCATGGATCTTTTGAAGCACATTTTAAATTTTGATGAAGTAGAGATAATAAATTGTGCTTCTCTTGCTCATGGTTTTGGTGTCATATTTAAGAATCCTTTTCTAAATCCAAGGTCATGAAGATTTAACCCTGTTTTCTTCAAAGAATTTTATAGTTTTGACTTGTATATCTAGATTTTTGATTCATTTTGAGTTTTTATATATATTATGAGGTAAGGATCCAAGTTTATTTTTTTGCATGTGGCCATTTCGTTGTCCCAGCATCATTTATTGAAAAGACTATTCTTTCCCCCATTTGAATGGTATTGGTGCTCTTGTTGAAAATCAGTTGACCATAGACATATGGTTTTATTTCTGGACTCTTGAATCTAATCATCTATATGTCTACCCTTGTGCCAATACCATATTGTGTTATCTTGAACTCCTGGCCTCAAGTGATCCGCCAGCCTTGGCCTCCCAAAGTGCTAGGATTACAGGCATGAGCCACCCTGCCCAGCCTCTTAAATACTACACTGTCTTGATGACTGTTTCTTTGTAGCAAGTTTTGAAATCAGGAAGTATGGATATTCTTTGTTCTTTTCAAGATTGTTTTGGCTATTCTGGATCCTTTGCTTAAGAGTTTTAGAATCAGGTTGTCAATTACTACAAAGAAGTCAGCTAGGATTCTGATGGTAATTGCATTGAATCTGTAGATCAATTTGGGGAGTACAGCCTTCTAAACAATATTAAGTCTTCTGACTCATGAATATGGGACGATTTTCCATTTATTTAGATGTCCTTTAATTTCTGTGTTACTCCATTTGCATTGCTATAAAGAAGTACCTGAGGCTGGGTAATTTATAAAGAAAAGAGGTTTATTTTGACTCAGTTCTGCAGGCTGTACCAGCATGGCAGCAGTATATGTCCAGCTTCTGGTAAGGGCCTCAGGAAGCTTACAATCATGATGGAAGCGGAAGGGGGAGCAGGCATATCACATAGCGAGAGGGAGCAAAGGAGATGCCAGGCTCTTTATTTTTTATTTTTTTAAACAATCAGCTCTCGAATGAAATAATACAGTGAGAACTCATTACTGCAAGGATAGCACCAAGCCATTCATGAGGAATCTGCCCCCATGCTCCAAACACCTCCCACTAGGCCAACCTCCAATAATGAAGTTCACATTTTAGCATGAGATTTGGAGGAGACAAATGTCCAAGCCAGATCAATTTCTTACAACAATTTTTTGTAGTTTTCAGAGTATATACTTTATACTTCTTTTGTTAAATGAGAATTTTAAATGAAATTATCTTCTTAATTTCATTTTTGGATTGTTCACTGCAAGTGTATAGCAACACAATTTATTTTTGTATATTGACCTTGTATCCTTCAATCTTGCTGAAATTGTTTATTAGTTCTAATAGGTTTTTAGTGGATCCTTAGGATTTTCTATATACAAGATCATGTTGGCCAGCTGTGGTGGCTCACACCTGTAATCCTAGCACTTTGGGAGAATGAGTTGGGTGGATCACCTGAGGTCAGGAGTTCGAGACCAGCCTTGCCAGCATGGTGAAACCCCATCTCTACCAAAAAATACAAAAATTAGACAGGCATGGTGGTGCATGCCTGTAGTTCCAGCTACTTGGGAGGCTGAGGCAGGAGAATTGCTTGACTCTGGGAGGTGGAGATTGCAGTGAACTGAGATTGCCACTGCACTCCAGACTGGGCAATAGAGTGAGACTCTGTCTCAAAAAAAAAAAAAAAAAAAGATCATGTCATCTGTGACTAGAGATTGTTTTATTTTTTCATTTCCAGTTTTATTTATCTTGCCTAATTGCCTTGGCTGGAACTTCCAGTGCAATGTTGAGTAAAAGCAGCTACAAAAGACACCTTTGTCTTGTTCCTGATCTTTCACCATTAAGTATGAGGTTAGCTGCGGAGTTTTTGTAGATGTTCTTCATCAGGTTGAGGAAGTTCTCTTCTATTCCTACTTTGTTGACTGTTTTTTATCATGAAAAGAGTGTTGGATTTTTCCATCAATTCTTAAAAAGTGACCCTTTTCCCCTATGGATGAGGGATGTAAAAAAGAGCTATCTCTGCATGGATAATATAGTACAAAGCACTCTCACGTGGATGCTTTAGAAAAAGCCACCCCTCTTCGGGTGGACATAGACTGGGATATGTTTGACTTGGTGAGCCAAAGACTCCTCTCTCATTTGGGTGCCCTTATTTAGGACCGAATCTGTACATGGTGGCCTTAATCTACAACCACTTTTTTTCAGTATATGGTTTCCTAGTACCCAGGTGCCTCTGATTTAATTTTTTTCCACAGAGATTTCATCATACCAGTGGCCTTTTGCAAGGTGTGGATGAGGAACAGATATAAACATCTTAACACTGATTTTAAGCAATCTACCTGTCTTACCCTTACATTCTGTGGCCCCTGGTATCTCCAGTTCCTGAGCTTCTCTGATGTTTATCTTTCTCTCTAGGTACCTGAGTTTGATCTTCCACTCTGCTAAGTCATTTTCCTTTCTTTTGTCTACTTTCCACTGATATCTGTTGTGACTTGGGGTTACAGATATCTCCCAGTTCAGGGAAGACAGAGTTTGTGTGTCTATTTGTTGTTCTCCTTGTTTTGTAAAGAAAAATTTTTCAGAGAAGAGAAAAAATATTTTTTTGCTCTCTTCAAGTCAGAATTCAACCTAGAATTGGAAGAAATGTAATGGCCAAAATGATAAAATAGATGATCTCATCATTAGGTTAATTAATGAAGAGCTAAAACCAGGATTCAGAATCCCTGATACCCTGGCCACAATTAAACTATAATTGGTTCTTACTCCATAGAATCATATAGTTTGAGACGGGGGGAAGTACCTCTGAGGTTTTCAGCCAATTTCCCCAATTTTCCATAAGTCTCCTCAACAATGTAAGTGGATTTCAGCATTGGTTAAAATATCAATGTGAATAGGAGCATTCACTCTATTCCATGACTATCTATTCTTATTTCAGAGAGCTCTGATTATTGGAAAGATTTTTTCCCTGAAACAGTTTTTCTTCACTTCCTCACACTGTTTCTAGTTCTGCCCGCAGAAGTTACAAAGAACTACTGTATGTACAAATAATATAGTTTGGTAGCTGGAATACTGGCTACTCTAGAGATATGATACTATACTCACTGCCTCTAACTCTCTGTACAATCTATAACTAAGACAGTTCACCAGCAAAATGGAGAAAAAGCTCAAATCTCACATAACAGAGATTGAGATAATTAATAAACAGCATCTGTAATTTATAAAAAAATTCTAAGCTAGCTAGTTCTCAATCCATTAAATAAGATTGCTGGGTAGGAGAAGAAATGACTATCAGGTGGGTCATAGAAAGATTAGTGAAGAAAACTGAGAGGATGTGTAAGAAATAACCAAGCGAATATTACAGGGAGATAAAACAAGTTGTATAAGCACATACAAATTTAAAAGTAGGAGTTGCTCAGAGAATTCAAAAGTATGGCTAGCGCACAAGGTAAGTATGAAGAAGACATGGAAAATTAGTTAGGAAAGGCAATAATGCTAAATATTAACATTTATTGAGTAAGCTACATTCTGGCCACTATTGAGTACTTGACGTGTAAGAACCCTCAAAACAACTTTATGAGGTAGATACTACTATTACTTCATTTTAAAGATGGGGAAAAGGAGGTATGAGAGTGTTAGGTTAACTTGCCTGAGATTATGTAACTAATAAATGGCAGAGATGGGCTCTGAACCCAGGTAGTGTGGGTGCCTTAATTTACGAGGAGGTCTTCATATGAATGGCCTTTTTATTCTGAAGGTTCTAGGACTTTTTAGGTAGCAAGTTGGAAACATTGGTAGATCCTTTCCTACCTCTTCACCTTTGGCACAGCTATCTCAAAGGAGTATCGGTGATAAGACAGGTGATGAGTTTAGGGATCCACAGTGGAGGCCAGAGGACTGCTCCAAACACTGATCCCCCATATATAAACTGAGAACTGGGAAGACAGACCTGCTTTACGGCTGGTGGCCAAGCTCAGGTATTTCAAATTGGACAGAGACCCTTTACTATCCTATTCAAGAAGAAAAGGAATTGGAGCTGTGAAAGGGAGAATAAATATTGGTGGCAATCAGTACTTAATGCCAGTTTTTTTTTTTTTTGGCTATTGTTTTGTATTTCCTATGAATCTTTTCTGCAAATCCATATAAAAAATAGACATTTTTACAATAAAACTCCCACTAATTAAGCCAGCCAAGCACTATTCTAAGTGTTTTATACATATTAGCTCATTTAATCCTCACAGCAACCCTAGGCGATATTTGTCTTTTCCAAAGGAGGGACACTGAAGCACAAAGACATCTACAACTCGTCCACAATTGTACAGCAAATGAGTGGGAGAACTAACTGAAGCTGGAAAGAACTACTATAAATTGTAGACAAGTACAAAACAATTGGTTAAAGATTAATACTTCTGAGATACTGTGTAGCAGAAAGAAACCCGGATTTGGATTAGGACTTGAATTCAGTCTCCAACATTTACTGCTGTGTAAAGATTTGAGGCTGATCACTCCTATAAAATTTGGATTATAATACTTACCTGATAGGGTTTTTGTAAAGATCTAGTGACGTGATCATTGTAAAAGTGCACCGTTAATCTCTCAGATGTCACAGAAACGTTAGACGCATCTCCTCCCAGGACTGTACATGGAAATGAGAGATCCGCAGATTGTGTGGCTATAAAACACCCGGACTACCGATCCCAGTGTGCAAAGCCTCCGGGCTTACCTTCCCGGAAACCGGCGCAGTGCCCTCTGGGACTTGCTGGGACTTGTAGTCTCGTACTGGCGCTGGCCCGCCTTTCTTCCTTAGTGGGGAAACCGGGTGTAAGCCCCGGAAGTACTTGTTGCCTGAGCAGCGTGCTGCTTAGGAAGAGAAGGTCAGAGGTCGCGGGGGCAGAGGCGTTCCTGCCGCTGGCCCAGTGACTATGTAGTGGAGGGGCAGACACCCTCCCGCAAATTCTGGAAGGTTCTTAGTCTCGACTAGGGCAGTAGCCCCAGGACTCCTAGTCGCCGGCTTCAGGTCACTGCCGGCTGAACGGAGCTGCCGTCGCCATGTTTGGCTGCTTGGTGGCAGGGAGGCTGGTGAGGATGGGACCGGGTGGTATCAGGAAGGGGTCAGGATACGGAGGGTGAAGCCCTGCGGCAGGGAGGGTGCGCAGGCGCTAGGGATGCGGGGAAGCCCACTTAATGTATTTTGGGTGGGTATGTGAGGATGGAGCGTGGGAAGCTGGGTGCTCTGCTTTGCCCAGCTCTGTTCAGATTATTTCGAATAGTAGTCACAGTATAAGTTGGCATTTATTAAGTGTGCATTTTGTACCAAGTACTGAGCTAAGTGCAATGCACGCCTTTGGTCACTCAGCCTTATTTGTGGCGCTTATTTGGCACTTTGAACTTAATCCTCATAACTCGTGTGATGGTCTTTATCTTTGACATTTTGCAGTTACAGAACTAAGTTCAATCGCCAGTATAAATACCTCCTTTATTAACTTGAGGTAGAGGTGAATTTGGGATTGAATCTGGTCTATAGCAAACTGTTTTTCAAAGATTAAGGTGCTCAGGGAATGTATAGTTTTTGGGTCCCTTTGGAAGAACCCGAGTAAAAATATGCTTAATTTAATTGGAAGTTGGCTGAAACTTAACGTGTGAGCCGTATCTGAGATAACCAGAGAAGGATGCGAATAGTGTGTTTCCTTATTGGTCAAAATAGATAACTTACCTTGCCAAATTGTTAGAGTAAATGAGAACAGCACCTGGAATTCTTTAGGAATAATCTGGAAGGTGAATCTTGTTTGTTTCCTTAGAAACCACACAGACATCAATTTTCAGGCCTGATTCCTTTCCCCTAGAAGTATTTTTCCTTCTTTTTTCTCCTGGCTTTTTAAAATGTTGCAGTCCCTTTGCTGAATTGTCTTTTTTTCCCATCAAGTTTTGATAATGTATTGTATTCTGTACATATACAGTTCTAAGAAGCCAGAAAGATAAATTGGAGATGACTAGCCTCAAAGTTTGTCTCTTGAATGACTGGGAGACCCCTGTGGTGATGGTGGTAATTCATAATCCTGGTGAGATAATTTTTCCCTGCTCTTAATAGGGAAAAAGAAAGGACAAACCTGAAATGATTGTGTGACTCAGACGAGTGAGTGTTATTAATGAATGACATTAAAATTGTGTTTCTTAAAGAATAAAAAGCCTATTTGGAATCCATGTATCTCTCACGTTGTCAACAAATTTGGAAGGAAATTTAGTTATGGTAATACCTGCCTCTATATATTGGGGATACTTGGTGCTTTAATTATGGAGTATTAAGACACATCAAAGTGAAGGACAAATAGACCTAGTGGCATCTCAAAACTTAACTACATGACTCTGTTATAAGAAAAATCCACTTATCTAAACTTATGAACCCAGTTTTTATTTCTTAAGATTTTTTTTCTTAAAGAGCTACACCTTTTCTTAATGTCAAAAATTAGAGTGTGATGATACAGATTTGCAGACTGTTCAGTACCTATACAAAGTTGACACTTAAGAAATATTTATTTTGCCTGGTGGTTATTTCAAGACTCATAAATAATAGTTTCCCATGCTTTTTAGGTTATGTGCATGCCAAAGACTGGTGAAATTGAATTTAATACTAATACAGGCCATTTGGTTTATGTTCTTCCTTTGTTTTATTCTTTATGTTAAAACTGGAGGATTTTAAAGTGGGTCAGAATACTTCTGAAGAGGTAATCAGAATTTGACTTTAGGAACACTCAGCCTTTGTATCTTGCGACTTAATTTAGGGCAGGCAGTTGATACTACTTTATAACTAATAGATAGTTGAAATTACATAGCAGTATATTTTTCTTAAGTTTATTTGTATCAGTAGACAGGATATTATAGAGGGAAAACTTACCTAACACACATATTTTCTCTGTAAGGCATGTCATAGCCTTCTTGCACTTAGGAAGACTAGCCAGCACTTGAACTTGGTCATTTTAAACAGCACGATCACCAACAAAAATCACAAAAATGCTTTAAATAGATGAGACTGTGAAAAGGACACTTTTTCATGTTATGAGGACTGAAACAAGATGGCATGTTCCACCTCAGCTGCCAGTGTATGAGTTGCACAACTCACTTTTTTTTTTTTTTTTTTTTTTGAGACAGAGTCTTACTCTGTCAGCCAGGCTGGAGTGCAATGGTGTGATCTCTGCTCATTGCAACCTCCGCCTCCAGGTTCAAGCAATTCTCATGCCTCAGCCTCCTGAGTAGCTGAGACTACAGGCATGTGCCCCCATGCTCAGCTAATTTTTATATTTTTAGTAGATACTACGTTTCGCCATGTTGGCCAGGCTGATCTAGAACTCCTGACTTCAGGTGATCCACCCGCCTTGGCCTCCCAAAGTGCTGGGATTACAGGTGTGAGCCACTGCGCCAGGCCTGCAACTCACATTTTTTGCTACTGTTCATATGAGTATGTCCATGAATGACTGCAGAAATGCAGCAAGCATTGATTTGGGATTTCAAGTTAGTTTTAGTGAGTAGGTGAATTCAGATACAGGATTTGTGAATAAGGAGGATTGCCTAATTACTTCTGGATTGCTTACCTGTTTTAATTACCTGAGATTCTTTTATTTATTTTTGAGACAGGGTCATGCTCTGTCATCCAGGCTATAGTGCAGTGGCGGGAACTCGGCTTGCTGCAGCCTTGACATCCTGGGTTCAAGTGATTATCTGGTCTTAGCCTCCCGAGTAGCTGGGACCAAAGGTGCATGCCACCACCCCTGGCTAATTTTTGTATTTTTTGTAGAGATGAGATTTTGCCATGTTGCCCTGGCTGGTCTCGAACTCCTGAGCTCAAGCCAGCTGCCTGCCTTGACCTTCCAAAGTGCTGGGATTACAGGCATGAGCCACTGTGCCTGGCCCCTTTATCTTTAAGCTGGAGGGTGAGAGCTTAGGTGATGTGTTTTGAATAACCTTTCATTTTTACAACATTCTGAAGCTATAGTTATTTTTATTTATTTATTTTTTTGAGACGGAGTTTAGTTCTTGTCACCCAGTCTGGTGCAATGGCACGATCTCAGCTCACCGCAACCTCTACCTCCTGGGTTCAAGTGATTCTCCTACCTTAGCCTCCCGAGTACCTGGGATTACAGGCATGTGCCACCACGCCTGGCTAATTTTGTATTTTTAGTAGAAATGGGGTTTCTCCCTATTGGCCAGGCTGGTCTTGAACTCCTGACCTCAGGTGATCCTGGCCTCCTAGAGTGCCAGGATTACAGCCGTGAGCCACCGTGCCTGGCCTAGTTATTTTTTATGTAAGTAAAATCCTTTCAGGGCACCTCTGAAATAATTTATTTTTATTTTTATTTTATTTTTAGTTTTTGAGACAGAGTTTTGCTCTTGTTGCCCAGGCTGGAGTGCAATGGTGTGGTCTCAGCTCACTGCAACATCCACCACCTGGGTTCAAGCGATTCTCCTGCCTCAGCCTCCTGAGTAGCTGGGAATACTTATGCATGAGCCACCATACCTGGCTAATTTTGGTATTTTTAGGAGAGATGGGGTTTTGCCATGTTGGCCAAGCTGGTCTTGAACTCCTCATCTCAGGTGATCTGCCCACCTTGGCTTCCCACAAAGTGCTGGGATTACAGGTGTGAGCCACTGTGTTCCGCCCGAGTTATGTTTTTAAAAGATTGCATTTAGTAGATTATGATTGTAAAACTAAGTATGTATTTAAGACTATCAGGTTTAACATTCTATTTGGTAAAAAGACTATAATGGATTATGCTGGTAATATAACTTATAAATGATACTGTTAAGAGTTACAGAAACTCATAGAACTATTGAACTGAGACAAGTTTCTTATTTTCTAGGTGCAAACAGCTGCACAGCAAGTGGCAGAGGATAAATTTGTTTTTGACTTACCTGATTATGAAAGTATCAACCATGTTGTGGTTTTTATGCTGGGAACAATCCCATTTCCTGAAGGAATGGGAGGATCTGTCTACTTTTCTTATCCTGATTCAAATGGAATGCCAGTATGGCAACTCCTAGGATTTGTCACGAATGGGAAGCCAAGTGCCATCTTCAAAATTTCAGGTCTTAAGTCTGGTAAGAATAATGTATTAAAGTAGTTTTATAATTAATCAAACTTTTTTCTTCAATAGCATAACATGGAATATGGCTTTTCCCGCTTTCGATTGTGTTTTTCTGGTTGTTAAAGTAATACAAAACATTATTTTTTTAAAAAGACAATACAGAAACATTTGAAAAATAGTGAAAGACTTCCTTAGCTCCTCTTGTTGTACATTTTGTGTAGTGTAACCTTCATAAAAATATTTTTTTTGGCCGGGCGCGGTGGCTCATTCCTGTAATCCCAGCACTTTGGGAGGCCCAGGCGGGTGGATCACGAGGTCAGGAGATCGAGACCATCCTGGGTAACACGGTGAAACCCTGTCTCTACTAAAAAATACAAAAACATTAGCCGAGCGTGGTGGTGGGTGCCTGTAGTCCCAACTACTCGGGAGGCTGAGGCAGGAGAATGGTGTGAACCTGCAAGGCGGAGCTTGCAGTGAGCTGATTGTGCCACTGCACTCCAGCCTGGGTGACAGAGCAAGACTCTGTCTCAAAAAAAAAAAAAAAAAAAAAGTATATATATATGTGTGTGTATATATATATATATAATATATGTATATATAATATACATATATATTATGTATAAAATATATATTACATGTAATATATTCTGTCCTTGGGATAGTTTGCTCAGAATGATGGTTTCCAGCTTCATCCGTTTCCCTACAAAGGACATGAACTCATCATTTTTTATGGCTGCATAGTATTCCATGGTGTATATGTGCCACATTTTCTTAATCCAGTGTATCATTGATGGACATTTGGGTTAGTTCCAAGTCTTTGCTATTGTGAATAGTGCTGCAGTAAACATACGTGTGCATGTGTCTTTATAACAACATGATTTATAATCCTTTGGGTATATGCCCAGTAATGGGATGGCTAGGTCAAATGGTATTTCTAGTTCTAGATCCTTGAGGAATCGCCACACTGCCTTCCACAATGGTTGAACTAGTTTACGTCCTACCAACAGTGTAAAAGTGTTCCTATTTCTTCACATCCTCTCCAGCACCTGTTGTTTCCTGACTTTTTAATGATCACCATTCTAACTGGCATCAGATGGCATCTCATTGTGGTTTTGATTTGCATTTCTCTGATGGCCAGTGATGATGAGCATTTTTTCATGTGTCTCTTGGCTACATACATGTCTTCTTTTGAGAAGTGTCTGTTCATATCCTTTGCCCACTTTTTGATGGGGCTGTTTGATTTTTTCTTGTAAATTTGTTTAAGTTCTTTGTAGATTCTGGATATTAGCCCTTTGTCAGATGGGTAGATTGCAAAAATTTTCTCCCATTCTGTGGGTTGCCTGTTCACTCTGATGGTAGTTTCTTTTGCTGTGCAGAAGCTCTTTAATTTAATTAGATCCGATTTGTCAGTTTTGGCTTTTGTTGCCATTGCTTTTGGTGTTTTAGTCATGAATTCCTTGCCCATGCCTATGTCCTGAATGGTATTGCATAGGTTTTCTTCTAGGGTTTTTATGGTTTTAGGCCTAACATGTAAGTCTTTAATCCATCTTGAATTAATTTTTGTATAAGGTGTAAGGAAGGGATCCAGTTTCAGCTTTCTACATATGGCTAGCCAGTTTTCCCAGCACGATTTATTAAATAGGGAATCCTTTCCCCATTTCTCGTTTTTGTCAGGTTTGTCAAAGATCAGATGGTTGTAGATGTGTGGTATTATTTCCGAGGGCTCTATTCTGTTCCATGGTCTATATCTCTGTTTTCGTTCCCATGCTGTTTTGGTTACTGTAGCCTTGTAGTACAGTTTGAAGTCAGGTAGCATGATGTCTCCAGCTTTGTTCTTTTGGCTTAGGATTGTCTTGGCAATGCGGGCTCTTTTTTGGTTCCATATGAACTTTAAAGTAGTTTTTTCCAATTCTGTGAAGAAAGTCATTGGCAGCTTGATGGGGATGGCATTGAATCTATAAATGACCTTGGGCAGTATGGCCATTTTCACAATATTGATTCTTCCTATCCATGAGCATGGAATGTTCTTCCATTTGTTTGTATCCTCTTTTATTTTGTTGAGCAGTGGTTTGTAGTCGTCCTTGAAGAGCTCCTTCACATCCCTTGTAAGTTGGATTCCTAGGTATTTTATTCTCTTTGAAGCAATTGTGAATGGGGGTTCACTCATGATTTGGCTCTCTGTCTGTTATTGGTGTATAGGAATGCTTGTGGTTTTTGCACATTGATTTTGTATCCTGAGACTTTGCAGAAGTTGCTTATCAGCTTAAGGAGATTTTGGGTTTAGATGATGGGGTTTTCTAAATATACAATGTCATCTGCAAACAGGGACAATTTGACTTCATCTTTTCCTAATTGAATACCCTTTCTTTCTTTCTCTTGCCTGATTGCCCTGGCCAGAACTTCCAACACTATGTTGAATAGGAGGGGTGAGAGAGGGCATCCCTGTCTTGTGCCAGTTTTCAAAGGGAATGCTTCCAGTTTTTGCCCATTCAGTATGATATTGGCTGTGGGTTTGTCATAGATAGCTCTTATTATTTTGAGATACATGCCATCAATGCCAAGTTTATTGGGAGTTTTTAGCATGAAGGGCTGTTGAATTTTGTCAAAGGCCTTTTCTGCATCTATTGAGATAATCATGTGGTTTTTGTCTTTGGTTCTGTTTATATGATGGATTACGTTTATTGATTTGCGTATGTTGAACCAGCTTTGCATCCCAGGGATGAAGCCCACTTGATCATGGTGGATAAGCTTTTTGATGTGCTGCTGGATTTGGTTTGCCAGTATTTTATTGAGGATTTTTGCATCGATGTTCATCAGGTTTATTGGTCTAAAATTCTCTTTTTTTGTTGTCTCTGCTAGGCTTTGGTATCAGGATGATGTTGGCCTCATGAAATGAATTAGGGAGGATTCCCTCTTTTGCTATTGATTGGAATAGTTTCAGATGGAATGGTACCAGCTATTCTTTGTACCTCTGGTAGAATTTGGCTGTGAATCCGTCTGGTCCTGGACTTTTTTTGCTTGATAGGCTATTATTGCCTCAATTTCAGAGCCTGTTATTGGTCTATTCAGGGATTCAACTTCTTCCTGGTTTAGTCTTGGGAGGGTGTATGTGTCAAGGAATTTATCCATTTCTTCTAGATTTTCTAGTTTATTTGCATAGAGGTGTTTATAGTATTCTTTGATGGTATTTCTGTGGGATTGGTGGTAATATCCCCTTTATCATTTTTTATTGCATCTATTTGATTCTTCTCTCTTTTCTTCATTAGTCTTGCTAGCGGTCTATCAATTTTGTTGATGGTTTCAAAAAACCACCTCCTGGATTCATTGATTTTCTGAAGGGTTTTTTGTGTCTCTATCTCCTTCAGTTCTGTTCTGATCTTAGTTATTTCTTGCCTTCTGCTAGCTTTTGAATGTGTTTGCTCTTGCTTCTCTAGTTCTTTTAATTGTGATGTTAGGGTGTCAATTTTCGATCTTTCCTGCTTTCTCTTGTGGTCATTTAGTGCTATAAATTTCCCACTACACACTGCTTTGAATGTGTTTTAGAGTTTCTGCTATGTTGTGTCTTTGTTCTTATTGGTTTCAAAGAACATCTTTATTTCTGCCTTCATTTCGTTATGTACCCAGTAGTCATTCAGGGGCAGATTGTTCAATTTCCTTGCAGTTGAGCAGTTTTGAGTGAGTTTCTTAATCCTGAGTTCTAGTTTGATTGCACTGTGGTCTGAGAGACAGTTTGTTATAGTTTCTTTTCTTTTACATTTGCTAAGGAGAGCTTTACTTCCAACTATGTGGTCAGTTTTGGAATAAGTGCGATGTGGTGCTGAGAAGAATGTATGTTCTGTTGATTTGAGGTGGAGAGTTCTGTAAATGTCTATTAGGTCTGCTTGGTGCAGAGCTGAGTTCGATTCCTGGATATCCTTTTTAACTTTCTGTCTCGTTGATCTGTCTAATGTTGACCGTGGGGTGTTAAAGTCTCCCATTATTATTGTGTGGGAGTCTAAGTCTCTTTGTAGGTCTCTAAGGACTTGCTTTATGAATCTGGGTGCTCCTGTATTGGGTGCATATATATTTAGGATAGTTAGTTCTTCTTGTTGTTTTGATCCCTTACCGTTATGTAATGGCCTTCTTTGTCTCTTTTGATCTTTGTTGGTTTAAAGTCTGTTTTATCAGAGACTAGGATTGCAACCCCTGCCTTTTTTTGTTTTCCATTTGATTGGTAGATCTTCCTCCATCCCTTTATTTTGAGCCTATGTGTCTCTGCACGTGAGATGGGTTTCCTGAATACAGCACACTGATGGGTCTTGACTCTTGATCCAATTTGCCAGTCTGTGTCTTTTAATTGGAGCATTTAGCCCATTTACATTTAAGGTTAATATTGTTATGTGTGAATTTGATCCTGTCATTATGATGTTAGCTGGTTCTTTTGCTTGTTAGTTGATGCAGTTTCTTCCTAGCATTAATGGTCTTTACAATTTCCATGTTTTTGCAGTGGCTGGTACCGGTTGTTCCTTTCCATGTTTAGCGCTTCCTTCAGGAGCTCTTGTAAGGCAGGCCTGGTGGTGACAAAATCTCTCAGCATTTGTTTGTCTGTAAAGTATTTTATTTCTCCTTCACTTATGAAGCTTAGTTTGGCTGGATATGAAATTCTGGGTTGAAAATTCTTTTCTTTAAGAATGTTGAATATTGGCCCCCACTCTCTTCTGGCTTGTAGAGTTTCTGCCGAGAGGTCCACTGTTAGTGAGATGGGCTTCCCTTTGTGGGTAACCCGACCTTTCTCTCTGGCTGCCCTTAACATTTTTTCCTTCGTTTCAACTTTGGTGAATCTGACAATTATGTGTCTTGGAGTTGCTCTTCTCGAGGAGTATCTTTGTGTCGTTTGCACAGCTGTAATTCTTTGCTTTGATACTTTGAGGCATTTTGTGAAGAAATGTGAGAATGAAACTAGATTCGGTGCCATTTATATCTATTGAATCTCTGGTTCCCTTGAAAATCTAGATGAAGACAGACCTGAAATTTCCTTTTTAAAAATTTTTAATTATTTTATTTATTTTTGAGATGGAGTTTTGCTCTAGTTGCCCAGGCTGAGTGCAATGGCACAATCTTTGCTCACTGCAATCTCCACCTCCTGGGTTCAAGTGATTCTCCTGCCTCAGGCTGCTGAGTACTTGGGATTACAGGCGCCCGCCACCACACCTTGCTAATTTTTTGTATTTTTAGTAGAGATGGGGTTTCACCATGTCAGCCAGGCTGGTCTTGAACTCCTGACCTTAGGTGATCCACCCACCTCAGCCTCCCAAAGTGCTGGGATTACAGGCATGAAAATTCTTAAAATAAAAATATATATTCTCCTAGAAACTGTTTATGGAGTCCAAGGAAAAATTATGTTTAGGTACCATGTAGGTAACATGTTTATATATTTACCAAACATTTGTGTATCTGTTATGGGGATATAAAGATAATGATTAAGTTCTTGCCTGAGATAACTCATAGAGGAAGACATTTCTGTAGACCAGTAATTGGAATGGTGAAAAGTAATAGTGGATGTTTGCACAAAATGTGGAGGGAGCATAGAAAAGGTAGCAATTAACTCGTAAGTGGGTTTGGGAAGCTTTCCTGGAGGAGGTGATATTGGAGCTCTTCGGCAGACAAGTAGGACTTTGTCAGGCCTATGAGAGATCTATTGGGCATTCTTTTCTAGGTGGAGGTAATAGCGGCGTAAGGTGAAAGTTCGAAAGCATGGTGTGCTCAGAGTGACATCAGGGTATATGTGAGAAAGATAGGCATGGATTATGAAGTTTTATGTAGCACACTGACTCATTGGGAATGTAATAGGTCAGCAGTTTTTAACATGCTTAGGTCACAGACCTATTCCATAGTATTCTAGAAAGTATGTGTACCATAATGTAAATACTCAAATATTTGCATCTTCTCTGAAGCCCATTCATGTATCCCTCCCCAAAAACAACTGCTCTTGTAGGTGTAGAGAAGCCAGTGAACAATTTTGGGTAAAGGAATGATATCAGATTTTATTTTGCTCTGAGGCCCCTGTGAAGAATGAACTGGGACAGTTCTACCTCCTCACAGAGGAGGTAGCTGTTACTGTTTTATATAGTTGGTATTCTACAAGGAGAAATGGGAGGCTGGGTGTGGTGGCTCACGCCTGTAATCCTAGCATTTTGGGAGGCCGAGGAGGTGGATTGCCTGAGCTCAAGAGTTCGAGACCGGCCTAAGCAACATGGTGGAACCCCCTGTATAGTAAAATACAAAAAATTAGCCAGGCATGGTGGCGTGTGCCTGTAGTCCCAGCTATTCGGGAGACTAAGGCGTGAGAATCGCTTGAACCCAGGAGGTGGAGATTGCAGTTGCAGTGAGCCAAGATCATGCTACTGCACTCCAGCCTGGGCGACAGAGTGAGATTCCATCTCAAAAGAAAAAAAAAAAGAAAGAAAGAAATGGGAGAGAACAATATTTAAAGCTAAAAATTGTTTAGAATTGATGATAAATACTAATCTCTAGATTTAAGGAGCAGATTAAGTCACTATAGTCCTTCTCAGTGGGGGTTTCATGAGATAATTATCATAAATCCCTAAGGCTATGGTTCTTAAAGCATGAGCTCCTTCCTGATCTGCAGTGTCAACATCACCTGGGAATCTATTAGAAATGCCGATTCCTGGCAAGACCGCAGACCTGGTGACTCAGAAATTGGGTGTGGAATCTATAAGTCTGTATTGTAATAAGTTCCCAAATGTTTGTGTTGCAAGCTGAAGTTTGAGTACTTCTGCTCTAGGGCATTCATGGTACACATACCCTTTGTACATATGGCATAGTATTTGAAGAATCTTTGGGAAAATTAAGATGGTAGTCACTCTTAAATAGTTTTTTATTCTTCGCTTTGGTTGTGCCTAGAAGTAGACACAACCTGTATCTGTAAGTAGAAAAATATAAGTAGATAATTCAGTGCATTCTAGTAAAATTACTGAACATTAAATATAAAGTAATAAAGCAGCGAGAGAGAGAAAAGTCATTTATAGCTGAACAGCAGTTAGTTTAGCAGACTTATCAAGAGCATTAATAGAAGCCAAAACCAAATAGAATAATATCATTAAAGTGCCAAGGAAAACTAAAATAACTTTCCTTTTTTTTGTTTGAGACAGAGTTTCGCTCTTATTGCCCAGGCTGGAGTGCAATGGCACGATCTCAGCTCACCACAACCTCCGCCTCCTGGGTTCAAGCAGTGCTGCTGCCTCAGCCTCCCAAGTAGCTGAGATTACAGGTGCACACCACCACGCCTGGCTAATTTTTGTATTTTTAGTAGAGACGGGGTTTCACCATGTTGGTCAGGCTGGTCTCGAACTCCTGACCTCGTGATCTGCCCACCTCGGCCTCCCAAAGTGCTGGGATTACAGGCATGAGCCACCATGCCTGGCCGGAAAAATAAAATAACTTTCAAAACTGTCATTCTAAAGTGAAGAAATATATTTTCAGATGGAGATGAAGAGTTTACCACTCATAGACCATTAGCAAAAGAACTACTTACCGGAGGTAGTTGTACTTTATAAGAGGAAGTTGAACCCAGAGCGTAGAAAAGGATGCAAGACACAAAGTTAGCACAGAAATTGGTAAACCTATAGACAAATCTAGACAACTTGATTGTATAAAACAGCATAACAGACACACAAGAATTAATTACTGTTCTAGAAAAAAACATATAAGACAGGAGGGGTGGTAATCTGAGTTACTGTTTTTTGAGGTCCGGTTCTTAAAAAGGAGAGTAATAATATTGATTCTACTTACAAGTAATCCTATTAAAAATGTAAGTAAAAGTAAGCTGGGTGTGGTGGCACATGCCAATAGTCCCAGCTACTCAGGAGATCAAGGTGAGAGGATTACTTGAGCCTAGGAGTCCAAGACGAGCTTGGGCAACATAGCAAGACTGTCTCCATTAAAAAAAAAAAAAAAAAAAAGTGCACCTTCCATATCATTAGAGTAAGTGGAGGGAAGGTAGTAGAGAAAACAGTCCACTAGAATGTAGGAAAAGAGGAAAAAGAAAAGAAGGCCGGGTGCGGTGGCTCATGCCTGTAATCCCAACACTTTGGGAGGCCAAGATATGTGGATCACTTTAAGGTCAGAAGTTCAAGACCAGCCTGGCCAATATGGTAAAACCCTGTCTCCACTAAAAATACAAAAATTAGCCGGGTGTGGTGGCAGGCGCTCTTAATCCCAGCTACTTGGTGGTCTGAGGCAGGAGAACCGCTTGAACCTGGGAGGTGGAGGTTGCAGTGAGCCGAGACCCCACCACGGCACTCCAGCCTGGGTGACAGAGTGAGACTCCATCTTCAAAAAATAAAATAAATTTAAAAAGGGGGAAAGCAAAGAAAAAACATAGTGTAGTAAAAACAAAATAAGGCATAGGAAATAATTTCAACTTTATCAGTTTTATAAATCAGTTTATATAAGTGTTTATAGAAATGTAAACAGATTAAACTTACCAGAGAAAACAGAGATTCCAGAATGAGATTTTTTTATTTAAAGTCAGCAAACAAAATAATTATATTACTGTTTATGAGTAATGAATCTGAAACATTCTTTTTTTTTTTTTTTTTTTTTTTTTGAGAGAGTCTCGCTCTGTTGCCCAGGCTGGAGTGCAGTGGCACAATCTCGGCTCACTGCAAGCTCCACCTCCCAGGTTCACGCCATTCTCCTGCATCAGCCTCCTGAGTACCTGCGACTACAGGTGACTGCCACCACGCCCGGCTAATTTTTGTATTTTTAGTAGAGACAGGGTTTCACCTTGTTAGCCAGGATGGTCTCGATCTGCTGACCTTGTGATCCGCCCGCCTCGGCCTCCCAAAGTGCTGGGATTACAGGTGTGAGCCACCATGCCTGCCCGTGAATCTGAAACATTCTAACACAAGGAACCAAAAGAAAGCTTGCATAAGTATATGAATTTTAAGAAAAATTAGAAAATTAGATTAGGCAGAAGTATTATCAATGATAAAGAGATTCATTCACAAGGAATGAGATAATTTACTGGGAAGACTTAAGTATTTCTAAGAGATTCAGTGAGCGGAGATTGCAACACTGCCCTCCAGCCTGGGCAACAGAGCAAGACTCTGTCTCAAAAACAGAAACAAAAAAAAGTGAGGTTGAAGTGAATGATCTAAGTATTTAACATAAGCATTCCAAAGAAAGAAGAAAATGATGATGCTAAAAGTAGAAATTAATGATGGAAAACAAACAATAGAGAGGCTCAATTAAACCAAAATCTGGTTCTTTGAAAAGACTGATGAAAAGATGAGTCTCTAAAAAGATGAATCAAGGGCTGGGTGTGGTGGCTCATGCCTGTAATCCCATCGCTTTGGGAGGCCGAGGCAGGTGGATCACCTGAGGTCAGGAGTTCGAGACCAGCCTGGCCAATATGGTGAAACCTTGTCTCTACTAAAAATACAAAAAATTAGCTAGGTGTGGTGGTACACGCCTGTTGTCCCAGCACTCGAGAGACTGAGGCGGGAGAATCGCTTGAGCCAGGGAGGCAGAGGTTGCAGTGAGCTGACATCACGCCACTGTACTCCAGCCTGAGCGATAGAAAAAAAACAAAACGAAAAATGATGAATCAAGGCAAAGGAAAGCACAAATAATGTTATTAAAAATGTGAAGAACGATAACTACAAGTTTAATAGAGTTTCAAATAAAATTTATAGAGTTTTATGCCAGTACATTTGAATGACATAGGAACAGACAAAACTGGCTATTTTCTAGAAGAATGTACCAAACAAAACTGAAATAATTTACTTTCAGGAGTAGATTGAAATCCTGAAGGCCAGGAGCAATGGCTCACGCCTGTAATCCCAGCATTTTGGGAGGCCGAGGCGGGTGGATCACGAGGTCAGGAGATCAAGACCATCCTGCCTAACATGTTGAAACCCCGTCTCTACTAAAAATACAAAAAAATAGCCAGGCGTGGTGGTGGGCGCCTGTAATCCCAGCTACTTGAGAGGCTGAGGCAGGAGAATGGCGTGAACCCGGGAGACAGAGCTTGCAGTGAGCCGGGATTGCGCCACTGTGCTCCAGCCTGGGCGACAGAGCAAGACTCCGTCTCAAAAAAAAAAAAAAAGAAATCCTGAATAGATGTAATATCAATAAAATTAAAATCAGCAATTAAAAATATACCTCTTCCTTCCTCATGCAGCCATCAGATGGGTTTACAAAGTTCTACTATACCTTTAAGAAACAAATTGTTCATATTTTATATAATTTTCAAGAATAGAGAAAGAGGCAAAGTTATTCAGGTTAATAAATTTTGAAGCCAATATAACCTTCATACCAATAATGGCCAAAGACAATATGAGAGAGGATATTGGCCTTTGTCAATTTTATTTATTTAGAATTTTTATCTAGTACCTTAAATAGTTACAAAATAAATTGAAGTTATTTAAAAAATTTTTATTACTAGAAAATTCAAGCATATAGAAAAGCAGATTTAAGTGGAATATTGAACCCCATTCTACTCATCCTCCAGCTTCAGAAATGACCACCTCATGGACAATGTTATTTTATTTAGATGCCCATTTACTTCTCCCTTTTCATATTATTTGAGAGTAGATTCTACAATTACAACATGTAATCTGTAAATATTTTAATGTATGTCTTTAAAAGACAGTTAAACAAAACTGTAATACTGTTATCACATCTAAAGATAATTTTTTGTTTGTTTTAGAGACAGAGTCTTACTCTGTTTTCCAGGCTGGAGTGCAGTGTCCACATTATAGCTCACTATAGCTTCAAACTCCTGGGCTCAAGCAATCCTCCTGCCTTAGCCTCCTGAGTAGCTAGGACTACAGATATGCACCACCACTTTGGCTAATTTATTTTTTGTAGAGATAGGGTCTTGCCATGTTGCCCAGGCTGGTCTCAAATTCCTTGCCTCAGGTGATCCTCTTGCCTTGGCCTTCGAGAAGTGCTGGGGTTATAGGCATGAGCCGCTGTGCCTGGCCTAAAAATATATATATATATATATTTTTTTGAGACCAGTCTCACTTTGTGGCCCAAGCCAGAGTACAGTCGCAAGATTTCAGCTCACTGCAGCCTCAAGCTCCAGGGCTCAGGTGATCCTCCCACCTTAGCCTCCCAAGGAGCTAGGATCACAAGCGCACATCACCACATCTGGCTAATTTGTGTGTGTGTGTGTGTTTTTTTTTTTTTTTTTTTTTTTTTTTTTTTTTTTGTAGAGATGGGGTTTTGCCATGCTGCCCAGGCTGGTCTCGAACTCCTGGGCTCAAGCAGTCCACCTGCCTCAACCTCCCAAAGTGCTAGGATTACAGGCCTGAGTTATCGCATCTAGCCCCAAAATGATTTTTTAATATCAAATTGAATATCTGTAATCAGTGTTCAAATTGTCAATGGTTTCAAAAGTTTTATGTTTATATAAGTTTTTAAATACTTTTAATCAACATCCATGTAAGGTTCTTACATGGCAATTGGTTGATCTCTCAAGTATCTTTTATACAAAGATAATGCATTCTCTCTTCTCCATTTCCAACAAACTACTTGGACTTAGAGGTTTAATCAGATTTTAGTTTTTTAAGTTTTGGCAGGATTCTTACAGGTGGTGGTGTGTTTTTCCACCAGGAAGTACATATATGGATGTTTTTGTGTGAAACTTAGCAGCCATTTGTTTGTAATTCATTAATTCAGTAGGGGTTCAAAATGATAGTGTTCTAATTTTGTCATTTTATTTATTATGTATAAAGTCTGTAGAGATAAACTTGCATATCTACTGTTTTGTTACCCAGGGATGGAGTTGTCATAGGAAAGGCAGGATAAATGCTTCATTCTTTCTCTTCATGTATGAATGTTCGAAAATGAGTTGATTCCCTAGCATCCTTCAAAGATACTTAAAACAATTTTTTTAAAGAATTATGAAATCATGGATATATGTGTTTAGATATATTTGATTTATATATGATGTATTCTAACTATTGATATACCATCAGAATCCATTGGACCCAATTTTAATTTTTCAGTTTCCTTTTTAAGCAGGCTTTTATCCTTTCTTAAGAAATGTTGTAAAGAACAAAGAGGGCTGGGCGTGGTGGCTCACGCCTGTAATCCCAGCACTTTGGGAGGCCGAGGCAGGTGGATCACTTGAGGTCAGGAGTTTGAGACCAGCCTGGCCAACGTGGTGAAACCCTGTCTACTGAGAACACAAAAATTAGCTGGGCGTGCTGGCAGGCGCCTGTAATCCCAGCTACTCGGGAGGCTGAGGCAGGAGAATCATTTGAACCTGGGAGGTGGAGGTTGGAGTGAGCCAAGATTGTGCCATTGCACTCTAGCCTGGGTGACAACAGTGAAACTCTGTCTCAAAAAGCAAAACAAAGAAAATTTATTTTTTATTAACAGATTATAGTGGCTTTAGTGATGTATAATTGACACACAGTTAATTGCACATATTTGAAGTGTACAGTTTGATAAATTTTGATATATCTACACTTGTGAAACTGTCACCACAATCAATAAATGGACCTGTTTCCACCACCTCTTCCCTACTGTAGGCAACTACTGTTGTACTTTATGTCACTATAAAATACTTTGCATTTTCTAGAGTTTTATGTAGATGAAGTCATACAGTATGCATTCTTTTTTTTTTGGTCTGGCTTTTTTTACTCAGAATAATTATTTTTACAGTCATTCATGTTATGTCAATCCTTTTGATTGTGGTGTTCATTTTTTTCACTTTTTTTTTTTGTTTGTTTTGTTTTGAGACAGAGTCTCACACTGTTGCTCAGGCTGGATGCAATGGTGTGATCTCGGCTCATTGCAACCTCCGCCTCCTGGGTTCAAATGATTCTCCTGCCTCAGCCTCTTGAGTAGCTGGGATTATAGGTGTGCACCACCATGCCTGGCTAATTTTTGTATTTTTAGTAGAGACGAGGTTTCACCATGTTGGCCAGGCTGGTGTCGAACTCCTGACTTCGTGATCCACACGCCTTGGCCTAACAAAGTACTGGGATTATAGGTGTGAGCCACTGTGCCTGGCCCGTTTTTTTCACTTTTATATGGTGTTCATTCCTTTTTATTGCTGGGTAGTATTCCATTGTATGGATATGCCACAATTTGTTTAGCTGTTTGCCTGCTGATGGACATCTGGGTTGTTACCAGTTTTTGGCTCATAAAAATAAAACTGCTGTGAACAGTTGTCTGCAAATCTTTGTATGGACCTATGCTTTCATTTCTTTTGGGTTAATATCTAGGAGTAGAATGGCTGCATCATATGGTAATTAAATGTTTTACCTTTTAAGAAATTGTCAAACTATGTTCCAACATGGTTGTTTTGTTTTACATTTCTTTTTTTTTTTTTTTTTTTGAGACCACGTGTCACTCTGTTGCCCAGGCAGGAGTGCAGTGGCATGATCTCCGCTCACTGCAACCTCTGCCTCCCAGGTTCAAGTGATTCTCCTGCCTCAGCTTCCTGAGTAGTTGGAATTACAGGCACCTGCCATTATGCCCGGCTAATTTTTGTACTTTTAGTAGAGATGGGGTTTCACCATGTTGGCCAAGCTGGTCTCGAACTCCTGACTTCAGGTGATTTGCCTGCCTCAGCCTCCCAAAGTGCTGGGATTACAGATGTGAGTCTCCACGCCTGGCCTTGTTTTACATTTCAACCAACAGTGTATGAAAGATCCAGTTCTTCCATGTTCTCATCAACACTTGGTATGGTCAGTTTTAAGCATTCTAATAGGTGTGTGGTAGTATTCCCTTGTCGTTTTAATTTGCATTTTTCTAATGACCAGTGATATTGAGCAGTTTTCTTTTTTTCTTTTTGAGACCAAGTCTCACTCTGTCACCCAGGCTGGAGTGCAGTGGCGCCATCCCAGCTCACTGCAACCTCCATCTCCCGGGTTCAAGCAATTCTCCTGCCTTAGCTTCCTGAGTAGCTGGGATTACAGGTGAGCACCACCACACCCAGCTGATTTTTATATTTTTTTTAGTAGAGAGGGTTTCACCATGCTGGTCAGGCTGATCTCAAACTCCTGACCTCAAGTGATACACCCACCTCAGCCTCCCAGAGTGCTGGGATTACAGGTGTGAGCCACCATGCCCGGCCTCCGAGCATTTTTTAATGTTCTTATTTGCTATTTATATATCTTTTCTGGTTAATATCCAAATCGTTTACATGTTTTTAATTGGGTTGTTTTCTTAAAGTTGTTTTAAGAGTTCTATATGTGTGTATGTATATATATATATGTGTATGTGTATATGTGTGTGTGTGTATATGTGTGTGTGTATATATTCTTGATACAAGTTCCTTATCAGGTATGTCATTTGAAAATATTTTTTTCCCAGTCTGTTGCTGGTCTTTCTCTAACAGTATTTTTGTTTTTTCCCATCCCCTCTAGCAGTGTTTTTTGTAGAGAAGTTTTAAATTTTGATGAAGTCTAATTTTTCAGTTTGTTCTTTTCTGGTTTGTGCTTTTGATGTAAGAAATCTTTGCCTAACCCAAGGTTGCAATGACTTTCTCCTAGAGGTTTTAATAGTTTTAGATTTTACATTTATAACTGGGATCCAATTTGAATTAAACTTAATATTTATTGCAAGGTATCTGTCAAAAAAAATTTTTTTGGCAAATGGATACTTAGTGGTTCCAACATTTGTTGAAAAGACAAAATCATGAACATATTTTTCTGCATCCATCATCAAGCATGTTCTCTTGATACTCACTTGGGAGCTCTCAACTGCTTATTTTAAAGTAAAATATAGGCTGGGCACAGTGGCTCATGCCTATAATCCTGGCACTTAGGGAGGCCAGGGCAGGTGGATCACTTGAACTCAGGAGTTCAAGACCAGCCTGGGCAACATAGCAAAACCCCATCTCTACAAAAAATTCAAAAATTAGCTGATTGTGGTGGCTCATGCCTCTGGTCCCAGCTACTTGGGAGGCTGAGGCCTCACAGGAGGATTGCTTGAGCCTAGGAGGCAGAGGTTGCAGTGATCTGCAGTCATACCACTGCACTCCAGCCTGGAGGACAGAGTGAGACCCTGTCTTAAAAAAAAAAAGTAAAATATAAATATATGAGTATTTATGTATTGATTTTAAAAGGAAAGAAATAAATGTAAATAGATACTTTTATAGTTTTTTTGACAAACATGATATCAGTTGGAAAACATAGAAAGATTCAGTTGGAAAACATGAAAGATTAAATGGATACTTATATCTATTTATATAATAATCATAAGCAATACAGTAGGAGAAGCAAGCTAATTTGTACCCAGAGTACATTGCATTGATTAAGGTGAAGTTGGTCACCAGCCACTAGACCAGGACACATTGGTTGTTTTTGGAGATATACTAATCAAATTGTCAATTTAATTTCCCCCATCTTTCCCTGTTCTTGCCACAGTTTTGCCAATGTTTTGAGGTTGGAATGGGGCACAGTATTTCTTTTTGGTTATTCCCTACAGGAGATGCTTAGGGAACAGTGAAAAGTGTTCTATCCTTTTTGTACTTTTGGCTGTCTTTTCTCTTGTGACACCTAAGAGATTGGGGAGGCACTTTAGGATCATAAGAACCCAGACATTTCCTTATTGTATTATTTCATCCAATCTGGAGAAAGTTCAATAAAAAATGAGTTAATCCAGTTACCGTATCTGAAACTTTAATAGTTTCTCAGTGACATATGTTTTCTCTTGTAGAGTTAAACAGTCTAAAACTCAATCCCAGAGTAATGCTTGATCCAGTATGGGAAAATGGATTTGTTTTCATTATGATAATACTAGTTCTTTTATTGTCTGCTTTTTATTTTATTTTTACATTTATTTTTATTTATTTTTTAAGAGACGTGGTCTCACTATGTTGCCCAGGCTGGAGTGCAGTGGCTATATACAGATATGATCCCACTATTGATCAGCATGAAGTTTTGAACCTGCTCCATTCCGAACTAGGCTGTTTCACGCCTTCTTAGGCAACCTGATGGTCTCTCATTCCTAGGAGGGCACCATATTGCTACCGAACTTAGTGTGGACACCCAACCAGCATAGTGCACTACAACCTAGAACTCCTGCGCTGAAACAGTACTCCCACCTCAGCCACCCAAGTAGGTAGGACCGCAGATGCACACCAACATGTTTGGCCCATTGGCTTTTTAAAAAATAAATTGTTTCTCATCATTTCCATTATAACAAGACTATTCATAGTTTTATTCATGAAAACAAATTTTCAGGGCAATATTTGTGATGGTAAAGCACAATGTTTTATTAGAGAAAAATAAAGCAACTTAATATATTTAGAGACTTAGTGCATACCAACATTAAACAAATGATAAAATGCTATTAAAATGTTTTGGGTGGTTCTTTACTAGTTGTTTGGAAAACTTTTTGAATGTTTAAACTATCAGAATTCTTAATTTGTATATAAAAGATTAGACCTAGTATTCATAGTAGGAAATGGTGTATCATTAAAATGTAAGAATAGGTGAATTTGTAATAGGTTTATATTTTTCAGCCTTTCAGGTGCCCTTTCAAGCTTGTGGGTTTAAGTTTGATTATATTGGGAAAACCTTGCTAACTAGCACATCAGGGTTAGGGAGAGGCTTGCTGAAGTAACTTCAGGCACTTGATTGAACTGAGAATTTATTAAGTAACAAGTCTAGCATAATTTTATGGGAGCTGGAGGGTAGAGAGTTATTCAAGTGAAACAAATTTCATGTTAAGAAATTTGGGGCCAGGTATGGTGGCTCACGCCTGTAATTTCAGCACTTTGGGAGGTTGAGGTGGATGGATCACTTGAGCCAAGGAGTTCCAGACCAGCCTGTGTAACACAGTGAGAATGTGTCTCTACAAAAAATAAAAAAATTAGCCAGGCATGGTGGTACGTGCCTATAGTCCCACTACTTGGGAGGCTGAAGTGGAAGGATCACTTGAGCCTAGGAGGATGAACCTGCAGCGAGCCAAGATCGCACCACTGTACTCCAGCCTGGATGACAGAGTGAGACCCTGTCTCAAAAAAAAAGAAAAGAAAAAAAGAAAAATTTTGGCAGTGCTTATGATTCTGTACCGAATTATGTGATGTGAACAGATTTCTTAACTTCACACAGAACAGTTTTGGTTGGAGAGGTTAAGAGAGCTCTGTTGGGAGAATTACGTGTACTTGTAGGGTGTCTTAAAGCCAGTTACTGTGTTTGTTTTGCTTGAGGGATGATTCTTTGTGACTCTTGGGTTCTGTAAAGGAGTTATGTGATAAATACATTTTACCCTGTTGCTGGAACAATCTGTGGGTGATGGGTAAGAACTCAGGTAGGACTAAATTTGAAAACATAAAATAAATGTTTTGATACTAAGAAACAAGAAGAAACTTTTTTTTTTTGAACATGGGATATGAAATCCTAAAATAACAAAAAAGTGGCACATGTAGCTGGGTGCGGTGGCTCACACCTGTAATCCCAGCACTTTGGGAGGCCTAGGTGGGTGGATCATGAGGTCAGGGGTTCGAGACCAGCCTGGCCAATATGGTGAAACCCCAGCTCTACTAAAAATAGAAAAATTAGCTGGGCGTGGTGGTGTGTGCCTGTAGTCCCAGCTACTCGGGAGGCTGAAGCAGGAGAATGGCTTGAACCCGGGAGGCGGAGGTTGCAGTGAACCGAGATGGCACCACTGCACTCTAGCCTGGGCAACAGACCGAGACTCCGTCTCAGAAAAAAAAAGGCACATCCTTAGTAGATAAGGTTTGGTAGTTGGAAAATTTGGGAATGTTTAAAGAGTTTTCTTACAGTTTTGGCTTCCGATGCTGGTTTTGGTCTCTGTAATGTGGAAGGGACATTTAACTAAAAACTTCAGGCCAGGCGCCGTGGCTCACGCCTGTAATCCCAGCACTTTGGGAGGCTGAGGCGGGCAGATCACTTGAGGTCAGGAGTTCAAGACCAGCCTGGCCAACATGGCAAAACCCTGTCTCTACTAAAAATACAAAAATTAGCTGGGCGTGGTGGTGCATGGTTGTAATCCCAGCTACTCTCAAGGTTGAGGCAGGAGAATCACTTGAACCCACGTGGCGGAGGTTGCAGCGAGCCAAGATTGTGCCACCGCTCTCCAGCCTGGGCGACAGAGGGAGACTCCGTCTCAAAATAATAAATAAAAAATAAAATAAAAAGTGGGAACCTGCAGGTACTATAATATGTGTGGCTATAAGGTCTTTTGTTATATTATGTAACTATCCATTTATGTTGTGAAAGCTTGGGAAGTTACTTTAGGCCTTTCTGTTAAGTAAATTACAGAAGAAAAATGTATCTGTTTATGTAGTTAAGACTTTGTTGTGTTCTCATTCATCAGGTAATTATTGAACATCTACTTGATGCCTACTTTCAGCATCTGCATGTGTGTGTGAATATTAAATATCACACCAAGACATTGTTCAGAGGAGACAGAATAGTGAGCTGAGATAAATGAGAATGTCTCTATGGAAGATTAGACTGGAGCATGAACTTGAAATATGAGTAAGATTGGATGGGATGGAAGTGGGTGGATGGGAATCACACTTGGAGATGATTAAAGTCATAAAACTAGAAATATGCAGTTCATCTTCAAGTGACAGTGAGGAGGAGACTTTTAAGGGTGGCATGATAGGTTCCTGTTTGGGTGGAGTGAAAGGTGAGGTTTTAAAGGTAAATTGGGACTGTTGTATGGATGGTCATGCTATGAGGGGTTTAAGTTTTTTCTTGTAAGCAAGTGTTTGAGCAAGATCTTAATATGGTGTTTTAGAGCTGGGCATGGTAGCGTGTGCCTGTAGTCCTAACTACTTGGGAGGCTGAGGTGGGAGGATTGCTTGAGCCTAGGAGTTTGAGACTGGCGTGGGTCAACATAGTGAGATCTCTTCTCTAAAACCAAACCAAAACAAAACAAAATGGTTTTTTGGGAAAATAATTGTCTGGAATGGCTTGGGGAATCTTATTAAGATTAGAGGCAGGGAAACCAATTAGGAAGGTGTTATAATGATTGAAAAATGAATGAAAGGGTAGCATATATTGAATATCTGCTATGTGTAATGCAGTGTTCTAGGTTTTCATATGTATTATATTTATTTTTCACAGCAACCTTAAGAGGTTCGTGTTAATAAGCCTCTGGTTTTCCTTTTTTTTTTCTTTTTTTTTTTTTTTGAGATGGAGTCTCGCTCTGTCGCCCAGGCTAGAGTGTAGTGGCGCAATCTCGGCTCACTGCCAGCTCCGCCTCCCGGGTTCACACCATTCTCCTGCCTCAGCCTCCCGAGTAGCTGGGACCACAAGCGCCTGCCACCACGCCCAGCTAATTTTTTGTATTTTTAGTAGAGAGGGGGTTTCGCCGTCTTGGCCAGGATGGTCTCGATCTCCTGACCTTGTGATCCGCTCGCCCTGGCCTCTCAAAGTGCTGGGATTAAAGGCGTGAGCTACCCAGCCAAGCCTCTGGTTTTCAAGACACTGAATTTCAGAGAAGTTAATTTTTTTGCTCAGAGAGTCTGCTAACTTTTAGTGGGTATGCATAGATCTGCTGCTTTCAAACAGGTATATGTTATATGGCAATACTGTACTTTAATTCCCTATTAATGGAAATCTGGGTTTCCATTTTTTAATTGTTTTACTAGCAATGCTACAATAAATATTCTTACACATATCTTTGTACATAGTTTCTAGTACTGTATTTCTGTAGAAGAAACTCCTAGAAGTGGAACTAAGTTCCTGGATTAAAATGGCCTTTAAAACAAATGGTATAGGAGGAAGGATCCTGAATGGGTAATGGATCATGATTGTCATGACAGTTTTTAGAATCTTAGTAAAGATACAGTGTACTTCGTACTACATGAAAAACTAATAGAGCATATCCCTGCCAAGTATAACAGAAAGCCATGAAATATTAGAATGAAAGGCCCTAAAATAATTCATTCCTTAATTTTACTGTTAAGGCTCTTGAAATCTAGAAAGTTTTTATTATTCCTGAAATAGAGCAGGGATTAGGATGTAGATACTCAGATTTTTCGTTGACTATTCTAAGTGTAGTATTTTCCTTTCCTAAAGTAAATTTAAGGAGATAACAATATTTACATTTCTTTTCTTTTTTTTTTTGAGATGGAGTCTCACTTTGTCACCCAGGCTGGAGTGCAGTGGCACGATCTCAGCTCACTACAACTTCTGCCTCCTGGGTTCAAGTGATTCTTGTGCCTCAACCTCCTGAGTAGCTGGGACTACAGGCACGCACCACCATGCGCAGCTAATTTTTTTTTTTTTTTTTTTTTTGAGATGGAGTCTCACTCTGTTGCCCAGGCTGGAGTGCAGTGGCATGCAACCTTTTGGAGTTGTATGCTCACTGCAACCTCTGCCTCCCAGGTTCAAGCAATTCTCTGCCTCAGCCTCCTGAGTAGCTGGGATTACAGGTAACTGCCACCACGCCCGGCTAATTTTTGTCTTTTTAGTAGAGATGGGGTTTCACCATCTTTGCCAGGCTGGTCTTGAACTCCTGACCTCGTGATCCTCCTGCCTCGGCCTTCCAAAGTGCTGGGATTACAGGCATGAGCCAGCACGCCTGACCCTATTTTATATTTTTAGGAGCAACGAGGTTTCACCATGTTGGCTAGGCTGGTCTTGAACTCCTGGTCTTGAGTAATCCACCTGCCTTGGCCTCCCAAAGTGCTGGGATTACAGGCGTGAGCCACTGCGCTCGGCCCCACATTTCTTTCCATTGTGTTTTTGTGTGTGTGTGTGTGTGCGCACGCACACTCCTCACATGCTTGTGACTGCTGTTTTCTGCCATTTTTACTTAATATTACCTCATAATGGGTTATGAAATTTTGATGGGTTCCAAAAGTATTAAATGTTTAGTTACCCTTTCCTCTCCTCCATTCCTTTCCTATTAACCAAGTAAAGTGATAAACAGATACATTCTTATGTTTAGATGAGTTAAGATGGGAAAAGAAGATGAGATTTTTATCTTTATTTAAAAGGAAAGCCTGATGAGTTAAAAAAAAAAAAAAAAAAGCTTTCAGAAACAGTGATCTGGAGGATTAGTCCACCCACTTTTTTTCCTATTTGTTTTAAATTGGTAGTCTAGAATTATATTTTGTTGGTAAGCTGTGGTTTGATTACCCATTCCTTGTTGGGCATTTTGGCTTTTTTTCTAAATCTCAAAACTTTTTAAATTTCCAATTATTTGTTGCTAGTATTATAGAAGTACAATTGATTTTTGTATATTGGCTTTGTATCCTGAAGGATGAAGAAAAGGGTATAATATATATTGAATATCTTGTTAAACTCCCTAATTAGCTCTAGTAGCTTTAGGATTTTCTGTACAGATAATCGTGTCTATGAAAAAACCTTTTTACTTCTTTATTTTCAATTTTTATGCCTGTGATTTCTTTTTTTTTTTTCTTTTTGCCTTATGGTGTTGTCTAGGCCTTCAAACACCATTTTGAATAGAAGTGGTAAGAGTGCAATGAGATAAACATAAATGCATAACAATGTTTTTTTCTTCCTTTGCTTTCTGAGTTTGTATAAATTGATGAACTGTTTCTTTTACCAATATGAAATGTCTTTTATCTCCAGTAATAATACTGTCTCAAAGTCTGCTTCATCTAAAATTTATAGCTTCCCCAGCTTTCTTATAGTGTTTACATGCTATATTTTTTCTTTTAACATGAATTTCCTTTATAACATACTTTTACCTTTTACTTTTAATGTAAATCTCTTTCTTATAGTGTTTCTTGTAGCTTTCTTATAGTGTTTACATGCTATATTTTTTCTTTTAACATGAATTTCCTTTATAACATACTTTTACCTTTTACTTTTAATGTAAATCTCTGTCTCTTAAATAGCATGTAGTGTGGTGCTGCCTTTTCTTTTTTTAACTTATTCTTGTCTCTGCTTTTTAAGTAGGGTGTTTAATCCATTACTATTTAGTTATTTATATGGTTAGGTTACTCACTTTTATTTTGATTTAATCTGGTCCACAGAAGCATTTCATGATCAGGTCCAGGTTGTCCTGAGAATTTTCTCAGTGGACTACCTAAGTCTCAGTGAAGTTCTTTGACTAGCCTTAGCCTGCTTTTCTGACGAATTAGAAATCACTGGTACCTAAAGTATTTTTTTCTAGTTCTATATTTGTACTGTCAGTACTTCTTGAAATTTTTTTTCTTAAAAGTAGTTTCTAGCCTTAGCAGTATCATAAATTGTCAGATGCATGAGAAAACTTGGTAGTCTTTTCAGTATTCAGATAGAGGGTCAACTGAATATTGGTTTCCACTTATAGCAACATAAATATCTGTTAAAACCTGTAACAGCTATGAATAGTGATATGCTTTGTTATGGATCTCAGTGATACTCATTACTGGTTGTATCATCTTGACCAAGACCTTTAATTACAGAGAATTCAGGTAAAATGGAGATAATACCTGCATTGCAAGTTTTTTTTTTTATTAGGGATAATGTACACAAATGCATAGTAGTACCTTGTACACAGTTGGTACTCAATAAATTATATTTTCGAAAAATCATAGAATGTCAGCACTAGAAAGGATGTTAGAAATTACCCAGATAGGGCCAGGTGCAGTGGCTCATGCTTGTAATCCCAGCACTTTGGGAGGCCGAGGCGGGTGGATCATTTGAGATCAGGAGTTCGAGACCAGCCTGGCCAACATTGTGAAACCCCATCTCTACTAAAAACACAAAAATTAGCTGGGCGTGGTGGCACACACCTGTAATTTCAGCTACTCAGGAATATGAGGCAAGAGTATCACCTGAACCTGGGAGGTAGAGGTTGCAGTGAGCTAAGATTGCACCACAGCACTCCAGCCTGGGCAACAAAGCTAGACTCTGTCTCAAAAAGAAAAGAAATTACCCAGATAATGAAACCAGTTCAGAATGGTTAAGTGACTGTTAACTGCCCTCCCTCCCCCGCCACATTAGGGTGTAAGCTCTTTGAGAACAGGGATGTTTTATATCTTTTATTTTGTGCTCTATAGAGGACAGTGATGGACTTTAGATACTTTGCTTCATTAAGTACATTTCAGACATACTATGATATCACATAAATTGTATTTTTATCTGGTTTAAAATTATTGGTAAACCTTTGAGAGTCACATAGCTCTTAGAATATACATTAGTGAAAATGTAATTTCAGGTTTGTCTAGGTATCAATAGAAATGAAGCAGGGAGTTTTTAGAAATACAGATTTCTAAATTTGTATATTCAATACTAGGAATGCTTTCAAGCAGGCATATTTAAGTTGTTTCTGTGTAGTTTTTTAGCTATGTCATCATCGTGAAATGCTACTGCATAGTGTATTCCTTCCTTTTGCCATAACTGTTTTCTTTTCCTTTTTTTTTTTGAGACTGAGTCTTGCTCTGTCGCTCAGGCTGGAGTGCAGTGGCGCTCCACCTCCTGGGTTCATGCCATTCTCCTGCCTCAGCCTCCCGAGTAGCTGGGACTACAGGCGCCTGCCACCATGCCTGGCTAATTTTTTTAAATTTTTTTAGTAGAGACGGGGTTTCACTGTGTTAGCCAGGATGGTCTCGATCTCCTGACCTTGTGATCTGCCCGCCTTGGCCTTGCAAAGTGCTGGGATTAGAGGCGTGAGCCACCGTGCCCGGCCCATAACTGTTTTCTTTAGTCCTCATCTCTTTGCTGCTATGCACACTTACAGACATCTCAAGCAGTGGACTTTTAATTTTTAAATTTCCCTTTTGAGCATTTTTACCCATTAGAAGGATTGGTACTTCATGAGTTTTATTCTTTTGTAGAGGTCTTAAAGAACAGAGAGGAAAAAAAAATAAAGAATAGAGATAACATTTACTTATATGTTTTTTAATAGAATAAAACTCATTTTATCTTGGAATTACCATATGGACCACTTTGTAAATCTAAGAAGCATCTGGGGATATTACTGGTCTTACTTTACCTATATATTGAAGCATTTTGTTATTTCATCCAGGAAATTATTTTATCAGTACTCATCAAAACTATACTTACAAAAAGGGGGCGAAAATAAAAAAAGAAAAATGTTGGAATTAGCTAGAATAGAAGTTGGCAAACTTTTTTGTGAAGGATGAGTTAGAAAATATTGTAGGTATTGTGGGCCACACTTGATCTCTGTGGCATATTATTCTTAAACAACCCTTTAAATATTTAAAAACCATTCTTAGCTCCCACGTCATACAAAACAGGTCGTGGGACCGATTTGGCCTGTGGGCCTTGGTTTGTCATTGCATTAACCTTCAATTTTCATGTTGCATTGCCCAAAAGATTATGCCATCTTTTAAGTAATATAAAAGGAGACTGGAGACACCATGTTTATGGTCTCTTTTTAGCTTTTATTGAACAGAATGTAAATTCATACTTTTAAATATTTTGTTCATAATGGCAAAGAGAAGAAAATGGACAGAGGAAGAAGTTTCACAATTATTAGACAAATCAGAAAATGAATACTGAAAGGTAAATTCTACACTGATGATGATGGTAAAGTGGATCATATAAGCAAAATTACCTACTATGAATCTTCAAATAAGATCTCATTATCTGAGTTTTCTCAACTAAAAATTTGATGATTGAACAGTGTATTTTTAAGGATCAAGAGAAAATATGAGGCTGGGTGTGGTGGCTTATGTCTGTAATCCCAACACTTTGGGAGGCTGAGATGGGTGCATCACTTGAGGTCAGGAGTTCCAGATTGGCCTGGCCAACATGGTGAAACCCCGTCTCCACTAAAAATTTGAAAATTAGCCGGGCGTAGTTGCACAGGCCTGTAATCCCAGCTACTCGGGAGGCTGAGGCATGAGAATTGCTTGAACCCAGGAGGCGGAGTTTGCAGTGAGCCAAGATCGTCCTACTGCACTCTAGCCTGGGCAACAGAGTGAGACTCTGTCTCAACAACAACCAAAAAAAAAAAAAAGAAAAAAGAAAAGAAAAGAAATATGGTATTCTACTCAGTCATTTAAGAAGAAGGAATTTCTCACATAATATTTCATCATGGACAAGTAGTAAAGGATGTGTTCTGCTATTCTTTTATCTCTTATATTTGTGCTCCAAAATAGACTGGATATGGTTTTATAAGTAGACAAATGCTGAAAGCAGGGGTGTATACAGAAGTGATTGGAATGAAATAGGTGTAGGAATGAAAAAAAAATCATTGGCTTGATCATTCTAAATAATGGTTATAAATCTAAAAATGAAAATATTTTGCAAAATATAGATCAGAGGATAGCCATCCTTACTTCAACAAATTATGAGCTGTTAAAGGCTTCAAAACTTCAAGCTTTCAGGTATTATATTATGGCAATGTAGATGCCAAAAAAAGAACAAGATACAATCATAAGCTATAACTTTAATATTAGATATCTGACTTATGAAATTTATAAAATGGATGTGTTCCATAAGATGGATGTGTTCCATGTTTATCCATGATGGTTGATGGGCAGTTGTATTCACAGGACATAGCCCATTTCGGCTATATCTTAAAAACAAGGAAAATGTGTAATGACTATCTGGATTTGCTGTACTTAAATACTTAGAAAAAATCTAATAAAGTTGTTTTCCACTATTTCCTGATTCTTCTCAACATTCTTTGTAAAATATGTGTGTGTGTGTGTGTGTGTGTGTGTGTGTGTAAAGTTTCCATTAGATGCAAATAACAAATGATGGTGGTGACTGCTTTTCCTTGTATACTGACAATAAAGAACTAGCTCCCTGTAGGAATTTTTCCTCTGAGTTGTGTTTTGTGTTAGGCTCTTGATTTACATGGAGGAGGGATGCTTTGAGAAAGAGTCTTAAAAAAAATTAGCTGCTGCATTTACTGTTAACAGTGTTTTAAAGAACTTGATCTAATTTACATTTGTTTTTTATATTAGGACTAGGTCATATATTTTGCTTGCTCTTCTGTTTTTGTATTATGATTTATAATTTATTATTTTTGCATCTATTTGATGATATGCTTTGATAATGATATGTTTTCTGGATTTTAGCATAATTCTAGATTTAAAAGAAATCAAATGGTAGAGTAAGGAGCTCCAGAAAATCCAGTCTTCCATAAAAGCAACAACAACACTGTCAGAAGATCACAGCTCACTGTAGTCTCAATCTCCTAGGCCTAAGTGATCCTCCCACCTCGACCTCCCAAGTAGCTAGGACTGCAAGCATGTACCACCTCGCCTGGCTAACTTTTGTAGAGACGGGGTCTCCCATGTTGCCCAGGCTGGTCTCAAACTTCTGGGCTCAAGCAATCCTCCTGTCTCAGCCTCGGAAAGTGTTGGGATTACAGGATATGAGCAACTGTGTCTGACCCAGAATCAACTTTTTTGGAACTCTGGTAACCAAAAGCTTGTAGCAATCAGGGGAACACTTAATCAAGAAAATACACTGAATCTCAGTAAGAACAGTGAGCTTTTTGGCATTTGGCTACCCTGGTCCCATCTGCTTCTCAGCTCAGTGATAGCCTTGAAAATAACAATCTCCATTCCTGGTACTGATACAGGGAGCAGGATAGACCTAATTCAGAAAGAATTGTAATTAACTTGTTTTCATCTGTCTGGTGGCTTGCTAGAAGACTGTTTAAAAAAAAAGAGGTCTGCCTTTATGTCACTTAACTTGGAACTCTTGATGGAAAAGTATCTACCTTGGGGGTGTTTGTTAAAAGTATTTACAGACATATGTTTTAGTTACTGTTGCCTGAGGCAAAGGAAAACAGTTGGAGTAAACCAAAACTAACTAGAAAGGTTGGGAATGAGATGCTTTGGGGAATAAGGGCTTTGGAATTCTCTGACATACTCTTGGTAATCTAGAAGGGTACGTGCATTCCCAGAGCTTTATGTATGCTCAGGAAAGACCCGAGAAAACCCAGAGCTCTCTCTTCTGGCTCACTTTAAGTCTCTGCACAAGCAGGAAGTGAAGACTAAGGTGGAGTTATAAACTGCCTGGCTGAATACTGAAGGCATGTCCCAACACGCAGAGCCCATCTGCAAAGACTGGCAGAATTTTTTGGTTGCAGAGGTTTAAGGAAATTTCTTTTTAATCACTAGCAGACTACTAACTAATGGAACAGAGACTTCACTGGCCACATATAACAAAGAAACAGACTTTACAAAATTAGTTCAGGCAAGTCATTAAATGAGGAAACAACACAACAAACAGCAACAACAAACCCCTAGAAGGTGGAAACATCTGATTTATAGCGTTGTCACATTGTACTATTCAAAATGTCCAGTTTTCTACGAAAAATTTTCAAACATACAAAGAAACAAAGTAAGGCTCTTATACAGACGAAACGAACAGAAACTTCCCCCAAGGAAGCACAGACAAAGACTTTAAGTAAGCTGTCTTTATTATGCTCAAATTGCTAAAGGAAACCAGGAGAATGATACATCATCAAATAGAGAATATCAATATAGAAATTATAAAAAGGAACTAAACAGTTTATAGCTGAAAAGTACAGTAACTGAATGGTTCACTAAAGGGCTTAGATAGCAGAATTGAGTAGACAGAAGAAAGAATCAGTGAAGTCGAAGATAAATTAATTGGAATATCCAGTTTGAAAAGCAGACCCTTAGAGACCTGTGAGACACCCTCAAGTGCACCAACATGCACAGCAGACACAGGGTAATGAGAGTAACATATGGAAAGGCAAGGGGGCTGGAAAGAATATTTGCTATGGTCTGAAATTCATTTGTGTCTTTTTATATGATGAGGTCCTAACCCCCAAGGTATTGGGAGGTAGGGACTTGGATAGTGACTGGGTCATGGGAGAGCCCTCATGAATGGGATTACCACTCTTAAGAGTAATAAGAAGATCACTTGCCCTACTACCATGTGAGAACACAGTGAGAAGGCACTGTCTGAACCAGAAAATGGACCTTCACCAGATACCAAATCTGCCAGTTCCTTGATCCTGGACTTCCCAGCCTCCAGAACTGTGAGAAATAAATTTCCAATGTTTATAAGCTACCCAGTTTATGGTGTTTTGTTATAGCAGCCTGAACAGACTAAAACAATATTTAAATAAATAATGCTCAGAAACTTCTCAAATTTGAGGAAAAACATTAACCACATTTAAGAAGCTCAAGAAACTCCAAGTAGGATAAACTACACCAAGACACATGATAATCAAACTGTCAAAAGGTAAAGAGAGAATGTTGAAAGCATCAAGAGAAGTAACTCATCACATACAAGGATCCTTGATAAGATTAATAGCTGATTTCTCATCAGAGACCCCATAGTCTTCTAGACGGTAGTGGATTGGCATATTCAGAGTTCTGAAAGGAAAAAAAAAAAAAAAGCTGTCAACCAGGAATTATATATTCAGAAAACTGTCTTTAGAGATGAAGGAGAAATACTTTCCTAAATAAACAAAAACTAAGTCATTGCTGGCAGACCTGCTTTATAAGGAATGCTAAAGAGAGTCTTCTCTATTAATTATTTTTCCCACACTCTGTTACTGTCTGTGTCTAGCTGCAGTAGTTTCAATACATTTCAGAAATGTAACAGCTATTTTTCTGGTGGGAAACTTTTAGTTCTTTTATTCTTTGTTAATATGCTAAAAACTAAGTAGCCTTTTGCATTTATCTGAAAAGAGGGACAAACTTGGACATAAGAAAACTTTTTCATGTATATAAATCAGAGGTTCTTTACAAATTTACAAAGGAAATTGTGTGACTACAAGTTTAATTTGAAATGTGTGGCATATGTTAATTTCTTGCAGGAGAAGGAAGCCAACATCCTTTTGGAGCCATGAATATTGTCCGAACTCCATCTGTTGCTCAGATTGGAATTTCAGTGGAATTATTGGACAGTATGGCTCAGCAGACTCCTGTAGGTAATGCTGCTGTATCCTCAGTTGACTCATTCACTCAGGTAATGCAACATACATTTCATTCTTTACCTCCCCCTCCACTGCTTTATTAAGGTATAATATACGAGTTAAAATCATATATAACTTAGGGTATACAATGTGATGTTTTTGATACATGTTTACATTTTGTTTTGTTTTATTTTGTTTTTGAGAGATGGAGTCTTGCTCTATTGCCCAGGCTGGAGTGCAGTGGCGCAATCTCGACTGACTGCTATCTCCGCCTCCCGGGTTCAAGCGATTCTCCTGCCTCAGTCTCCTGAGTAGCTGGGACTACAGGCACATGTCACCACACACCCGGCTAAGTTTTTTTTTTTTTTTTTAGTAGAGACAGGGTATTGCCCTGTTGGCCAGGCTAGTCTTGGACTCCAGACCTCAGGTGATCTGCCTGCCTCGGCCTCCCAAAGTGCTGGGATTACAGGTGTGAGCCACCGCACCCAGCCTATATTTTGAAATAAAATCAAGCTACTTAACATATCTGTCACCTCACACAGTCATCATTTTTTTGTAGAGAACAGTTAAGATCTGATCTCTTAGCAAATTACAAGTATACATTATTAGTAACTGTATTCTCCATGCTGTACAATAGATTTTCAGAATTTATTCTTTCCATTGAACTGAAACTTTGTGCCCTTTGACCATCATGTCCTCATTTTCCCTTCCCCTCCACTCTTCACCCCCTGGCAACTACCATTCTACTCTCTGCTTCTGCAAGTTCAACTTCTAGATTCCACATATAAGTGAGATCAATCATTCTATTTGTCTTTCTGTTCCTGACTTCTTAGCCTATTGTCAAGAGGAAAAATTGATGATGTCAGAGAGCAAGGAGAACTGCTAAAGCAGTGTCCTTGAGTAGAAAATAGCAGCATATATGGAGGTGTTCACTTTAGACAGGATAATGGATATATGGGTACAGATTCAGGAGGCTGATAGATGTGGTGATGAGAACTTGTGCAGTCTCTCTCCTGATTTCTTCTTGCTTAGTGAAATAGAAAGGACGATCATCAGCTAAGATTGAGGTAGTAGAAATTGAAATAAAAAAAGACTATTAAATAAGTCTTCTAGCAGAGGAGTGAATGGATTAGGGAAACCATATGTTTGCCTGGCAGTACCAGAGGCGCACTTTTGAAGGTTGTGGTCATGAATGTAAAGGTAGATTTGTCACATCTTTGAAAATGGACTGAATTGAGAATGACAGACTCTGGGTCTCAAAAATGTTTTTTTTCCCATAATTTTACAAATAAACTGCTGTGCTGAAAACAAACTATAAAATAATCATAGTATCCTGTGTAGACAAAATTTAAAAAGTGTCTGGAAAATACACATTAAAATGTTATCCCTGGAGAAGGGTAAGAAGACTTTTTTACTGTACATGTTTATAAATTATTTGAGTTTTTAAAATAAAACTATAGTTTTAATTAAATGTATTATGAAATATTTTAAATACAGAGAAAATAGAGTAACTTATATTTTCCACAAATAGTTATTATGTAACTACTCTGTACCAGGCATGTCTTTTTTTCTTTTTCTTTTTTTTTTGAGACGGAGTCTCACTCTGTTGCCCAGGCTGGAGTGCAGTGGCGTGATCTCGGCTCACTGCAAGCTCCGCCTCCTGGGTTCACGCCATTCTCCTGCCTCAGCCTCCCAAGTAGCTGGGACTACAGGCGCCTGCCACTAGGCCCAGCTAATTTTTTTTGTATTTTTTAGTAGAGATGGGGTTTCGCCGTGTTAGCCATGATGGTCTCGATCTCCTGACCTCCTGATCCGCCCGCCTTGGCCTCCCAAAGTGCTGGGATTTCAGGCGTGAGCCACCGTGCCCAGCCTGTACCAGGCATTTCTAAGCATGCATAGATACAAATAGGTCCACAAAACAGAATAACACCTGTCTTTACAGAGCTCTCTTTATGGTGGGGTATATATTAAGACTTCCATTGTCTTCCCCCTGGATTTAACTGTTATATTTTGTCTTATTTGCCACTGATTTTTAAAAAATAAATTAAGGCATTATAGGTATAGCCCACTGCTGCCTGCTTCTCTTCCTCCCTTTTACCTTCTAACTTTTTATATCTTTCCTATTCATATTTTAGTACTTAAAAAAATTCCTGTGTATCCACAAAATATGTATAGTACTATCTGTATCTGCTTCAAACATGTTTCTAATTTAATTACTTAGTTACTCCAAATTTTTATGAGTATTACATATATTTGGTTTAAATAGTCAAATAGTTTTTTTTTTATTATACTTTAAGTTATAGGGTACATGTGCAAAACGTGCAGGTTTGTTACATACGTATACATGTGCCATGTTGGTTTGCTGCACCTATTAACTCGTCATTTACATTAGGTATTTCTCCTAATGCTATCCCTCCCCCGTCCCCCACCCCACGACAGGCCCGCCCTCCCCCCGCCGTGTGTGATGTTCCCCGCCCAGTGTCCAAGTGTTCTCATTGTTGTATTCTCACCTATGAGTGAGAACATGTGGAGTTTGGTTTTCTGTCCCTGTGATAGTTTGCTCAGAATGATGGTTTCCAGCTTCATCCATGTCCCTGCATAGGACTTGAACTCATCCTTTTTTATGGCTGCATAGTATTCCATGGTGTATATGTGCCACATTTTCTTAATCCAGTCTATCATTGGTGGACATTTGGGTTGGTTCCAAGTTTTTGCTATTGTGAATAGTGCCACAGTAAACATACATGTGCATGTGTTTTTATAGCAGCATGATTTATAATCCTTTGGGTGTATACCCAGTAATGGGATCACTGGGTCAAATGGTATTTCTTAGTTCTAGATCCTTGAGGAATCGCCACACTGTCTTCCACAATGGTTGAACTAGTTTATACGCCAGCCAACAGTGTAAAAGCATTCCTATTTCTCTACATCCTCTCTAGCATCTGTTATTTCCTGACTTTTTAATGATCGCCATTCTAACTGTTGTGAAATGGTATCTCATCGTGGTTTTGATTTGCATTTCTCTGATGACCAGTGATGATGAGCATTTTTTCATGTGTCTGTTGGCTGCATAAATGTCTTCTTTTGAGAAGTGTCTGTTCACATCCTTTGCCCTCTTTTTGATGGGGTTGTTTTTTTCTTGCAAATTTGTTTAAGTTCTTTGTAGATTCTGGATATTAGTCAAATAGTTTTTTTGAGATGGAGTCTCACTCTGTTGCCCAGGCTGGAGTGCAATGGCACGATATCGGCTCCTGCAACCTCTGCCTCCCGGGTTCAAGCAATTCTCCTGTCTCAGCCTCCCAAGTAGCTGGGGTTACAGGCATGCGCCACCAGGCCTGGCTAATTTTTGTATTTTTAGTAAAGACAGGGTTTCACCATGTTGGTCAGGCTGGTCTCGAACTCCTGACCTCGTGATCCATCCACCTTGGCCTCCCAAAGTGTTGGGATTACAGGTGTGAGCCACCGTGCCCAGCCTCAAATAGTTTAATATGTGAAACAGCTGTCCTCTGTTATGACTCTTACATTCTACTTCTATTCTGTTCCTTAGAAGCTATGATCTTCAACTCCCCTCCCCCCTTTTAATCTATTTTTCCTAGTGTCTATTATTTCCATATATCAGAAAAAACCTTGCTTAATCTGTTAGTTTTTCTGTTATAGATGTTTTCTATTTATTTACTAATATAAGACATGATGAAACTCTCTCACTTCCCTGCTTCCCAACATGTACACACTTCTTTTCTCCCCACCTTATCAGTATACATTTTTGTTAAATCAGTATTAAAAATTTACAATATTATGAGGAGGTAAATATTTTTCAGAACTGAGCTATGTGTGGTACAATGATTACATTTCTTTTCTTGTATAACTTTTCATTTTTCCTCATTTTTTTCCTTTGCATAGATTTCTATGTTTGTACTTCTAATTTATGCTCAAACTCTACTAAGTGTAAATTCTCATTCAGTTTATTTAAACATATCAGTTTTAAATTGGTGTTGGAAACATTCCACTTGGAATTCTCCTTTTTTTTTTTTTGAGACAAGGTCTCGCTCTGTCGCCTAGGCTGGAGCGCAGTGGTGCAATCACAGCTCACTGCAGCCTCAAACTCCTGGGCTCCCACGAGTAGCTGGGACTACAAGCAAGCATCACCAAACCCACCTAACTTTTTAATTTTTTATAGAGATGGGGCCTCATTATGTTGCCCAGACTGTCCTTTCTTTTTTGTTCTACTGTTGATTGACTATTCTCTGGACCTATTGTATAGCCATAGACAAGGTATTATTTCCTTTCACCATTACTACAGAAATTCTTTTTGTTTCTCTTCTGTGTTGAATCCTTTGTTTTTCCTTCATGTTGATTTGTTCTTCTGTATGTTTTAAAAATGAATATAAGTAGTATTATTCTGTATAACTTGCTGTTGTTTACTTATTATTTTAAATATTTATCTATGTTGATACATGGAATATACTTTTTGATTGCTACATAGTGTGCCATTGTATAAATGAGCCAGTTTTTTTCATTTCCTTTTTCATATGTTCTCACTAACATTTATCAGACCTTTAAAATTTTGCCAAACTGATGAATGAAAATTAGAATATCATACTTTGTGTTTCTTGATTACTGGTGATATTGAGCATCTTTGCACACTTTTGGGCTGTGTTTGTATTTCCTTTTATAGGAATTGACTTTATATATTTTGTCCAATTTTCTGTTGTATTGCTTTTGGCACTTTTTAAATTTAGTCTTTTGGGAAAAAAACCTAAGATGCCTTTATGTGTTCTAGATAATAATCCTTTGTAAATACATTGCATTTTTCTCCTTCGAGCATGGTGCTTGTCTTTTAACATTGCTTATAGTGACTTTTACATACAGATATACTATATTTGTATATAGATAAATGTATTGTTTCTTTTATAATTTGTGGATTTGTGGGTTTTTTAATGTTTGAGAAATCCTTCTGTATCCTGATATGTAAAGATACAAAGATGTTCTCTTCTCTCTCTCTCCCCCTTTGTGTGTGTGTGTGTGTGTAGAGATGGGGGGTCTCGCTATGTTGCCCAGGCTGGTCTCGAACTCCTGGCCTCAAGCAGAGCCTAAGATGTTGTCTTTTAGTTCTTAAAGCCTTAAGGTTTACTTTTTGAATATGTTTGTGTGCAGTCTGGTAAGGGAATTAAACTCATTTTTCCCCTTATGGAAAACTAGTCCTAGCCCCATGAATTGAGTAATTAGTCCCATTTTTTTTTTTACCATGAGTAACAGCATCTTTGTCATATATGCTTAGGTTTATTTCTGGGCTCTCTCTTTTATTCCAATTAGTTTATTTGCCTGTCTCTTTGCCAGTGGGGCAAGTTCTTCCTCACAGTCATGCAAATATGTATAGGTATTCTTCATAATAATTATATCAGCTTGTTGAGTTTCATGAAATAGTTTGTCAAGTTTCATGAAGAACCTTGTTGCAATTTTGTTGGTAATAACATTGGATACATAGGTTTAATTTGGGGAGAATTGGCCACCTTTACCACATTGTCTTTCCATATGTGACATGTTATATCTTTCCATTGAACATGGTGTATATAGGTCCTTTTGTTTTCTTTTCTGTCTCTTAGCAGTCTTTATAATATTTTCCACAAAAATCTTATTAGTTTGTCTTAGCATTTTTTCTAGGTATTGGAGAAAATGCTTTGTTTGTATTCTGAATGGAATCTTTTTAAAGATGTAAGTTACACTTAAAAATTATTGTCACTGGTGTGGAGGACTGCTGGTTTTTTTTTCCTAATATTGATCTTTTAGTTGTGACTTTAGTCTGGGTACAGTAGCACATGCCTGTAACTCTAGCACTTTGGGAGGCTGAGGTGAGAGGATTGCTTGAGCCTAGAATTTTGAGACCAGCCTGGGTGACATAGTGAGACCCTGTCTTTATAAAAAGATAAAAAATTACCCATGGTGGTGCATGCTTATAGTCTCAGCTACTTGGGAGGCTGAGGCAGGAGGATCACTTGAGCCTGGGAGGTCAAGGCTGCAGTGAGCCGTGATTGTGCCACTGCATTCCAGCCTGGGTGAAAGAGTGGGACCCTATCTCAAAAACAAACGAACAAACTGTTAGTGACTTTACTGAACTTTTGATATTAATCAGGTGCCTTCACAGTAGAGTCTCTTGGATTATACTGCCTTCATATTATTCAACAACCAAATAAAAAAACCTAATAAGACCAAGTCTCTTGTGTAGAGAAGAGACAGCATGGCTGATTTTGTATATTTGAGAAAGTGATGCTGGAAAGATTATTTTTGAGTGAGTAGAAGGTATTATTATCTTCAGAAGTTCAGTTACTTTTAGGGTTAGTACTTAAGCCCATTTGATTCTCAGGAAATGTGAATCCATTTACTTCTAGCTTCTACCAAGGAGACTTGGAGTATGTTAGTGAATTTGGTCATTTAAGAGTCAAGGAAAAGAAACAGATTAGGAAACAGAGGAAATGGAATAGTGCTGCCTTTATCTTCTTTCCAGCAGTGGAAATAACCAGTTGCTCCTTTATAATATGTAAACTCTTATCTTTCTGGCAGGTAAAAGACTTCTTAGAGATGGTTACTATTTTATATGAGAAAATAGGTTGATTTGAGGAGAGTGATAATTGAGGAGGGACATAGTGGATGCAGACGTGGAGATGAAAGAAAATATTTTGAAGAAAAATTTTTTTCTTTTTTTTTCCCCAAAGTGAGTAGCATATTTCACAGTGTCATTGTATGTATGGTTATTCTTAACATTCTTTTTTATTCATTTATTTAATTTTATTTTTTTGACACAGGGCCTCACTATGTTGCACAGGCTGGTCTTGAACACCTGGCCTCAAGTGATTCTCCTGCCTCAGCCTCCCAAAATTTTGGGATTACAGGCATGAGCCACCGCACCCAGCCAACTTTCAGCATTAGACTATCTTAGAACTGACACTCCTTATAAACAAGTTAATGTGAGAACATTTTTAATTTAAAAATATTGAGTTCTAAATGAAGTATTTAGTATAATCCATTAATCTATTATTAACTTTTCAGTTCACACAAAAGATGTTGGACAATTTCTACAATTTTGCTTCATCATTTGCTGTCTCTCAGGCCCAGATGACACCAAGCCCATCTGAAATGTTCATTCCGGCAAATGTGGTTCTGAAATGGTATGAGGCATTTTCTGTCTCCAACATTAAGGCTTTTTATAACTGAATATCTATTTTGCCTGTGAATATATTCCTTTTTTGACATTTAAACATATTCTTTTATTATGAACATCAGCACTGCATGCCATTAAAGTATGTACTGTAGAGATCTGAGGAGAAACAGTTCTTACCCTAAATATTTTGTTGTATAGTAGCCATTATGAATTTATAAAGACAGGAAAATATAATTGCCTATGTTTTAGGGACCACTATTAAAGCTTATAAATATTTGTGTATTTTCATTTAGAAGTACCATCTATGAGACTTGAAATATCAATCAAAACTTTTTTTCTGTTGTTTCGAAAATCTTGATCTACAATAAACATGTACCTTTAGGGTACAAGAGTAGTTTATACTGCACCGTGTACATGAATGGCTAATGAATCTATTTTCCAACTTTCCCATGTTTTATAGATATTTCTTTTCACTTTGAGTATTCCTAGAGATGGGAGGATGCCTAGGAACAGTTTGTTGAGAAGTGGTACCATGGTGTAGCATGGAGAGCATTGGAATGCACTAGGTTTGAATTTTGGCATAATGTAGCTATGTGACCCTAAGCAAATTTCTCTCATCTGCTCATCTGTGGAATGAGGAAATAGGAGTTGAATTTGATTTTTTTCCTTAGGTCCCTTCTAGCTCTTAAATTTGCAGAAGATAAACAATTACTAAAATTTCTTATGATTTGTGCTCTCTGATAAAAGCTAATCAAAACTGCCCCGATATTTAAATTCCTATGCTTGCTGTCTTTTTATAAGAATAATTACATTTCCAGATTATGTTTTTAGTTTTTTTATAGCTTTTTAGAAATGACATGTAAAATTGTTTTGGATAAGTCATTTGGCAGTTAATGAAAGATCCTATTTTAATTTTCTTGTGAATGTAAATATATGTGTTTTCTTTTCTAGGTATGAAAACTTTCAAAGACGACTAGCACAGAACCCTCTCTTTTGGAAAACATAATTTGAATAAAATAATTTTTAATGGATTCTGAAATTTGTCATGTTTTGAAGATAACTGACTCCATCTAAAAGTATGAGGTCAAAGGATCATGAAACCTAAGTTTAAAAACTGCTTAGAGACTGAAGCTTAATTAAAAATCTTTATTAAAAATTAAAAACATTGAAAAATGAAAATATGTTCATCATTAAAGACTTTTTTCCCCTTAAGCTCAAAATACTATTCAGAGGCAAAACATTTTGTTTTGGCTATGATTCATTTTTTTACTTAAAAATAAAACCTATTCCGGACAGTAGTGTGCCAAGTACCATTGCATGTGTAATCATTCATTTATTGAAATGAAACAGTGGTTTGCTGGAGTAGTTAACCTTTCAATTACCTATCTCAAAATTTGGGAGACTTGAAAAAATACGAAATATACATTTTTAAATATGGAAAAATTATTTTCAGAGATTATTTCTTAAGATTGTCAGTTTTTCCAATTAATACAGGTTGGCTGTCACTTTTTATATCTGCAGATTCATATAAGTTTAATAAAATTGCCATATTGGTGAGCTTTTATTTAATACTGGCAGGCATTTATATGTAGACTATAGGATTCTTCTTGTTAATGGATGGTTAGTAGTTCATTTTTTGTTGATTATAACAATACTCAAAACTGGGTAATTTATTGACTTAATTTTTTTTTTTTTTTTTTTTTTTTTTAAGACAAGCTTTTGCTCTGTTGTCCTGGCTGTAGTGCAGTGGCGTGATCACAGCTTATTCCAGCCATGACCTCTTGGGCTCAAGTGCTCATCCTGCCCCAAGCTTTCCATGTAGCTGGGACCGCAGACGTGCACCCCCACACCCAGCTAATTTTTTTGATGTTTTTGCAGAGACACAGTCTTACTGTGTTGCCCAGACTAGGCTTGAACTCCTGGGCTCAAGCAATCCTCCTACTTCAGCCTCCCAAAGCGCTGGGTTAGTAATTGATAAAGAAAAGGATTTTTTTTTTTCCTACAATGATGGAGACTGAGAATTCCAAGGCCAAGGGGCTGCAGCTGGTGAGAGCCTTCTTGCTGGTGGTGAGACTCTGAAGAGTCCTTAGGCAGTGCAGGGTATCACACAGTGAGGGGGCTGAGCAAGCTTTTGTGCCAGCTGAGGTCACTCTTCCTCTTCTTATAAAGCCACCAGTTCCCCGCCTGTGATAACTTAACGTATGGGCAGAGCCCTCATGATCCAGTCACCTCTTAAAGGCCCCACCTCTCAGTACTGCCACATTGGGGTTAAAATTTCAGCGTAATTTTGGAAGGGACAAATATTCAAACCATAGCAATTGTTGAATCATGAGACTTGGCAATGGCTACACAACAGTCTTTAATACTCTGCACAGAAAACATCAGCTAATTGCAATACAATTTCCAGAAGCAAAATGATTATTCAAGGACCTAGATTGCCAAACCCAAGCTGAAAAAATATCCTGAAGTTCAGTTGTGCCTCTTCTACAGTCAGGTAGCCTCTTCCCAGTGATTTTTGTAGTGATACAACAGGAAATACTAAGTAAACACAAACTATTCCTTGGTCTGCTAAGAAATCAAAAGAATATATGATTATTCATGATAATCTTGGGTGGTAGTGAATTTAAACTAGTTTCTTGGGCTTCCAGAGCAGATGATGGGAGTGAAATTTTGGGCCACATTTTCTAGTAGTATTCTTACTTTTAGAATAGTATCTTGCACAGTATGCATGAGGAGTCTTGAGTAGCCTATACCTGCCTCATTTTGGAAGTTTCTGGTTATTCTCGGAGACACGTGATATGCTGGAAAGAAAAGGGCTTTAAATATCTGAACATCTAACAATTATTCTATATATGCAGGGTAGGTTTGTGTACAGGAGGCTGGTAAAAACCTGGTGTTGACATAAGTAATGCCTATTGGGTTACAGAAGATAGTAGAAATATAAATATTTATCACAACAGGAGACAGCCAAGAATTGTTTCCTTGAGGTGGGCATATTCTCAGAGGAATTAAATGGTTCCTATAGAGAAGTCTGGAAAATCTGGAGAAAACTGACTAGTGCAGTGAGGATAGCTCCAGCATTTGTCCCCTGCCTTGGTGAGCTTGATTCTGTCTGCTGACAGTGCTGTAATAATTGTAGCAGAAGTATGTTTGTTTAATTAAGGTAAAGATCCAGTTTTTACAAGAATGAACACTGAGGTTAATGATACGAAGAAAATTCAAATATAGAAAAGGACCTGTGGGAATTAATTGGCCTCCTCAAGAATTTAAAGGAACTATATATATATATATATATATATATATATATATATTTTATGGTGGAATTTGAAAGATTCAGGGAGTAGCTATAGTTTGAGAAAACTGCTCAAAATTCTTAAGGTGGCCAAAAAACACCATAAAGAATTAAGTATAAAATGATAAATGTGAGAGAATACTGAGAAACCTTTAGGCAATCTCTAGGGAGTACCAAACTGTAATAAGCAGAAGAGGGAAAGTAGCAAAGGTATCAGAAAATTAATCTTCCTTGTTGCCTTGTAGCCTTCCTTGTTGCTATGCTGTTTACTTTATATTGTCATTTGTTTGATTTGAGGGTCTTGATTAGTAGTCTTCCACCAAAGATGTTGGCTTCTGGAGGATTCCTAAGAATCACTGGTTTAAGGTCTCCTGATGAAGTGGTTGTTTAGCTGTCTGGAGAAGGTACTTGTCATTTAGTTGGGAAACATAAACCCAGTGATCATCATCTTGGAGTTTACTGCCATGCTAGTTGTTATAGTATCTGCTAAGCTAATTTTTCACTAAGGCCAGTTTTTCCCTGATGTCTCTTCCAGAAGACTAAGTTTGCTGATAGTTGAGGATGTTGCAGACAGTTATGTTTTTCTAGATTAGAGAAGAGTGGAATCCACTATTGAGGAACAATACAATTTATAAAAAATGATTATGAGAGTACAACATATTATGGACAATATTCAGTGACAATTCTCTTGGTCTGTAATCTGGTAAAGTATATCTTTTTGTAGACAGTTATTGTGTTAGTCTTTACATGAACATGAGTGTGTTTCTTTTTACTTGAAACACTGAAACATTTTTATCAACAAATTTTACCTGGCATAATTAACGTGAGAAGGCTAATCTCTTGATTTGTTAAGTTTTCTTTTTTTTTTTTAAGTTTGATTTTTTTTAAAAAAAACCTCTTAAAATGATTGGGGATTAATTAAAATTTGTAGACTGCCAAACAAACCTAATTTTTCCTATTGTCTTTTCTTCCATAATGTGAAGGAAACCTGAAGAGTTCAGGCATAAAAGACATCTTCATAGTCTTACTGTGCCTGAATTTGGGAAAGGCAATTATAAAGAGTTGTCAGAGGAGACAAGATATGAATATTAGTCAAAAATATATAAAGGTGGCTGGGCATGGTGGCTCATGCCTGTAATCCCAGGACTTTGGGAGGCCGAGGTGGGCAGATCACTTGAGGCTAGGAGTTCAAGACCAGCCTGGCCAACATGGCGAAAGCCCATCTTTACTAAAAATACAAACATTAGCCGGGCATGGTTGTGCATGCTTGTAATCCCAGCTACTCGGGAAGCTGAGGCAGGAGAATCGCTTGAACCCAGGAGATGGAGGCTGCAGTGAGCCGAGATCATGCTATTGCACTCCAGCCTGGGTGACAGAATGAGACTGAGTCTCAAAAAAAAAAAATTTTTTTTAATTAAAGAATTTAATTTTTTAAAGATTTATTGAGATATAATTCATATTCCACACAGTTAACCCATTTAAAGAGCCAGGTGCAGTGGTGCACAGCTGTAATCTCACCTACTCTGGAGCCTGAAGTGAGAGAATTGCTTGAGCCCAGGAATTCAAGACCAGCCTGGGCAACAGCAGAGACCTTGTCTTGAATGAATGAATGCTTTTTAGTTTAGTCTCAGGTTTGTGCAAATGTCATCACAATCTAATTTTTGTTCCTCCAAAAGGAGCCTCATATCCATTAGTAGTTAATCTCCATCTCCCAGCTTCTAGTATCCCTAAGCCACCACTAATCTACTTTTTGTGTCTGGATTTGCCTTTTCTGGATATTTTATATAAATAGAATCATACAGAGTGGTCTTTTGTGACTAGCTTCCTTCACTTAGCATAATGTTTTCAAGATTATTCCATGTCGTAGCATGTATCTGTACTTCATTTCTTTTTATCTTTTTTCTTTTCAATTTTTTGAGACGTTCACTGCAGCCTCGACCTTCCAGCCTCAAGTGATACTCTCACTTCAGCTTCCCGAGTAGCTGGGACTAGATGTGCGCACCACCATGCCCAGCTAACTTTTTTTTTTTTTTGGTATTTTTTGTAGAGATCTAGTCTCACTCTGTTGTCCAGGCTGGTCTTGAACTCCTGTGCTCAAGGGATCCACACACCTCAGCCCCGTGAAGTGCTGGGATTATAGGCATGAGCCACTGTGCCTGGCTAGGAGTTTATTATAGATACAAGTCTCTTAAAAATAGGATTTGCAAATATTTTCTTCTGTGAGTTATCTTTTCACTTTCTTGTTGATATCATTTGCAGTACAAAAGTTTTTAATTTTGATGTAATTCAGTTTATCTTTGTTTTTCTTTTCTTGTTTCTGTTCTTGGTGTTATATCTAAGAAACCATTGACTAATTCATGGTTGTGAAGATTGACTCTCGTGTTTTCTTCTAAGAGTTTTATAGTTTTAGCTCTTTCATTTAGGTCTTTGATTCATCTTGAGTTAATTTTTGTGAATGGTAAATGAATATGCACATTCTTTTGCGTGTGAATATCCAGTTTTCCCAACATCATTTGTTGAACTGTTATACATTTGAACCATTATCAAGTTAATTTTGGTGCACAAACATAAAAGATAAAAGAATATGTGACTAGGATTATTAGGTATTTTAGTCTTTCCAAATTAGTATTTTAGCTTTTTTAAAAAATGACTTAATATGTCAAAGTGCTTAGTGATAGAACGTTATAGTGACAGAAGAAATCTTTGTTATCTCACCAGAGATAGCTTTGCTGTTTTATCAAAAAGAAAATCCAGATTATAGTTTTACTCTTGTTACTTGTCTTCTATTTAACAATATGTAGTAATGGCTTCATAAGCCATTCTTCCTGTGAATACATCCATCACATTTAACCAACTTCGTCAAAAATGTTGACACATTTATTGATCCTTTCCAACCCCTAACTTGTCAAATATAGTTTACTCCTCAGAACTTCTACACTCTCTGAATACTTTTTTTCTGAGATGAAGTCTCACTCTGTCTCCCAGGCTGGAGTGCAGTGGTGCGATCTCAGTCCTCCTGAGTTCAAGTGATTCTCCCGCCTCAGCCTCCTGAGTAGCTAGGATTACAGGCGTCTGCCACCATGCCTGGCTAATTTTTGTATTTTTGGTAGAGATGGGGTTTCACCACGTTGGCCAGGCTGGTCTCGAACTCCTGACCTCAAGCGATCCGCCCACCTCGGCCTCCCAAAGTGCTGGGGTTACAGATGTGAGCCACTGTGCCTGGCCTGAATACTCTTAAGTTTAAAAAATACTCTTCAAATGGTATTTCTAGTTCTAGATCCCTGAGGAATCACCACACTGACTTCCACAATGGTTGAACTAGTTTACAGTCCCACCAACAGTGTAAAAGTGTTCCTATTTCTCCACATCCTCTCCAGCACCTGTTGTTTCCTGACTTTTTAATGATCGCCATTCTAACTGGTGTGAGATGGTATCTCATTGTGGTTTTGATTTGCATTTCTCTGATGGCCAGTGATGATGAGCATTTTTTCATGTATTTTTTGGCTGCATAAGTGTCTTCTTTTGAGAAGTGTCTGTTCATATCCTTCGCCCACTTTTTGATGGGGTTGTTTGTTTTTTTCTTGTAAATTTGTTTGAGTTCATTGTAAGGATTATAAATCATACTGCTATAAAGACACATGCACACATACGTTTATTGCGGCACTATTCACAATAGCAAAGACTTGGAACCAACCCAAATGTCCAACAATGATAGACTGGATTGAGAAAATGTGGCACATATACACCATGGAATACTATGCAGCCATAAAAAATGATGAGTTCATGTCCTTTGTAGGGACATGGAGGAAGCTGGAAACCATCATTCTCAGCAAACTATCGCAAGGAAAAAAAACCAAACACCGCATATTCTCACTCATAGGTGGGAATTGAAAAATGAGAACACATGGACAGAGGAAGGGGAACATCACACACCAGGGCCTGTTGTAGGGTTGGGGGAGGGGGGAGGGATAGCATTAGGATATATACCTAATGCTAAATGACGAGTTAATGGGTGCAGCACACCCACATGGCACATGTATACATATGTAACCTGCACGTTGTGCACATGTACCCTAAAACTTAAAGTATAATAATAATACAAAAAATACTCTTCTAGGCTAGCATAATCAGACTGTCCTTAAGGTAAAATAATTCTTTTTTACCTAAATAAATAAAATTCATTACCTTGCATACACATCCCATTACCTATCCACATTTAAAAAATATCTTCAAAACAAATATTCACATCAACATAAAGCCATCTATACATCCTTTGTAACCTGGTAGCTAACAGCTACACCAGTTATTAAGCACATATGTCATAAAATTGTCCAATTTTCCAAGGTTACTTATGAAAGAAAATAATATTCATATCCTTAAAGTTAACTAAGGATCTGGAAATCACAAATGAAGCTGACACAGGAAGTCCTTATGGTTGTAGCTTAAGAATTAACAAATTTAGAATCTTTTAAAAGACATTTGTTATAGTCCATTTTGTTAAACAGAACTTGAGCTTTTTGTAATAATAAATAATTTGTGGAAAAGAGATAACACTTAAAACCTATATAAAAATTTAAGTTTAAATATGGAATAAAAGTCATTTATATATATTTTCTGGCTTAAACATTCATTAAAACGGTTTCATGACCTGCAATTTCTCCTTTTCCATTTAGAGCCTGTGGTGGACAGATATGTATGAGATAATATGAGACATCGCTAAATTTAGCTTTTTTTGTGTGTGTTTAATGGATAAAAGAACTAACATTTCCAAGCAAGAACAGAAGTTTTCTTAGATCTCAATAGCATTCGCCAATTGGCTTTATTTTTCCAAAGAAACAAAATAAGAAAAAATTATGTGAGCATCTTTTTTTTCTTCATTGATGCATAGAGAACCACAAAATTGCATTATAGTGTAGTGGTTAAGGTTATGGCCTCTAGAGTCAGGTAGCTTGTGTTCAAAATTTGGCTATACCATTTACTTACTGTTTGATTTTAACAAGTTACTTCGCCTCTCTGTGTCATAGTTTCTTCATCTGTAAAATGAAGTGACCACAGTATGTATCTTTGAAGTTTGTTATAAGGAATAAATTTCCATAAAAGTTTTAGAATAATGCCTGATACATTCTTAGTGCTTACTAAGTATTGGAAATCAAATTGTTGAAGTATATCATATTTGATATCAGCCAGGGTCACTCACTGGCCAAGTGACCTACCACATACCAGCATCAAAGATCAATTAAAATTGTCATATTCCTTTGGGGCTGCTTTTGAATGATAAAATGTCTCATAACTATTTGTACACTAGGTATATATTCTATTTCTAAAAGCCTAAAGAGAGCTGCATAAACAATAGGGTTGCATAGTATAACAAAGCATTTGTTTCTTGTTTGGAATTTTATTTTTTGAGATGGAGTCTCACTCTGTTTCCCAGGCTGGAGTGCAGTGGCGCGATCTTGGCTCACTGCAACCTCCACCTCCTGGGTTCAAGCAATTCTCGTGCCTCGGCTAGATTATAGGGATGAGTCACCACACCCAGCTAATTTTTGTATTTTTAGTAGACACGGGGTTTCACCATGTTGGCCAGGCTGGTCTCGAACTCCTGATCCCCCTGCCTTGGCCTCATCTTGTTTGGAATTTTATTTTCTTGTGGCTTGGGTACTTGGAGTTTGGGAAAAAATGAAAAAGACAGTGGGGACAAAAATCCTTCAAAAGCCGAGGGTCACTAGGGAGAAATTTAAAAGGAAGAATAGACAATCTGAATAGGACTATATCTACTAAAGAAATGGCATCAATAGTTAATATTCCAAAACAGAAAGCATTAGGCCAAGATAGGTTTGCTGGTGAATTCTACCAAACATTTAAGGAAGAAATTTTTCCAATTCTCTACAATATCTTTCAGAAGATAGGAGAGGGCGTCCTTCCTTTCTAACTCATTCTATGAAAAACTAGGACCTAAAAGTAGTCAAATTATGAGTAGATAAATTTTACTTTAAAAGTGAAAAATTACTATTTACTTATTTATTTATTTAGAGACGGAGTCTTGCTCTGTTGCCCAGGCTGGAGTGCAGTGGTGTGATCTCGGCTTACTACAAGCTCCACCTCCCGGGTTCACGCCGTTCTCCTGCTTCAGCCTCCCCAGTAGCTGGGACTACAGGCGCCCGCCACCACGCCCAGCTAATTTTTTTGTATTTTTAGTAGAGACGGGGTTTCACTGCGTTAGCCAGATGGTCTCAATCTCCTGACCTCGTGATCCGCCTGCCTCGGCCTCCCAAAGTGCTAGGATTACAAGCTTGAGCCACTGCGCCCAGCCTGAAAAATTATTTTTAAATGAAAGACTATTTATGGTCAAAAATAAAAATGCAACCCTGGCTGGTCACAGTGGCTCGTACCTATAATCCCAACACTTTCGGAGGCAGAGGGAAGAGGATCATTTGAGCCCAGAAGTTCAAGACCAACGTGGTGAGACCCTGTCTCTACAAAAAATAAAATAATTAGCCAGGCACGGTGGCATGTGCCTTTGGTCCTAGCTACCTGGGAGGCTGAGGTAGGAGGATTGCCTGAGCCCAGGAGGTTTAGGCTGCAGTGAGCCATATTCACAGCACTGCGCTCCAGCCTGAGTGCCAGAGCAAAAACCTGTCTTAAAAAAAAAGCAACCCTGAACTATCATTTTATATTAAGCCTCTAAAATTTTTTTTACCATCCCTCAAGCATTTGTCATTTCTTTGTGTTAGGAACATTCCAATTTCACTCTTTCAGATATTTTAAAATATACAATAAATTGTTGACTGTAGTTACCCTGTTTTGCTATCAAATACAGATCTTATTCATTCTTTCCCTGTTTTTTGTACTCATTAACCATCCACACCTTCTTCCTGCTCAGTTTTGCTGTGAACCTAAAACTGCTCTTAAAAATAGTCTGTTAAAAAAAAAAGAAAAGGAAAGAAGGACCTCTGTGGTGAAACAACTGGACCATTGGGCTTTTATCAGGTTTTTTCAGCCATGTAAAAGTAGCTTTGCATCCACTGACAGATGAATGAATAAACAAAATGTAGTATATACATACAATGAAATTATCATTCAACCTTAAAAAGGAAGGAATTTCTGACACATGCTATAACACGTAAGATATACAAATAAAATTAAAATCACTTTACGAAGTAATTATGCTATTTAATTGATGTTTTTCCTAGAGAGCTTGCAAGGCCTTTGATTATTTTTATTGGCTTTTACATTTATTTCACAAAAATTCAAAAACCTTTTTAGCATTTGAATTGTTAAGTACAATTATGTGTACATTTAAAAGTAAAATAACATTTTATAATTTTTAACTGCCATTAATTACTGTTTTATGCCTGTGCTTTTGTGAGTTTCTCAGTCAAATTGTTACAGTAGGTGGCTAGTCAGGCATGAGCAGGTCAGGAGAGGGCGTCGCCTGACCAAGTATGTCAGGCAACCACGAGCTGATGGTCAAGGGGTTATTAACTGTCTCTCTGAAATAATAATTGGTCACAGACAGCACCAGGGAAAGTCAGTCTCCTTATAGATAGAAAAAAACTGAAAATGGTGATCAGTAGCTTCCCAGTAGGATCTCAGGAGTTGGGCAAATGGGCTCAAGTATGTGCACCGAGAGGTGAAATGGCGGGGTTTAACTGGTATATGACCTTCTGGGAGCATTCCACCAGTAAAGGGAAGAACGCCTCAGGTGAGCATGCATACAGCTCCAATATGCATACTGCGCATGCTCACTTCCCAAGTGCTGGCAAGCCACTGTGTATGCGAGCAACCCACCCCAAGGGAAGAATCAGGGGAGAAGGGATGCAAGACCCTGAAAGTATGCCAGCATATAAAACCCCAAGTCAAAAGGTCCTTCCTTCAAGTTGCCCATTTGGCCCTCTGCCAAGTGTACTTTCCTTTCTTTTGTTCTTGCTCTAAAGCTTTTTAATAAGCTTCCACTCCTGCTCTAAAACTTGCCTTGGTTTCTCCTTCTACTTCATGCCCCTCAGTCAAATTCTTTCTTCCGAGGAGGCAAGAGCTGAGGTTGCTGCAGACCTGTATGGATTCGTCACTGTAACAAAATGGTTTGCTTATGTGATAATGATTATTCTCCATAATGACAAGCCCAAATGACAACTGACCATTTTGTCACAACTGATTATTTGTTTGTTTTTGAGATGGGGTCTTGCTCTGTTGTCCAGGCTGGAGTGCAGTGATGCAATCTCAGCTCACTGCAACTTCCGCCTCCCAGGTTCAAGGGATTCTCCTGCCTCAGCCTCCCAAGTAGCTGAGATTACAGGTGTGTGCTACCACACCCAACTAATTTTTGTAGTATTAGTAGAGACAGGGTTTCAACATGTTGGCCAGGCTGGTCTTGAACTCCTGACCTCAAGTGATCCACTCGCCTCAGCCTCCCCAAGTGCTGAGATTACAGGCATGAGCCACTGTGCCTGGCCACAACTGATTATTTTGTTAGAGCCTGACCCAGAGAATCCATTATCAGTTTTAGTTCTGTAGGTTTTTTCTTTAATCTCCTGTTTTCAAGAACTTCATCAAATACCTAACTGAGCACTGAGGTTCAGTCCCAACAAATGTTTGATGCTGTCAGAGGCATGTGAACCACAGCAACTCCATCTTAAATAGGAACTAGGCAAAATGGGGCTGCATTCCCAGATGGTTAAGGCATTCTTAGTCCCAGGATGAGATAGGAGGTCAGCACAAGATACAGGTCATAAAGACCTTGCTGATAAAATAGGTTGCACTAAAGAAGCCAGCTGAAACCCACCAAAACCAAGATGGCAATGAGAGTCACCTCTGGTTGTCCTCACTGCTACAATCCCACCAGTACCATGACAATGTCATGTCATGGCAACATCAGGAAGTTACCATATATGGTCTAAAAATGGGAGGCATGAATAATCCAACCCTTGTTTAGCATATCATCAAGAAATAACCATAAAAATGGGCAACCAGCAGCCCTCAGGGCTGCTCTGTCTGTGGAGTATCCATTCTTTTATTCCTTTACTTTCCTCATAAACTTGCTTTCACTTTATGGGCTTGCCTTGAATTCTTTCTTGTGGGAGATCCAAGAACCCTCTCTTGGGGTCTTGATCCAGACCCCTTTCCTGTAACAATACCCTTGTAAACCAAAAATAAAATTCTAAGCCACTCAACTTACTGAATGGACTCCTTTTGGCCAAGGGGATTCCAAATAAAAAACTTGTTAAGGCCATGATGGGAAATGGAGGTTGAGGCCAGACATGCTTTGTTATGCCCTCCTCCCTTTGGAGTTAAGGCACAACTGACCAGCATTAACGTTAAAATAGAAATCGTAAGACTGATAAAACAGAGTGTTGTTAGTAATAAAATACCCAACTCCAGCCTGACTCTGGTATAACATCACATGACAGCGGCCCTAAAGGAAATCAAAGTATTTTATCCCAAAATATATTTCTTTGACATATTTTGGAATGGCCCTGCAAAGCTGTCTCCTGTGGGGGAAATTTGCATTCTTTAGAGAATCCCCTTCTCTTTACAAGTCTTTTCCTAATCCAGGAGAGATTTAATACCTTTTAAGGTCTGACAGACATTTATTATCTATTCTCCCAGAAGCCTGTTACTTACAGGCTTCATCTACATAACAAGAACCTTGGCTTCCAGGTGGTGAGGTAGCTGGTGCTTGTAATCCCAGCACTTTGGGAGGCCAAAGCAGGCTGATCACAAGGTCAGGAGCTCAAGACCAGCCTGGCCAACATAGTGAAACCCTGTCTCTACTAAAAAATACAAAAATTAGCCAGGTATGGTGGTGTGTGCCTATAGTTCCAGCTACTTGGGAGGCTGAGGCAGGAGAATCGCTTGAACCTGGGAGGCGGAGGTTAAAGTGAGCCGAGACTGCACCACTGCAGTCCAGCTTGGGCAACAGAGAGAGACTTTGTCTCAAAAAAATAAAATAAATAAAATAAACAGAACCTTGGCTTCCACAACCCCCCTTATCTTAAGCATTTCTTTATGTCAACTTCCATTTCTCAAGCAAAGCTTAATCCTTTTAACCGTCAATCAGAAAATCTTTGAATGCATCTATGACCTGGAAGCACTCTTCCACCCACATCCCCCACTCCCTGCTTCGAGATATCCTTCCTTTTATACTTTACATGTATTGATTTATGTCTTTGCCTGTAACTTCTGTCTCTCTAAAATGTATAAAACCAAGCTATAATCCAACCACCTTGGGCACATGTTCTCAGGACCTCCTGAGGCTGTCACAGGCCATGACACTCATATTTGGCTTAGAATAAACCATGTCAAATATTTTACAGAGTTGGACTTTTTTTTGCTAACACCATCAAGCCTCAAATAACAAAAGCAGTCCAATAAAGCACTGAAGTGAGGACCAGTTGTTACAGGAGAGGGGTCCCAATCCAGACCCCAAGAGAGGGTTCTTGGATATCATGCAAGAAAGAATTCAGGGCAAGTCCACGGTGCAAAGTAAAAGCAAGTTTATTAAGAAAATAAAATGGTGAAAGAACAGCTACTCCATTGATAGAGTAGGATATTCCTGAAAGTCAGAGGAGGAATGTATCCGCTCTAAGTACTATGCTTGTATATATGGGGAGATGTGCTCTGCTACAAGGGTTTGTGATAAAGGATTAATTTTCTTAATTACTATATTTTGCAAGAATTGACACTATTATCTTTAAAGCAAAATCAGGAATGCCTTTGTTCTCCAGATGTCAGGATATCTGGACACTCCCAAGTCCAGGTCTGTTTAGAAAACCTTATTAATTTGTTCCCTTAACCGTAAACATTTAGAGGCTAGGAATGCCTCATTTTCTGAGAATGCAGCCCAGCAAGTCCCAGTCTTATTTTCCTAGTTCTCACTCAAAATGGAGTCGCTCTGGTTCAAACGCCTCTGACACAGTGACTGAGTATGCCCTTGGGTATGCCCTACTTATTTTCTAGTGTCAACTCTTTCGTTGACAGTGTCTCTATATTTCTGAGAAAGGGTAGCCCAGGGAGTCAGAAAGGGAATCAGCCTTACAATCTCTCCAGCTACTGATACGGCTCCTCTATAGTGAGCCACAGTGAGGCAGGCCAGTCAGCAGCCATATGCAGTGGGGTTCTGCTTCCCTGATCCAAATAGGTTATTTTCTCTGTGTACAAACTAGACCTTTACAGAGCTTCAAGCTGTTCTTTACTAAAGAGTCAAGTGAACGTTCCTGAGTCACTTGGAGTCCCTAGGCAGAGATCAGGCATTCAGCTTTTGGTCTAGTCTCTCCCCACCTCTAAGCAAGAGGAGGGCAGAACCTCACCTCATAAGCCATCAGATGACAGGCTATCTCAGGAGCAATTCTCCGTTTCTTTTACACAAGCCACCCTTTAGCCCTCCGAATAAAGTTTCAGCCCCTAATTTCTTTTGCATTTCATAGATTTTCTTGCTTAACATACCCACCGGATGTACACACGTATTCTTTCTGCTTTTTTGTCTCCATTTGTCTCTTCAGGGAGAGAGATTCTGTAAAGACTGAAGAACAGGGGGAGTCCACTGAGTGCTTTCCAGCTGCAGCCGGTTTCTGCCCAAAGTACCACAAATCAATGTGCCATTATGAGGATTAATTGAGGATTAATTTTCATTCCATCACTCTGCAATCTAATCTACATTAGAAATGTCTAATCTTCCTATTGACATTTGTCCCTTCCTTTTTCTGGTTTCCATTTCAAAGGACCCTCACATTAATGGCACATGGCTCTACTTAAGCAACCTGGTTAACTAAAGCTAGGATTTAAGTTTCTCTTTAATCCTCAAGTTTATTCTCTGATAATGGGGTGGAAGGGTGCATAGTCTCCTTTTATGCCACCACACTAGTTGGATATTTAGTTGTTTTATCAACTTGTAAGCAGACAAGGCCACAGATATTGATTTGGACTAACTTAAGCAGAAGGAAATTATTGGAAGACTGGTGGGATGCTCAGAGTAATGGGAGCTAGGACAATCAGACCTGGAAATGGGCAGGAATCAAGAGGGATCTGGGGGATTGGCCATTAGGAACCCAGGCAATTTTCTTAAAGCAAGATAGTGAAAAGTGCATACCATCCCTGTGGAAATAACTTCCACATTTTCCTGCTGTCTGCCTGTCAACAGCTCAACAGTCTGAGCCCCAGAAAGAGCATCTGATGACTGATATTTGGTCACATACCTGGCCCCTGGTCCTGCAGAGTCAAGGAGGGCAAGGATCTTTTTCCTTCGGCTTTGGTAATGGAATGTAGTCACCAGGAATGGCAGCCCCACTGAGATTACATACAATGTAGATCTGTGAATTCCAAAAGGAAATGTGGAGGCTCTTAGGGCAGCCAAAACAAAACAAATGCCAACCAGAACTGTTTTTTTCTTTTGAGGTGGAATCTAGCTCTGTCACCCAGGCTGGAGTGCAATGGCACGATCTCGGCTCACCACAACCTCTGCCTCCTGGGTTCAAGCTATTCTCCTGCCTTAGCCTCCCAAGTAGCTGGGACTACAGGCACACGCCACCACGCCAGGCTAATTTTTGTATTTTTAGTAGAGACAGGGTTTCACCATGCTGGCCAGGCTGGTCTCAAACTCCTGACTTCAAGTGATCCACCTGCCTCAGCCTCCCAAAGTGCTGGGATTACTGGTGTGAGCCACCGTGCCTGGCCAGAACTGTGTTTTCAGTGGGCCAATTGAAATGTAGGAGAAAGAAATTGAGAAATAAGGATGGAAGGAAACAGGGAGGAGGGTGGAAGAAAATGGAAGTGAGCAAGAAAGCAGGAAACATTCACTCAATAAAAACTGTTCTTTGGCAATAGGTACATCTCTATGCAAGTCAGCGTGGCTTTTTTCCTCTAACATGATTTTAAAAGCTCTCTGAAAGCTCAGAAAACAGAAAACACATCTTGGTGACCTAGAAGTATAGTCATCTTCTTTCACCACCAGATGGTGCTTTATGTATAGAATGGAGGACAAGGATCCTGAGAATGTTACCAAACACTTGCATGTTTACGAAGCTCTTTTACTTAACAATGATTCAAGAAATATTGGGGAAATGCAAGCCCAGATGAGGGACGCCTAACCTAGCTATACAGATAGGCAGCGGAGGGCGTCCTTACAACAGTTGAGGCTTGCACCCAAGGACAGGATGGAGATTGGGAGGGGAATTCCAATTTAAGAAAGAACCACCAGAAGTAGAGAGGCTTGAGAAAGCACATTGCCTTCTAGGAATCACAGGTTGTAGGCTGGGAATGGACAGTATTTCAGGTGGAGGAAATAGAATGAACAAAGTTGTGAAAAATGTACAAACAGATTTGGATTAAACTATGGCTATTCAATTGTTTAGCTTGTTATTGGGATTGTCTCAATTCTGCATCATATGACCTGACCTTGGAAAAGCAGGCCATCTGTTTAGGGTAACGACTGATTCTATCCCTCAGAATACTCAGTTTTCCTTAGCCAGTCCTTGCTCTTTAGCTTCCCCATTTTCTTGTCTTTTTCTGTGCTAGAGGTGTACTGAAACTGATGCATTGCAAAACTGGTATTACATTAAATACACTGAACCTCAAATGCTTATGGAACACTTACACTATTTATACAGAACAATAAGCAAAAGTGTCCAGGCACGGGGGCTCATGCCTGTAATCTCAGCACTTTGGGAGGCCGAGGCAGGTGGATCATGTGAGGTCAGGAGTCCGAGACCAACCTGGCCAACATGGTGAAACCCAGTCTCTACTAAAAATACAAAAATTAGCAGGCTGTGATGGCAGGTGCCTGTGATCTCAGCTACTCGGGAGGCTGAGGCAGGGGAATGGCTTGAACCCAGGAGGTGAAGGTTGCAGTGAGCCAAGTTTGTGCCACTGCACTCCAGCCTGGGCAACACGGTGAGACTCCATCTCAAAAAAAAAAAAAAAGAACAAAAAAAAAAGGAATAAGCACTATAACACTGATGCATTCTGTTTGCATCTTATTCCATGATTTACGCAATAATTACATATTGTATCCTTATGATATGTCAGATACTATGTTGGCACTTTACATATATCTCACTTAATCCTTAATACAATCTGGAAATAATAAACATTTTATGGATGGTGAAACAGAGACACAGAGAAATCGAATAGCCTGCTCAGGGTTTCCAGAATAGCAAAATTAAAGGCCTAGGGTTTGGTTTTCCACTAAAGATTCTCATGGCTGGCTTCTTCACATCATTCAGGTCTCTGCTCAAATGTAATCTTAGAGAAGCTACATTAATCCATCTGAAATAGACACCTCACTGTGCATCCAATTGTCTTGCTTTATTTTTCTTTGTAACATTATTATATTATTTATATTTGTATTGTCTGTATCTCCTCCTAGACTATGATCTCTGTTAGGGCAGGCTCTTGGTTGTGTTCGCTGCTTATTACCACACTACCCAGACCAGAGCCTGGCACATGATAAGGAGCTCAACAAATTTTTGTTAAGAATAATTGACTCGTAGACCCAAACTCTTAGCCACTATGCTATATTTTGTCCCTAGATAGGATTAAGAAGGTTACGTTTTGAATGTCCTGATACCAAAGAGCATGCTGCACAAAGCCTGTGCATGGAACGTGCCAAATAGTACGTAAACTGGGCCGGACGCGGTGGCTCACGCCTGTAATCCCAGCACTCTGGAAGGCCGAGGCGGGCGGATCACGAGGTCAGGAGATTGAGACCATGCTCGCTAACTCGATGAAACCCCATCTCTACTAAAAAAAAATACAAAAACTTAACCGGGCGTGGTAGCGGGCGCCTGTGGTCCCAGCTACTCCTGAGGCTGAGGCAGGAGAATGGCGTGAACCCGGGAGGCGGAGCTTGCAGTGAGCCGAGATCGTGCCAGTATACTCTAGCCTGGGTGACAAAGCGAGACTCTGTCCAGAAAAAAAAAAAAAAAAAAAAAAATATATATATATATATATAATGTAAACTGCCAGTCTATACTCTTAAAATTCGAGTTTAATTTACACACAGTAAAATAAATAAATCTTATGTATTTTTACAAATGCATACACTTTCGTAACCACCAATCATATCAAGATGTAGAACATTTTTTAGCCCCCAAGGAAGCTCTCTTGTAATAACTCCCAGTCAATACTCTACTTTCCAGAGACACATATTCTGACTTCTATCAGATAGGTTAGTTGCTGGGTCTTGAGCTTCACATAAATGCAATCATACAGTTTGTACTCTTATGTCTCTCTTCTTTTGCTCACAACAATATTTGGGAGATTTATCTATGTCCTGTATATCAGTGGTAGTTTATTTTTTTATTGTTGTGTTATATTCCATTGTATGAATAAATAACAATTTGTTTATACATTCACCTGCTAGTAGATGTTTAGGTTGTTGCCAAGTTTTGGTTATTAAGTATAAAGCTGCTTTAAATATTCTTGTAAAAGTTTTACAGACATATGTACTTGGTATATTATTTTGGGGGGTATATACTTAGGAATAGAATTGCTGCATCATAAGGTAGATGTTTGTTTATCTTTCTTTTCTGAAGAGTGCCTGTTCAAGTGTTTTGCCCATTTAAAAAACTTTCTTATTGATCTGTAGAATTATTTATGTATATAATCCTTTAACGGATGTAAGTATTGCAAATATATTCTCCTACTTTGTAATTGCCTATTCAATTTCCTGCTAATGTATTTTGATAATAGAGGTTCTCAATTTTAATGAAGTCAAATTTATCAATTTTGTCTCTTAAGGTTAGTGCTTTTTCTGTCATGTTTAAGAAATCATTGTCTACCCCAAAGCTGTGAAGTTATTCTGTTTTCTTCTAGAGCTTTTTGTTTCAGATTTCACATTTGAGAATATGATCCACCTTGAATCAGGTTTTGGATTTGTTGTGAGTTAGAGTTTATTTTCTTTCCCATATGGATATACAGTTGTTGAAGTACCATTTAATAAAAACACTATCATTTCCCCATTGAATTGTAGTAACACCTTTGTTATAAACTAAATGAATGTATATGTAGAGGGTATTTCTGGACTCTGTTTTGTTACACTGGCCTATTTGCCTATCCTTGCACCAATACCACCTTGTCTTAATTACTGCTGCTTTATAGTTAGTCTCGAACTCTGATAGTAAACTTTTCAACTTTATTCTTCTTAAAGATTATTCTTGGCTATTTTAGGTTCTTTGCATTTCCATTTAAATTTAAGATTTATCCTGTTGATGTTGACCAAATATTTTATGTGAGTTTTTTTACAGATTGGGTTTGCATTGAATCTACTTATCAAATTGGGCGAAATTGACATCTTATCAATTTTGAGTCTTTTGATTCATGCACATGATATAGCTTTTCATTTGTTTAGGTCACTTTTAATTTCTCTCAGGAATATTTTGTAGTTTTCACTATTAGCTTTGTGGAACTCTTCTTAAATTTGTTCCTAAGTATTTGATTTTTTAATGTTACTATAAATTACATTTTAGAATATTTCATTTTCTGATCATTTCTTGATAGTATACAGAAATATACTTGGTTTTCATGTGTTGACTTCATATCCAGAGAGCTTGATAAATTAATTCTGATAGTTTGTATAGTTTCAGATTTTCTGTCTTCACAATTATGTAATACATAAATGAAGATAGTTTTACTTTTTGTTTTTGATCTTTATACCTTCTATTTCTCTTTCTTGTCTTATAGAACTCTCTTGGGCCTACAGCATAATGATGAATAACAGTTGTGGTAGTAGAGATCCCCATCTTATTCTTGACTTTGGGGAGAAAACATTAACCATTGATAATGACACAGCTACAGGGTTTTATTACTAGATAACCCTTTGAGACTAAGGATGTTTTATTCAATTTCTCCTTTGTTGTGGATTTTTTTCTAAAATCATCAATGCATGTTCAGCTTTATCAAATACGTTTTCTTCACCTATTAAGATGATTTTATTCTGCCCCTTCTTCCAATATTATTCTGTTAATGTGGTGAATTATAATGACAGAATTTTTAAATGTTAAATCAACCTTTTATTCCTGGAGTACATCCTTCTTTGTTATGGTATATTATTATTTTTTTATATTCCTGAATCCCATTTATTGATTTTTGTTTTGTTTTGTTTTGAGACAGGGTCTTGCTGTGTCACCCAGGCTGGAGTGCAGTGGTGTGATCATAGCTCACCGTAACCTCATACTCCTGGGCTCAAGTGATCCTCCCACATCAGCCTCCTGAGTAGCTAGGCCTGCAGATGCATGCCACCAATGTAAACACATTTTTTAGAGACAGGATCTCACTATGTTGCCCAGGCTGGTCTCAAACTCATGGGCTCAAGTAATCTTCTCACTTTTGACTTCCCAAAGTGCTGGGATTACAGGCATGAGCCACTACACCCTGCCAATTTATCGATATTTTGTTAGGATTTTTACACCTATGTTCAAGAGAGATTCTAGACTATAAATTTCCTTACCTGTACTGTCATATTTTGGTATCAATGTTTTGCCAGTCTTAAAAAGTGAGTTCAGACGTGTCTCTTCTTTTTTAATTGTCTGGAATAGTTTGTGTAAATCCAGTATTATTTGTTCTTGAATTATTTGTAAGAATTTAGCATTAAAGCCATATAAACCTGGCATTTCTTTGCAGGAAAGTTTTTTTTTTTTAAACAAACATATGGAAGTAATTTGCTTTGTTTATGTCAGCACAAACTTAGTCATTTTCCACATACACACTCCCAAGACTAAACCAGGAAGAAGTTGAACCCCTGAATAGACCAATAACAGGCTCTGAAATTGAGGCAATAATTAATAGCTTACCAACCAAAAAAAGTCCAGGACCAGATGGATTAACAGCCGAATTCTACTAGAGGTACAAAGAGGAGCTGGTACCATTCCTTCTGAAACTATTCCAAGCAATAGAAAAAGAGGGAATCCTCCCTAACTCATTTTATGAGGCCAGCATCATCCTGATACCAAAGCCTGGCAGAGACACGACAAAAAAAAGATAATTTTAGACCAGTATCCCTGAGGAACATTGATGCAAAAATCCTCAATAAAATACTGGCAAACCGAATCCAGCAGCACATCAAAAAGCTTATCCACCATGATCAAGTTGGCTTCATCCCTGGGATGCAAGGCTGGTTCAACATACGCAAATCAATAAACGTAATCCAGCATATGAACAGAACCAAAGACAAAAACCATATGATTATCTCAATAGATGCAGAAAAGGCCTTTGACAAAATTCAACAGCCCTTCATGCTGAAAACTCCCAATAAACTTGGTATTGATGGGATGTTATCTCAAAATAGTAAGAGCTATCTATGACAAACCCACAGCCAATATCATACTGAATGGGCAAAAACTGGAAGCATTCCCTTTGAAAACTGGCACAAGACAGGGACGCCCTCTCTCACCACTCCTATTCAACGTAGTGTTGGAAATTCTGGCCAGAGCAATCAGGCAGGACAAAGAAATAAAGGGTATTCAATTAGGAAAAGATGAAGTCAAATTGTCCCTGTTTGCAGATGACATAGCATATTTAGAAAACCCAATTGTCTCAGCCCAAAATCTCCTTAAGCTGATAAGCAACTTCAGCAAAAGTCTCAGGATACAAAATGTGCAAAAATCACAAGCATTCCTGTACATCAATAACAGAAAAACAGACAGCCAAATTGTGAGTGAACTCCCATTCACAATTGCTTCAAAGAGAATAAAATACCTAGGAATCCAACTTACAAGAGACACGAAGGACCTCTTCAAGGAGAACTACAAACCACTGACTCAACGAAATAAAAGAGGACACAAACAAATGGAAGAACATTCCATGCTCATGGATAGGAAGAATCAATATCGTGAAAATGGCCATACTGCCCAAGGTAATTTATAGATTTAATGCCATCCCCATCAAGCTACCAATGACTTTCTTCACAGAATTGAAAAAAAAATACTTTAAAGTTCATATGGAACCAAAAAAGAGCCTGCATTGCCAAGACAATCCTAAGCAAAAACAATAACGCTGGAGGCATCACGCTACCTGACTTCAAACTGTACTACAAGGCTACAGTAACCAAAACAGCATGGTACTGGAACCAAAACAGAGATATAGACCAATGGAACAGAACAGAGCCCTCAGAAATAATACCACACATCTACAACCATCTGATCTTTGACAAACCTGAGAAAAACAAGCAATGGGGAAAGGATTCCCTATTTAATAAATAGTGCTGGGAAAACTGGCTAGCCATATGTAGAAAGCTGAAACTGGATCCCTTTCTTACACCTTATACAAAAATTAATTCAAGATGGATTAAAGACTTAAATGTTAGATCTGAAACCATAAAAACCCTAGAAGAAAACCTGTGCAATACCATTCAGGACATAGGCATGGGCAAGGAATTCGTAACTAAAACACCAAAAGCAATGGCAACAAAAGCCAAAATTGACAAATGGGATCTAACTAAACCAAAGAGCTTCTGCACAGCAAAAGAAACTACCATCAGAGTGAACAGGCAACCTACAAAATGGGAGAAAATTTTTGCAATCTACCCATCTCACAAAGAGCTAATATCTAGAATCTACAAAGAACTTAAATTTACAAGAAAAAATCAAACAGCCCCATCAAAAAGTGGGTGAAGGATATGAACAGACATTTATCAAAAGAAGACATTTATGCAGCCAACAGACACAGTAAAAAATGCTCATCATTACTGGCCATCAGAGAAATGCAAATCAAAACCACAATGAGATACCATCTCACGCCAGTTAGAATGGCGATCATTAAAAAGTCAGGAAACAACAGGTGCTGGAGAGGATATGGAGAAACAGGAACACTTTTACACTGTTGGTGGGACTGTAAACTAGTTCAACCATTGTGGAAGACAGTGTGGCGATTCCTCAAGGATCTAGAACTAGAAATACCATTTGACCCAGTGATCCCATTACTGGGTATATGCCCAAAGGATTATAAATCATGCTACTATAAAGACACATGCACACATATGTTTTTGCGGCACTATTCACAATAGCAAAAACTTGGAACCAACGCAAATGTCCAACAGTGATAGACTGGATTAAGAAAATGTGGCTCATATACACCATGGAATACTATGCAGCCATAAAAAAGGATGAGTTCATGTCCTTTGCAGGGACGTGGATGAAGCTGGAAACCATCATTCTGAGCAAACTATCACAAGGACAGAAAACCAAACACCACATGTTCTCACTCATAGGTGGGAATACAACAATGAGAACACTTGGACACAGGTTGGGGAACATCACACACCGGGGCCTGTCGTGGGGTGGGGGCAGTGGGGAGGGATAGCATTAGGAGAAATACCTAATGTAAATGAAGAGTTAATGGGTGCAGCACACCAACATGGCACATGTAGAAATATGTAACAAACCTGTACGTTGTGCACATGTACCCTAGAACTTAAAGTATAATAAAATAAAAAATTAAAAAAAAAAAGCAACTCATCCCCCTCCAACAAAAAAAAATTAGTCATTTTCTCTTTTTTTGAGACAGAGTCTTGCTCTGTCATCCAGGCTGGAGTGCGGTGGCACGATGTTGGCTCACTGCAACGTCTGCCTCCAGGGTTCAAGCAATTCTCCTGCCTCCGCCTCCCAAGTAGCTGGGATTACAGGTGTGAGCCACCATGACTCGCTAATTTTTGTATTTTTGGTAGAGATGGGGTTTTGCCATGTTGGCTGGGCTAGTCTCGAACTCATGACCTCCAGTGATCCACCCTTCTCAACCTCCCAAAGTGCTGGGACTACAGGTGTAAGCCACCGTGCCTGGTCAACTTAGTCATTTTCAAAGGCTCATTTCCTTGGTCAAGATAAAAGTTATTATTATATCTTCATAAATGTAAAGTTTATATAAAATAATAAGCTATAGATATGTCTTTGCATTAAGAAAGTTAAAAACTGTCAGGTGCAGTGGCTCACACCTGTAATCCCAACATTTTGGGAGACAGAAGCAGCCAGACCACTTGAGGTCAGGAGTTTGAGACCAGCCTGGTCAATATGGTGAAACCCCATCGCTACCAAAAATATAAAAATTAGCTGGACGTGGTGGTGCATGCCTGTATTCCCAGCTACTCAGGAAGCTGAGGCAGCAGAATCACTGTTACCCAGGAGGCAGAGGTTGCAGTGAGCTGAGATTGTGCCACAGCACTCCATCCTGGGAGAGAGAGCGAGATTCTGTATCAAAAAAAAAAAAAAAAAAAGAAAGTTAAAAATTGTTTGGCCCAGCGCTGTGGCTCACACCTGTAATCCCAGCACTTTGGGAGGCTGAGGCAGGCAGATCACGAGGTCAGGAGATCAAGACCATCCTGGCTAACACGGTGAAACCCCATCTCTACTAAAAATACAAAAAATTAGCTGAGCGTGGTGGCACACACCTGTAGTCCTAGCTACTCGGCAGGCTGAGGCAGGAGAATCGCTTGAACCTGGGGGTGGAGGTTGCAGCAAGCCGAGATCATGCCACTGCACTCCAGCCTGTGTGACACAGCAAGCCTCCGTCTCAAAAAAAAAAAAATTTGTTAATCCTCAAATTTATCCTTATTAGATTTTACTTTATGTATTTTGAGGCTCAGTTATTAGGAGAATAAATGTTTATAATTTTTATGTTTTCTTGATGAATTGAAACCTTTTTTTATTATGAAATGACACTCTTTATCTCTGGTAACATTCTTTGCTCTGAAGTCTAATTTGTCTGATATTAATATAGCCACGCCAGTTTTCTGTTGGTTAATGTCAGCATGGTATATTTGTTATCAACCCTTGAGTTTTAATCCATTTATTTATATTTAAAATATATTTCTTGTAGGCAGTATATAGTTATGTTATGCATTTTAACCAGTTCAACAACCTCTGACTTTTAGTTAGGGTATTTAGACCATTTATGGGACCATTTATATAACATTTAGGCAATTTATATATCATTAACATTGATATGATTGGGTTTAAATCTACCATCTTGCTATTTGTTTTTTATTTGTCTTATCTGGTTTTTGTTCTCTTTGTCCTCTTTTTCTGTCTTGTTTTGAATTGAGTATATTTTTATGACTTCATTTTATCTTCTTTGTTGGCTTATTTGCTCTAAGTCTTTGTTGTATTACTTTAGTTGTTAACTACAGGGTTTATAGTATACATATTTATCACCATCTATCTTGTGAAAAATTTTGGTAATTATTTCTTTAAATTCTTTTTCTGTCTGCAAGTTTCTCTCCTCATGCAGGGACTTGAATTGTATGTACATTTGTCTTTTTTTTTTTTTTTGAGATGGAGTCTCACTCTATTGCCCAGGCTGGGGTGCAATGGTGTGATCTTGGCTCACTGCAACCTCCACCTCCCGGGTTCAAGCGATTCTCCTGCCTCAGCCTCCCAAGCATCTGGGATTACAGGTGTGCACCACCACACCCGGCTAATTTTTGTATTTTTAGTAGAGACGGGGTTTCACCATGTTGGCAAGGCTAGTCTCAAACTCCTGACCTCGTGATCCACCCACCTCAGCCTCCCAAAGTGCTGGGATTACAGGCGTGAGCCACTGTGCCTGGCCTATATTTGTCTTCTTATAGTTGTCCCACAGGTAACTGATATTCTGTTCTTTTTTTTTCAGTAGTTTTTCTCTCTGTTGTTCATTATGGATTTTTTTTACTATGTCTTTAAGTTCACCAACCTTTCTTCTGACACTAATCCCATCCAATGTATTTTTTTCATCTCAGGCATTGTAGTTTTAATCTCTGGAAGTTCTTTGTTTTTAATATCTCCAATGTTGCTACTTAACATGTTTAATCTTTTATTTTTGCTTCTTGAACATATTAACTACTACTAACTGTTTTAGTGTTCTTGTTTACTAATTCTATTATTTGTGTCATTTCTGGGTCACTTTTAAATTGAATGATTTTTTTTCCTCATTATGGATCATACTTTCTTGCTTCCTTGCATGCCTGGTAATTTTTGTTGGATCAGACATTATGAATTTTACCTTGTTTGGTTCTTGATACTTTCGTATTCCTGTAAATATTACTGAACTTGCTTTTGGGATGCAGTTAAGTTACTTTAAAACAGGTTGGCTAAAAGGAAGTTTTAGGTCTTCCTTCTAGCTTTATTGGGAAGAAATGAAGCAGTATTTAGTCTAAGGTTAATTTTCCCCACTACTGAGCCAAGACTGTTCTTTGTACTCCTACCTAACACCCCATGAATTATGAGGTTTTCTACTTTGGCTGTTGGGAAAAGGTACTTTTCCTGGATCTCTGTGATCTATGGGCACTGTTCCCTCTGATTCTTTTGGATAGTTCTTTTCTCTGGCCATGGGTAGCTTTCTCACATGCATGTACAAATCAGTACTCAACTGAATACTTTAGGGGACCCTCTGAAGATCTCTGGAACTTTCTCTCTTTCTCTCTGTGGGTTTGTGCTTTTCACCCATCCCTGCATTGCAGCCTGAAAATTTTCTCCAGGCAGTAAGCTAGGGCAATTGTAGGATTTACCTCATGTGTTTCCCATCTCTCAGCGATTCCTTTGTTGCCTGATGCCTTTTTCTGATTTTCTTGTTATATATTTTATTTCTACATGTTAAAACTTTGGATGATATAGTTATTATTATTGCTTTCAATAGCCAATTTTGTTTTATTTTTATCTATTAATTTAACTTCCCTAGAGCTGTTCATTCTTTTTTCCACTTTCATATCCTATCTGGGATCATTTTCCTTCAATCTGAAGAAGATCCTCTGCTTTTTTCTTAGATTTTATTTGCCTGATAAATTTTTAAAACTTTGTTCTTGACTTTGAAAAATATTTTTTCCTGAGTATAAAGTACAAGTTTGGCAGTTTTTTCTTTCAGTACTTTAAAGTTATCGTTACATACAGTCTTGCACTTTGATGTTTTAATTATGATGCCAGTGACATTTCTTGTGATTGTCTTCTTTCTCTAGTTGCTTTTAAGGTTGTTTTTTTAAATATTTGGTTTAATAAGTTTGACTTTTATGTACCTATGTGTCATTTCCATTGTATTTTATCCTATTTGGGACTTGCTAAGCTTCTTGAAGATTTTGTTAATACTTTTCATCAATTTGGAAAATTATCAGCCATTTTTCTCAAATGATTACTTCTTTCTTATTCTGTCTTCTCTTCCTGGAATTTCATATATTTCACATTTCTTACTGTGTGAGGTTCTTTTTACCTTCTTCCTTTTTGAGGTTCAATTTGGATAATTTCATTAAGTTCATTCATCTTGACATATGTTGTTTTCTGTCTACTGTTAAAATCCTCAAGTAAGTTCTCTACTTTTTAGTCAAATTATGAATTAACTAAATTTTATTTAAGTTTGCCTTTATTAAGCTTTTAAGTTTGCTTTCCTAGAATTCTGGGTTGCTTCTTAAAAAAAAATCCTCATCAGGATACATACAATAAGCTGCACCCATTTAGAGTGCGCACTTTGATGAATTTTGACAGCTGTAGACTCCTGTGAAATCACTACCACATTGAAGATATAGAATATATCCATTACTCCCCAAAATATTTCCCATGTCCCCTTTGCAGTTCATTTCTCCTTCTGATCCTGGCCCCAGCCAATCACTGACTTGCTGGACTCACTAGAAATTAGTCTGCATTTTCTAGAATTTATATAAATGAAACCACACAGTATGTATTCTTTGTGTCTTGTTTTTATCAGCCAGCATGATGATTCTGAGGTTCATCCATGCTATTACCTATGTCAGTAGTTCATTCCTTTTTATTACTAAGTAGTGTTACTTTGTATGGATATACTACTACTTGTTTATCCATTTTCCATTTGATGGACACATGGGCTGTTTTACATTTTTGGCTACTGTGAATAAGGCTGCTATGAATATTTGCATTTAACACTTTGTGTGAACACATATTTTTTATTTCTATAGGTTGAATGCTTAGAACTAGGATGGCTGGTCATATGGTAGGTGTATGTTTAACTTTATAAGAAACTGCCAGTTTTTTGAACTACTTTACATTCACTCCTTGAGAATATAAGCTCCAATTGTTCCACATCTTCACTAACATTTGGTATTATCAGTCTTTTAAATTGTAGCCATCCTAATGTAGTGTTGTCTCATTGCAGTTTTAATATGTGTTTTCCTAATGACTAACCATGTTGAAAACCTTTCCATCTCCTTACTGGCCATTTATACATCTGCTTTTGTAAAATGTATGTTCAAATATTTTGTCCATTAAAGAAATTGAATTATCTTCTTATTATTGAGCTTTGGGAGATTTTAAAAATACATTTTATATACCAGTTGTCAGGTAGTTGTAGTGTGAATATTTTCTACTATTCTGTGACTTTCCATTTCTTAATGATGCCTTTAAAGAGCAAAAGTTTTGAATTTTGATAAAGTCCAACTTATCAAGTTTTTAACTTTTATGATTAATGCTTTGTATTTTAAATATTTGCTTAACCTCAAGATCACAAAATTTTTTCTCTTATGTTTTATTCTAGAGCTTTTATATCTTTTACTTTTAGATTTAGGTCTATGAACTATTTTAAGCTGATTTTTGTATATTGTGTGAAGTGAATTGGCTGACCAACTTACCATACATTGCCTAAAGTCACTTATTTTACAATCTTTCAAAATTTATTTATCAGTAGTCTCCATTTTAAAAAATAGTCAAGAGGTATTCTTTTGTTTATAGAATATACATTTGGTTTTGCCTATGTAAAGTGGCATAATCTTATGGTAAAATTGGGCAAGAATCTGCAGGTTTAGAATTTTTGGAAGACAAAGAGCTTTTTTTTTCCTATTTTTACTTTTATCATTATTTCTTTAAGTTTACTGGGATATACTCTGCTAACATTTACAGTCATTATTACTATTTTAACAACAAACAGGCTCAGAAATGTTAAGATTTTATTCAGCTATAAACACAAACCTATTTATGTTAATACTAGACTTGAGCTCAGATTTCCAAATGCCAAATTCCTCACTTTAGCTTAAGTGAAATGGAAAAAAGGTGCAAAATGTTTATAAGAGGTGTAGGTCAGATGAGTACAGCTTAAATATTAACTTTCTCTTCTATTCATAAATAGGTAATGTTATATACACGGGTATCATTATCATATTTATTATTCATTGAGACAACATCTATTAAACATGAGAAAGCCCTATTGTATGACTTTTATTCTGCAAAGAGTCCAGGTAGAATAACGATAGTGTGTTAACTCCTACTTGAAATGGTCTATTTTCAAATAGTCTGACTTGATGAGTTTGCTATATTTTTTCTTTGGGAGATCATTCCACAGCTTAATGTCAAGGTAATCTCATTTATCACCTTAGCTAATTTACTTTTTTCATTTGTGTTGTAAGAAAATGAATGCATCTTTGCAGTTTCATCTGTCAAAAGCTTCTAAATGGCTGTCACTCAACCACATTAATCATTCTGTAGCCAGCCTTCCTGTGGTTATCCTTTTAGTTATTTGGTAGCTTTCCCCTATCTCTCTGAGAAATTTCTCTGATTAGTTGTTATCTGACATATGGATTACTTATAACATGTAATGAAATTCAAACTTCTTTTTAATGTAATACAGAAGAATATAGTGGTGATTAGGTCATTCTCTTATTCAAGGCCTTCAGGAACTATCCACACCTTCCAAATACAATTCAAGCTTCTTTGTTTAGCATTCAGGCCAATCATCCCATTTAGAAGCGGATATAGTTTGAATATCTGTCCCTGCCAAATCTCACGGTGAATTGTAATCCCCATGTTGAAGGTGGGGCCTGGCAGAGAGCGTTTGGAACATGGGGGTGGATCCGTCATAGCTTGGTGCTATCCTCACAGTAGTGAATGAGTTCTTGCGAGATCTGGTTGTTTAAGTGTGTGGCACCTTCCCCCACCTACTCTCTCTCTTGCTCCTGCTTTCGCCATGTGATAAGCCTACTCTTGCTTTGCCTTCCACTATGAGTAAAAGCTCCCTGAGGCATCCCCAGAAGCTGGGCAGATGCCAGCTCCATGCTTGTACAGCCTGCAGAAACATGAGCCAATTAAACCTCTTTTTAAAATAAATTACCCATTCTCAGGTATTTCTTTATAGCCATGCAAGAATGGCCTAATAGAGATATAATCTTCCTCCCCTTGAATTCCCATTACACTGTCTTCATGCCTCAAACATGACATTTAACATATGCTATGGTTTGATGTCCCCTCCAAACCTCATGCTGAAATTTGACCCTGGCCCAATGTTGGAGATGAGGCTTAATGGGAGGTGTTTTGGTCATGGGGGCAAAACCCATGAATAGATATATGACCTCCCTAGGTAGGGAGTGAGTGCTCACTCTATTAATTCCTCAGAGCTGGCTGTTAAAAAGAGCCTGGCATCTCCCTTACCCGTCTTTTGTTTCCTCTGTCACCAAGTGATCTCTGCACAGCTGGCTCCCCTTTGCTTGGCCTTTTGCCATGGATGGAAGCAGCCTGAGGCCCCCACCAGATGCAGATACCCAATCTTGAACCTTCCAGCCGTTCTTAACTGTGAACCAAACAAATGTTTTCTTTATAAATTACTCAGTCTTTCAGGTAGTCCTTTATAATAACACAAAACAGACTAAGATAAATCTTTATAATACAGTTGCAGTGCACAAACACATAATATATGTGGATTCAAGTCTAAGTAAAACTTAAAGAGAATACTTTAAATTGAAATACTTTAGTTTTATCTACCCATCCTGTATCATTCAGGTTCAATCAGAGAAGCAGAACCTGTAAGAGTGATAGAAAATATAAAATTTATTATGAGCACTAGCCCTTACATAGTTGTAAGAGCTGGTTAAGTCATCTCTGTCTGGTGTTGGCCTCTGTGTCTGGTGTAGGGCCTAAAGACAGCAAGGCTAATAGGAAGAAAAGATGGTCATGAAATGGGGAAGAATAAGGAAAGACTGGAACTGGTGAGAACAATCTGGAACCTACAAGTGAAACCGCCTTTGCAAAAATTATGACAGTGAGAAAAATCTGACATAGGAAAATTATGGCAGTAAAAGAAATCTGTCCTAACGAATTCCATCTTGCTTCTAACCTCCAAGCTGCCCTTGTTCATTCCCGGGCATAGGCTGAACTAACTTTGGGAGGAATTTATAGTTTAACTTTGAAACAAAGATGATAACAGCCCCTCCCTGAAACAAACTCCCTCCTTGCATGGGGACCAGATTGGTTTTTGTAAAACCCAACAAATTAGCCACAAGCTCAGAGACCATGGCCTAGGAGTCATGCAGCCAGAGGCCACAAGATTGCTAACTTCCCCAGTTGCCCCTATAGATAACATTACTATTGTAAAACCTAAGATTGGTGTTTCAGCCGATTTTTCTGACGCAGCATTCTGATGGATCAGCTGGCACATCCCAGACCAAAAAACTGGCTCATCTGGTCTTGTGGCCTCCACCAGGAACTGACTCAGCACAAAACGACAGCTTCAACTTCCTATGATTTCATCCTTGACCCAACCAATCGGCATTCCCCATTCCCTAGCTCCTTTTCCACCAAACTAAAAAACCCTAGCCTCCGAATTTTCAAGGAGGCTGATCTGAGTAATAACAAGACTCCAGTCTTCCATTTAGCCAGCTCTACCTGTATTAAACTCTTTCTCTATTGCAATTCCCCCATCTTGATAAATCAGCTTCATTTGGGCAGTAGGCAAGAAGAACCCATTGGGCGGTTACACACAGGCAAACTAGATCCTGTGAGGACAAATTGCAACCTGCATCTGTATTTCCTTGCATCCAACCTCAGTGACGTGAGGGACTTATAGGATTAGGTAGTGCCTTTGGCAACACTGCTGCACATGTACCTGGTCTAAGATTGAGAGAAGCAGAATGAGGAGATCTGGCAGGAGCTGCAGAGCTGCAGGCCAGGCTGCTGGCCCATGCCTACACGGTGAGCTAGCAGGTCAGTGCCTGGCCCTACGATGACCTTTAGGGCTTCAGATCAAATGGCTGCTGCTTTACTTCTGCCTTCCAAATCTCACACACATTCTCTTTTGACTAACCCTAACCTAGAATCATATAGGAAAGGAAATTCTGGAAAATGTAGTTCTATCTTAGCTAAGTTGACACTCTATGAAGCTACCACAAGTCTGTTTCTGCATAAATCCTTGAGTAAGCAAGGGACAGAAGATATACATCTGCTATATTTTCAATCTGTCTCAGTTCATGAGTGTGTATCATAGTGTAAGCATGGCACAGTGTTGAGTACATACAATTCTATTTGGTTGAATTTTTAGAATAAGACTGCTTTCCTAAACTCTAGCCAACTGTTTCATTACATCTCTCCTGAAGAAAGTGATCTGCTCCAGTGTGAGGGGAGAAAGACTGCATTGGGTCTATAAACCAGGAGATGGCATAGGTGGGTCTCTGATATGGTCCCTTCCTAAGAAGGGATTTCTGGAGTAGTTTTCCCACATCCAATTTTCAATTTACACTTTAACTTTGAAACCCAATCCTGATTTTAGAACCTCCTGCAATAAATATTTGTTAAAATGGTGAAAAATGAATTGTGAACTTCTTATCTGTAGGGGTTTCCTGGTAAGTGTCTGTATTCCTTTTAGCAACTAGCAAAGTGCTTGGCACAAATTAGGTACTCAATAGATGTGGGTTAAATTATTTATTGCAAATTTCTATTCTGGTGTTGTATAATGAGTATTATGTTTTCTTTTTCAATAGTTTTCCAAGTTGCCTTTAATATAAGCCACTTAATATTGTGTGTGCCTTGGGGCTTGGGTAAAAATGACTGCCCATTCAATGTGGGTTTTGCGAGGCAAGTTGGAGCTTGCAGAAAAGTAAATGTACATTGAAATACTTGGGAAAATTTTGGCCCTGTTTGTTTCCTTCAGTGTTTGCATAAATCCCTACACTCTACCTGTACCTCTCTCTCTTCCTCTCTTTGGTAAATTATCTTAAATATTATAAAGTAATTAATGTTCTTGTTAAACAGTAAATAAAGGAGAAAAGTGAATATAAAAGTTCTTGGAATGCCTCCTCCACCATACAAAATTTTGCCTGATCCAAAATTCCACTGTTAATATTTTTGTGTATGTATCTTTCCTCAAATATCCCATATGTTTACAAAAATATATACGAATATGTATGCCTACTTATATACTTATATTTGAAGGAAACAGGATTATATTATATAAAAATACTATGCTGCTACTGGTTTTTACTTACTATATTTTGAAACTTTTTCAACATCAGCACGTAAATGTGCAGTTTCCTTTTAAGTAAACTCTTGAAATGTATTCCAATGCATGTATTCACAATTTAACCAGTTCCCTATGATGGTCATCTTAGGCTAATTCTAAGAATTAACAGTATAAACAATGTTGCATATACATATATCTTTGTATGTATCAAGCTAATATATCCAAGGAGCAAATTTGTAGCAGTGGAAGTATATGGTTTGCCTGAGTTTTAATAGCAACTGAAAAGTATGTATTTTCAGGATATATAATATTTATAGCTCATTAAAAGTTTCTAGTCAACACAGGGTTACATGTATCTACACAGCCTCTTTTGTCAAGAGACCTTTGACAAAAGGAAAATAAGACCTTGGAAGAAAAAGGCTTTGTCCTTATTCTTTTTACAGCTTCCTTTAGCCATCTACAATTCACTAATAATTAGCATCCACCACCATCTTCTGGAACTGAAGACTTTTCTAGAGATTAAAAGTATCACTATATTTAATTCAAAATCTAATGTATTGTAAAACAATTATTTTTATAATTCCGTTATCTTAATATGGAACAATAATGCTGATATTGCCACTAAAAATTAGCTGGCATTATCTAATGCATCATGAGCATACACATTTCTCATGACCCATGAATCTACTCCTAGTTATATACACATCAGAAATGAGTACGTGTATCTGTCAAAAGTGTTCTGTGAGACTGTTTGCAGCAGCATTATTCCCAGTAGCCTCAAAGGGAAACAGCGCAAATGCCCTTCAACAGTGGAATGCATAAATTGTGCCATACTCATAAAAAGGAATAATACACAACAGTGTAAATGAAGAAATTATTACCATAGAAACTATGGATGAACCTCATAAACATAATGTGAATTTGAATAGAGCCAGACAGAAAAGAATACATACTATATGATTCCAAAGATTCAACAGGCAAAATGAATCTGCAGTATGTGTTGGCTAATGACTGGAGGGGTAATGAGGTGCTGATCTGTGCGATGTGCTAGCATTCTATTTTTTGACCTGGATGGGTTTTGCATAGGTATGTTCAGCTTGTGATAATTACCAGCAGAGGGGAGAGCATGCACACAATTCTTCAGGATGAGATTGGTGACACGTAAAGGGGGAAATGACTGTAGTTTAAAAAAAGTCAATTCCCTCCTACCCACTTCTCCAGCTCTCCATTTCCTAGGAAGAGAGCCCAGGGAAAAGCAAACCAAGAAACAAATTCCAGCTCAAACTCAAACTCTCAAACAGATCTGGAGACTCAAATATCCATCTCTCTGGGCAAAAGGCATTCCTAGATTTGTCCAAGGTACAAAAACTACCACTCTAACCACGTTTCTTCGCTGCCCGGGGTCAGAGAAGTAAAACCCAACTATTTATTTATTTTTAAGTTACTTCCAACCTCGCTGCCTCGAGCTTCTGAATCACCTGGGCAACCTGGAAGCCGCCCGTCTAAGGGGGTGAGGTCGAATCCCAGCCTTGACGCCTTAGCAACCGAGCGAGCCTTTCTCGCGTCCCAGCAACGCGCCCGGCCCTTCCCTCTGCCCGGCCTATTCTCCCTGGTGCCCCTCCCTTCCTCGAGGCTGCAGCTCACCCCTCATTGGGTCTCTCGTTGGTCAGGAGGGCGCGGGTCTGCACACTCTCACTCGGTGCGGGACAGTAGTTCCTGCGGTTCTTGCTGTGGGACCTGCCCGAAAGCCAGAGCAGTGGGGAGGGACGGCGAGAAACAATGTTTAAGTTTATTTAAGAAAGAAGAAAAAGAGTCAAAAAGTTCAAGATTTTCGTCACTCTTATTTTTAAGGCGCATCCAAAGCTCCGTGGAGAAGGGGCTGGAGGGTGGGAAAATTATTTTTGTGCATATTCCATATAAGAAAGAAGAGACCCATCGAAGATTCAATACGGAGTCACCTGGAAATTGGAGATGTTGGATACGATCGCCCGTGCCCTGCAGGACCTGGGCAGGCAGGTGCTGCCCACTCTGCCCTCGCTGAGTCAGGAGGGTAAGCGTGTTGGGTAGCAGGGGGTGGCCCTGGGGATTGAATCTTCATCTGCTTGCAGGGGAGGCGGGGGGACCCACTTCCCTATTCCCTGGCTCAGGCCTGGCCTGCAGTGGCTAAGTTGCCTTGACAAGCAGCTGGTAATCACATCCTGCCCACGTTGGACGCCCAGAGACCCTTTTCTGGTTTTGATTAAACCAGGTGATGCATAGACAGCGCAAAGTAAGTGCTCAATAAACGGACTAGCACAAAGTAAGTGCTCAATAAAGGTTAGGTAAAAACAACCACTCCCACACCACCAGCTGGGATGGATCACAACCCTTTTGCCTACCTAGAGAAAAGAGATGCAGGGACCCTAAATGGCTCCTTTTGAGAGTTCATGCAAAGACGGTTGCTTTTGTTGCCTTTGACATCATGCGGTTGTATTAAGAAAATGAGATGATCATAAAAAGATACAGGGTAAGTACTTTGGAAGGGGACCTGGCACCTTCTCAGAGAAAACTCATTAGGCTTGGTTAGTAGCAAGACAAGATCTGTTTTTAGCATCGTTTGTAGAAGAGTCACCCCAAAGTGAGGCTGAGATCTGTCTGCAAACCACAGGAGAAGAAAGGTGCTGCAGGAATGCAAACTCTTATTATTATCAAACCATTGTAACTTAGAGATGTTGTTTAGGCTTTAACCAAATGACCGCAGAAAACAAATAGGAATGGCTGCTTCTTTCTCTTCCCCTGCATCATTCCTATCTTTTCCTCTCAAATCATCCTGAAAGATGCATTGAAGATAATGGTTTAATGAATTTAAAAACATTTGCTTTATTTGTGAATTTATGTATAGTCATTCAAGTAATTTTGAAACCCTGCTATATGCTGAGCACTAGTTAACTTACGGTGAACAAAAATCTTCGAATTTACTGTTTAGTGGGGAAGATGCACATTAATCAAATAATCACACAAATCAATGCAAATTTACAATTTAGGTAAATGATACCAGGGAGGAGGTAAACGGTACAGTAAGAACTTTTTTAAAAGATGATTTTTTAGGGCAGTTGTAGATTCACAGTAAATTAAGAAGGAGGGACAATATATTAGTTTATTCTTACACTGCTATGAAGATACTATCCCAGACTGGGTCATTATAAAGGAAAGAGGTTTAATTGACTCACAGTTCTGCATGGCTGGGGGAGCCCTCAGGAAACTTAAAATCATGGCAGAAGGGGAAGCAGGCATGTCTTACATGATGGCAGGAGAGAGAGAGAGAGAGAGAGAGAGAGAGAGAGAGAGAAGCCCAGGGGACCAGGGGAAACTGCCATTTATAAAACTCTCAGATATTGTGAGAAATCCCTCACCATCATGAGAACAGCATGGGGGAAACTGCTCCCAGGATCCAATCCCCTCCCACCAGGCCTCTCCCTCAACACCTAGGGATTACAATTCAAGATGAGATTTGGGTGGGGAAACAAAGCCTAACCATATCAGACAGAGATGTCCCACATACTCTCTAATCCCACACTTGGATAGACTCTGCCATTGTCAACAACCCTCACCAGAGTGGTATATGTGTTACAACTGAACCTACATTGACACATCAAAATCACCCAAGGTTCATAGTTTACATTAGAGTTCTTTCTTGGTGTTGTACATTTTATGAGTTTGGACAAATGTAAAATGACATGTATCTATCATTATAGTCATATAGAGTATTTCACTCCCCTTTGTTCTGCCTATTCACTCCTACCCCTAATCTCAAAATCTGGAAACCACTGACCTTTCCACTGTCTTCATAGTTTTGCCAGTTCCAGAATGTAATATAGTTGGAATCATACAGTTTAAGCCTTTTCAGATTGGCGTCTTTCACTTAGCAATATGCATTTAATATTCCTCCATGTCTTTTTGTGGCTTGATTCCATTATCTAGATGTACCACAGTTTTTTTTTTTTTAATCTATCCACCCACTGAAAAACGTCTTGGTTGCTTCTAAGTTTTGGCAATTATGAATAAAGCTGTTTTAAATATCTGTGTGCAGGTTTTAAAAAATTGGATATAAGTTTTCAATTCACTTGGGTAAATACCCAGGGACATAATCGCTAGATTGTATGGTAAGAGGACGTTTAGTTTTGTGAGAAACTGCCAGACTGTCTTCCAAAGGGGCTGTACCATGTTGCATTCCCAAGCGCAATGAATGAGAATTCTTGTCTCTCCATGTTATTGTCAGCATTTGTTGTTGTCAGTATTTTAGATTTTGGTCATTCTCATAGATGGTGTATTGGTATCTCATTGTTTTATTTTGCGTTTTCCTGATGATATATAATGGGGAACACCTTTTAATATGCTTGTCATTTTTTGATGAGATATATATAAAGGGCTTTGGCTCATTTTTAAATTGAGTTTTTCTTTTCTTAGTGTTTTTAAGAGTTATTTGTATATTTTGCATGACAGTGTCTTTCGCAAATATTTTTTCCCAGTCTGTGGCTTGTCTTCTCATTCTCTTGACATTGTTTTTCACAGAGCAGAAGTTTTAAATTTTAATGAAGTCCATCTTATTATTTCTTGCTTGGATTATGCTTTTGGTGTTTTATCTAAAAAGTCATTGCTATACCCAAGATCATCTAAGTTTTGTCCTATGTTATCTTCTAGGAGTTCTATGGTTTTGCACTTCATATTTAGGTCTATGATCCATTTTAAGTTAATTTTTGTGAAAGGTGTAAGGTCTGTGTCTAGGTTCTTTTTTTTATTTTTTTATTTTTTGCACGTGGATGTCCAGTTGTTCTAGCAATGTTTGTTTAAAAGACTATCTGCTCCATTGTATTGCCTTTGCCTCTTTGTCAAAGATAAGTTGACTGTATTTATATGGGTCTATTCCTGGGCTCTCTTTTGTGTCCTATTAATCTATTTGTCTGTTCTTTTGTCAATACACACTGTCTTGATGACTCAGCTTTATTGTAAATCTTGAAGTTGGGTAGTGACAGTCCTCTGACTTGTCCCATGTGTTATCTAGATGCATATTATTTAGTCCCCATGTATTTTGAGATTTTCCACTTATCTTTCTCTTATTCATTTCTTCTTTAATCCCATTGTAATCTGACAGCAGGCATTGTATGATTTCTATCCTTTTCTATTTGTTAAGGTGTGTTCTATGGCCCAGAACATGGTCTGTCTTGGTGAATGTTCCATGTGAGCTTGAGAAGAATGTGCATTCTACTGCTGTTGGATGAATTAGTCTGTAGATATCAACTATATCCATTTGATTGATGGTGCTGTTGAGTTCAACTATGCCTTTACTAATTTTCTGCCAGCTGGATATGTTCATTTCTGATAGGTGAGTACTGAAGTCTTCAAGTATGATAATGGATTCATTTATCTCTTCTTGCAGTTCTATTAGTTTTTGCCTAATGTAATTTGACATACTATTTTTAGGTGCATACATATTGAAAATTCTTATGTCTTCTTGAAAAATTGACCCCTCTATTATTATGTAATGCTCTTTATTTCTGACAACTCTCCTTGATTTGAAGTCTGTTCTAAAATTAATATAGCTACCCCTGCTTTCTTTTGATTAGTATTATCATGCTGTATTTTCCTCCATCCATCTACTTTTAATCTATATGTTTTTAGATTTAGATTGGGTTTCTTTTAGACAACATATAGTTGGGTTTTGTTTTTTGGTCCACTCCAGCAATCTTTTAATTGGTACTTTTAGCCTATGTTCAAAGTGATTACTGATATAGCTAGATTAATACCTACCATATTTGTTATTGTTTTCTACTTTTTGCCCTTGTTTTTTGTACCCATCTTTATTTTCCACTGAGCATTTTATGATTCCATTTTCTCCTTTTTCAGCATATCAGTTATACTTTTTTTTTTTTTGAGATGGAGTCTTGTTGTGTCACCCAGGATGGAGTGCAGTGGCGCAATCTTGGCTCACTGCAAGCTCTGCCTCCTGGGTTCATGCCATTCTCCTGCCTCAGCCTCCCCAGTAGCTGGGACCACAGGCACCCGCCACCACGCCTGGCTAATTTTTTGTATTTTTAGTAGAGACGGGGTTTCACCGTGTTAGCCAGGATGGTCTTGATCTCCTGACCTCGTGATCCGTCCACCTCGGCCTCCCAAAGTGCTGGGATTACAGGCGTGAGCCACCGTGCCAGGCCCAGTTATACTTTTAAAAAAAATTTTAGTAGTTGCCTTAGATTTCAATATATATTTACAGTCAATTCAAGTCCACTTCCAAATAACACTGTACCACTTCACAGGTAGTGTGATTGTTTTATAATAACAAAATCTTAATTCCGTCCTCCCATCCCTTGTATCATTGCTGTCATTCATTTCACTTATATGTACACATAAACATATATGATATATGCATAAGCATACATAATTGAATACATTATTGCTATTACTAGACAAACTGCTATCTGTTAGGTCAGCTAAGAATAATAAAAATAGGCCAGGTGCAGTGGCTCATGTTTGTAATCCCAGCACTTTAGGAGGCCAAGGTGGGAGAATCGCTGGAGTCCAGGAGTCCAAGATCAGCATGGGCAATATAGTGAGACCTTGTCTCTACAAAAAATTAAAACCAAAAAAATTAGATGGACATGGTGGCACACGACTGTAGTCCCAGCTACTCAGGAGGCTGAAGTGGGAGGACTGCTTGAGAACCTAGCAGGTGGAGGTTGCAGTGAGCCAAGACTGCACCGTTGCACTCCAAGCTGGGCAACAAAATGAGACCCTGTCTCAAAGAAAAAAAAAGTTTTTATTTTACCTTCACTTATTCCTTCTTCGATGATCTTCCTTTTTTTTTTTTTTTTTTAATGTAGATCCAAATTTCTGACCTACATCATTTTCCTTTTTTCTAAGGAACATCTTTTAACATTTCTTGAAAAGCAGGTTTACTGGCAATTAATTCCCTTAATTTTTGTTTGTCTGAAAAATAATTTCTCCTTTGCTTTTGAAAAATAATTTTACAGGATGCAGAATTTTAGGTTGGTGTTTTCTTTTTCTCAACACTTGAAATGTCTTACGGTACTCTCTTTTTGCTTGGTTTCTGAGAAGTAGTTCAATATAATTCTCATCTTTGTTTCTCTATAGATGAGGTGTTCCTTCCCCTCTCTCTGCCCAGCTTCTTTCAGGATTTGTTTTTAGCTCTGATTTTTTGTACTTTGAAAATGATATTCCTAGGTATCTTTTTTTGGGTATTTATCCAGCTTGGTGTTATTTGAGCTTCCTGGATCTGTGGTTTCATGTCTGACATTAGAGGGAAATTCTGAGTAATTGTTTCAACTATTTCCTCTATTATTTCTCCCTCTTCTCCTGGTATTCCCATTATGGGTACACACCTTCTGTAGTTGCCTCACAATCCTTGGATATTCTGGGTTTTTTTTTCCAGTCTTTGTTCGCTTTCCTTTTGAAGTTTCCTTGTCACATCTTCAAGCTCAGAGATTTTTTACTAAGTCATGTCCAGTCCACTAGTAAGCCTATCAAAGGCATTCTTCATTTCTGTTACAGTGTTTTTAGTTGCTAGCATTTATTTTTGGTTCTTTCTTAGGATTTCAATCTCTCTGCTTATGTAGCCCATCTGTTCTTGCATGCTGTCTACTATATCCGTTAGAGCCCTTAGCATATTAGCCATAGTTGTTTTAAATTGCCAGTGTGATAGTTCTAACATCCCTGCCATGTCTGGCTCTGATGGTTGCTCTGTCTTTTCATATTGTGTGTTTTGCCTTTTAGTATGCCTTGTAATTTTTTCTTGATAGCTGGAAGTGATGTACTGGGTAAAAGTAACTGCTATAAATAGGCCTTTAGTAATGTAGGGGTAGAGTATGGGGGGCGGGAAAGCATTCTATAGTCCTATGATCAGGTCTCAGTCTTTTAGTGAGCCTGTGCCTCTGGACTGTGAACTTTACACATGTTTCTCAGATTTTTCCTTTCTCCTTAGGTGGGACAGAATGGCTAAAGTGGACTGGAGTTGGTCATTTCCCTTCTTTCAGGTCAGCTAGGCTCTGATAATATCCCAGCAGGTTAGGCTCTGGTGAACTAGTTTCTTCTGAGGGCAGGTTATTAAGAACAACAGAGTACTCTGGCATATTTAAAAATGGTATTTTTTTCTTCCCCCCACCAGAAGCACAAGGAGATTTTTCTCTTATATTTACCTGGATATTTGACTGTGGGAATCTGGTTGAGCTCTGGGAAGTAAACCTTAAATTATGTGGGGACCATCCCTCCATGACTGGGTTCCCCTGGAGGTTTTAACTCTTGGTGTTGTCCACACTGAGCCTCCAGAAATTTGTCAATTACACTTTGAGTTTTCTTACCCAGCATTGGTTCTTGATGCTGTTTCTGCATGTGAGTCTGTTTCAGGAAGCCATTCCTCTTGGTATTTGCCTTTCTGTCTCTCCAATTTTAGGGGCAGCAGTTTGTCCTGTGTCCTCCCTCATCTTATCGATCCAAGAAGAGTTGTTGATTTTTCAGTCTGGTCAACTTTTTAGTTGTTAGGATGGAGTGGTGACTTCCTTACATACAGCACCAAGAAATGGAAGTCAAATGAGAACATTTAATAGAGAGTAAGGATGGGGGTGTGTGCCAAGAATGGCTAAAGAAGGGATAATTTGAGCTGAGTTATGAAGAATGAGTTGGAATTAAGTAGATGAAATGGATCAGAGAGGTAGAGAGTGGAAGTGAGTTGAAAATGATTTTGGCAAAGGGAACGACAGGGGCAAAAACTTATGGTGAGAGTATGATGTGATGGAGCAACTGAAAGACAGTTGACTGGCTGCTCTGTAGATGTGGGGAGGCAGTGTATTCTAAAGTAGGCTAGAGAGAAAGGAAGGGGTCAAGTAATGCAGGGCCTTGTAAGTCATATTAAAGATGTTGACCTTTATGTTAAGCCTGATGGGAAGCCATTAAGTGTTTTGAGCTGAGGTCAAGGAGAAGTTGAATGATATGATCAGTTTATATTTGGAAAAGATTACTCTGGTTGCCATGTGGGGAATGAATAGGAGGGTCAAGAATACCTATAGCAATAGTCTTGGTGAGAACAAATGGTAGCTTGGTCTAAAACTGGTAATAGTAGAAATGGAGAGGAATGCAATGAATGAGAGGCAACTTGGAGGTAAAATCTACAGATTATGGTGATGGACTGGATGTTAGGGGTGAGGGATAAGAGAAGTCTCAAGGATGACTTCTGAGTTCCTGGCTCATATAACTGAATAGATAGTGGTGCCATTCACTGAGACTGAAATCCTGGATAAAAGACAAGATTTAAGGGAAGAAAGATTGTGGTTTTGGGCAAGTTGAAGGGCCTTTGTGTGATATATAAGCAGGCAGTTGGATAAACGGGTCCAGAATCCCAAAGAGGGGGTGGCAAGGAGTCTGGGTCTGTAAATAAACATTTGGGAATCATCCTGAGTGTGGGTGTGACTGCTGAAGTGGAGAGTATAGAGTGAAAAGAGAAGCAACCTAGGACTATACCTTGAAAAACCCTACCATTTAATGGTTGGGTGGAGGAGGATAAGCCTGCAAGGGAGACTGAAGAAATGGCCAGACAGGAGAAAATCCAAATGAGAGTAGTAGTATAAAAGCCAAAAGGAGAGGTGCTTAAACGGGGAGGGAGTGATCAATAGTGTCAGACACGGCTGATGGCTCAGAATTAAATATGTTTATTGAATGTATTGACAAAGAGACCATTGGTGACTTCAGCAAGGGCTGAAGTCAAAGTCAAACTACTATTTATTAACTTTCACAAATGATCTATTGCAACAAGGATGAGGATAAACTTCAAACTCAGCAAAACACATAAATTAACTTTCATCAGTGTATATATTCATCATTGTATATATTCATCATTGTATATTCCTGCTGCTTCTGTATGTTTTAGCAAAGTTTAATATTATGTAATTATAGTTCTTAGAAGGCCCTGTCATCATTTTACAGATGTGAACTGGGTAAAACTTGAGTCCATGAAGGCAGGAAGGCTGTGGGTCTTCCACGTAGCACACTGCTCTTTCCATTGCATTATGCTCTGGGAATATGTTTCTTTGTTCAAATCATCCTTTACTATTCTGCTATACTATTCCATATATCAGTATTTTAATTTTAGAAGATAAGTTTTATAACATCAGGAAACATATCTGTTTTTTGACATTAATGTCTTTTTCAAGCATATAGTATTGCATAATTTACAGAACAGGCATGTAGGATTTTTTTATAATGATCATATATAAGATACAGTATTCCTGTTACTTGGCACTGTGTTTAAACATATGGTTTTGAGCGCATGGAATGTTAAGAATTTGAAGCCAAATGAAGGTTGAACTGAATATAGAGTATATGTCTAGGGATTAGTTCTTTATAAGAGTGATTCTTGGCATATAAGAGTGACTGAAATAAGTAAGAACCCTGGCTTCCCTTAAAATATGAAGTAGTATATCCTTCAATTTGCTTTTTAGACTTGATATTTTTCATTTTGAGATTTAATGATATCCTCTCTGACTCTTTGGGATGTCAGAAAACATCAAATTTAGAAATTACAGTCTGTAAGCTTTCCAAATCTATTCCGATTGGATTGCAGGGGCCTAAATCCTCCTAAGGCAAATGATATGCATAGTTTCCTTTCTCTTTAATGAGAAATAGCAAATTTTAGTTTAGAATAATTAGTTCTGCTCTTATATAATGTTGTCTATTAGGCTTTATGGAATAAAACAGTACAGTGGGCTTGAATATATCATCCAAATGAAGAAAGACAAAATCCTCAAATTTTCAATTAAACTCAGCTAAGTCTTTTCACTGGGGTTTGGTTGCAAACTATACACTTTGTCCTGGCTCTAATGAAATCATTTCGTCTTCAGTGTAGTTGTTTTCCTTAAATACGAGCTTTTAGAGGTGAAAGACTTTTAGAGTCATAAATTTAACAATTTTGACTTAATAACTTTGAAAGTTCTCCATTTACATCTGGATACTGAGATTTTGCATTCAAGAATTAATGAAATTTTTGGTCATGATGAAAATTTTAATTCAGTATACAGTTAGGACTGGTTCTTAATTCTTAGCAGCCTGTAGCAGAATTCTATGGGCTGTGGGGGTGGGGAGGAGTGGGGAACAACGTAGGGTGGGCAGAGTAGGGGAAATGCCTGATTATAGAAAGTGATTAATGAGGGGCAGAATCTTGGCCCTCGTGCTCATTGTAGCATGCAGCCCTAATTTTATTAATTGGTGAGTTTCCATCACCAAACTTGTTCCCAGATAGTCATAAAAGTCATTGCTACTTCTCATCCACCAAACCTGCCCCTTTCCTGGCCTATTAATAAAAATATTTATAACTCTGATATACCAGAATTAAAAGATTGCACTCTCCGTGCTTTAGTTAGTGGTTTAAGTTGTTAGAAAAAAGATAAACCAATAAACCAATAAAACAAGCAGTTTCCAAAGTGGAAAAAGGATTGGGCTTTTGTCACCAATCCTTTGTCCTGGCTCTAATGAAATCATTTATTATTCTATGCATCTATGTCCCTAAATGGCAAGTTGGTTAATGTCACTGTTCTTGATTTTTTATTTTGAGAATTAAAACGTAACACTCTTGATTTGCAAAGAGTTCTTAACTGGAAAGTATCTTTGATAAACACATGATTAGGTCTGGAAGGGCGATGTTAACACAGATATAATTTTCTAGACTTTGAAATATTAGTCATACTACAGTATAGGTTCATATCATACATTAACACTTTAGTTATTGGCAACTACCTATTTTTCTACCAGAGTTGTTTGGAACACAGCTCAGAACAAGAAAATAAACTTGGAAGGCTTCCCTCCAGTCAGTCAAAATTGATAGTGCCAAGTGTATGCATTAATTCAAAGTAAAGCTCCTTGTCCTACTCAAAAGTGTGTTTTTAAAAAATTATTATTTTAGGCTGGGCATGGTGGCTCATGCCTGTAACCCCAGCACTTTGGGAGGCCGAGGCGGGTGGATCACCTGAGGTCAGGAGTTGGAGGCCAACATGGCAAAACCCAGTCTCTACTAAAAGTACAATTAGCCAGGCATGGTGGCTGGTGCCTGTAATCCCAGCTACTCGGGAGGCTGAGGCAGGAGACTCGTTTGAACCCGGGAGGCAGAGGTTGCAGTGAGCCGAGATCACGCCACTGCACTCCACCCTGGGTGACAGAGTGATACCCTGTCTCAAAAAAAAAAAAAAAGTTATTTTAGACATACTATTAGTATTTGTTATTTCCAGAACACAGTAGATAAGAAGCAATGAATTATGACTGGTCCAGGAGCCCACAGAGTACTAGTAGAGCAAGTGACAGCTGGTAGCTTAGCAGTGAAAAATGAGAATAAAAAGCAGATTTGAGGATTTAGCAAAAATAGAAGTGTAGGAAAAGTTAATGTACACACAACAGCTTTCATGCCTTAGTGGCCTTTTGCCTTATTCCTCTGTTATGGAATGGTGTGAGAATGAACGTTCTTATTCATCAGATGGCACTGAATAGACACCCGATAAACGGTTGCTGAATGGGTCATTAAGAAAAGGCTGGGTTATACTTGATTAACTCTCTTTACAGAATAAAGAAAAGGGTGTGACAGAGTTCCCTTTGCTGTAGAAATATTTTCTTTAAAAATGTATTATTATTATTATTTTAAATCACATCTTCCGAACTTAAGGGAGTAAGCCTTAGTTACCAAGAAAATTAACTTTTGGGAATGGTCTTGTTTTTTGTTAATTCTAAATTAATCAGGAATTAATGTCATTTGCTTCCACATTTCATATTTACATTTTTATTTATTAGCACTAAGATACTATCACATGGGTGCTCATATAAATTAAATAATTTCTGGTTACTTTTGAATTTCAGAAGTCTCTATTATCTGGGGGAATGTATCAGAATTTGTGAGACGGCAGTTAACCCTGCACAAGGTAAGATTTATTAATTTATTAATAAATTAAATTGATTTATTAATTTATTAATAAATTAAATTGATTTATTAATTTTAATGTAGGCATCTAAAGGATCTTTCCTCCATAGTCTTATATAATGTTGCTGGGAGCAGGGCAGTAGACTTTAGAGCCATCCTGTTTAACTTTCAGTCCTATGATTTTATGATGCTCATGCTTCGGACTTGTGGGTAATAGATTTAACAAACATGAATTTTATTTTTAGGTAATGGATTTGTAAGTTCTGCTCTTCTAGTGTTACAGAGTGTAGTGCTGATTAGCCTGGGTGTGTGTAAGGAAACTAGATGAGTTCTGTTTGTCTGTGATCTGATAGTTCCTGGCATAGCTGTAGAAGGATATAACGCTTCTTGTCTTGCCTCCTTGCAGGGAATGGATTTTAATTGAAATAGAAGACTTGCCAAAATGAGAAACTTTGCCTAGGGCTGGACTGTTCCCTCCTGTTAAGTCTTGGGTTTAGATGCCATAGAACTGGATGGAGATTTGGGGATGAGCTTGGGGGAAGCTGGGAAGTTGTAGAACTTTTATACCCCATTCAGAGGTCCTACTATGAGAGCCCTTGAGCAGAATTCATACTTCAAATTTATTTTGTTTTGTTTGAGAATTTGAATTTGTTATCAGCACTTAAACTTGGGAGAAATTATATAATGTTTTGGATTTTTTCCCTCCCTTTCATTGAAAAATCAGCAGATCTAACAGTACTAGTCGTCCATTGCTACATGGTGACACATTTGGAGCTCAAGATGTGCTCTTCCCTTTAGAGGGGGTGTGCAGTCCGTAGCCATCACATTCCCTGGCTGGCTGCTTTCACACTCTTGGTTTCTTTTTTGGCTCCTGTGGGCATATGAGTTTGTAGTCCTTGATGTATGATATCTCCAGGGAGACAGAAACCCAGTATGAGAGCCAAAAACATTTGCTTCTACTCATCAGCCAGGATCACTACATTGCAGCATATGATTTGGATGCTGGTTGTCTGCTGTGGCAGACATAAAATCTAAAAGTAGGAATGAGAAAGCAGAGATTCTCATGCCCTCTTAAATTCCTCTAATGGCAGATGATTAAAATTTAAAATGTCACACAATTTAGGACAGGAGTAATCTGGGTTAAAGATTAAAAGATGCTATGGCATTCATACCAATTTTCTTAGCCTTTTGATGATACAGAGATGAGCGATCTGATGTCTGCAAATCATTATGGACCAATGTATTACATTTTATACTAAGCTTATTTGAAAACTTAGAATTATAAAATGCTATAGCTCTGAAGAGTCCTAGAGATCACTGAATTTTTAAGGCCTAAGCTTACTTCTCTTCATGTTTTTTAGATAATAATATTAAGGATTATTTTTTCTTCACTCCTTCAATGAATTCTGGTTTTTTTTTTTTTCCTTTCAGGGGGTTCAGATTCCAGGATTTGGAACTTTCACTTTCATAAGACAAAAGTTTGAGGTGGGAAACAACAAATTTATCTTAATCCAGAGGCCCGTGTTTATCATGGCAGAGAAGCTAATGCAGATCCATGGACTCAAACAAAACAAAGTATATACTCCTGGTAAATAATTCTGATATGTAGGATTTTCCCAGAAGGTTACTGTCCTGGGGATAAAAAATGAAAGGGCAAAGTGTAGCCAGTGCTGCTGTCTTACCTTCTGATTTGAGGAACTCACTTTTCACAAGGTGCTTTTGGCAGAGGGAGGGGCCAAAGTGGAAAAATAATAGAGTCTTCCTGAAGGCCATTTTAAACCCCAGTAACCTAAGAGGAAGGAGTGAAAAAACCTGATGTAACGTAAAGGAAAATTTATGTAAAAGCCACACCACAGAGCTGTAAGCCCTTTATTTCAGATCCTAAGAAATTAAAAGTGGTTATAAAGAAGAGAAAGTTAATTAGGATCTCTGGTTGGGAGAACTACAGTCAGTATTAGCTGTCAAAAAGATAACTGTCTTTCTATCATATGTATAATCCAAATCATTAAAATTTAAAAGTTAGAAGTTGAATAATTCTATAAAGACTTAATGCATACCTTATATACCTTTCTCATACCCTAAAGCCAACCTCCCTCCCTCCTTCCCTCCTTCCTTCCTTCCCTCCTTCTCTCCTTCCCTCCTTCCTTCCTTCCTTCCCTCCCTCCCTCCCTCCCTCCCTCCTTCCTTCCTTCCTTCCTTCTTCAAATATTGATTGAGAGCCAACTATGTGTCAGACCTTGTTCCAGGTGCTTGAGATATAGTGGTAAACAAAATAGGCATAATCCCTGCCACAGACCGCTTCCATCCAGCTTTAGTGTGTGGGCTTCGTAACACCTCCCTTGGTTACTTAGCAGCCTTTGGGTGCATACTTCCTGATTCCTGGCTGTGTTCCTTTCGACCTTCCTGATTGTCCCCGCCCCCGGCATCAGACTCACACCTGGATAAATGGAGACACTCTATCTCCGATGGTAACAGGTGAAAAGGCTGAAACTGTCCTCTAAGATAATGTTCCTGAAAGTTAATTTTCAGAGTCACTTGAGTAACTTTCTACTTTCAAAAGAATGATATATTAGAAAAACAAATGTCAACAAACCATACTTAGAATTTCTTAGGTATATATTCAGTATGGTGGGCTTGAAGAACTTTTCAGCTATTTTTACCTAGAGTTTTTTTTTCTTTTGTTTCTCCCTTTCATGGGAACAAAAAGAAATACCTAGAGTTTTATGTCAGAAGAAATATATCCTGTTTCATCAAAAACCTATCAAAGAAAATGAAAATAAAGCTAATATTTTTGCAAAAACATCTGTGCATTAAAATTAAAGCTCATTTTCTATCTTGGATCTTGTACTGTAGTCCAAAAAAGTAGTTTAGGTCTAAAATTATATTTTTTACTGGGTGAGGCAATTACAGAATTAGACATATATGACTGAATTAGTTCAAAAGAATAATTCTAGGCCGGGCATGGTGGCACATGCAATGGTGGCACATGCCTGCAATCCCAGAATTTTGGAGGCTAAGGAGGGAGGATCACTTGAGGCCAGAAGTTCAAGACCAGCCTTGGCAACATAGCAAGCTCCTGCCTCTACAAAAAATTATTTAAAAAGACTGAGATGGACATGATGGTTCACACCAGCAGTCCCAACTACTTGGGAGGCTGAGGCAAGAGGATCACTTCAGCCCAGGAGTTGAAGGCTGCAAAATAATAATAAGAAGAAGAAGATAAATAAGGAAATAAATAAAAATTTAAAACCCCCAAAGAAAAATTTCTGTCTACAGTTTAGCTTTGGGGTTATGATTCTTCATCATTAATTAACTAGGTAACTGTATTAGTCTGTTCTCACACTGTTATAAATAACTACCTAAGACTGGGTAATTTATGAAGAAAAGAGGCTTAATTGACTCATAGTTCTGCAGGCTTAACAGGAAGCATGGCTAAGGGGCCTCAGGAAACTTACAATCATGGCAGAAGGCAAAGGGGAAGCAAGCACATCTTACCATGGCGGAGCAGGAGAGAGCGAGCGCGAAATGGGGAGGCACCACACACTTTTAAGCCATCAGATCTCACGAGAACTCACTCACCATTATGAGAACAGCAAGGGGGAAATTCACTCCCATGACCCAATCACCTCCTACCAGGCCCCTCCTCCAATTAGACATGAGATTTGGGCAGGGACACAAATCCAGACCATATCAGTAACTAATCAAACATTTTATAGTGTTTTTTAAATATTAGTAAGACATAGTTCTTTTAAATCTAGCATAGATAATTAATATATAAGAAATGGGTTGGGTGCGATGGCTCACGCCTGTAATCCCAGCACTTTCGGAGGCTGAGGCAGGCGGATCACGAGGTCAAGAGATCGAGACCATCCTGGCCAACATGGTGAAACCCCATCTCTACTAAAAATACAAAAAACTAGCTGGGCGTGGTGGTGTGTGCCTGTAGTCCCAGCTACTCAGGAGGCTGAGGCAGGTGAATTGCTTGAACCCCGGAGGCAGAGGTTGCAATGGGCTGAGATTGCACCACTGCACTCCAGCCTGGCAACAGAGTGAGACTCCATCTCAAGAAAAAAAGAAAAAAAAATGATGAAACATGATTAAGTGCTATGAAAGCCAAATTGATCAGAACTGGATCAAATGCTATTATGCCCAGAGGAGAGCATGCCTAACTCTGCTTTAGGAAGATGACATGTGAAGAGGTCTTAAAGGATGATGGGACTCTGTGAGCAGAGAATCTGTTGGAAGGTATTTCAGGAACAATATAAACAAGTCAAGAATATGGAATGAAGCCTGTTAAGGAAGTAATGCGTACTTCCGTATGGCTGAGGCATATGATTGTGGAGGCAGGCAGAGGAAGATAAGATGAATATGGTAGGTAGGGGCCAATTGTGAGGGGCCTTATATGGTGTGATCGGACTTTAGAATTCATCCTGTAGGCACTGAGGAGCCATTGAAAGTTTTTGAGCAGGGAATTATCTGTACAGATAGGATTAGTTTAGAAAGATACTCTTTCAGTTACAGTAGTTTGGTAAAATGCAGTAAAAGCCTGAACGAAGACAGTGATCAGGAGGGGAAATGAGGGTATCTACTCATGAGACATTTCAGATGTAGAATTGGTAGGGCTTAAGTTGAGAGTGGTGGGTAGGAAGAGGAAGGAAGGCATTTAGTATGACTCAGATTTCTTGGTTGGAGAACAGATGGATGCTCATGCTATCAATTACCTTTATAGAGAATGAAGGGGAAAGGTGGATTTCGGTAGTGCATAAAATAGTGAATTTGCTTTTGCACATGCTGAATTTGAGATACATGTGGGGATATTTAGGTAGAGGTGATTCCAGAGCTTAGGAGAAGAGTGGAGACTAGAGATCAAGATTTGGATGTTTACCTAGGAGAGAATATACACTCAGCAGAAGAGATAAACAAGGACAAAATCCTACAAAACAAATAAACAAACCTTGGCAAAGGGGGCCAAGGAGTCAAAGTATCCATTGACTTGACAATCTATGAGATGATGGTGTCCCAACTCAGATGAGTGGTCTGAAAGACAGTTTGCAGAGAGGCAGTGGGCAAATGGGAGGGGAAAATCCAGAGGCAGGCAAGACAGCCTTCTTTTTAAGAAATGTGTATTTTTTTAAAAATGGAGGGAGGTGGTTAGAATTACTGTTAAATTGTGCAGGAGATGGCAGGCTGATGCAGTGAAGCTCAGGTCTTGTTAATTTTCATCATTTAGCAGTGGTGGACATTTGAAAGGATATAACTCATGCTTACTGAGTGAATGTTTAGAATATTCTCATCTTCTCTATGTCCTGTTTATCAGTGGACCTTGTTGTTGTCTCTCTTTGGCTTTGTCTTCTTGATTCTCTTTGCTATTTACCCTTTATCTGACTCGTGAACCTTATATTGCTCCTATATCTGTTCTAGTTGGATAGACCCTGTGCTTTCTTCAAGCTAGATATAATCGTATTCCTTTGTAATGTCATATATGGGCTCATTAGAGAGGAAAAGCTTTCTGTGAGTCATTTAGTCTGATACCCTTGTATAAGACCCTATTTCATTTAAATGATAACTTCTAGTGAACATGGGTATCTTTTCAAAATATTTAACACTTGTAGGTATTTGTAATCATGTAAAAATGGCATGATAACTGGAGGAGATAGGCAAATATATCAGTTCATTCTTGCGTTGCTATAAAGAAATACCTGAGACTGGGTAATTTATAAAGAAAAGAAGTTTAATTGACCCATGGTTCCACAGGCTGTACAGAAGTATGGCTGGGGTGGCCTCAGGAAACTTACAATCATGGCAGAAGGCAAAGGGGAAGCAGTCATGTCTTACAAGGCTGGAGCAGGAGTGAGAGGGAGGATGGAGGGAGGTGCTACACACTTTTAAACAACCAGATTTCATGATAGCTCACTCATTATCATGAGGACAGCACCCAGGGGGATGGTGTTAAACCATACATGAAGGATCCACCCCCATGATCCAATCATCTCCCAATAGGCCCCACCTCCAACACTGGGGAATGCAATTCAACATGAGATTTGGGTGGGGACGCAGATCCAAACCGTATCAGCAAATATTGCTGCAGTATGTCCTAAAAGATAAGGGGGATGAAAACTTTAGGAAACCCTCTGAGGAAGAAAATCAGTTGGTTACTATATGTTTCCTAGAGAAAATCAAGTTTGTCTACAGTGTTATTTAGAAAGCTAATTGTTCTTATTTTGAGCACTGACCCTTATACTTTTAAAGAAAATTGTACTGATTAATATGTTAGTAACTACTTGTCTGCAGTAATAATATTACATTGGGTACAACTAAAGGCTTCATCCAGAAGATTCTATTTTAGGGTATTGAGAATCAGATAATTATTTGTGAGTGTGTATGATATATCCTTATGGTAATCACCACTTTCTTTCTCCCACCCCAACTGTCTTTTCTCCTCTAGGTGATATCCCAATTGTTCCACTTAATTTTGTCATGGTATCCCTGGAGGGTCCATTTAACAGAGATGTAGTGGAAGGATGTGTGAAGGAGACGTTGCTTTTTTTATCGCGTTCCATTTCCATGAAACAAAATGTGGAGTTTACATTCAAAGGAATTGGGGTCCTCATGATCAGAGACAGCAAAGTGAAGATGAGGTTTTATAAAGACTTCCTTTGTACCATGGATGGAAGTGGGGCTTTGGCAAAGGCCCTAGCAAATGTAAATTAATATTTTCCTTCTCCTAAGTCTTCTCCTAATTGTGGTTCTGACTCATCTATAGGTGTGTTGTAATTAAGGAAAACGAAGGTTGACATATTTTGAGTGACAGTTACCTGAAGTACATGGAAGTGCTTGTTTATACTTGATTAACTCTTTGACAAAAAAGATTAGGAAGGCAAAGGAACATTAAGACTCAAAGTCAACTGAGGGATATAAATAGTAATGGAAACTCTTAGAATTCTGAACATTTTATAGTACCTTATAGGTTTTTTGTTTACTTTTTGAGACAGAGTCTCACTCCGTCACCCAGGCTGGAGTGCAGTGGCACGATGTTGGCTCACTGCAACCTCCACGTGCTGGGTTTGAGTGATTCTCCTGCCTCAGCCTCTCAAGTACCTGGAATTACAGGTGCGCATCACCATGCACAGCTAATTTTTGTATTTTTAGTAGAGACAAAGTTTCACCATGTTGGCCAGGCTGGTCTCGAACTCCTGGTCTCAAGTGATCTGCCTGCCCTGACCTCCCAAAGTGCTGAGATCACAGGCATGAGCCTCCGTGCCCGGCGTATAGTTTAAAAACTTCTTCCACATGTATTATTTCATTTGAGCCTCAAATTATTATACAAGCAGCATTATTATCATCCTAATTTTACAACTGAGAAAAGTAGGGGCTCAGAGAGGCTATGTGGGAATCCCAAGGTGAACTAGAACTGGAATTCAAGCCCAGACTTCCTAACCACTCAGTTTTTGCTGGTTCTACTATTTTATTTTTTAATGTTGGTTCTACTATTTTATTTTAATGAAAGTTTTATAACAAAATCTAATATGAGTCATGGAGTTTTTGAATCTTTAGCTTTTAATTTGCCATGTTGTAGAAGAAATTTCCTAATTGGCATCATTATTGTCAACCATTAAGTAGCTGGTGTGACCTTCATGCTAAGTTGGATACAGCAGAGTTTAAACAAATGAAATAGTCAATCTGCTGGACTTATTGAATACTTAGTGTGCCTCAGGTACTCCTCTGGAAACTAACAAAGTAGACATGAATGAATTGAATTATTATGGAATGTTATATAATCCTATATCCCATAAAGCCAAACTGATTTTTTTAATGAAAAGGCTATTAATATCATCTCAGTCTACCCATTTCTCCTTTTATGAAGCTTCAGGATGGGGATTTAGGAAATGAATTTGTGCATAATGAAACTCCTGGTGTTTTCTACACAATCTGGTTTCATACAGGAATGCTAAGAGGATTGCCAACCCTGTGTGTGGAAAGTGGGAAACACATGCAGGAAAAACCCTTGCTATTCCATGAAAATACAAGGCAAGATTTGCAAGTCCATAAGCAAGGCCAAAGTGGCTAGCTCATCTCTAACCCTCAGGGATTCTGCTGAACTTTGTAGCTTCAATATGTGTTTAAAAGAGAAGACAGCATTTTCCTTGACCTGCTGAACTGTAAAGCACATCTTTTACAGAACGTTTTCCAAAAGAACTAGTCCTGAAAAATACTCTATGAAAAAAGCATTTGGAGGTCAAAGCTGACTGAAAACTGCTGATTGAATCAATCACCCTCACGGACAGAGGGACAGAGCACATCAGCATGTTAAAGGAGCTGAGAAGTCTGGCTGGAAAGCAGTCAGTTTAACTGCCTGAATGTGTTTAATCATGGAATTCTAGCTTAATCCAATATCTCATTAGCTCTGTAAGACACATTTTGGAAAACTGCTGTGAAGTGGTGTGAGAATTTATTCCCAAATGACCCGTAACTTAAAACTGTCTTGTAGAGTAGTCCCCTTGGAAAGCTGTGTGCTTATTTCAGTAATGCTGCTTTTGTTAGAAATATTTTCTATACTTCTTTTTGGGAATTCACTTCAAAGCCTTTTGTAAGTGATAGCATTCATGCAAAAATAATAATTTTATATATTATTCTACAGTAAAAATGTGACAATGTGACTATTATGTTTATAGTTACATGAGAATTAAAATAGTTATTTGTTCAGTATTTACTATGTGCTAGCTACTTACATAGGGGACCTCATGGAAGTGCTATTAGATCCTTTTATTATCCCCAGAAACCTAGTGCCTAAGGCCACATACCTGTTAGCAGTGTGGGGATTTGAATATGAGCCCACCTGACTCGAAAGCTTTTCTCTTAATTGCCTAATTTTAGGTATTTGGGTCAAGAGTGGAATCAGACAGCTTGCTCACTTTCCATATATTTTTACAAAGTCTGCTATCTTCTTAAAGACATCTAAAAGAATCTGTCAACTCTGAAGGCAATTCCCTAAAAGGAAATGGTTTGAGAAAAGGCAACACCAAAAGAATTGCTGTGCAGCTACCCAGGGTGATTGCTCTGATGAATGAGATCATTCCTCATTGGATTTTTAAGCTCTGGACTTACAAGCGCTAAACATAAACAACAACAAGAATAGTATCGTGGTAGCCTTGCCTATGAGACAGCCTGCAGTTTTTTAATTTGTCTGAGTCCTGGACCTCAGCCTAGATGTAACCTTGCTCTGTTGCTGTCCTCTAGAGGCCTGGCACTGTGGACTCGGTGTTGTCTAGCAGAGAGGCCTTGAGGAAGTGGCCCAGCAGTGTGCTTGCGTTTCCAAGGTGAGTGCTTTGCTTCACGGATTCCTCTAGGCACTAGCACTCCTTGCTGATCTGCTGATCTCATTGGGCAGTGTTTCTCAATGTTTTATAGCTCATGTTCCTTTTAATGTATTCTCTCTGTTTGTCTCTCCCTCTCTAAATGCACCAACAAAGAAGAGTTTATTGCATATACTTTCTGTAGTTAAGTTAAATAACAATGGACATTTATTCTTTTTTATCCCCCTTCACCGAGATGGAGGCTTGCTCTGTCACCCAAGTTGGAGTGCAGTGGCACGATCTCTGCTCACTGCAACCTCGGACTCCTGGGTTCAAGCAATTTTCTCCTGCCTCAGCCTTTCGAGTAGCTGAGATTACAGGCCCACGCCACCACGCCTGGCTAATTTTTGTACTTTTAGTAGAGATGAGGGTTCACCATATAGGCCAGGCTGGTCTCGAACTTCTGGTCTCAAGTGATCCATCCACCTCGGCCTCCCAAAGTGCTGAGATTACAGGCGTGAGCCACCACGCCCGGCCCATTTACTCTTTTTTAAAACTACCCTTGGCTCCTGGAAATTCTGATACTACCTTCCATTAACCTTAGTCCCTGCAGTATTAGTAAACTCTTCTCACCTGCTGAGCTTTCCACTACTTTGTACCACTTTTTCTGCCCTAGCTGCTGCTTCTTCCTTCAGTTCAGCCCATTTCCTGTCTGAGCTCGGATTTTTACCACTAAACGGGTTAAACAGATAAGTTAGAATAAGGAAACAGCTTTACTCCATGAGCACAGTGGTTGTTACTGGTGGTTGCATATTACTGTATTTAATCTTCACGACAACTATGTGACTTATGTGTTATAATTCTCCATTTTATCATGATACAAAATTAATTTTAATTTTTTTCTTTTACATGAATGAAGCAACATGGTGCACTATTGAGAACACTGGGGTAGGAGTCAGGAGACTTTAGTTTTATTTCCAGTTTGGCCGTCGCTTATTCATTGTGTGCCCTTAATTATGTTAATAATCTTAATTGCTGTGCCATTAACTACTATGCATTTCAGGTGGAGGAAGTTTGGGGCATAACAACTAGCTTCCTAAAGCATTATTACTTTAGGAAGTATGAGTAAAGTATAAAAGTATGAGAATTTCTGAGATGTTTTGAGTGTGACATTCTCTTGTTTGTTGCTTTGGAACAACCCCCTCCTTGAAGAGCTGTATGACACATACCTCAGAAGATTCAGTGTGAAGTCCAGAGTAAGCCTTAGAGGTTGTTTTCCAACCGTCTCATCTTGCACATGAAATGGCCATGCAACTAATAAGCAGCCAAGCTTATAGAAATAAAACCATGGCTCCTGGTCCAGTGTTCTTTCCATTGCACCATATTGCCTTACTCACTAAAAATACATCAGTGGATTGAAAAGAATTTTATTTTGATTGTTTCGGAAGGCAAACGTGGCTGTTCCCTTTGACATATTTTGGCTTAGGCACTCCAGGAGGGAAATAATTATAGTGGGTCAAAGAACAGAGATGGAGGTGCCATCAAGTCAAGGGCCTAGAAATGGACATGGGGACTTAAATACTTAAAACAATTGTTGTTTTATTTATGTGACATTTGGCCCCTGAATTGACTGAAGGTACCCCCACCCCCACTCCCTACTCCAACCTAGTACTCCATACCTGAGGCCAAAGAAATCCTACAACTACACACACCAACTGAACATCCCCCTTCCTCCCCGCTGCAAATTGTAGCTTTGCAAGTCCTTCACTTTTGCCTGGGGAGAGAATGATGAAGTGAAGTGGCAAAGGAGGGAGGAGACAAATGGTTATTTTGGGGCATACTCTACCAGGCTATGAATCTTTGCCTTCAAGCTATCCAACAACCTTTTTTCCACTGTATCACCCCATAGCATCTAGTTAAAGAACTAGGATATAAAAATTCAAATTGAAACAAAAACCAATAACCTAAATAAAGGACTTCAAGGCAATTTCTCTATATGCAAGCTGCTTTGAGACTATGGTATAGAGGGGAAGGCCTTGGTCAGCTTCCAGAAAGCCTTGGAGAAAATTAATCTATGATATGTACTCAGCAAATCAGAGCACTCACCCCTTGAAGAAAGTGGGCTTATTTCAGAATCAGCCAGCTGGCTGAGTTGCTTCCAAAACTTGAGAGTTCACAGTTACCTGTTCAGGTTCAGTGCAGCGGAAAAACATATTGGCTCATTTCTAGGATTGAGCTCAAGGAGATGGAAAACAAACTGCCTATGGAGACCCTTGTAGAAGAATGTGGAGAGAACAGAGAAAAGTGCAAGTTAAAAGACCAGTCAGACAAAGAAGAAGGCACCAGAGGTAGGCCAATGATTTCTGGGTACAATCTGTCACTCTTTACTGCTATGAGCCCAGCCATATTGCTTAGCCCAAGGTAAATAAAGTTAAATTTACAAATAATCACTATATTATTATTATTACTTTTTTTTTTTGAGATGGAGTCTCGCTGTTGCCCAGGCTGTAGTGCAGTGGCATAATCTCAGCTCACTGCAACTTCCACCTCCCAGGTTCAAGCAACTCTCCTGCCTCAGCCTCCCGAGTAGCTGAGATTACTGTCATGTGCCACCATGCCTGGCTAATTTCTTTATTTTTTGTATAGATGGGGTTTCACCACATTGGCCAGGCTGGTCTCGAACTCCTGACCTGAAGTGATCCGCCCACCTAGGCCATCCAAAGTGCTGGGATTACAGGCGTGAACCACCACACCCAGCCACAAATAATCACTATATTATTTCTAACAAATACATTTTATTCCTAGAATCCTGCATCTGACCTTAATTATGAGCTTACTTACTTTATGAGCCTTAGATCCTATGACTCTCAGGCTCTTAGATCATCATCTCTTTGCTGGCTCCCCATTGCTCAAAAGGGCCAAAACTCAGATGACTACAGGCAGGTAACGCAAATGCAGGAAGTGGTCTGGATGTAAGTGGGTTGGAGACGTTAGCTTAGTTAACATTTCTTATGAAAAACAAAGAGTGGCAGTTTTATCACATTGATGTCTATAGAAGAAAGTTGGATTCTCATACCTATGTCTGCATCTAATCTGTTGTGATAGGTTGTTTTGGTGGAAGCAAATGAAGAAAATCCTAGGACCCCAAAGATTTTTTGTTTTTTTTAACCAAAGACTTTTTATTTTCTTTTTGAGATGGAATCTCGCTCTGTCACTCAGGCTGGAGTTCAGTGGCACAATCTAGGCTCACTGCAACCTCCACCTCCTGGGTTCAAGTGATTCTCCTGCGTCCAAGCGATTCTCCTGCGTCCAAGCGATTCTCCTGCGTCCAAGCGATTATCCTGCGTCAGCCTCCCCGGAAGTAGCTGGGACTACAGGAGCGTGCCACCATGCCCAGCTAATTTTTGTATTTTTAGTAGAGATGGGGTTTCACCATATTGGCCAGGCTGGTCTCAAACTCCTGACTTCAGGTGATCCACCCGCCTTGGCCTCCCAGAGTGCTACAATTACAGGTGGGAGCCACCACACGCAGCCATAGACATTTTGAAAGGGTCCTAGGGACCCCAAAAAGTATGGCTTGCCAGGCCACACTTTGAGGACTGTTCCTCTAGCAGATTGTTGCTTTGCGGAAATGTGGCCAAGTGGTATCAAATCTTCTAATTTTTCCAATTTTACTGTATGTGTTACTAAAGTGAGCACAATCTTCTGATTTTTCAAAAGAAGCAGAGATCCTGACTTTAATGTAAAATCTATTGGTTGTTAAATGTTGACGACTTTTGTTGATATTGAAACAAAAAATGCTAATTAGGCCAAACAAAACATACCAATGGGTGAACATTGGCTTGTGCATGTCTGTTTTCTATGTGTTGCCTACAGGATTGCATATCAACTTCTAGCCTAATATTCATATGCTTTTATTTCTCTAGTCTCATCTCCCACTGTGCCCTACACAGACCCCTTTTTTGGGCAAAATTATCTATTCATGTTCTTCTTTTTTTTTCTTTGAGGTGGGGTCTTGCTCTGTCACCCAGGGTGGAGTGCACTGTCTTGGCTCACTGCAGCCTCAACCTCCTGGGCTCAGGTGATCCTCCCACCTCAGCCTCCTGAGTAGCTAGGACCACAGGTGTGCGCCACCATGCCTGGCTAATTTTTGTACTTTTTGTAGAAACAGGGTTTTGCCATGTTGCCTAGGCTGGTTTTGAACTCCTGAGCTCAAACGATCTGCCCACCTTCGCCTCCCAAAGTGTTGGGATTACAGGCGTGAACCACTATGCTCGGCCTATTCATGCTCTTCTAACATGCCTGCCCTTCCCCAACTTCATCCTTTTGTTCATTTTTTTTTCCTGCAGCCTGAATTGTCCTTCATTTTCTTTCAATCTATCTCCATCCTACTCACCTTTTAGTACCCTTTTCACATCTCACTTTCTCCATGAAAACTTATCACTGAATTCTGAAGTGGCTTCTCTCCTCTGAACATATCAGATCCTTAAAGACTACAACATTTGGCTGGGCATGGTGGCTCACGCCTGTAATCCCAGCACTTTGGGAGGCCGAGGTGGGTGGATCACCTGAGGTCAGGAGTTCGAAGCCAGCCTGGCCGACATGGCGAAACCCCATCTCTACTACTACAAAAAAAAAAAAAAAAGTTAGCTGGGAGCAGTGGCGTGCACCTGTCATTCCAGCTACTTGGGAGGCTGAGGTGGGAGAATTGCTTGAACCTGGGAGGCAGAAGTTGCAATGAGCTGAGATTGGGTTACTGCACTCCAGCCTGGGCAACAGAGTAAGACTCCATCTCAAAAAAGAAAAAAAAAGACTGCAACATTTATTTGTGACTTATACATTTTGCATCACTGTCCTAAGTTGTTATTTATTAAATGTATATTATAAAGCACTTAGCACTGTTAGCACATAAGATGACCTCCAAATGGGAGTTCTCACTTTTTTGTTTGTATCTTATTTTTCTCTTCAACTATATCTATTGAAAGATTTTTACAGGCAAAATGTCTAAATCTACAGATATCAAAGTTGTAAAACTACCACTGTTCATTTTTCATAAGAAATGTTAACTAAACTAACATGTCTCCTGGTTGTGTTATATCCAGCCCACTTCCTGCATTTATGTTACTTGCCTCTTTTTGTCCTCTAAATGCTTAGCACAGTGCTTTCTTTGCAAATATACAGCAAAAACATTTTTTTATACCACAATAGAACAAGGGGTGATTATTTAAAGATAAGAGAGTGTATCTTATATGAAAATTTCCCTTGGTAAAAACTACACAGTTAGTGGTTTGAGAGTTGAAAGGAGACTCGTTTTCATTCATTCTTTATTCTACAGATATCTCATCACCCAAAAGACTTCGAGATAGACAAGCTTTGTTCCCTGCCAAAGTGACAAATGTCAGCTTGCTGGAAAAGTTTGAACGAAGTGAGAGTGGTGGGAAGATTATGACCCCTGAAAGGTAATGCATTGACTTTTTTTTTTTCTGTTGTACTTTACTAAATATATTTTTGAGTCATTGCTTGATGCAGGGAACTGTAATGTTCATTAATTCATTTATCCAGTGTTCTTTAGAGCTTTCTATATGCAACATGATGGGAATGATAAAGGTGACCAAGGTTCACCATCTAGTGGGAAAGCCAGACATATGCAGAGGGATAAATTACGATTCAGTGGAATAGATGTTACGACACAGGCAGAAACAAAAAAGCACAGAGTTGGGATCATCCAACTTTTTCTGTAGATTTGGGATTCCCAAATCTACAAAACTTTCCTGTTTTCCAAGTGCTTGGATATTATGATGTGACACAGTGTTATATTTACATCAAATTGGAAAGTAGTTTTGCCAAACATAGCCAGCACTCCATTAGTTCTCAATAAACATTACTTGAATGAATGAGTGTATTACAATTTATCATGGTCGTTTTCTTCTTGTGATGGTATGTCAAAAGATTTCTAAAATATTTTATCCTCCTCTCTGAGTAGGATACTTTTTAAGACCTCAAATCAGTCAACCATACTCAACCATGCTCATTCATTGTTTACTGAGCACCTAACTATGTACTTTGCATTGTGCTGCCAACCTTTAATTTATTAATGTGTCAAAATTTATCAGCTATCATATGTGCAATTTATGTACTTTGTGGATTACTAAAGTCATGTTAAAAACTCTAGGAATGCTTGTTTTGGATAATATCACTGTTATGAAAAATAATTGAGAATTAGATGTATAGTCCTCGGGAATTTAATTCAATACAACAAACATTTAGCACCACCATGTGTCAGGTACTATTCTAGGCACTGAAGATTCAGAGTTACAGATGTATAAACCTGCTTTTATAAAACTTACAGTCTTGCAGGAAGACTGAAATTTAAAAAAAAAATGCATGCAATGAAGACAACAAAAGTACAGAGGCTGCAAAAGGACAGAGTAATTGTTGGAAGTGGTTGGTAAAGGTTTCCTATAGAAGTTGACTCAAAAATGTTTGTTTCCTGTAGAAGTTAACCAAAAAATAGGCCAGGCGCGGTGGCTCACACCTGTAATCCAGCACTCTGGGAGGCCGAGGCAGGCGGATCACGAGGTCAGGAAATCAAGACTATCCTGGCTAACACGGTGAAACCCTGTCTCTACTAAAAATAAAAATAATTACCCAGGCGTGGTGGCGAGGGCCTGTAATCCCAGCTACTTGGGAGGCTGAGGCAGGAGAATGGCAATGAACCTGGGAGGCGGAGGTTGCAGTGAGCCAAGATTGGGCCACTGCTCTCTAGCCTGGGTGACAGAGCAAGACTCCGTCTCAAAAAAAAAAAAAAAAAAAAAAAAGAAGTTAACCAAAAAATGTGTTTTGTGCTGATTACTAAAACAACACATGTTTATCACAGAAATTTTGAGAAAACCAAAAAAGCAAGAGTTATAAAAAATCACCCATAATCCCTCTACATAGAGGAAACTTTATATTAACCTTATGGTGTATGTCGTTTATTTCAATGCATATACAATATATACAGATACTTACACTTGGAATATACACAGTTTTTAAATAAAATTGAGATATTATGTGGATTTTTGTTACATTTAATAAGTGATTTCCCCATGACATTAAGTATTCTAAAACCTTAACAAATAATTGCACATCATCTTAATGAAAGATTAAACCTTCTGTTTAACCAGTCTCCTATTGGATATTTAGATGGCTTCCAGTTTTTAAGTACTATAAATAATGTTGTGAAAATATATTTAAACATAATTCCTTGCATACAACTGGATATTCCATAGGATAAAAACTTTAAGTTTCAGAGATAAGAGGTGAGTCCATTTTCATACCTTTGATACACATTTCCAATTATCTTCTTCATGGTTGTAGCAAATTATCCTCTCAGCAACAGTAATATGAGAGAGTGCTATATTTTCTACAGCTTTGCTAATACCTTAGCAAAGTGAAATGATGGTATTTCATTATTGTTTTTAACCTGTGTTTGATTTCTAGTGGGTTTTTTGTTTTGTTTTTGAGATAGCATCTCACTCTGTCACCAAGGCTAAAGAACAGTGGCATGATCATGGCTCACTGCAGCCTCAACCTGCTGGGCTCAAGTGATTTTCCTGCCTCAGACCCTGAGTAGCTGGGACTATAGGTGTGCACCACCACACCAGCTAATTTTTTGATTTTTTTTTTTTTTTTTTTGTAGAGATGGGGTCTTAGTATGTTGTGTAGGCTGGTCTAGAACTCCTGGCCTCAAGCAACCCTCCCACTTCGGTCTCTCAAAGTGCTGGGATTACAGGCATGAACCACCACACCTGGCCTGCATTTATTTTTATCTTGTTTCTTGGCCATTTGTAGTTCTTTTACAATTTTCCTGCTTGAATCCTGTGTCCTTTTTTAACTGGGAGCTTTACTTTTTCTTAAAAACAAGTTGTATTTCTTATAAAGAGAACTTCACATATCATAGGTATGAATAGTTTTCTGATGTGTATGTTTTAAACATTTTCCCAATTCTTTTTTTTTGTTTAAATTTTGTTTCTGCACCATTTAGTGCACAGAAGTTTAAAATATATCTTTTCTGATTTACCAACCTGTCCAAGTCCCCAAACACCATGTTTGGGAATGTCAGTCCATGATTACATTTTCATTTTGAAAAAAATATTCTTTTAGAAGAGTAAAGAATGATTTAGAGGGATAAGATTAGCAGCAGAGGAAGAGGTGTAATAAAATGGAAAAGTGTAGCACAATTTAGCAGATCAAGGCAGTAGTCTAGGCAATCAGTTTCCAACAAATGACCCTAAGGCCTCAGAGGGCCTTAAGAACATATCAAAGGCTGAGAGTGAGTTAATGTGGGTGGGACTCTGTGCTGTTTTTCTGTTTTATATTATTGGGGTTTGAGTAAGATTTGTTTAAACTAAGAAGGATAGGATTTTCATTGTTTAACAGTTGAGTATAACTCGTCTGGGGAAAGGTAATAAGGGTATGAAACAAAGATCAGATGGAAAGCTTTAGCTTTGTTGGGGATTAGTTAAGGGAGGTTAAGAAGGAGATGTCAAAGATGACCCCAGATTTTGGCTTAGGTAACTGGGAGAAGATGGCACCATTATTCAAAACAGGGACTACTATAGGAAGTGCAAATTTGGCTGGTGCTGAAGGGCATGTAGTGGTTAGTGAGTCTGTAAAATATTCACTCCGAGTTAGAGGATTAAAAAAAATACAAATGAATCCTCTTGGATCATAAGAAACCAGATTGAGACATATTTCTTATTACTTCTTCATGTCAGTTGCATCTGACAGGTTATTTAAATCAAACCTTTAGGGAATCAGCATTCGCCCCACCCCAGATTTTGAGGCCTAAGAGAAGTTATTAAAAAATAAAGTGTTCTGCTTCCAGCAATATGGTGGTCTAAATAATCTGAAAAGGTCTTCTACTGAGAGCCAAATCTAGTCCACCATATATTTTTATAAATAGTTTCACTGAAACACTGCTATGCCCATCCATTTGCATATTATCTGTACCTGCTAGTTGTGTCAGGGACTGTATGGCCCTCAAAGCCTAAAATATTCACTCTCTGGCTCTTTTCATAAAAAGTTTTGCAACCCCTGCTCTAAAGGATCTTATTTTCATCTCAGGCTCCTGACTTCTGACAGATGGAGTTGGGCTAAAAATGAGGTCAAAATCCAAAATTACAAAGACCAAGTGGAAATAAGCTGCCACATAATGAGAGCCATCAGAAACAAAAGATGGAAGAACTGAGGTCTCAAGGATTTTGGATCCTGAATATTATAAAATACAGAATATAGAATAAGTTGTTTAAAATCTTTACATAAATTAAAAGAATGGAAAGTATGAACAAGGTATAAGAAATTAGAAAACATGACCAGTGTGGTCAGAGTCGAGCATTTGCATTTTGGAATTGCAGTAAGGGAGTGTAGACTTATACAATACTTAATTCATTGGTTATTCAGAAGACACATTTTATTACTTTTTCCAAATGAATAGAGGTTTGTAGTGGGGCACTTTCTCATTTTATGCTGTGGTTCATTTAATGTTAGTTATTTGGTACTTTGTAATTTGGTGAACCTTCTTTTCTAGCTTGAGTACTTTTACAGTAATTGTTTTATGTATACTTGAAGACATTGTATACTACTATTCCTTAGATGTAAATTTCTAGATATTTAGATATTAGCTAAACCTTGTTAAAATAAGTTGTTAAAAGCTTTTAAATCCTCACTATTTTTTTCTTTGAGAGAGATATTAAAAATATTTCACCATGATGGTATATTTTTCAGTAATTACATCAATTTTTGCTTCTTAAGCAATATTAAATTCTACACGTCTAGGATTTTTTTTGGTAGATAGTTCTTTTTATCATTATGAAATATTTTCCTTTGTCTCTACTAAAATCTTTTGCCTTCATTTCTGTACTATGTAATTAACAGTGCAACATCTGATTAGTATTTACCTGGAATAGCCTTTTAATGCCATTTTAAGAATTTTTGTGTTTTATTATTTCATGTGTGTCTCTACTAAATAGCTTATATTTGGATGTTTTAAAACTCAATCTAGACTTTAATTTCAGTTATAATTATTGGTATATTTGAACCTATCTTTACTGTCTTATTTTGTATTTTCTATTTACTGTGCATTTAACTTCATTATTACCCCTTTTCTGTTGGACTGATCTCATTTCTTTAGTATGCTTTGAATTTCCTTTGACCATGTTTCTTCAGTATGCTTTCAATTTCCTTCAAACTGCATCCCCTTCCAAACCTGTATTTTTTTTTGTCTAGAACTTTTGTTCCAATTTGGTTTTAAGTGTTAAAACATTTTGTATTATTTTATGGTCAATAATTAATTTGGATTTGTCAACATGTTTTACCAATTTCTTTGGTCACCATCATTTCTTCTTCTCTTTTTTTTGCCCAGGCTGGAGTGCAGTGGTGTGATCTTGGCTCACTGCAACCTCCGCCTCCCACGCTCAACCAATTCTCCTGCCTCAGCCTCCTGAATAGCTGGGATTACAGGTGCACACCACCATGCCTGGCTAATTTTTGTATTTTTAGCGGAGACAGGGTTTCACCATGTTGGCCAGGCTGGTCTCGAGCTCCTGACCTCAAGTTATCCACCAGCCTCGGCCTCCCAAAGTGCTGGGATTACAGGCGTGGGCCATCATGCCTGGCCTGTTTCTTATATCCCTGTCCTTCCTCCTAGGTTCATTTTTCTTCTTGCTAAATTATATCCTGTAATGGTTCCCTGTCTTTTCAGTACACTTATTCTTTGTATTGCTTAAAATGATTCTTACTCTGTTGTCGCTCTTGAGTGCTGATTCTTGGTTCATAGTTATTTTCCTTCAGCATTTTAATGATATTGCTCCATTTTCTCCTGACAGTTGTCCTGATGCAACGTCCGAATCAATCTGGTTGTCATTTTTTCTTGTAGCTTTTAAGAATCTTTCTTATTTCTTGATGTTCTGCATGACTATTCTTAGGAGTCATGATTTTCTGGAAAATTCTTATCTGTTATTTTCTAGAATATTATTCTTTGCCATTTCCTTTATTCTAAAAATTCAGCACTTCTATTAAATGCATGTTTGAGCTTCTGAATCTGTTCTCTATTTCTCCACTTTTAAATATTTTCATTCTTGGCCTGGCGTGGTGGCTCATGCCTGTAATACCAGCACTTTGGGAGGCCGAGGTGGGCAGACCACTAGGTCAGGAGTCCGAGACCAGCCTGACCAATATGGTGAAACCCCGTCTCTACTAAAAATACAAAAATTGGCCCAGCGTGGTGGTGTGCACCTGTAATCCCAGCTACTCGGGAGGCTGAGGCAGGAGAATCGCTTGAACTTGGGAGGCAGAGGTTGCAGTGAGCTGAGATTGCGCCATTGCACTCCAGCCTGGGTGACAGGGCGAGACTCTGTCTCAAAAAATAAAATAACGTAAATAAAATTAAAAAATAAATATTTTCATTCTTCGAGCTGCTTTTCAGGTGATATTATCAGTCCTATTTTCTAATGAATTAATACTAGTATTAATATTAATACTCATCCCTAATTCATCTCCCTCCACCACACTGACCATGGGCACCTTCCACCTGAAGGACTGCACTGGTTTGTTTGCTTGGAATGTCTTTTCCATCAGATATCTACACTATTGTTCTCTTACTTCCTTCAGATATTTACTCATATGTCACTTCCTTGGTAAGAACTTCCCTGGACATTCTTTTTACAGTTTAACACTCCATTCCTCCAGCATTGCAAGGCATTTATCATCATGGAACATACTATAGAGTTCACTTATTTATCTTGTCACTGGGCTGTCTATCCCCATCAGAATGTTAATTCCATGAGGGCAGGGACTTTTGTATGTGTGTATTTTGTTCTTCATTGCTTCTCCTGTGCTTAGAACAGTGTACATGGTAAGCACTCAGTATGTGTCTGTGGAATGAATACATTTCATCCCCATTTCACACAATTGGTAACTGAGACTTTGCAAGATTACACAGCTGGTCTGATGTCAGTCATCTTGTAAGCAAGAAAGCTGGGATTCAAACCCACCTTTATCTACACAAATTCAGATTCTGTGGTACATATTCTTAACCTCTATACATATAGCTGTTCTGAAGTAAACCACTGAGATATTTTTCTTCATCTTATACTTGCCTCTAAAATTATTATTGCTCTTGAGGTCAGATTGTATTAAACATTAATTAATGTTGCATTGTTTTTATAGCTTATCATCTCCAAGTTGTCTGAAACATGACAGTGAGATGAAGCCCCAAACATCTCCAGCTTGCCAGGATCATAATAAGGCAGGACAGGTACAGTGTTTCCAAACAATTAAGCCCCATCAGAATCTTACACTGATTTTTGTTTCTCAAAGAGAGTTCTGGGAATCTCTCTTGCTTAATTATATAAGTATGGCTCAAGTACTCAAGTACTCAGGCTCAAAACTAGACTATGATAAATCTATCTACTAGTCAAGATGTACCGGTAAACAAAAAAGAGTTGAGAAATCCCTTTGTAAGTTTCAGCTGCTATAAATACTTCTGATGAAGTGAGAGTTCAGAAGATCCTTTAGAGTATTTCCGGGGTCCACTCTGCAAATCTCATTTTGCTGTCACTAATATACCCATTAGTAATAGGTTTCTTGATATACCTAGCCTTTGGAGAGCTTCTGAAGGGAATGTGAAAGCAAAAAGGTAAAATATAAAAATTTATTTGTCCTGAAATTTGGGATTGTAGGAAATGTGCTATGTATGTTTGCAACGAGCACAACGAAATTCCCCGTTGTACTACAGTGAGGAAAGGAGGAGAGAGATAGAAGATGAGAGACTCATACAGCAGTATCAGATGTTGAAGGATCAGGAGGCTCTCTTCAGACACCAGGTAGTCCAACACCTCAATTAGTCTTTAATATGGGGCAGTAGAATATGATTATATAATGTAATTTATTATTATTTTTTATTGGCACAGGGTCTCACTCTGTCACCCAGGTTGGAATGCAGTGGCACAACCTCTGCTCACTGCAGCCTCGATCTACTTGGGCTCAGGTGATCCTTCCACCTCAGCCTCCAGATTAGCTGGGACTACAGGCACACGTCACTACACCTGGCTAATTTATGTATTTTTTGTAGAGACGGGGTTTCACCATGTTGCCTAGGGTGGTCTCCAACTCCTGGGCTCAAGCATTCCTCCCGCCTCTGCCTCCCAAAGTGCTGGGATTACAGGCATGACCCACTGAGCCCAGCCTATAATGTAATTTAAAAATGTTCCATCATATGTCTGTACTGTGACATATCTAATCATGTATTTACTGTTAGACTAAAACTTGCGTTGAAGTTTTCACTAATAATAAACAACACTGGGATAAATATCCACGCAGTCGAATGTTTGCACATATCACTGATTTTCTTTAACCTAAGGTCTGAATTTTAAAGGTGGAATTATTGGATTTATGTTTCTTTATTTCTGATAAAATATAACTCTGGTGAAGGCTTTTACCCTTCAGATTCATGTCCTATTTCAAGCAAAGACAGAATGGCACTTTTACACTTGCTGTATCCAGATTTATGTGGTGTCTAATAATTGACCCTGCTGCCTGCCCTTTCCTGCATTTGTGATGAATTCTTCCATTCCTTAGATCCCTCTAGTGGTGGTACCTAAAGGCCAAGAATAGGAAATAAAATACCTTTCCCAATATACTTTTATAAATCTATAGAGATATTAGAAAGTACCATTGCCTCCAAAAGGCAGGTTTCTACCATGGCTGGATTATTTTAATGTAATAGAATTAAAATTTTTAGGGGCTCCACTTCAATATGTAATTTAAAATTTAAAAATAAATTTTTTTTTTTTTTTTTACAATAGATGAAAAGTCTGGCTACTAGAGAACAGAATCAGAAAAATGCTGCCTATAATCTTGGAGTTGCTGAAGCTATAAGAAGCCACAAGAATGAGAAACCAGAATTTTATGTAAGTCTTTTAAAAATTTCTATTGCGAACACCTGGCCCATCTGTGAGTCTTTGGATCCACTCCCTGTATTGCAGGTTGTGCCTTATTTTTTATTTTTATTTTTTGAGACGGAGCCTTTCTCCGTCACCCAGGCTGCAGTGCAATGGTGTGGTCTCGGCTCACTGCAACCTCTGCCTCCCGGGTTCAAGTCATTCTCTTGCCTCAGCCTCCCGAGTAGCTGGGATTACAGGCACCCGCCACCATGCCCCGCTATTTTGGTATTTTTAGTAGAGACAGGGTTTCACCATGTTGGCCAGGCTGGTCTTGAACTCCTGGTCTCATGATCCGCCCGTCTTGGCCTCCCAAAGTGCTGGGATTACAAGTGTGAGCCACCATGCCCGGCCAGTTGTGCCATTTTTTTAAGCAGCGGAGTTGAAAAGTGGGTGGTGCAGTTTGAAGCTTTCTTCTAGGGCAGGTGTTGTCCAGTGTCTATAGCCACACCACTCACGTTCACTGTACCGTTCCCACTAGTCACTGCAGGTCTTGTTAATTATGGTAATTCTCAACCAGGACGTGGGATGGGTGGAGAGAAGGGAGCAGTATACTACTAAAGTCCAGCCCAAGGACCTAAGAGAACCAGCAGTATCAGCATTGCCTGAGAGCTTGCTGGAAATGCTGAATCTAGGGCCCCACCCCAGACTCCCTGAATGGGCATCTACGGTAGAATAAGATTCCCAGGTGATTTGTACTTGCATTAATGTTTGAGAAACTCAGATTCAGATGGTGGTGAGCCAACTGCTTCACTGCTTGATTTAATGTTTTCAATCATCATGTGCCTACCTTTATTTCTGCCTGAATCTTTCTCTTTATATACCACCATCTAGGTAGTCGACACTCCGGACATAAATCTAATAAAATATAATTTATTTATTCATCATCAAACATTTATTGAATTCCTCCATGCCGGCCACTGTGCTGGTGTCTAGGAATACAAGGTTCCCTCTTCTGAAAAGGTCTCTAGTGGGAGAGACAGACACTTAAAGAGACAACTGTGTAGTATAATAAATGCGATGATAAATCTCTGAAAAAGGGCACTATATGAGCAAAAGAAGAGATTCGTTAACCTAGACCAGAGATCTGGAAAGACTTTCTGGCATACAAGAGTTAGGTAAAGAAATCAAGGGAGGAAGAGCATTCCAGGCAGGGAAGCAGGGAAGGAAGGAGAGAGAGAGCGAGCATGGGGCTTCTGAAATTTAGGCATGATCTTTCTCTCTCCTTCTATATAAGCTCCAGATTATATTTATCACTGCTGTGTATCTCTTCTTTGATATATCTATACACATCTTAAATTTAAAAAGACCTAAACAGAATTTTTGATTCCCTCCTTAACCTGTTCCTTTCTGTCTTCTCATGTTAGTAAGTGGCATCACCAACCAGCCATTTTTGCACAAACCTGTATCTAGTCATGATCTCAGTATTCCTTCTCTGTTCCTGACTTCCGATCATTTGCAAGTCCAGTTGCCTTTACCTCCAGAATGTATCCAATATCTGTCCAAATGTCTTCATCTTTAATGTTGCCACATTCAAAGTGTTGCCAAGCCACATTGTTATGCTCAACTTCTCCAATACTTCCCTTAGATTCACTGCTTGCATTCTTGCTCTTCTATAATTTATTCCTCACACAGCGGCCAAAGAGATATTATAATATTGTTAACCAAAACATACTATTCTCCCATTTAAAACCTCCACTGGCCTCCCATTGAGTTAAAATTAAATTTAGACTCCTCACCTTCAACTATCATATTCTACACGCTTTGACTCCTGCCTTCCTCTTGGTCACTATGCCTTCTCCTTTCCCTTGGTCACTATGCCTCAGCCACAGAGACTTTTTTTTCTGCTCATTGAACATGTCTAGCTTGTTTCCATCTAGTGTCTTTGCACTTAATGTTCCTTCTGTATGGAACACAGGTCTCCCTGATATTTACAATGAAGGTGATTCATTTTCTCCATGGAAAAGCCTTCCCTAATAACCAACCAGTTTAGCTCTTTTCCCACCCAGCCACTTGCTGTCATAAGGGCTTCCTAGCACTTAGCACTATCTTAAATGACCTGATGTACTGTTTCTTGTTCATTGTCTGTCTCCTGCATCAGCATGCAGGCTGGATGAGTGTGAAGATCTCTGTTGTTGCTCACTGTTGGATCACCAGGGTCTAGAATGGCCAGGCCCACAGTAGGTATTCATTTTGCCCTCTTTTCAGCTCCTCTCTGTCCTTGCATGATTTCGCATGCACTCAGAATTCCTTCTTCCTTCCATCTAGATGTTGTAAATGCTAACTCACAACCTACTCCATGGAGTCCTTTTTCATCTCTGTCTCAGCAATGGGATTCCAGTTGAAACTGACCCATTAGTCCCACAGACAGGTTTTTTTCGTTTTTGTTTTTGTTTTAAATAAACATAGAAATTGACCCTTTTGGTCTTAAAGCTTGAAACTTAACATTTGTTTTATCTGAGTTTCTTCCTCAGAAAAGAACCACTAGTCCTTCCAAAAAGTGTCAAAGAATTGAAACTCACCAGATGATTGCATTCAGACAATGAGCCAGGCCTCTCCATTGACCATGATTGCTTCCTTATCCCTCCCGAATTCTGGTTTTCCCATACATAGTTTCAATTCTTCCCTGCTATATAAACCCCTACTTTTAGTTGGTCAAGGAGATGGATTTGAGACTGATCTCTCATCTCCTTGGCTACAGCACCCAATTAAAGCCTTCTTCCTTGGCAATAATCATTGTCTCAGTGATTGGCTTTCTGTGCTGTGAGCAACTAGACCAAACCCCTGGTGTTTTGGTAACACAGTCAGCTCAGCTCAGCTTCATCCTTGAACACACTCATATGATTCTATAGGTTACCTCAACACCAGCTGGTCAGTGTGTTGAGGGCTGGGCAAATATTATAAATTAAGAAATACTGTCTGATTTATTTTAGTCTTCTGAATTATTAACCTTGTTTTTCGGTATTCTAGCATAAATGAATTGCTTCTCTTTCATTCTAGAAATCCTTCCTATTTGACAAACGGCCACTCAGTCCTGAGCTTAATGCTCTTAAGCAAGAGGAATATTCCCGGAGTCTCCTGAAACAAATGGATAACAGACAGGAAAACAAAATAAAGCAAAGACAATACAGAGAGTTGATGGACCGCCTGGAACAAGTGCAACTCACAGAGGAGTGAGTCCAGCTACACACGCTCTGACAAACGGATTTGGAATTTTCATGTGAAGTTAATTTCCATGTAGGATTGAATCAGCATTGGTAGTTTCATTAGCACACTGTAACCAACTGAGCAAACTAACCCAGTTAGCAGCCAGTACTGAAATGAGAAAAGTTCCCTCGTCCCCCTCGCAGGGCGTGCAATGGGGGTGTGTCTTGCTTCTTCAGTGCCCTGCTGCTCAAACCTCTAGAAGCGCATACAGATGGGCAGGCTGTGGGGCTCTGGCCACACGACAGTATCTAGGGGTGAATGTCTACAGCTCCTGAAGCCCCAGTGGGCATGTGTTACAGAGTGCTCTTTTAGTTTAGCCATCTGTAGGTGGCTTGTGTTAGTCAGCGCAATAGACCCCTGTCTTATTGCAAGGAGAGAGGGCTTTCTGTATCTGAGCATTCTTGCCTTGGTGTACCAGAAGAATTGGATCACATGTGGGCTTGGAGAATGAGTGCAAGGTTTTATTGAGTGGAAGTAGCTTTCAACAGATGGATGAGCCAGAAAGGAGATGGCTTTCCCCTGGAGTCGGGCTGCTGTGCGTCCTGGGTTCCCCTCCAACCACCCCAGCCAAACTCCACGTCATTCCGCTGGTTGATGGCCTGCTGGTGTGCCAGTGGCTGCTGGTGTGCTCTGGACATCCTCTCAGCATCCAGCCACTTGTGTGTTCCTCTGCTGATGTGTTTCTCTCGACGTCCAGCCGCTTTTGTGCCTGCCTGCTAGGGTCTTGGGGGATTTTTATAGGCACAGGATGAGGGTGTGGCAGGCCAGCGTGGTCTTGAGAAATGCAACATTTAGGCAGGAAAACAAAAATGCCTGTCCTCATCTAGGTCCGTGGGCACAGATGGAACCCTAGCCAGGGACCATGTCCTAGGGTGGAGCCCTAGCCAGGGACCATGCCCTTTCCCCACTTCCATATCATTTAAAGGGACCACGCTCTTTGCTTCCCAGCACTTCCCTTCTGTATCAGTACCACAATTTTTTATTACAAAAATGAAAAAGCTGTCATAGTTATCATTATAGTAGTGATGGTCAATCTGTAATTACTATAATATAGAGCATCATCTTGTATTGTTTTTGCAATCGCCAATACCAGTAGATGAAGAAAGGGACTCGTCTTGAGCAGCTGTTCTTAGCTATTAGATGTTCAAATGACCTCATGGCAAAGCTGAGGTTTTATTATAATTATGTAGGGGGGTCCCATGGAACCTGAGGGCAGGAATGTACAGGGAACATAGGAAGGACTGGAACCAGAGACTAAAAAGCCATGTAGAGTGGCTTTCCCTCTGCTTACATACATATGCCTAATGGGGCCCACATTTTTGCTGCTGAGATTGGGAGAGCAACTATGGAGGCCGTTATAGTGTGAAGAGAAACTCCTAAAACAAACAAGAAGCAAGTTTCTGTGATGAAAAAAATCTATTTCTATAAAATGTATATGTTCCATTATACTCACTTGAAAGATCATATATGGATTCTTTAGAAGTTACATATAATAGAACCATAATTTTTAATAGGATAGGTAACTTAAGAGATTTCAAAATAAATCAGTTTATAGAATGAATAGTCACTTCCTGCTTTCTTATGTAGATTTTTAAAAGAACTGGTGGGTGTGGGAAGAGGTGGAGTGGTGGTGATGTGTCTGCTGTTTTAGTAGTAAGGCATTTGGACAATATGGTCAGTCACCTGCCTATACCTGTCCTGTTTGTCCTGTGTTCAGCACATTGTTCACTAGCGTATGGACTTTTTTTTTTTTTTTTTGTTAGATGGAGTCTCACTCTGTTGCCCAGCCTGGAGTGCAGTGGTGTGATTTTGGCTTACTGCAACCTCCACCTCCCAGGCTCATGCAATTCTCCTGCCTCAGCCTCCTGAGTAGCTGGGATTACCGGCACCCACCACCACCCCCGGCTAATTCTTGTATTTTTAGTAGAGATAGGGTTTCACCATGTTGGCCAGGTTGGTCTTGGACTCCTGACCTCAAGTGATCTGCCCACTTCAGCCTCCCAAAGTGCTGGGATTACACACATGAACCACTGTGCCCGGCCGCCTATGGATTTGAATTACTCTTTTCTTTCTTAAAATGAAAGCTACCAGAATAAAACATCAATTTTTATTTACCAGACTCTTGTTCCTATTTAATACTTATTAAACATGTTTTGATGATGTTAATCCATATTACTAAAGACTGCAAAACTGTGGTCCATCTTCTCTTGTTCTTAACTGCCAGACTTGCTGCGCAAAGAGCGAAATTTTTAAAAGATAAGATGGAAGAAACACAGTGTTACAAGAGAGCTTTGGATGCACAGGTAAGGGGACAGACAAATATTACTGTTTTTAAAATTATGCAATGCGTCAATAACATCCTAAAAATATGTGTAAGTTGTTACGAATATTTTTATGTGTTATGCATTTGGTAGTTTTTGTGCCCCGCATTCCTTCCTGTAAGATACTGGTATTTTACTACATTACAGGGTTGTGCATAAAGCTTATTCCCTGGTAGAATGATAACCTGCATTATGTGTATCTCTGTTTAAGATAAAGAACAAACCCTCCCGGCTGCCCGCCTTTGAGCCAGACTCCTCTGAGCCCATCTTTGGTAAGAATGAGGGTGAACTGATGGTGGAAAAGCAAAAGCGAGAACAAAATTACATGAAACACCAGCTGGAGGCAGCTGCTAACCACAAGAGGAAAGCCATCCTGCATCAACTAGTGGACCAGAGGCGGGATTTGCAAATGCTTCAGAGGACACAAAGAGAGTAAGGAGACCCCTGATCTTTCTCCCTCCACTTCTCCTCACTTATTCCGCTTCCTTTCTCTCTCTTTCTCCACCCTGTCCCTGCCCCTCATCTTTCTCATACAATAGTGGAGAAGTAAGAATAATAGCTAACACACTGAGGAGTTATTTGTGCAAGGCATTGTTTTAAACTTTTTACATGCTTCATCTTGTTTTATCCTAATTCATTATATGAAGAAAAAGTTATTAAATAAATTTTTAAAAACTTCTCTTGACACTTTAGTGTTTTCCAAAGTGGCTGTACTAATTTACATTCCCAACCAATAGCATATGAGAGTTCTAGTCCTCCCCATCATTCCCAGAATTTGGTGTAATCTGTCTTTATTTTATTTTATTGATTGAGACAGGGTTTTGCTCTGTCACCCAGGCTGGAGTGCAGTGGCATGATCATGGCTCACTGCAGCCTCAACATCCTGGACTCAAGCAGTTCTCCCATCTCAGCCTCTGGAGTATCTGGGACTACAAGCGAGTGCCAGCACGCCCAGATAATTTTAAAACTTTTTGGGGAGACAGGGTCTCACTATGTTACCCAGGCTGGTCTTGAACTTCAGGGTTCAAGCAATCCTCCTGCCTCAGCTTCCCAAAGTGTTGGGATTACAGGTGTGAGCCACAGCACCCAGCCTGATCAGTCTTTTTAATTTTGGCTGTTCTAATAGGTGCATAGTGGTGTCTCATGCTTTAATTTGGATTTCTTTAATGACTAGTGATGTTGAACATCATTTCATGTGCCTATTTGCCATCCGTATATCTTCTATGGTTAAGGGTAAAATGTATCAATCCAAATCTTTTGCTTATTTTATAAACTCTTTTCTTATTGTTGAGTTTTGAAAGTTCTTTATATATTCTGTGTATAAGTCCTTTATCTGATATATTTGTAAAGCCTAAACATGCCTGAAAGGAAGATGTCTTTCCCACTGATTTTTTAAAAAAATTTATTCCCTTAGGTAAGCATTCAGCTCCTCTTTAGCTTCTGTTTTATAACAGCAGAACCACCATCACTTGTCCCATAGTGGGAAGCAAAGTGTGCTTTCCATAGCCAGATATGGGACCCTCTGTATTTGTTGCTAAGACTATGCTACTTCCTCTTCTGCTTCTATCTGTTAGCTTCTCTAGTTATTTCCTAAACTTGGAGGGTTAAAGTGTCACTTTTAAGTTGTATGACTTGGGCCAGATCACATGTAAGGTATCTGAGCCTTACTGTCCTCATATGACAAAGAAGGATAATCACATCTGCCCCTCCTAACCTTAGTGGGAGAATTAGATGAGATTATGTATGTGAGAGCATTTTTGGAAACTGTAAAGCTGTGAACAAATCCCTGTTTCTGTATTGTCAGATCCTTGTTTTCTATTTACATATTCTTTACTGGTTATGGCAGATTCTCTCACTTCCCTTATCTTTTCCAACTCCCTGGTCCTTCTCTGGTTCATCTCAACATGTGATCTCAGATTCTCTTGTGACAAATAGAAGGCCACTTTCTTTCAGAGGGGATAATTTAGTCAGGGTGATCCAGACAGGACTGCTAAGCTATTTATACTTGTTTTTTTTCTTTTTGCTCTTATTTTCAAAAGTAAAAATTCATGCTCATTAAGAGAAGTCAATTGAAGGTTAGCCGGGCATGGTGGCTCACGCCTGTAATCCTAGCACTTTGGGAGACCGAGGCAGGCAGATCACTTGAGCCCAGGAGTTTGAGACCAGCCTGGGCAACGTGGTGAAACCCTGTCATTACTAAAAATACAAAAATTAGCTGGGCGTGTTGGTGTGCGCCTGTAATCTCAGCTATTCGGGTGGCTGAGGCACAAGAATGCTTGAACCTGGGAGGCAGAGTCTACAGTGAGCTGAGACTGCGCCACTGCACTTCAGCCTGGGCGACAGAGATTGCCTCAAAAAAAAAAAAAAAAAAAGGTTAATAATTTCCCCTTCTAAGTAGCCAATATATATGTGCATATTGCTTAAATAGGAAAATTTTTAAAATTTTTTTTGTAAAAAATAATTTAAAAGTAGGTTACATATTAACCTTATTTATAAAAAAATTTAAACAATTTTTCCTATTTAAGCAATATGCACATATATATTTTTCCTTCTACTTTTGTAAATGAAATAGTCTATGAGATCTTATATATTACTCTGCAAACTAATCTTTCTTTAACCTAACAATGTCATATACAAGTCGGTACATATATATGATTCATTCTTCTTTAATAGCAGCATATTATCTATAATATAGATGTATAGTAATTTAACTTTTGCATTATTGATGAACATTCATTTTGTTTCCAGATATTTTGTATTAAACATTTTTAATATATATTTTTATACTGGTTCTTTTGTTTCTATCAGATAAATTCCCAAAAGTGGGGGGCTGCTGTGTCAAATGTACGGTACATCTAATTTTCCTTTTTTTTTTTTTTTTTTGAGACAGAGTCTCACTCTGTCGCCCAGGATGGAGTGCAGTGGTGCGATCTCGGCTCACTGAAACCTCTGCCTCCTGGGTTTAAGTGATTCTTATGCCTCAGCCTCACGAGTAGCTGGGACTACAGGTGCATGCCACCACTCCTGGCTAATGTATGATACATTTGAAATATTACCAGAAACTGACAGTTGAATTTCTAAGAAGGCATAGCAACTTGCTTCTCAGCAACGTTGTGAGAATGCTAGTTGTCCCCTGCACAATCTCTGCCTCATTTTTTTACTTTCTGGGCATTTAAAATTATTTTAACCTATACTTAAAAAAATAACATAATAATGGCCAACAAGCAATTGAAAAAATGATTAACAACACAAATTATTATGAAAGTGCAAACCACAATCACAGTGAGATACCATGTCACATCCATCAGGATAGCTACTATGAAAAAAAAAACACGCGTTAGCGAGAAGTAGAAACCTTTGTGTACTGTTGGTGCGAACATAAAATGGTACAGTTGCTATGGAAAACAGTATGGTGGTTCCTCAAAAAATTAAAAATAGAACTACTGTATCATCCAGTAGTTCCCCTTCTGGATATGTATTCAAAAAAATTGAAAGCTGATCTCAAAAGATATCTGTACAGCCATGTTCATAGCAGCACTTTTTGTAACAGCCAAGAAGTAGAAGCATCCCAGGTGTCCACCGACAGATGAATGGATAAACAAAATGTAGTGTGTGTATATATATATACACTGTACAATGGAATTGTTATTCACTCTTAAAAAGGAAGGAAGTTCTAACACATGCTACATTGTGGATGAACCTCAAGGTCATTATGTTAAGTGAAATAAACCAGTCACAAAAAGACAAAATACTGTATGACTCCACTTATATGAGTTATCCAGAGAAGTAAAATTCATAGAAACAGAAAATAGAATGTTGGTTGCCAAGGGCTAGAGGAGGCAGAAATGGGGAGTTGTTTAATGGGTGTAGTTTCAGTTTTGTAACGTGAAAGCGTTCTGGAGATTGGGTGCATAACGTGAATGTATTTAACACTAACTGTACACTTGGAAATGGTTAAGATAGTAAATTTTGTTATGTGTTTTTTTAAACCACAATAAAAAAATCTACGAAAAAAAAAATAACTTATGAAAAAAGTAATAGGTACTCTTCAGTCATTGAGCTCCAATTACACGATAGGCACTGGCACTTCCTGTGTATCATTTAGTCTTTATAATAACCATACAATAGCTGTTCAATCAATGCTTGTTAGATGAAAAGGTGTGCCGTTTAAGGAAAAAGTGAGACAGTATAGAGGACATTAACTGATTTTTATTGGAGGATCCTGACACCCAGTGGCCGTTGCTACCTGTAACACAAAGCCCTTCAGAGCAGGCTATATCAACAGTTACATTTTGTGAAGCTCCTTCTAGATTTCAGTGAGAATTGACAGCAAAGGTTCCAGTTTGGCAAGAAATAGACACATAATCAGAACCAGGCTTAAGGTGATTCACAACAGTAGTGATGGAGTGTTTGGAGACCAGTGATAGAAACACAACAGTGGGAATATCTCCCTTTGAAGAGACAGATTACACTGCAGTCAATTCTTCGATGACATGGCCTTCACCAAACATTCCTGTTTTATTTTCTTGCCTTGTTCACAGTGTTAATGTTTTCTCTATTTTCTTTTCCCTTGCTTAGTCACTTGTGTTTATTTTCTCTTTTTGTAGACTTTCATTTGTATACCTATCTATTTTGCCTTATAATATGTCTGCAGTGACTGGTAGGCTGAGTACTGGCAGCTGAGAGGCTGGACTAAAAGGAAAGAAACAGAGTATAGGAAATCCATTTGGGATGATTCTTCAGATAAGTTAAATTAGCCTCAAAGGAAATTAATGGTTTTACAGGCTGAAGTTGTTAACTGGAAAAAGGTTTCAATCCTATTAAATCAAACCAGGATTGAAGATGAAAGACCTTTGACTCATAAATTATTTGAGAGCTAGGAATTTCAGTATGCTTTTACAGTGTTCATGCTTTTTAGTATATTTCAGAGTAGTGAACAAAACCAGAAGGTTTTTTTGTTTAACATAAAAGGAATCGGGCTCCCAAATTTGGTGCATGCTCTTCCAAGTATTATGGAGCCAGGCTGTTCTTTTCTCTCCAGGCACTTGGCAGACAGAACCGCTGAGCTGGAGCGAGTAAATAGAGTCAACCAATGCTTACAGGAGGACTGGGAAAGGAGTGCTGTGATGAAGAAGCAGCGAGACCTGGAGGACAAGGCTTTTGAACGGTAATGCCTGATTGGAACCCCAAAATTCTCCTGCTTCTTGTGGGATACCAACAGGTTTCAAGTGGAACTCCACTTGATGAGCAGTGGCTGCCTAGAGAACCTTGTGGAGAAAGCAAGTCTGTGTTCCATGGGAAATACTGCCGTGATTGATTAGAAATGTCTGTTACAGACATGGGATTGGAGAATGCTGAGTTGCATGCTAGGTGTTTACTAACCCTGCTCTAATATTTGCCTCTGCTTAGGGTGGCTTTATTTGCTTTTTGTGGAGAGTGAAGATTCTCTTTGGAAATAACTATTTGGAAGTAGGGGGAGTGAGTTTCCAATCTGAACATTTTCAAGGCTTAGAGAATCGTTATTTAAGAGCAGGGTCAGGAGTTGTAAGATTGGCAATTGGAAAAGTAAGATGCCTATTATGGAGCCAACCAAGAGCATCTTTCTGAAATTATTATATGCCTGCCCAATCCTCAGCTTAAATATTCACATCACTACTGCTGTATTACACCTTGAAAAAAAATTAAAATACGAATGTAAGGTATGATTTTACTGCATGTTAAAAATGTGATGAAACAGATCAAGTCTATACAATCAAATTATTAAAACCCAAATATACCAAAATAATAGTTTAAATTGCCAATTATCAATTTTTAATCATGGATAAAATTTGTAGAATGGATCTTGATCTGTAACTCTCCTTCTCCTTTTAGGTTTTCTTGTAAAGCATTTCTCACCTGTCTTTCTAATGAGTAGAACCCATATTTTGTGACAATGAAAGTATGAGTGATGACGTGGAAAATAGGTTCCAAAGGAGAAGTGGAGTCATTTGGCTTAGAGAAAAGGAGAGGAAAGGGCAGTTGGGGATTTCAATTTTCTCAATGATCTGGGAAGGCAGGTAAAAGTCAGTGAGATTAATGCCAGGGAGATTTTAGTTGTGTTTGGGAAGAGTGCTTGGCCAACATGGTGATAAAGGACTGAGGAGACACAGGAAATAATGTTGAGTGGCAGGCTAACAAATCTACTCCTGGTATATAGTGGAGCAGACTTGTCTGAGGACCTAGGCCAAGTGTGGACAGAGACTTGAGCACGCAGCAGTAGTAAGAAGGAATTGGTTGGCACAAAAAGAAAATAAAGCAAAAGTAAAACCAAAGTCCATATGTATGCAGTTAGCACATGATACTCTGTTCCATTACCAAGCCAGGTAGGTCTTCCCTTGCTCACTTCCAAGGTAGTTTATTCTTTTTTCTTTTAAGACTGCCCTTGATAATCCTTTTTTTTTTTTTGAGATGGAGTCTCGCTCTGTCACCCAGGCTGGAGTGCAGTGGCACGATCTCGGCTCACTGCAAGCTCCATCTCCCGGGTTCATGCCATTCTCCTGCCTCAGCATCCCGAGTAGCTGGGGCTACAGGCGCCTGCCACCAGGCCTGGCGAATTTTTTGTGTTTTTTAGTAGAGAGAGGGTTTCACCGTGTTAGCCAGGATGGTCTTGATCTCCTGACCTTGTTGTAATCCGCCCGCCTCGGCCTCCCAAAGTTCTGGGATTACAGGCGTAAGCCACCGCGCCCGGCCGATTATCCTTCTTAAACAGAATTCTGGCTGGATGCCATGGCTCATGCCTGTAATCCCAGAACTTTGGGAGGCTGAGGCAGATGGATTGCTAGAGTTCAGAAGTTTGAGACCAGCCTGAGCAAACATGGTGAAACCCCATCTCTACCAAAAATACAAAAATTAGCTGGGTGTGGTGGTGCACAGCTGTCATTCCAGCTACTCAGGAGGCTGAGGTGGGAGGATCGCAGGAGCCCAGGAAGTCGAGGCTGCAGTGAGCTGTGATCGTGCACTCCAGACTGGTGACAGAGGGAGACCTAGTCTCAAAAAAAAAAAAATCCACCTATGGAGAAATTTTGATGGGGTAGAGGAGCACATGAGGGACTGTTTTGCGTAACGAAGAAAAACTATCAAAGGGGAAAATCACTTACTACTGCCTCTTTATCTCTGCTTTTAGTTGCTTTTGTCTTCCTCTTTGTCTCCACTCCCTCTCCTGCCCTTAATTCTCCAGAGGCTTCTGGCCTCCTGGGATAGTTCACTGTAAGTCCTCTCAATTCTCTGCTGTTGTTAGCCGATAACCAGCAACTTAATGGTTGATCTGCCTCTCAAACACTGTCTCCCAGGAGCTCAACAGGTAGAGGTGTAATCCACGTGGGAAAGCAGTCAACAGAGAGGCTTTGGAGCCACTGTCTGCTGGCTGTGTGACCTTCGGCAAGTTCTCTATGGGCTTGGGCGGTTGAGGCTGGGGAGGGGTAGGGTCAGACTGTTGTGAAGGCACAAGTCGTGGCTTTTTATTCAGTAGAGAACGACAAGCCAGCAGAAGTCTGGAAGTAGGGGATGCCAGGATGGGGTGAACTGCAGCATGCAGGCAGAGAACGCAAGGTGTTACTTTTCTTTTGTGTACCTCCTGCCATACCAGCTTCCAAGTTGGGCCTCCAGGAGCTCCAGGAACCTGCTGATCTGCATTTGCTCTCCTCTCCTCAGGGCTTCAGACAAGCTGTTTCTCCTAGACCAGTGTGAGAAGTATCGGCGCTGCAAGCAATGCCAGAGGCGCACCTCCAACGTGGGCGAGAGCAACCTGTGGCCCCTGAACAAGTTCCTGCCTGGCTCCCGGTTGCTTGTGTAAAACTCAAAGTTTGGCTCTGCGTTTCCTGGGGAAAGTTTTTATCTTTTACATGTTTGGGGGTGATTGTGAAACTGCGTATTTTTACCTCAGAGAAAAAAATCATTGTTTAGGTTTGGTGCTTTCATTAGATTGCTTGTTAAGCCCTAATTGAATTCACTCCTGCTTTCCTCCCACCCCCACTTATTTCCTATACTAGTCTCTGATGGCAGTGAAGGTGTCTGAATCGTCCTGAGGGCTAGAACCTGCTGCACAGGGGCTGGGAATGGGACCCAGCTTCATTATGGCTGCTGGGGTGCTGCTGACCCAGCCCTGCTGCTGCTCCATGACTTTGTGTACAAAACTTTTTTCATCTGTAATGAAGAGTGGCAATAATAAATATTTTCTAAGCGCCTGACTGTGCACGACAATTCATAATGGTACATTTTACCCCTCCCTCTTCCCCCAGTCCTAGACTTTTCCAGAGGGGTATATGTGTGAACATCACAGAGATGCGTTAGACTATTTACCCTCAGGAGGCCAGAACAATGCTCCCTGAGTTTTCTCATTGATGACATACCTGGGACTTTAGTGGGACCTCCCAAGATATCATTCCCTTGTCCAGCTATTTCTACACCCTTGGAGTAACTGTGCACTGTGAGGTGAGTCTCCCACTACTTTACTTGCATTCATTCTTAAGCTGTAGGTGCTGTTCAAGAGGACTTATCTCCCTGTCAGAGGACTGACTTTCAGTTAAGGTATGGTTGTTCTCAACTAAAAACTTTCTTCATTTATCTTCATACTTTTGTAATGCCCAACCTTGTTTTTACTAACCCTGTTTTTAGACTTTCCCTTTTCCTTTAATCACCTAGCCTTGTTTCCACCTGAATTGACTCTCCCTTAGCTAAGAGAGCCAGACAGACTCCATCTTGGCTCTTTCACTGGCAGCCCCTTCCTCAAGGACTTAACTTGTGCAAGCTGACTCTCAGCACATCCAAGAATGCAATTAACTGATAAGATACTGTGGCGAGCAATATCCGCAATTCCTAGGAATTCGTCTGATTGATAACGCCCAAAGCCCCGAGTCTATCACCTTGTAACAGTCTTAAAGCCCCTGAACCTGGAACTGTTTACTTTCCTGTAACCATTTATCTTTTTAACTTTTTGCCTACTTTATTTCTGTAAAATTGTTTTAACTAGACCCCCCTCCCCTTTCTAAACCAAAGTATAAAAGAAAATCTAGCCCCTTCTTCGGGGCTGAGAGAACTTTGAGCGTTAGCTGTCTCTTGGCCACTGGCTAAATAAACGGACTCTTAATTCGTCTCAAAGTGTGGCGTTTTCTCTAACTCGCTCAGGTGCAACACTTTCTTCTCCTCTCCCTGCCCTGTCTGACCAATTGAAGTAAAATAAAGTGAAGTCTAGATTTCTGAAATACAAAAGCTAAGAAGGACGTCTTTTAGACTATTTGCTTTCTGCACGCCACATCTCTCCCTTGGGAAATAAGGGAAAGTTTTTGTGGGAAGATGCTTGTGAACATTTAAACTTTCATTTTGCCCTACAAATACAAAATAGGAATGTGTTGAGCCCTGAATAATTATGGAGAAAATATTCACTCAAGCTGATATTGGGCAAATTTTGTTGCTAATGTTATCTTTTTCTGTGAAAACAAGCATACCTGCTGATGATCACAATTTTTTGGAACCTCTTCCCTAATCTTTCTCCATTTCTGCCTTTCATTTCCTCAAAAAATCATTCTATGGAGGGCCAATTGTCATTAACCAATATTTAAAACAATAGGCTTTCCCTAAGACTGCCTGACCTGCCTGAATCTACATCTGCTGCACCCTTGAAGTAACTTGTTTCTAATATATAATAAATTACTACAACAGTGTTGTACTAATATTTTTTAAAAATATAGAATGCTGGCCGGGTGCGGTGGCACATGCCTGTAATCCCAGCACTTTGGGAGGCCGAGGCGGGTGGATCAAATCTTTTGACTAGGTCAAAAGATTGAGACCATCCTGGCCAACATGGTGAAACCCCGTCTCTACTAAAAATACAAAAATTAGCTGGGTGTGGTGGCACGCGCCTGTAGTCCCAGCTACTCAGGAGGCTGAGGCAGGAGAATTGCTTGAACCCGAGAGGTGGAGGTTGCAGTGAACCGAGATCGTGCCACTGCACTGCAGCCTGGTGACAGAGTGAGACTCTGTCTCAAAAAAAGAAAAAAAAGAATTCCTTGTTAAAGAAAAAGAAGTTAATTTTGGTATGTTCAGGTGAGCAGATTTAACTTCATAGGACTTTTCACTGGAGGAATTGAACTTATAATTTACTGTCTTAGGTAGCAGTCAGTACTACAGTCAGACCCTTTAAAAACTATTTTTAAAAATTATATATTGACAAATTATTTGTAATATTTATGTTGTATATATTTATGGGGTATAAAGTGATATTGTGATTTTTGAATACAATGTGGAATAATTAAATCAAGTAAATTAAAATGTCCATCACCTTAAATATTTAACTTTTTGTGATAAGAATATTTAAAATTTATTCTTTTAGCGATATTGACATATACAGTGCTCATTATATTCACCACAGTGTGCAACAGATCTCAAAAATATATCACAGTTGGCTGGGTGTGGTGGCTGATGCCTGTAATCCCAGCACTTTTGGAGGCTGAGGCAGGCAGATCACCTGAGGTCAGGAGTTCGAGACGAGCCTAGCCAACATGGTGAAACTCTGTCTCTACTAAAAATGCAAAAAATTAGCTGGGCGTTGTGGCACGCACCTGTAGTCCCAGCTACTCAAGAAGCTGAGGCAGGAAAATTGCTTGAATCCAAGAGGTTTCAGCTCACTCAGAGGTTGCAGTGAACTGAGATCATGTCACCACACTCCAACCTGAGTGACAGAGCCAGACTCTGTCTCAAAAAAAAAAAAAAAAATCCAAACTTATTTTTCCTATCTGAGGCTTTGTACACTTCAACTATCATCTCCCCATTCCTCCCATCCCCTGCCCTCTGGGAACTATCATTCTACTCTCTGCTTATATGAGTTGTAGATTCCACATATGAGAACATGTGGTATTTGTTTGTGTTTGGTGTATTTCAGTTAGCATAATGTTCTTCAATGCTATCCACATATCCTTTTTATGTCTATAAGATTAACTATTTTTTAGCTTCCACATATGAGTGAGAACATTCAGTGTTTAACTTTCTGTTCTTGGCTTATTTCTCTAAGTTCCAGTTCCATCCATGTTGCCATAAATTACAGCATTTCATTATTTTTCATGGCTGAATATTATTCCATTGTGTATATATACATTTTTTTTATTCATTCATCTATTGTTGGACACTTGGTTGATTCCATATCTTGGCTATTGTGAATAGTGCTGCAATGAACATCTCTTTTGGCATATTCATATTTGACTTCAAATCTTTGGGACAAATAACCAGAAGTGAGATTGCTGGGTCATATGGTAACTGTATTTTTAGTTTTTTGAGGAATCTTCATACAGTGTTTCATAATGGCTGTACTAATTTACATTTCCCACCAACAGTGTACAAGGGTTCCCTTTTTCCCATATCTTAGCCAGCACTTGTTATCTTTTGTCTTTTTGATAATAGCCTTTCTAATAGATGTGAAGTGGTAGCTATTTGTAGTTTTAATTTTCATCTCTCCAATGACTAGTGATGTTGGGCATTTTTTCGTGTATTTGTTAGCCATTCACATGTCTTCTTTTGAGAAATGTTTATTCAGGTTCCTTGCCCATGTCTCTTTTTTTTTTTAATAGAGTTGAGTTCCTTACATATTTTGGATATTAATCCCTCATCATATGTATGGGTTGCAAATATTTTTCTCCCAATTTGTAGGTTTTCTCTTCACTCTACTAATTGCTCTCTTTGTTGTGTAACAATTTTTTGTTTTGATGTAATCCCATTTGTCCACTTTTGCACATGTTGCCTGCATTTTTGGGTCAAATCTAAAAAATCATTGCCCAGACCAATGTCATGTAGTTTTCCCTGTGTTTTCTTCTAGTAGTTTTACAGTTTCAGCTTTTATGTTTATGTCTTTAATTCATTTTGAGTTGATTTTTGTATATGGTGTGAGATAAGGGTCCAATTTCATTCTCTTGTCTATGGATATCCAGTTTTCCCAGCACCATTTATAGAATAGCCTGTCCTTTTCCCATTGTATATTCTTGGCACTTTTGGTGAATATTAATTGGCTGTAGATACATGGTTTCATTTCTGGGTTCTTTATTCTGTCCATTGGTTCAAATATCTATTTTAATGCCAGTATCATGCTGTTTTAATTACTATCAGTTTGTAGTATAGTTTGAAATTAGGTAGTGTGATACCTCAAGCTTTGTTCTTTTTGCTCATGATTGCCTTGGCTGTTTGTTTTGTAGTTCCATATGAATTTTAGGATTGTTTTTTCTATATCTATGAAAAATAACATTGGAATTTTGATAGATATTGAACTGAATCTGCACATCATTCATGTGGTATGGACATTTTAACAATATTAATTCTTCCAGTCCATGAACATGGGCTATATTTCAATTTATTTGTCTTCTTCAGTTTCTTTTATTAATGTTTTATAGTTTTCTTTGTATAAATCTTTCACTTCATTGGTTAAATATATTCCTCAGTATTTTATTTCTAATAGCTACTGTAAATGATATGTTCTCTTGATTTCTTGTTTGGAAAGTTCATTGTTAATGTAAAGAAATGTTACTGACTTTTGTGTGTTGATTTTGTATCCTGCAACTTTCCTGAATTTGTTGATCAATTCTAATGGCTTTTTGTTAAAATCTTTAGGGTTTTTCTCTTTTTGTAGAGATGGGGTCTCACTATGTTGACCAGGCTGGTTTCAAACTCCTGGCCTTAAGTGATCCTCCTGCCTTGGCTTCCCAAAGGGTTGGAATTACAGGCTTGAGCCACCACACTTGGCCTTAGATTTTCTGTATGCAAAATTATGTTGTCAGCAAATAACAGTAGTTTTATTTCTTCATTTCCTACTTGGATGTCTTTTCTTTCTTTCTTCTGCTTCATTGCTCTAAGGACTTTCAATATTACATTGAACAGAAGTGGCAAGAGTGCACGTCCTTGACATCCTTGGTCCAGATCTTAGAAGAAAGAGTTCCAAGTTTTTACTGTTGAGTATTAAGGTTAGCTGTAGGCTTATTTTATATGGCCTTTATTATGCTGAAGTATATTCATTCTGTAATTAATTTGTTGAGTGTTTTTGTCATGAAAGGATGTTGAGTTTTGTCAAATGCTTTTTCTGCATTTAATGAGATGGTCATATGCTTTTTGTCCTTCATTCTGTTCATGTGATATATCACATGTATTGATTTGAGAATATTGAACCATTCTTGCAACCCAGGGATAAATCCCACTTGATCATGGTGAATAATCCTATTAATGTGTTGTTGGATTTGGTTTGCTAGTATTTTGTTGAGGATTTTTGCATCTATGCTCATCTAGGATATTGGTTTGTAGTTTTCATTTCTTGTGATGTGCTTGTGTGGCTTTGGTATTAGGGTAATACTGGTCCTAAAAAGAGTTTGAAAGTATTCTCTCCCATTCATTTTTTTGTTTGTTTTTTTCTGAGACAGTTTGTAGAGAATTGGCATTAGTTCTTCTTTAAATGTTTGGTAGAATTCAGCAGTGAAGCCATCTGTTCCTGGGCTTTGGTGAGATACTTTTTATTACTGATTCAATTTCCTCACTCATTATTGGTTTGCTTAGATTTTCTGTTTCTTCATGATTCAGTCTTGGCAGGTTGTATGTGTGTAGGAATATATCCATTTCTTCTAGGTAATTCAAGTTTTTGGCATATAATTGTTCATAATAGTCTCTCATGATCCATTATACTTCTGTGTTGTCAACTGTAACGATCTCTTTATTTCTGATTTTACTTGAGTCTTTTCTCTTTTTCTTTTCTTGGTTAGTCTAGCTAAAGGCTGTTTGATTTTATCTTTTCAAAAAATGAACTTTTAGTTTCTTTTGTATTGTTTCTTTAATCTCCAGAGCAGAAATAAAATAGAGATTAGATTATTTCTGGTCTGATCTTTATTATCTCTTTCCTTCCACTAACTTGGGCTTAGGGTTTTAAAGACATTTCCTTGAGGTGTAACTTTTAGTTATTTGTAATTTTCTTTCTTGGTGCAGGCATTTATTGCTATAAACTTTCCTCTTAGAACTGCTTTTCCTGCATTCCATAAAGTTTGATATGTTTTGTTTTCCTTTTTTTTTTTTTGTCTCAAGATACTTTTAGATTTCCCTTTTAATTTCTTCACTGGCACACTGATTGTTCATGAGCATGTTTAATTTCCATGTATTTGTGAATCTTCCAAAATGCCTCCTGTTAATGATTTCTAGTTTCATACCATTGTGAAACCTCTGGTATAACAAGGTAAAAACTAGGAAACCCCTGTATAACAAGGTAAAAACCTAATATCATTGTGCATTGGTTGTTAGAAGAACAAGGTAGATTCCTTCTGGTAAGTTTACCATGGCACAGAGAGGGAAAGCTTTTTGAGGAGATGAAGCCCAAGCTGAGTTTTAAGGATAAACAGGAAAAAGCCAGGTGAAGAGAAGAAGGGGTCATGACAACAGATGTCAAGGCTGTGTGCTCTAGTCTATCAAGACTGAGATGGAGGCATGGTTATATGAATTATATAGATATGAGGTCTAATATGTTTTCTATCATTCAACCATTTTAAGAATCAAACTTAATTATAGTCCTTCACTAAACAGCTGATTTCTGAGCAAGTCTTCATAATTTGGATCTTCTTCAATGATCCTCATTGTTAACTATTATTCTTGTATTAGTCTAACTCTGTAATCAGCCCCAACTTGCTATCATCAAGTTCTGTCTTTTCCAGAAATACAGCAAAGCCAGACCAGATTAATGCATCAAAGGATTCCCTATTTCAGTGGTTTTCAATGTTTTGGACAGTCATGGACTCTTCTAAGAATCTGATGAAAAATATATACCCTTCTCCTAAAAACAGGTATATATTCCTATACAACATTTTGCATGCAGTTAGAAGTTTCCTAGACCCCTTGACCACAGGCCAAGAATCCCTGTTGTAGATAGCTTTCCTTCACCATTTTTACAAGCTTAGGCTATCAAACGTAAAGGATTTAATTTGCTTTTGAAAATTCCCTTTCACTTTTCTTTTTTGTTTTTTTCCCCTAAAATTCTGTTACTTTGCCTTCATTTTTACATAGTTTTTCTGAGTACACAATTCTATACTGACATTTTGTCTCAGTCCTCTGAAGATATTCTTATTCTCAGGTTTCTTCTCTAACAGCTGTTAGAATTTTCTAAAATGTCTAGACTTTGCTTCCTGGCCTTCACATGGCCCCTTGCAATAAAGCCCTATTTCTTCTTTCCTTCAAAGGGCTGAGAGAAAATGTCAGTGAAGAATTGTGTACCCAGCAAAACTTTCAACAATGAAGGGAAAATAAAAGAATTTTAGAAAAAAGCCAAAAAAGAAACCTGAAGGAAAAAACAAAATACAGTTTACTAATATTAAGGGAAATGGATTCAACAGTGAAACATTTTCTAGCATATATCAAACATTTATCAAAGTTGATCAGATACTCAAAGGAATCTCCAAAAAAATGCTTCTGGATAAAAGAAAGTAACCTCAGAAAGAATGGAGCTGCAAGAAGGAATAGTGAGCAAAGAAACTGATAACACGAATAAATGTAAACAAACATTGATTTGTACAAACAATAATGTCCAATTTGTGGCGTTAAAAGATTAAGATGCTTGACAACATTAATAGTTAAAGCATACTTAATTCCTTCAAGAGGCAGGAAAAGATTCTGAACCATGTTTGACTTAAGTTATTTAAGCACTAAAAGAACAGAAAAAGGGTATATAATAGACCATATGTATTAGAGAGGCAGACTCCAGAGCCAAAATTGCGGGATTCAATTATTAGCCTTTGCAAAATTACCTATTGGGTACTATGCTCACTATCTGGGTGACAGATTTATCATTCATACTCTGGGTCACGCAATATACCCATGTGACAAATGTACACGTGGACCCCCTGAATCTATAATAAAAGTTAAAATTAGCTTTTTAAAAAAGTCTCATCCCTGCCATCTACTAGCTGTGTGACCTTAGGCAAATTACCCTTCTGTGCCTAGGTTTTTAAAGTCAGGACAGTAGAAATGACACTAGTAGCTAATTCATAGGGGTTTTGTATTACATATATATAAAGCTTCGAACAGTGCTTACCCTAAAATAAGTGCTAAGGAAGTATTAGCCCCAATGAAAACTTACAAAAGAGTAGAGGGAAAATCTTAATCCCAAAGAGGTCAAGAAAAGGTAAAAAATATAGAAATATGGGTCAAATAGCATAAAATAAGAGGGCAAAAATGCATACGTGCACTTTTTGAGCTAAAAAAGTTTGTCAGATTGGATTGATGCGGAAAAAAAGCGCCAAATATTATGTTGTTCCCAAGAGACATACTTAAACATGAAGCAGGTAGAAAAAGATACACTAGTCAGAGTCAATGGCTGGGAAACCTTCCGCTACCTTACCTGTCTTCCTCCAGTTTCTCTCCAGCCTCTTCCAGGCTTCCTATCCCACCACCCCCGCCTCGCTCCTCAGCCCCTCTCCTCTCTAGTGGGAGACAAGGAAACTCAGCATTCATCCAGGGCTTCTTGGATTCAGCAAGGCGCTCATGTCCGCGGCGCCGTGATGACGTCCTCATTGGTCTGCCCAACCAGGATTGGTGAAGGGGTTCGTGCGTCGCGCGCCATTTATGAAAGAGAGGACTTGTGACGGACTTGTGGCGCAATGGCACTTCCGCGTGCGCGTATTGGCTCAGTGGAGGCGCCCCGCTGGTCCTCCTAGAGTTTGGTGCCCTGCTGCCGCTGCCCCGCCGCCGCCGCCGCCGCCACCGCCGCCGCCCTGCCGCCGCCGCCCCACGGACGCTGCCCCGCCAGGACTGCGCTGCTCCCGGCAATGCTGCGGTCGCTGGGGGCCCAGCTGTATGGTTAGGCCACCATCTTCCATGAGTAAACATATTCCATTCTGTGGTGTTCTTGATAATGCATTTATGGAGTTTCTGAAGGGCCCTGAAGATTACTGCTAGGTTCAGCACGAACTTTATGAGGACAAATGAATGGTGGAAAGTCGTTACTGACCCACCAAGAAGTCCCCGCAGAGCGGGTCACCTGGACACAGAAGTGTAGAACTGAGATCATCAGAGCATTTTACAAGAGTTCTGACCTAGATGGGGTAACCCTTGGTGCACTTCCTTTCCATTGGCTCAGAATTACTGAATTGAAGAACCACGGCTTTTTGTTGGAAGGTACATTTCATTGCCTGTCACTACCAACTTCATATTCAAAGCTCTGTGAATTTCAAGTGGAGTATATTGGCATAGACTTCAGTTTCTTGACATCATTTCTGTATTCAAAAATTTTTAATTTTTTTATAACCATATCAGTGTTTTTTTTTTTTTTTTTTTAAACTAAATTAACATGGCTCCAATGAATCACCCAGCTCCAGTGGAAGTCACATACGGGAACATGAGATTTCTTATTATACACAACCCAACCAATTCAACCTTAAACAGATTTATAGAAGAACTTAAGAAATATGGGGTTACCACAATAGTAAGAGTATGTGAAGCAACTTATGACCCTGCTCTTGTGGAGAAAGAAGGCATCCAGTTTCTGGATTGGCCTTTTGATGATGCTTCATCACCATCCAACCAGATTGTTGATGATTGGTTTAGTCTTGTAGACGTTAAGTTTTGTGAAGAACCTGGTTGTTGTATTGCCATTCACTGTGTTGCAGGTCTTGGGAGGACTCCAGTGCTTGTTGCCATAGCATTAATTGAAAGTGGAATGAAAAATGAAGATGCAGTACAGTTTATTAGAGAAAAATGGCGCGGTGCTTTTAACAGCAAGCAACTTTCGTATTTGGAGAAATATCATTCTCAAATGCGGCTTCGCTTTGTGTCTGGAATTGGTGGGTTCTTGGTCTCACTGACTTCAAGAATGAAGCCACAGACCCTCGCAGTGACTGTTACAGTTCTTAAAGGCGGCGTGTGCGGAGTTTGTTCCTTCTGATGTTCGGATGTGTTTGGAGTTTCTTCCTTCTGGTGGGTTCGTGGTCTCGCTGGCTCAGGAGTGAAGCTGCAGACCTTCGCGGTGAGTGTTACAGCTCTTAAGGTGGCGCGTCTGGAGTTGTTTGTTCCTCCCGGTGGGTTCGTGGTCTTGCTGGCTTCAGGAGTGAAGCTGCAGACCTTCGCGGTGAGTGTTACAGCTCATAAAGGCAGTGTGGACCCAAAGAGTGAGCGGCAGCAAGATTTATTGCAAAGAGCGAAAGAACAAAGCTTCCACAGGGTGGAAGGGGACCCGAGCGGGTTGCCACTGCTGGCTCGGGCAGCCTGCTTGTAGTCTCTTATCTGGCCCCTCCCACACCTTACTGATTGGTCCATTTTACAGAGAGCTGATTGGTCCGTTTTGACAGGGCGCTGATTGATGCATTTACAATCCCTGAGCTAGACACAAAAGTTCTCCATGTCCCCACTAGATTAGCTAGATATAGAGTGTCGATTGGTGCATTCACAAACCCTGAGCTAGACACAGGGTGCTGATTGGTGTGTTTACAAACCTTGAGCTAGATACAGAGTGCTGAATGGTGTATTTACAATCCCTTAGCTAGACATAAAGGTTCTCCAAGTCCCCACCAGAGTCAGGAGCCCAGCTGGCTTCACCCAGTGGATCCCGCACCGGGGCTGCAGGTTGAGCTGCCTGTCAGTCCCGCACTGCGTGCCAGCACTCCTCAGCCCTTGGGTGGTCGATGGGACTGGGCCCCGTGGAGCAGGGGGCGGTGCTCCTTGGGGAGGCTCGGGCTGCACAGGAGCCCACGGAAGCGGGGAGGCTCAGGCATGGCGGGCTGTAGGTCCCGAGCCCTGCCCCGCGGGAGGCAGCTAATGCCCGGCGAGAAATCGAGTGCAGCGCTGGTAGGCTGGCATTGCTGGGGGACCCAGTACACCCTCCGCAGCCACTGGCCCGGGTGCTAAGCCCCTCATTGCCCAGGGCTGGCAGGGCTGGCCAGCTGCTCCGAGTGCGGGGCCCGCCAAGCCCACGCCCACCCGGAACTCCAGCTGGCCCGCAAGCACCGCGCACAGCCCCAGTTCCTGCTCGTGCCTCTCCCTCCACACCTCCCTGCAAGCTGAGGGAGCCAGCTCCGGACTTGGCCAGTGCAGAAAGGGGCTCCCACAGTGCAGTGGCGGGCTGAAGGGCTCCTCAAGCATGGCAGGGTGGGCGTCAAGGCCGAGGAGGTGCTGAGAGTGAGCAAGGGCTGTGAGGGCTGCCAGCATGCTGTCACCTCTCAATCCCCCCTCTAAACAGGACACCCCAACTACTGTTGGGAATTTGGCCGATGACAGCTCTAGCTACTTCCTGCTGGATAGGGGCGAACAAGGGGCCTTGCAGTTGTAGTGTCCTCCAAAGGGGAGCTCTCTAGGCCAGGGGAAGTGCCAGTGGGTCGGTCCAGGGGTCCTCGGTAGAAGTTGTTAGTTGAACTCATTTGGGTTTCCGTTTGTAAGACCATCTGTAGCTTGATGGCCTTGATTCTAGAGGAAACAAATTTGACAAGAAGGTTAAAAATACAGGGCCCAAAGGCAAGTAACAGCAAGATGGCTGCTACGGGACCTAGAAAGGGGAGAAGCCATGTTACCCAACTCCAGAGGGTGGTATAAGAGTTTGAAAGGCGTTGTCTGATTTCAGAAGCCTTTTCCTGTAAACGCCGGGCAGCATCTCGTACTATCCCTGACTGGTTAGTGTGAAAACAACACTCTTCCCCTAAGAAGGTGCAGAGTCCTCCCTTCTCAGCAGTGAGTAGGTCTAGGCCTCGGCGGTTTTGGAGAGTCACTACTGCCAAAGAGTCTATTTGGGATTGTAAAGTAAGAATAGATTTCGTTATTTCTTGCAAACTGTCTGAGAAATCCTTTGAGAGTGTGTAGTAGTAAGATAATGAAGTAGATAAACTGGCTATTCCGGTTCCTATAGCAGTAGCCATTCCTAACCCTGTAAGTAGGAGTATTAGTTGTATGGCTCTGCACTGACAGACTTGAGCTTTGAGGGGTACTGATAAGGTCTGATTTCCTGGGGCAATGTTAATGTTAGGACTTAGAAAGTCTAAGGTGCAGGTGCCTGTCCAGTTAGTGGGGAGGCAGATATAGGTCAATGTTCCACATAGAAAAATATGCCTTGGCTGGGTAGACAGAAATTTACCCTGGCTTTTAAAGGAATGGGATACACTGTTTTTTCTTTACTACTTCCATCTCTCTTTCTCTCTTCGACTTCTTTGTCTCTTCCTCTCTTTTTAACTCTCTCTTTGACTTTCTGTGTCTGTCCCTCTTTCTCTCTGACTCCTTTTCTTTGTCTCTGTTTCTGACTCCCTCTTTGACTTTCTGTCTCTCTGTCTCTTTCTCTGACTTTCTCTTTCTCGATGCAAAGTGTGGACACAAAGGTTCTCCAAGTCCCCATTAGAGTAGCCAGATACAGAGTGTAGATTTGTGCATTCACAAACCCTGAGCTAGACACAGGGTGCTGATTGGTGCATTCACAAACCTTGAGCTAGATACAGAGTGCCGATTGGTGTATTTACAATCCCTTAGCTAGACATAAAGATAAAGGTTCTCCAAGTCCCCACCAGAGTCAGGAGCCCAGCTGGCTTCACCCAGTGGATCCCGCACCAGGGCTGCAGGTGGAGCTGTCTGCCAGTCCCGCACCGTGTGCCAGCACTCCTCAGCCCTTGGGTGGTCGATGGGACTGGGCCCCGTGGAGCAGGGGGCAGCGCTTGTTGGGGAGGCTCGGGCCGCACAGGAGCCCACGGAGGAGGGAGGCTCAGGCATGGTGGGCTGCAGGTCCTGAGCCCTGCCCCGTGGGGAGGCAGCTAAGGCCCTGTGAGAAATCGAGCACAGTGCCAGTGGGCTGGCACTGCTGGGGGACCCAGTACACCCTCCTTAGCTGCTGGCCCGGGTGCTAAGCCCCTCATTGCCCGGGGCTGGCAGGGCTGGCCGAGTGCGGGGCCCGCCAAGCCCACGCCCACCTGGAACTCAGCTGGCCCGCAAGCGCCGCATGCAGCCCTAGTTCCCACTCACGCCTCTCCCTCCACACCTCCCTGCAAGCTGAGGGAGCCAGCTCCAGCCTTGGCCAGCCCAGAAAGGGGCTCCCACAGTGCAGTGGCGGGCTGAAGGGCCCCTCAAGTGTGACCAGGCTGGATGCCAAGACCGAGAAGGCGCTGAGAGCGAGCAAGGGCTGTGAGGGCTGCCAGCACGCTGTCACCTCTCAGCTTCAAAGACTCCAGTGGTCACAGAAACAACTGTTGTATTCAATAAACCTGGCTGCCTGATGCTATTGCCTTGAAAGTGGGACTTGAGAAAAGACCTAATTTATTGTACATTTTAGCCAACATATGGGCTTAGTGAATAAGTCTGATGAAGCTTCCATAGGGATATCGAAAAGCCACAAATTTAACAGAAATGCAACTTCTATGTTTGGCTTAGTGCTATTCCCATGCCAGAAAAAATACGTAAGAAATCTAGAGATTAGATGCCAAGATCCCAGCATAAAATTTGTATATTTTTAGTATCATACAGAATTAAAACTCCAGGAACTATAACTTTATGTAGTTCATCCCTTAAGTCATATCAAACACTGCAAGTAGGGCCTATATGATTATTTGCCTGCTTCATGTTTACCATCCTACATGAGTCCCAGTGTACATCAGGTTTGTCCAATGGGTGATTTTGTTGGCTTCTTTACACATCTTGTGGTTATTTGATGTCTTTCTCTAATCTCATTTTGTTATAAAAACCTCCATTTTGAAAAATCAACGTCTGATTGAAAGTTCATGCAAAATCCACGTTGTACAGAAGCACATGTGTTGAATGTCTTCAAATAAAAAGGCCTTACCATTAATGTTTACGGTTGGGGTGTAACTTAACACGGAGGGCCCTGAAGACAGAATGAGAGGAGACTATGAAATATTTCTAGTAAAATGTTGTTTTGATCTTGTGCAGAACATATGGTCTAGGACTTTTAATTTAGTAAATGTTTTTTAAAAGGTAAAGATCCATTGGTCCAAGGTAAATAGAGCAAATATGGACAGAATTACAAGGAAAATTGACAAGTTTACCATAGCAGTGTGAAATTTTATTGTCCCTCTTTCAGAAGCAAATCAAGTAGACAAAAATCAAGATTTTGGATATAGATTTACACAAAACAGTCAGCAAACTTGATCCCATGAACATACAAAGGGCATTGCATCCAACAGTGGGAGAATACATATTTATAAGAGTACATGAACTATTAAATTTGACCATATATTTGATTATAAACCCATTTCAGCAAATTTTAAGCTATTTGAATAATACAGAACACCTTCTCTCACCACAATTCAATTAAATTAGGAAAAAAGTTAATATCCACATATCTGTAATTTTGAAAATCTCTCTAGAGACTTCCACTTCTAAATAGGATGTAGTAGGTCATGGCAGCCTAAAACTTTGCCTGCAACAACTAGAAAAAGATGGAAAAATTATAAAGATCGTGTTTAAAGATATGTGAGAGCTATGAAAGCAATAAGGACTAGGTGAATGGGAATTCCAGAGAGGGAGGAGGCCTCCTGAGGTAAGTGACCATTTTATTTTCTAGGGATGTTTACTGATTCTGGACATGGACTGATAAGGATCAAGCTTGGTCCGTGAAGAGGGTCTCTCCTGAGAGAAAGGGAAACCCAGAAAAGCTTTTGGTGGTCACGTGGGGCTGGTGCAACAAATTGGAAAATTAAGAACTTTGGCCAGTTTCTTCTACCTGTAATAAGTTGGGTTCCCCAGGAAACAGACACTGAATCTGAGATTCGCATCCAGAGGATTACTGGGGTATCTTCTCAGGGAACATCTATGGGGGAGCAAGAGAAACAAGATAGGGCATAAGAAGTTGAATGGTGATACATAGCAGTTGCAACAGTAGCCTCAGCCAGTCTCATAGGGAGCTCTGAGGATGGGATGGCTATTTAGAGATGTTCGCAATTGAGGCTAGGAAGCTGGCCTTTGGGCCCTTGAATCAACCAGTCATTGCCTGTAGGCTTCCCTTGGGGATGATGGCATAATCTTGGGTGAAGCATTCACCTTCAGTCAAGGGCAATTCCTAGAGAGCAATGCAGCTGTGGGCCCTCAGCTGATAATGGCATCTGGAGGAATGAGTGTTTCAGACCCAAGGCAGGATCTAGGTGGTGCAACCACAGCATCCACTCTCTTAAATGACACTTGCTGAATACTGGGGCTATGTATGGGAGGCTGGGGAGTTAGAGTGAAGACTTAAAAGGCAAGGGAACTCTCCCTTAATCTAATAGTGCTTAGGAGACAAAGTTCTCCACATTCTTACCAACAGATCTTTGTTTTATTATAGCCATTCTGGTGAGTGTTGTTATGCCATTGTGGTTTTAATTTTCGTATTACTAATAATGTTCAGCATTTTTTATGTGCTTGTTAGCCATTCACCTATCTTTTTGGATAAAATGCTGATTTAAATATTTTGCTCATTTTAAAATTTGAATTGCCATCTTCTTATTAAGTTGAAGTAGTTCTTTATATATTCCGGATCCAATGTCTTTATCAGATATATGATTTGCAATTATTTTCTCCCAGTCTGCTGCTTGTCTTTTTTCCTCCCAAAAAAAGTGTTTCAAAGTGCAAAATTTTAAATTTTGATGAAGTACAATTTATTTCTTTAATGAATCATGCTTTTAAAGTTGTATCTCAGAACTCTCCTCAACCTAAGTCATAAAGATTTTCTGCTATATTTTCTCCTAGAAATTTTACAGTTTTAGCTCTCACATTTAGGTCTGTGATCCATTTCAGGTAATTTTTGTTGGTTTCAGATGTGTAAAGGTTAATTTTTGTGTTTAGTGTGAGGTGTCTAAGTTAACTTTTTTTGCATGTGGATATTCAATTGTTTCAGCACAATTTGTTCAAAAGACTCTCTTTCCCCCAATAAATTACCTTAGTAATTTTGATTAAAAGTCAATTTACCATAAATGTAAAAACTTATTTGTGAACTCTCAGTTCTGCTTCATTTATTTATATGACCACACGGTCTTTTTTTGGTATAAATTTAAGGTGTACAAGTGCAGTTTTGTTACATGGATATATTGCATAGTGGTGAAGTATGGACTTTTAGTGTAATCATTACCAAAATACTGCACATTATACCCATTAAGTAAATTCTTATCCCTCACTCTTCTTCCACCCTCCCACCCTTCCAGGTCTCCGTGAGATTCCACATTCTTTGTTCATGTGTACACATTATTTAGTTCCCACTTATGAGAACATATGGTGTTTCACTTTCTGTTTCCAAATTGTTTCACTTTCTGTTTCTGAATTGTTTCACTTAAGGGCCTCCAGTTCTATTTATGTTGCTGCAAAACACATGATTTTATTCCTTTTTATGGCTGAATAGTATTCTATTGCACATATATATTCATTTTCTTATCCATTTTCTTTATCCAGCCATCGACTGATGGAAACTTAGATTAATTTCATGTCTTTGCTATTGGACCACACAGTCTTGATCATTGTATCTTTATAGTAGGTTCTTGACATTGAATAGGGCACTTTGTTCTTCTTTATAATTTTTTTGACTCTTTGAGATCCTTACATTTCCATATACATTTTAGAATCAGCCTGTAAGTTTCCACCAAAAAACCCTACAACGGTTTTGATAGGTATAGTGTTGACTTTATAGATCAATTTGAATATAATTGCAATTTTGACAATATTGAGTCTTCAAATCCATGAACAAAGAATCTCTCTCAATTTATTTAGATCTTTAATTTCTATCAGCAATGTTTTGTAGTTTTTGGTATACTATACTTGCACTTCTAAAATTTATTTCTAAGTATCTTTTCTTTTTGATGCAGTTGTAAATGAAATTGTTTTCTTAATTTTATTTTTAGATCATTTGCTGCCAGCATATAGAAATACAACTGGTTTTTGTATGTTGACCTTGTATTTGGTGACCTTTCAAAACTAATTTATTAGTTCCAGTAGACAGAGAGAGAGAGAGAGGAGAGAGAGAATGAATGAATGAATGAATGTGTGTGTGTTCTTTAGCATTTTTTACATGCAGGATTAGGTCATCTGTGAATCAAGGCAGTATTACTCTTTCTTTCCAATCTTGACACCTTTAGCTTCTCTTTCTTGCTTCATTGCACTGGCTAAACACCCTCCATGTTGACTAGAAGTGGTAAAAACAACATCCTTGCCTTGTTCCAGATCTTAGGGAGAAAGTATTCATTCTTTTACCATTAAATATGATGTTATCTTTGGCTCCTTATAGATGTCCTTTGTTAGGTTGAGGATGTTCTTTTCTATTTCTACTTTGTTTAGAGTTTTTTCATAAATGGGCGTTGGTTTTTTTCAAATGCTTTCTTCATATCTATTGGCATGATCATTTTTTTTTGTCTTTCATTCTATTAATGTAATTGAACAACCATATTGAACAATTTTTGAATGTTAAAAAACTACGTTTCTGAGGATAAAGCCCACTTGTTTGTTGTATGTAATTTTTAAATTTCACATTGTTGAATTTGGTTTGCTAATATTTTGTTTAGGATTTTTTTCATCTATATTTATGAAGGATATTGGCCTGCACTTTTCTTGTGATACATTTATCTGGCTTTGATATGGCAATACTAGTGTCATAGAATGATTTGGGAAGTGTTCCCTCCCCTATTTTCTGAAAGAGTTTCTGAATAATTGGTGTGATTACTTAAGTATTTGATAAATTCCAACCAATGAAGCCATCTGGACACGGTTTTTCTTGGGGGAAAGATTTTTTTTAATTACTAATTTCATTACTTATTATAGGTATATTGATTTGTGCTCTAATCTTTGCTTGCTTTGAATTTTGTTTGCTTTCCCCCACCCCATTTTCTTAAGGAGGAAGTTTAAATTATTGACTTGAGACTTTTCTTCTTTCCTTTCTCTCTTTCTTTCTCTTCTGATAGAGGAATTTGCATTAGTCAGGGTACTCCAGAGAAACAGAAGCAACAGGATCTTTCTCTATCTCTCTGTTGATTTATTATAAGGAACTGGCTTGGCTCACATGATTATAGAAGCCGTCAAATTCTAAGATCTATAGGGTGAGTCAGCAAGCTGGAGATCTAGGAGAGATGATGGTATAGTTCCTGTCTAAAGGTGGGAAAAAGCCAATATCCTGGTTAGAAAGGCATCAGGTAGGAGTAAGTCTCTCTTACTCAAGGGAGGGTCAATCCATTTTTTCTATTCAGGCCTTCAACTAATTGGATGAAGGCAATTAGTGGAGGGCAATCCACTTTACTCAGTTTAATGATTTAAATGTTAATCTCATCCAAAGATACCCTCACAGAAACACCCAGAATAACATTTGATCAAATATCTGGGCACCCTGTGGTGCCATAAAATTAACCATGACAACATTTAAAGCTATAAAGTTTCTCTCTAAATACAGCTTTAGCTACATCTTATTAATTTTGATATGATTTTAAAAATTTAGTTCAACATATGTAACTTGGCTTATGATTTCTTCTTTGATCTATGGGTTATTTTGAAATGTACTGTTTTCCAATATTTTGGAATTTCCCATAGTTTTCTGTTTATTGATTTCTAATTTAGTTATTAATTCTGTTACTCTGTAGAGCCAATTGCATTTGAATTCCAAGGATGAATGCCGTTTCTAGGTAGAAAGCTAGAGTAAACTAAAATTTAATCAGTGAAGAGAAAAAAAGGGAAGGGAAGGACTTCCCAGAAGGAGAGACCAAGCATGGATAGTATCAGCACAGGCTTGAAAGCACATGTGCTTAGGGCTGGCAAGATGTTCAGTGTGGCTGGAACAAAGGAAGTGTGATTTGTGTCTTCTTTGTTTTTGTCTTGGTTAGTATAGCTAAAGTTTGTTAATTCATTTGATCTTTTCAAAGAACTATTTTGCTTTCATTTATTTTCTCTACTATTGTTTTTCTTTTCTACTATATTGATTATAAAGGATATGTAGCGGTGGTACAGAGGAAGTTGTGGGACATGATGTAAAAAGATAGTGTCAAAAATTCCATGGTGTTCAGATTCCAGCTTCACTCTTCAAACTCTCTTCTGAATAGTTTTTCATTCTCTATGATCCCAAGGATCATAGAGGAGGGATATTTTCTCAGGATATGCTTGGCTGAGCACCAGCACCGAGGAAGCAGTTCTTGGAAGAGTAAGACCTGAGCAAGAAGTGAGTGGTATCTCTGCTAATTACTCTTCTAGAAGTCTAATAGTCCATCTAGTCTGTCCTTGAGAGTTGGTCATATAGGACCTATTCGTTGCTGGCAGTGGAGATCCTGAGGCTGAGGTAGCCGCAGGAGTAGGGCCCTAAGCATGATTTATTGATTCATTTATTATACAATGAAATTAGAAGCTGGAAGCTGCCATCTCAACTTATCTTAACATCTTAGCAGTATCTAATTTCAGGGGGCTGCAAGCTCTCTTCCGCCCCCACCCCTATGATATGGGCTCTGCTGAAGATGAGAGAGATGAAGGCTAGCACTGAACTTGGTCTAAGAAACACCGAAGATGGACTGATATTACTCACTAAGAAAACTGCTTTGGGTTGCTCAACTACTTCAGAGAGTGAAGGATGGAAGCCAGAGTGTGTTCCAGAGCCAGGAAAATGAAATCAAGTCTTCCCTAGAACTCCCTATGGTGCTTTTCCTCTCACTGCCTCTCTTCCTCCTCACTGCTTGGCAGGCTGACCCTCCCCACCCACATTTCTCTGGTTTTCCTTTTAGAAAAAAGAATGTCTAAGACTCAGCAACCCACAGGGCAGTGACCTGAATAGCTAGCGAGCTGCCCTTAGCCACTCAGCCTTCACACACTGCCGAGACTTGAAGGGTGTGTATTGCTGATATAGACTAAACTCCCTGATGGGTGGGCTGTGCTTTCTGGCTAGTGGCTGTGCTCGCATTCTTCATCTCCCCATGACTCCCACCCATCTTTTCCTCTTGGGACTCAGTGCAAACACTGCTCTCCCTGAAGCCTTCTCTTACCTTTCCATAGGAAGTATCCTCTCCCTTTTCTGACTGCCCTCAGTTTTTATCTGTTCTTCTTTCATGAACTTACCACTTTCTCCCTTATGGCAAAATGAATTGTGTCCAGTCTCCTCCACTAGAGCCCGAGCTCTGTAAAGGCAGGATTCTAGATGAGATTCTGCATTTCCCACAAAGCCTGGCCAATAGTTGGTGATTAATGGATGAAGACATGCTTAGGAAGGAACTCAGAGGAGAGTTCAGAAAAGTGAACTCCCAGGGCCTTCAGAGACAAGGCTTTTATTCACTGTATGCCTTGGCATCTCCTCTCACACCAGAAAGTTTAAAAGAAAAAACACAGCAACAAGGATTCACTTGGGCCATTTTGGAACCCATTTATATTGTGGGTATTACTCTGGGCTTCATCTAGCCCCATACCAGCCTCTGAGACTGCATCAGACCGTCTGAACATTCATGGCTTCCTTGGGCCAAGTGTAGCTGTCCAGTGTAAAGGAGTCATAGTCTGGAGTGTAGACCAGGGATCTTACAAATGCCTCCTTGTCCTTAGGCTCCGGGTAGTAGGAAGCCAGGTTGTGTTTGTATGCGTAGTCAAGAACCTAGAGAAAAACATGTTTGGCTAAGGAACCGGATCTAAGGGGAAACCTGCTTAAGGATCCTTGCTTGGGAGCATGGGGGAGGGGAATACACCTTAAGGAACCAGACTTGTTTCTTTCATGAGTATGGCTCATGAAACAACTGGATAGGAAGGATTTTAAGCTTTCTTTCTGGACAGGCAGCTTTAACATAGTGGAATAAATACTGAGCCAGGGTCAAGAGGCTTCAGCATAAATTCTGCCTGCTTCCAAAGGCCTGTGGGTCCTCAGAGGTGATATTATCCTTGCTGAGCCTCAGTTTCCTCATCTGTAAAATGGAAGTAAAGAGACCTTTCTCTGGAGCAGCGTTAAGATAAAATTAGACAAGAGGCAAATGTGTCCAGAACCTGATTTTTTTCCCACTTGAATATGGGTTAAATTGGATGAACAGCCTGGACACTGTTCTCTGGGTATTAGATTTGGCTTCAGGAGAATGTGAATCTAAATATTGCCCAAAGGAAGAAACTGATGGGGTGAAGCTGGACCCTGAGCTGGACTGTTAATCTTGAGGCTTGATTGTGGATTCTGTACCAGACAACTCGTGGGTAGTGTGTGCTGTTGTACAATGCATTTTCTGAAATTATTTTTAAAACTTATAGAAAATGTAAAACATGCACACTAATAGAAATAATAGTATGATAAACTGTCATGTATGTATTATCCAGCTTTAACAATGATCAATATTGGGCCAGTCTTTATTGCACCATGTTCTGATTCTTTGAAAACCCATCATCTCTGCACAGTATTATAGTCTGGAATATTCCATGAAGCTGATCACCCCATAGCCAGCCATTCTGAGAAAAAGGGGAAGAAAGAGATTTACCCTGGCTGAGAGAGCACTGGGTATGAAGCTTTTTCACTGTTCTCTGCCAATCTCCAGAATTCTGAGAGTGAGGAACTACTGGCCCTTTGAAGAAGGAGGAAACTGAGGCTCAGGAAAGTGAAGTGATTGGACCAATATTATACCATTGCTGATTGGGAGAGCTGGGACCCCAAAGCCTGAGCTTTTTCCGTGATGCTATGCAAGCTGACCTTTCTTATAAATGGGCGCTTATGAGTCATTTCTAAAAAATTCCCATATTCTGGTCCATGGACTTCAATGACCTTTCTGCTTGGTGTATTAGGAGAAATCCAGGAGCTTTCCCAGAACTGGCCTGGGTGGGTGTTTGGGGTGGAGCTCAAACTGCAGACAAGAGTTTGTCACCCAGCCTCTGGGTTACATGTAGTGCAGCTCAAGGAGATCCAGTGTCTCCACAGTTTCCATCCCCTTAACCCTCCTAAAGTCACAGACAGAGAAAGTGATTGAGCCTCACTACCCATATTACAGGTGTAGGATGCCCCTTACTTTGATGGCAATTCTCAAAGACACGTCTCGGATGGTGCTGAGTGGTGGGTACAGTCTCCCCTGGGACAGATGCTGCTCAGAGACTTCCTGGGCAATTTGCTGGGGAGAAGGAGAGAACCGAGAGGAACAAGCTGAGTCTCTGCCTTCCCAAAACAAGCCCAACCCGTTACCCCAGAGACTAACCCCACCCTGCATAGTTGGTCAAACACTGCAGTTCCAACTGTTGACTCTGTTACCAGGGAAGCTTAATGCTTGGGCGTAAGAGAGGACACATCCTTTCTGTACTGTAAGACTGGCTGAGGCTTAATGTTAAGTGTCTCTGAATTCCAAAGGAAAATCACTAAAGCCAAGATGAATAAATTTGTGGCCTGCAAAGGAAAGGCTATGAGATCTCCTCTTGGCTGGTCCAGCCTGTTGCATAGCCTCACTTCCTGGCCCCAGCCTCCTTCCACATGCTTGGTACCATCTTGAGTGACCATCTAGGCTATGTTATGTCTTTGTGTTCAGTCTCCTGGAGCTCTTCCTTCCAGCCCTGGTCTCAGTCTGAGGAAGCCCTCTCCTCCAGTGAGTGATTGAGTCTTACACCTTATTGGAATAAATGTCCCAAGCACATCATCCTGAGAACAGAGCCTCCCATAGCTTCCCTTCCAGGTTCAGAGCTTGCCTCTAAGGGTTAAGCCTCATCTGCCACAGGGCCTCGTCCTCCGGGCTCAGATGCTGGAGTTTGTTCAGCCTTGCAAATCAGCCTCTTTAATGTGGTGGTTCTGAATCTACTCCCACCGAGTCTTCTGGTGTTAAATTTAGACTTGGGAAATGCCACTGGTGCTCTCTGAGAACTGTGTGTCTTAGAAGTGACAAGGCTAAGAAGTTGGTCTCCCCTCAATGTTTTCAGATATTAGGGAAGTGGGCCTTCCCCTCTACCTACCTCTCACACTTCCATCTTTCTTTTCCATTCATTCAGTCATACATTCACTGAGCTCTACTATATCTTTCAAAACACAGAGGAGGCCAAGGCTGTCTCCTAATTTCAGACCTTTATGTGGCTCCTTCAAACTCCTTCCCATGGTGTCCATACAAGGCACTTCATCACTGGGCCCTCCTTTCCACTTCAGCCTCACTTTTAGTCTCTAGACTCTGTGCTAGGTGCTGAGGAGCCATATAAGGAAGGATTCTATGGTGGAGAAGCCATAGTCTTTTCTCTTATGGAGACTGGTGTCAGTGGACAAGTAACAAATGATTATAGCAATTATAGTGGGTGAGTGCAATGAGAGGGGACATAAAGGCATGGAGGATGGCAGGATCCTGTCTACCATGTATAGGAAAGGCTTCTCAGAAGTGTCACAGGCTGATACCTGAAGGACAAAGCATGAATTAGGGGAGAGAGAATGGCCCATGCAAATGCTGGGAGGTGAGAGAGAGCATGGACAAGAGATTGAAAACAGCACATTGGTTAGGTCGATGGTAGGGAGACACCAAAAGTGAGGTTGGAGAAGAAAGGAGGGCCTGGTGATGAAGTACCTTGTATGGAAATCATGGGAAGGAATTTGGACTTTATCCTGTATGCACCAAGGAGCCATACGAAGGTCTGAAATTAGGGGAGAGACTTGACCTGACCTATGTTTTGAAGGATTCTCTTTGTGAAGGTATAGAAGATGGATTAATAAGAGAGAAGCAAGATTTCCATGGCTAGATATGCATCTAGAAAAGTTATCCTGAGAAGAGATATATAATGGTATGTGTGATCACATCTAAGACGGTAGGCACTGGCAATGCTCTTCAGCAGGGAGTCAAGTTGTCTGGAGCCATCCTGGGCTCACAAGACCAGTGATCTTGAGCAAGTGACTTAAACTCACACATGAGTAAGAATTTTACCTATTTTACAGAGTTGTTACAATGAAAGGAGGTGGTGAATGCACATCTCCTTAAAGCCTATATTAATTTTCCATGGAAAAATCAAATTCAACTTAAATTATCTTCACTAAAAGTACCCTTTTCAGAAATATAACTTGCCAGGCCTTTGAAGACCATAATGTGAGCTCCTATAGGGGAGGGGCCTTATCTTGCTCACTGCAGGTGATAATAAGTAGATCCAGGAGAGGTTCCTGTGTAATTGATGGACACTGTTCATGAAATGATGGAGCTGAACTGTCTCACAGCATTGGAGGTAGTGGGGCAGATGTGTGGATGTCCCATGGTATTACATAGGCAGGACTCTAGCAATTGTGTTTTTACTCAACAGAGGACTTTGCTTTCAGGCTGACTTCAAGCAGAAAGTGACTCTTTCCATCCAATGGGGGCTTCACACAGCTCTGCCCACAGCTACAGGACAAGAACACCCATCATAGCAATGAGAAGAAAGACAAACAGAATATTCAGACAAGAGGAACAGAGAACTGTAACACAAAGTCATAAGTAGTGTGCACAGGGCTGGGGGCAGCTGAAAAGCCTTTGGGAGACATTATTTGCACAGCCTTGGAAAGCCAGGGCTCAAAGACTAGACATAGTAAGAAGGGACCTGGTGCATAAGGTAGCTCCCTGTGGGACTCACAGAAGTGGATCCAGACAGGGCTGTGTGGAAGCCATACCCATGTCTCATTGGCTTCAGGCTTTCACCAGTGCCTCAGTGAGAAGGAAATGCAGAAGGATGTTAGAAGTCACAGGAGAGCCTTTGGAGCTTGTTACGTGTAAATTATGTTTAATATTTGTATATGGCTTTGATTAGCTTAACCTCTCAACAGAGACATTTCTATGCCTTGCTTTTGTCAGAGTGAGGATAAATGTCAAGTGCCTGGCACTTGGTAACTACCTGGTAATTTCAGCCACTGTAACTGTTATCAATAACCATGAGTGTGAATATAGGCTGTCATTCTTAATGAATTCTTTCATGGTTTTCATCATGTCTAGTAAAGAACTCTTTTGTGCGCTTATCTAGTAAGATACCTGGAATAGGTACATCTCCAATACCTCATATCAGTGCTCAAGATCTGGGTCCTCCAAGGAGAAAAAAACAAGTATGACACCCACCCCCTCCCTTACAGAAAGCTGTCCTAGTGGGGCTTACTACTGCCAGTTACCCCAGTGATTTGGTTAAGGCCTGTGGCTGGAAGAATCCATCACCTATCATGGTCCACAAACCCTCAGTTTCAGGTGGCTTTGATGGCATCTCTTCTGTCTAGGCATCTAGATGGCATTGCTAGGACGCAGGGGGCAGTATGAGGCATGTCTCCTCCTCTGTCAGTGCCTCTTGCTAATACCCTTCACCACTATTCCCCATTCCCCCTCAAAAGCCCCATGTGTGATTGAAGAAGTCAAGCTTCAAGGTGGCCATGAGAGATGCTTGAGGTTTAAGCACATTGGGAATCCACTGGCAATGTTGGGGCAGATGGGCAGAAGAGATAAGAGAGATCCAGTATAGGACCCAGTGTCAACCCACAGACCCTACTGCAAGCATTTGAGGGAGTAAGGACAGTGATACCTCTGCTGTCAGGAGGAAGATCTCATCTGGGATGTGCCGGATCCCGCCGGCGATGACTCCCAGTGCCACCCCGGGGAACACGTAAGCATTGTTTCCCTGCCCAGGAATGAAGGTCTTGCCATCTTCCAGAGTCACACTCTTAAAAGGACTTCCACTGGCAAAAATCCCTCGGCCCTGGAGGCAGGAAGAAAACCAGAGATGAACTTGGAGATTGGTTTGGGGTAATAATAGTGGCCTATTCTTATCTTCCAAATGTTGGACCCTTCTTCATCCTCTCCCAAACAACCAGCACTGTGCTGAGAACATGGCAGGTATTTAAAGCACATTTGTCATTTGACCAGAAAGCTCAGCCCTCACTTGTTATCCAGCAGCCAAGAAACTGCTGAAAGGTGATGGGGTTCACAGCACCATTTTTGTCACCTCCTGGCAGGGCAAACCCAGGACATGACAGGATGTGGCCTAGAGTCTACAAGTGCCTCAGGTTTTGGGTTCTGGTCAAAGCTCTGTGTTATTTAGGGTGAACCTTGAGCAGCATAGCACAAAAGTAAGAGCTTGGGCTTTGGAGTCAGACCTGGGTTTGACAGCCAGCTCCACTCCTTATTAGCTCTGTGACCTAGGGCATGTTACTTCATCTTTCTGAAACTCAGTTTGCTCATCAGCGATGTAGGAGTATTTTTCACCCTCATGGGATTACTCATAGTAATTGTTACTATGTCCTCTCAGCCGGGGGAAGGAAGGACTCCCCGCTGACCTCGGTGACCCGGTAGCACTTCTCAGCCGTGCACTCAGCCTTGCTGGTGGGGTTGCTCAGGGCAAAGATGATAGGGCGCTCGTGGAAGGAGGCCATGTCCCTCAGAATCTGCTCCGTGAAGGCTCCTGCGATGGCAGCAACACCTACAGGGAAAAGGTGGGTAGTGGGGATGCCTACTCTCTATAAACAACCCATTCCTCTTCTGCTGGTGGTGGTGGGGGAACTAGGAACACCATGAAAGACTCGGTCTTGGGCCCAGCATCTCCCACAAGGACTGAGGGAGCAGAAGGGAAAATGATCTTCCTGCTTGAGCTGCCTGAGACCTCCTTTTCATCTCTAAGGGACCACTGGTCCACCTCAGGTCCCTGCCAGTTAAGCTGCTCCTGTGAAGGCATTCCTGGGCATTTCCATGGAGAATGAATTGCTCCTCAGGACACAGGAAGATGCTAGGGTCTGCCTTGGGAGAGAAATGCCCATCTCATTGTGGTTAGAGAGACCAGGCCAGGTGTGGTGGCTCATGCCTGCAATCCTAGCACTTTGGGAGGCTGGCGGGCAGTGGGGCGGGGGCAGATTACCTGAGGTCGGGAGTTTGAGACCAGACTGGCCAAAATGGCGAAAACCTGTCTCTACTAAAAATACAAAAATTAGCCGGGCATGGTGGCGGGCACCTATAATGCCAGCTACTTGGGAGGCTGAGGCAGGAGAATCACTTGAACCCGGGGGCGGAGGTTGCAGTGAGCTGAGATGACACCATTGCACTCCAGCCTGGACAAAAGAGCTAAACTCTGTCAAAAAAAAAAAAAAAAAAAAAAAAAGACAGAGAGAGAGAGAGAAAGAGAGAGAGACAGACAGACCAGCCCTGCACTTATTCACTGCATTGTATATTTCTGCATCACTGAGCCCTAACTCTGGTGCCTTAGTTCTGTGGTTTCTATACAATAGTCACTCAATAAAAGTTTGTGGCATTGAATTGCACATGGGATAGGGGAAAGAGCTGTTTCCATGGGTTACTTAGGCTTCCTAGCTGAGCCTCTGTCTCTCCATCTGCAAGTCAAGAGGGTTAGGTGGGCTGGGTAGTGGGTACCCTCCCTTCTCCTACCTATGATGGCTGTGGGCTTCACCAGCCTCACCACCTCCTCCAGGGAGTTGACTTCAGGATGGTCTTGGGCAAACATCTCCTTTTCATGGTTCAGGTGGCTCCTCCCCTATAGGAAAAGGAACACAGAGCAGTTGTGGTCGTGATGGCCTGTTGGGTAGGAGTACAGATGCATTTGGAAACTCTGAGAGCGTTTCCTGCTGAGCCCCATGCTTTGGTTTGAGCTGTCAGATGTTTTGGGGCCCATCTTCTTGACTACATTTCCTGGAAGAACCTATGGTGGGACCTAAGTGTGAGAGTGGGGGGTGTGTGTGTGTGCATGTTTCTTTAACCCAAACCACATATGGAGAATCCATAAACAATTTATTTGAGCTGTTAGGATTATGGCTTCCTGGGCCAGGACAGAAAGGCTTTTGGGCAATGCCTGAGTCTCACCAAGACCCTTTGGCCCAAGGCATCCAGCACCAAGCTCAGTTGAGGGATGGGGACCTGTGCCACCCAGGCTCAGGGAGCTAACTTGAATATGTTTATAAGAGCCATTAATTCCCCTGTGAATAATACCAAACTAAGCCCCAGGAAGGTCTTAGAATGGCAGACCATGCCCAACCAGCTCCAGTTCCTTACATTTCTTCAAATGGAAGTTGGTAGGTGACAGGCTGGCATAAGTGCTGCTAAATGGGTTCAGATGCTTTTGATGACTGCTTTGGATTAGCTGGCTTCATAGGAACCAGTGCAAAGATGTCAGCTTTGAGAGCTCCTTGGCTAGGGTTGATGGAATGAGAAAAATGATGTTGAAAGATGGATAAGAGGGAAGAGTGGCTGTCTCTGGCAGCTGACACCTGTGGCCAGATTATGCTCTGGAAAGACATAGGGGTAGGTGGGAAGAGGAATCTCCAAGGCTAAGTTCCTTCCAGCAGAAATCTGGCCCCATATGGAACAATAGGAAGCTCAATTCTGCTGAGGATCTCTGCCATTCTTGGTCAATGTCCTTATGTACTTCCCCTGTTCCCATCTCTGCCATAATTTTTCGTCTCTCACTGACATTCTATGTTAGTGAAATTCTGGGAATTAAAGCACTGAGTGTAGCTCTAATGGAGGGTTCCTTGAGTTGTGTCTCTCAACACATGCTAGCCGGAAGCTGGAATGTTTCTCTCTCATTCATTCTTTCACTCATGCCTCACACATTAATTATGCACTTACCATGTGCCAGGCATTGATATCAAGACTGTAGTCTAGTGGGGAAACTGGAGAGGGACAACTTCTCTACAGTGTGGTAAGTACAATGTATGGAGCATAGATGCAGGAAATAAGCTTTTTGGAGGGGGTAACATTTGAGCACTATCAGAAGATAAGGAGGAAACTGGGAAGGGGTTAAGGGTTGAGAGTTGGCATGTGGAAAAACAGAGGAGAGCAATTCAGGCAGAAGAACAAGATGTGTAAAGATGTGGAAGACAGAGAGCAGGCTGCTTTTGGAAACTATGATTTAATGTGGCTGGAGGCTAGTGCAAGTCAGGAAGTGGTGGGGGACAAGACTAGAAGGGACACACATCTACACACTTGCGCAAACTTTTGGACAGAAGCAATTAAGGCTACTTTGGGATGAATCTTTTGCTTTGAAGCTTAGGCCATTGCCCTCATTTTGCTTTCTATTCTGTTTGAGCATTTTACTTCTTGGAGACCTCTTCCAGTCCAGTTCCTGGGAGCTGTAAGGTGTCAGGAAACCTCCAGGTCTCCAGACTGACAGTACCTTGACAATGAGCCCTTTAGAGTCCACCATCCAGATCTTTCTTGTGGCCTCTGCCTTCGGTACACCTTCTTTCTCTAGGGCCATGACAAGGAGGTGGGCAATGCCCATAGCTGCCTGGAAGGTACCATAGGGTGGATGTTCAGACACAGGGCAAACAGCTGCTGAACATTTATCTGATGTCTCACCATAACAACCCCCTCTTCTTTCCCCCACCTCCATGACTCCATGACTCAATTAAGTCCTTGCCTTGAGACACCCAATTGTCAGAGCCTAGGCAGCTGCAATGATCACAGTATGTCTGTGCTGCTTCCTCTTTTCAGAACCCCAGAATGCCTCCCTTTTTTGATGTGCTTCCACCCATTCTTATTATTCTCTTCCTGGAGCAACAAAAGAAACCCTCAATGCCACATACCTCGCCTGCACCTTGGAAAACAAACACGTGATTGGAAAGCTTGTTCTTGGTGATTCGCAGAGCAGCCAGGATCCCTGCCACAGCAACGGAGGCTGTGCCTGAAACAGAGTGGCCTGAGATCAACCTCTGGCCACAGACCCCCAGCTCCCAAGAGAAGACCCTTGGCAGAGTTCCCCACACCTTGGACTGTGGAGGAGCAGGCAACTTTTCTTAGCCCTTATGCCCTGAAGGCATGCAAGTTTTGGTGCAAATCCATGCTCTCTTTTGCAGATAACTTTTTTGTTGAAGTTGGGAAACAGCTCTTGGTTTGTTACTTGACCCCATAAGATGGGATCAGATAGCCAGGTGCTGCTACCATCATCATTCATAAAGAAAATGACAAGGATAAATATAATGGAAGACAAAAAGAAGCATGAGCCTCATAGAATTATATAAGGACTAAATGGATAAAAACATTTTAAAAAATGAGAACACAACCTGGCCACGAGGCATTAAATGACCATATGGCCTGAGCTGCCCATATTATCCACCAAGTCATAAGGTTGGCTGTGTCTGGTCGCACATCATCATCAAATGGCTTGCGTGTGTGTGGAAGGGACAAGTAAGTTGTATGAGTAGGTGGCTCAGATTCATTTGAGCCACTGCTACATGACTTCTTCCCCCTGAATCCACATCTAAGGCCTCACTGGGGATTCCTTAAGAGCAGCTGACCAAGGAGAAAAAACTTGGGCTTGGTTTACAAGTTGTTGTGAATAATATGCTGGCACCAACTAGAAGTGTAAGGTGGCAGCTTCACAGCCCCAATAAAAGGTAATGATGAAGGACAGTGGACATGACTTCGAGTGGTAAATTAGTTGTATACTTTGGTCCAAGGGATGGTTAGCACTACATTGATTCATGAGCAGTTGCTAATGGTTTAGCTGGATGGTCAGGGACTTGGAAAGAACAAAATAGTAAGATTGGTGATAACGAGGTCTGGGAAAAGGTAGGTGGATGGACCTCTTGGGATAGGTACAGAGTAAGAGGATATTTGTGCCCCATGTGAGAGTTTATCAAAGAACATGATGAAAACAGTCTTTCAATAATCAGGTGGACAAAATGGCATGACCTGTGTATGTTAGACAGCATCTTTCTTTAGTCACCCAGGGTTTGCTTAATGGACTTATGCATAAAACAGCCATGGTGGTAAGGATGGAGGCTATGCATGGGCTTCCTCTTACCAAGCTGGCCTGATACTGTTACTGTTGAATGATTAACCTGTCAAACACAGAGAACAATGCTGAGCTCCTGATGGGCACCATTCCCTGGGGGGGACCATCCACCTGGTGGCAGGATGATTACAGTGGACTGCTCCCATCATGGACAGGAAACAAATCTGTCCTAACTGGAGCAGATATACATTCTGGATACGGATTTCTTTCCTCGTCTGTAATGCTTCTGCCAGCCCCATCATCTATGGATGTTTGGAATACCTATTCGCCATCCAGATATATTACAGACAGCAAGGCTTTTAATCAAGGACTTTACGTCACAGTAAAAGATGGGCAGCAATATGCTCATGCCTGTGAAATTCACTGGTCTTAACATGTACTCAACCACTCAGGAACAGCTGGCTTAGTAGATCAGTAGAATGGCCTACTGAAGAATTACTTAAGACTTAAGTTGAAGCAACACCTTATGGAGATAATGAGCTTCTGTTTTATGGGATGGAATGTATGATGACTTAGCAAGCAAGACATTGTGTTTTTCTCTCATAGCCAAAATGTATGGGTCTAGAAATCGTGGGGTGGAAATGGGAGTGGCTCCTCTCACGATTTCACCTAATAACCCACGTACAGAATTTTTGCTTCCTGTCTCTTTAATTTTGTGCTCTACTGGATTGGAGGTCTCAGTTGCCAAGAAGGAAATACTTCCATTAGGATTTACAACATGGTTCTATTGAATTTGGAGTTGAAACAGCTCCCTGGCCAGCTAGGGCTCTTCATGCCACTAAATCAGAGGGCAAAGAAGGGGATTACTTTTCTGGGTGTTGTGATTCATCCTGATAATCAAAAGGACAGTGAGGACAGGGAGGACTATGTCTGAAGCTTAGGGGAGTCTTCTAGGGGAGTATCTTCATATTTCCGTGCTCAATAGTAAATATTAATAAATACTATTGCAACTAAGGATATTCAGGACTATGGAGGATTCGATCCTTCAGAAATGAAGGTTTGGGTCACTCTACTGGGTAAAGAATCCTGGCCACCTGAGGTCCTGTCTGAGGACAAGAAAACATGGAATGGAAGGTTGAGGAAGAAATTTATAAAAATCATCTTTGACATCATGACTGTTTACAGAAACAAGGAAGGTAGCAGCCATGCATGTTTTTCTTCCTTGATCATAATGTGACTATATATAATGGTACACATGAGCTAATTTCTTCTCCCTTCTCCTCCCTATTATTTTGTATAAGTTCTGTTGGAGGTTAATTCCACATGTTAGTCTTTAGATAACAGAGTTTTCAAATGTGACTGAATTTTATGAGCTATTAATTCTGCTTAGAGGTGGATACAGTGACTATCTTCCAGAGATGACTAAAATGTCTGTTGGGACATTGTCTATCCCCATATTGGAGAAAAGGTGAGAATGTCTTCATTTGTTGGAAAAATAGTTGAATGTTGTCAGGCATTTTGTTAGAGGTTTTTTTTTGTTTTTTTTTTTTTAAATTTCAGACAGAATCTTTCTCTGTCGCCCAGGCTGGAGTGCAATGGTGTGATCTCGGCTCACTGCAACCTCTGCCTCCTGGATTCAAGCAATTCTCCTGCCTCAGCCTCCTGAGTAGCTGGGATTACAGGCACCCACCACCATGCCCAGCTACTGCATTCAAAAGAATGTACTGCATTCAAAAGAAACACCAAGGTGATATCCACGGAAGTATCAACAAGCAATTTAAATAAGTATTTAAATCACTTAAAGAAAGGGCGAGGAGAATTGCATTGTATGACCCTCTCCTGAAATCTCCAAATCCCCTTTGTCCTTAATTTTCTCTAAAGTCCACTTATTATGTGGAACTCCCCAGTTTCTCTGCCTCCCTGCAAGTAACTCCATACTTCTTACTCTCCGCCCATAAAACTCTCTTTCATTTCAGTTCCACGGAGTCAGAATTTGTATTTAAAAAGATCTCCAGATGATTTGTATGCCATTCAAGTTTGAGATGCACTGAACTAGATGGCCTGTCTAGGTGAGGTACTAGTTTCCTGCCATTGGCTAGAAGGAGTTTTCTACTTATCGGAGTCTGTTTCAGGACAGCCTTTTGCCTCCGTGAAAGGAGGGGTTGCGCAAAGCATTTGCCACCAGATGGCGCGAAAGGTATTCCATCAGAGATGATCCCGCAGATGCTACACTCTGGATGGGTCTTTTTCTTTTTGGGTGTCAACCGTCTTCTGGGGTTATTTGCAGGTTGAATAACTGGGCTTACTCACAGAAATTCAGTGCTGGATGGGGATTGGAGATCATGGCATTTAACAGTTGTACAGATGAGGAAACTGACAGAGAAAGGTGGCTTGGCCCTGTCAGTTACCCAAAGCAAGGAAACCTCGGGGTTTCCTTCCCAGGTTTGCTTCCATCCCTTCACGATCCCTGCTGCTAGGACAGCCCTTCCTGACTATAGTTGAAGGCAGCAGGAGAGGTGTTATGGGGTTTCTCTGGGGAAGGACGGAGCAGAGTGGTAGCAGAGGCAGAGGGAAGTGAACTTAGGCAGTAGATGTCAACATTCAGCTGTACCTCTGGAAGGGGAGGGGAACTCAGAACAATGGGAAATCTGATGGGAAAGAGTCACACATTACAATAAAAGGATGCAAGGTCAGCTGCCATTTATTGATCACTCTTACTGTGGCCTTGGCTCTGTGCTATGTGCTTACCAGCACAGCATTTGCTCAATTAATCTTCCCAACAACTCCATGAAGTAGGGACTACTGTGCTCCTATTTTTTGCCCTTAAAAGTGGAGAGTGACGCTCAAGGGAAATAGAACTAATCAGGACAGAACTTCTGAATCCTATCACCACCAAGTCTTCAGACCCTCTGCCTCCAATGTCCAAGTACTTGCCTTTCCCCCGTTACCATCCATGCCTCCCTGCTTCTAGCTAAAGCACCACTTGTCTAATGGATCCCATCATTTTTGCCTACTTGTCCCATTATTCCCACTCCTATTTCCTGCATATTCAATTTTGCCCTCTCTACTGGATGATTCTCATCAGCATACAAATACACTGTAAAACTTCCATCTTTAAAAGGCCCTCCCTTGGTCCTATATGTCCCACCCTATTTCTTGCTCTCCTTTATAGCCAAACTCTTCTAGAGAGCTGAATATATTAACTGCATCTAGTTTCTTCCTCCTTGGTCCCCATGAAACCCAGTCCAATCAAATGACTGACCCACCTCTTGTCAGGGTCCCCAAGTACCTCCAGGTGGCCAAATTCAGTAATCAGTTCTCAGCCTTCTTCTTTCTTGACCTCTTAGCAGCATTTGGTACTGTTGCCCATTTTTTTTCCTTTGGGAAACTATTTCTGCACTTGGTACAGGCCAGAACTCAAGAGGAAAAACGGTGGTTCTTAAGCTCCAAATTACAAAGTTTGGCAAATAAAGTTATCTCCATCATTCACTTGCATTTTTGGGGTGCTCTTGGGCTATGCACTAGGGGTTTAAAACTGGAAAGGAAGCTACTTAGCTGTTTCAAGGTAACCACTCTGAGAAGCCCATGGGTCCAGGGATGTGCTGGAACATGGCTTGTGCCCATAAATGCCATGGGCAGCTGAAAGTGTGGCTGGTTGTTCCTATTCATGATAAAAGAAAAAGAAGTTTTCTTTTTCAGAGGGAGATTTCCATAATTACATTTCCTGCAAACTGAGTACTTGAGGTTGTAGCTTCAGGAAATAGCACAAAAGGACATGCTGAAAATGTAGTTTTTGCTTTTAATAGTCAGATTTGACAAAGTTAAAGGAGTTTCCATGCTGAACAATAGATTATTGGAGGAAAGAATTTACTGCTTTATCAGGTAAGGGAAAACTTCTGACCCAGGCAGCAAGAAGGACAGAAAGAGTTAGGCTCTCTCAGGGTCTGGCCACAGTGGCTTTGGAGGCCTGGATCCCTATTGGGACAGAACAACCTCTGCTATGAGGCCACCCCTGCTTCCACGATCCATAAGAATTACCTTTCTACAGTAGATACTGCCATTCATTTATTCATTAGTATGTGCTGAGTGTTTGTTCTGGGCCTTCTCTGGGCTAGGCTTTGAATAAACAAAGACAAATAAAAGTCTTGTTCTCAAATAAAACTCTCAAGGAGTTGCCAGCATAAGTGTTCCAAAAATTCAGATTCCCCTTTATTAGACACCAAGCAAAGGCTTTCTATACTACTTCACTGCAATTTTGTGTCATAAGGGAATTTTCTGGAGCTCCTGAACTCTCTAGAGGGCAGTTCTCTGGCCGATGGAGAAAGTAGGGTTAGGCCTGTTTTGCCACAATTTGGAAAGAACCAGAAGGAATGATGATCATCTTCTTGGCTTCTCTGGAGGTTTGGCTGTTGCAACAGCTAAAAGGGGAGATCTTGGAGGAGCCAGATACGTGAGATCCACGTGAACTTCAGGACTAGGAACAGCCCTGGAAGTGAAGAACAGCCTCAGAATACAGGACTTAGTGAAAAGGAAGGCTTTGGGAACAGAGGAGAGAAAAGGTTAAAGAGACCAGGGCAAGTTTCCCGGCAGGGGGAGAGATCAAGGAAAGCCTAGGACTGCTACTCAGTGTGTGTAGTGGTGGTGGTGGGTGAGAGAGAGGGCAGTTGACCCCCGACAGCTGGCATCTTGTAAACAAGACAAACGAGCTGCACAAAGTCTTCAGAGATGAGCCATTCCTGCCTGTCTGCCTTTTCCCTATTGTGGCATCTGGAGCCTGTGCAAAGTCCCCCACACCTTCCCTCTCCGACAAGGTCATCATCTTCCAGGGATGTATTTTGCATTTCTTGGCTGAGAACCCCACCCCTGGCTCACTTTGAAGCCTTCTGTAAAGTGGGTGACCACCGTCCAGTGTCATTCCCAGATCCTGGGGAAGAGTGGGATCATTTAGAGTCTGTGGCTTGGCCCTGGATGCATTATCCTGGGGGAAGTGAAATGAGCCTTTATGGACAAACAGAAAGTAGTGAAGAACAGGAAGAGAATTCTAGGCCGAGGGACCAGCACATTCAAAATCATGGAGTTGGCAGAAAACTCACAGAAGAGTGACTAATACAATGGGCTGGAATAATAGGGAATATGTGGGAAAGGGGAGAAAAGTGAGCTGGGGCCCTGCTTCTCTTCTCCCCAGAGTTCCCCAGTCCTGTGCTCACATGTGGCCCTCTCCTCACCTCCATCAAAATCTCTGCCTTAAGTCTCCTCTTTCCTTTTTCTCTCCCGTATCTGTGTGTCAGGAACCTATTAGGCATCAGAGATTTTAGTAATAGGTACCATGAACTAAGTACTGCTGCATGCCTGTCCCTACCTATACATCACTTCAATCCTTACAACAATTCAGTGCCATAAACGGGCGTTGGAAATACTTATCAAGGAATTGGCATAGGCTGCAACCAACCATAACAAATGCTGGCCTTATAAAAAAAACCCTGACCATTCTGGTGGTACTACCTGATGAGCAGTTGTGGCTGTTAAAACTGTTAAGTCCATTTTACAGATAAGGAAAGGAAGGTACTGAAAATTTCAGCCACTTGTCCAAAGCCACAAAGCAGGAAAATGGGGATTCAGACCTAGGCTTGTCTTGGTGCAATGTCTGATTGTTAAGCATTGGGCTCACAGGGGGTGCTAATAGCCTGAAATAACACACAGGAGCTTTGATGGGCTGTCTGGCCTGGAGATTTAGCAGGATTGGTGGGCAATGCAGGTCCAGGGAAGGCTGGCCAGGTGGAGGATGCTGCAGAGCTGATGAGCCAGTGGGGATTTCCTGGCTCCAGCCATGCTGTGTGGTCAGCTTGCACGTGGAGGCCAGGGACCCACGGAAACTGGGCCAGCAGCACCCTGGACCTGGCCCCTTGTGTGGCTCTCCTTCCTTCCCCTGTCCCCAGTGTGACCATTCCCACTGCCTTTCCCCTTCTAGGCCTTTCTTTCCTCCCTAAGAGCAGAGATGCTTCTCTGATCCCAGCTGAAACAACAAAAGTCACCTGAGCCTCTGCCTTTTCCAAAATTCCTGAGAGGCTGCCAACGATGAGTCAGTGCATTGGCAGCTCTGATCACCAAGGACCAGCCTGGGCCTGAGCCGAGGCTTTATGTGGGTCTGAGCTGGGGTGGGAGGCAGAGATGATCAGAAGCCCTGGGGAGCTCTTTTCCCTTCAAGTGCTGGGGCTCCAGAGGCCCAGCCCCGTGGGGTCAGAGATTCTGGGCACATGGTACAGTGGGACTGGTTGGGAGACAGTCAAATAATGTGCCCTGGGTTCCTGCTGTGCACCAGGCATGGCCCTGCCCTCTGGGAGATCAGTAGAGTGGAGCTCCCAAGGATTTAATTCTATCTATCCACTGAGGATGTGAGGCTAGGCTGGTGTTCAGAGTAGGTAGCATGACACTAGTCTCATTTTCATGTGGGTTGCTCGGTTCCAGCCCCCTCCATGTGTGGTTCCCAAGAATCTGTCTCCAGCTCCCACGTGCGGTGTGATTTGGTTTCTGTTTACGACTATGATTCTGCATTGCTTCCTCCTCCCTCCCACACTCCCTCTCACCCCTTCACTCCCAACCCTCTGTGGTTCTGTGCATGGAGGTCCTCCTCTCCCATTATGAGCATTGCTTGTAGTCTTAAGCAGCATTGCTCCTTACTTTGTATTTGGAGATAAAGGGGGACAATTCCAGCATGGGCTGTATCTTCCATGTTGGCTCATTAGTCCTGGAATTCGTTACCAGTTTTCTCATTGTCCGCTTAACAATGAGAACATACATCACAGGCTTCTGGCCTGGACCCATCCCTAACCAGCTCATGACCATGGGCCTCATCTTCAGGTCTGCATTCTGTAGGAGTTAGAGGAAGGAATGGGAACGATGGGGAGGGCAGGATGAGAGCAGCAGGATGCCAGGGAGCAGTGACACCCACACTGTTTCAGCAGGGTCTGGAATTTCATCCTTAATGAGAAGACACCCTCCACCACCTCACACGTGCAGGAGCAACAGGCAGCCTGATGCCAAGGAGAGAGTGGAGAATTCCAAGTCAGACATAATGGGGTTCCAGTTCCAGCTTTGTGTCTGTCTGGCTGTGTGGCCGTGAGCAAGCTTTAACCCCCTGGGCTTCAGTTTCCTCATTAGTGACATGGGACAGCTGTGTTTGTCCCCCTGTGAGGGAGCGGGGGATGTTGCCAGGCACTTGTAAGATAGTGAGGATGAAAAGCAATTTCAACCTAAAGTTCTGTGTGCATGCAAAATGTTATTTGGTACAGTTTGGGTCCCCTGGAAGCAGATTCTGGGTTATACTGGAGTGTTTAGGATGTTTTTAGGAAGTGCCCTTGTGGGAAGGAAGGGAAGGAAGTAGAATGAGTTGAGAGGGAAGTTGAGCTGTGATGCAGGCCCCAAAGCCTCAGCCAACTCCATGGGGAGCTTGAGTTGTCCTGCACTGGGCTCAAATAGTTAAGCCTTCATATTCCCTCATCACCGGGTGAGGCCGGCCCCTGGTGGGATGGCGAGGTGGCGCTCTCTCTCTCTCTCTCTCTGAGGCTCTGCATGATGTGCTGACAGCCTTTCTGTCAGCTGGGCAACAAGTCTTTCCTTGAAGGAGGATCTGGGTGGCGCATGCTCCTGCCCACCTCTTCATGGTTGTTAATGATACGGTCACACCTAAACATCAGGCTGAGCTGATCAAAGGCTGGTTCTTACAGGGCTCCTGCCATTCAAGCACTATTCGCCACCTGTCCTCATGAGTTCTAGATTGGTGGCTTTAGTCTTGAATTTCTGAGAAAAGAATGGGAAATCCCTCTTCTCTTTGCTCTGGGACCCAGAAAACCATCCCACTTGGTTTTGCCTGGGAGCAAAATTGGCTATAGAGGCAAGACACAAAAACCAGTGAATGTAAACAAATGGATTGATTTAATTAAAAACAAACAGCTCCATGTGTCTGCATGTGGGGTACACATGTGAATATGTATGAGCACATGTAGAGGTACATTTATATGTGAGCACAGTCAATCCTTGAACAACATGGGGTTGAGCTGCGTGAGTCCACTTATATGCAGATTTTTTCAATACATATATTTTTTAAAATTTTGGAGGTTTGTAACAATTTGAAAAAACTCACAGGTGAACTGTGTAGCCTATAAATATCAAAAAAATTAAGAAGTTAGGTATGTCATGCACACATAAAATAGGTATAGATACTAGTCTATTTATGTGTTAATCCACTACAGATGTTATTAGTAAGGCTTCTGGTCAACAGTAGGCTATTGGTAGCTAAGTTTCTGGAGAGGGAAAAGTTATGCAGATTTTTGACTGTGTGGGGCATTGGCATCTGTAACCACCACCTTGTTCAAGGGTCAGCTGTACATGAATGATGACCTGGATAACAGAGAGGCTGCAGGGGCAGGTGTCCAGTGTAGACATACCCACATGAACAGATGGGTGTGCTTATGAGGATGTCAGTTTGTGTGTGTAGACATCATTCATATATTCTTTAAACATTTATTAGGCATCTATCATGTAGCAGGTGCGGTGCTGGGAGCTGGGGAACAAGAATGGATAAGGCATGGTTCCTGCCTCCAGAAGCTTATTATCTTCTGGGAAGGCAGACAATGCAATACAGGTTTTTGGGGTACAATGAAGTAAGAGAACTGACAGAGGGGAACACCTGAGGGGCACCCAAATCAGACTGAGGGAACAGGGGCTGATGGGCCTTCCCTGGGCAGGAGACCCTGGAGCTGAGTCTTTAAGGGTGAGTAGGAATTACTCAGGTAAAGATGATGGGAAAGGGTGAGCAGGGCTTTCAAACACAGAAAGAAATGGCAGGTAAGGAGGTCAGAGGAGTAAAATAAAGGGAAGGGCAGAAGGCAGAAGAAAGATCCTGAAGTCTTATATTTTCATTGAAGGGGTGCGAACTTTCTCATGAAGAGAGGGTGGCATAGTGAGTGATACTTTCATCTCAAGAGGCACATTCTCGCAGCAGTTTGGGGGCAGATGGGGGCTGGGGGGCTGCAGGGCCTGGCCGTGTTCCTGTGCCTGTGTTTAGGAGGATGTATACACATGTGACTGTCTGTGTGTCTGTACAGCTGGAGGCTGTGCACCAGGTGTGCCGCCTGCATGGACTTGTTTTCCACTTCCACCCTCTGGCCTTGGCAGCCTGGTGGGCTCAGGGGACTGGCTGTCCTGCTGCTGATTCATGGGTGAATTCATACTGGGGAGCCGGTCAGGCTCTGGCAGGCAGGTGCTTCCTCAGGGCCAAGGCACACTCCCACCTGCTGAGCTGACAATGAGGTGAGTGAGGGCAGTGAGAGAATGCTTCCCTCCACCAGTGCATCTTCCTGGACTGCACAGCCCTGTCTGCGCAGTGTCCTGGCTTGTGTGGGTGAGGCCTGTCCCAGGCCTGTGCAACAGGGTAAGGGGAGACAGAATGGAGACAAGCTGGCAGGGGGCGTCATGTCCCAGCTTTCTCTTTTGGGTCTCCCCTCCCTCTGGATACCCACTCTTCAGGCACTGAAGTCATATATTTTAAACTAAATTTTCTAATAGTGTGTTCTAACTGTGCTATCTTGCCTCTTGAAAATTTATGACAAATACAAAAAGTCGTCTATCACATTTCTTATACCTTGTAATATGGACCATAATGGGGAAAAAAAGGCAACTTGGTTTGTAATATAAGATCTGGGCATGGCATGGTGAATGGTTATAGACTGCAATTTAGAGTCTGAATGCCTGGGCTCAAATCTCAACTCTATGCTTAATGGCTATAAAAGTTACTTACTCATTTTCTGTGTCAGTGTTTTCATTCATAAGACAGAGATGCTAATGTCTCACCGGTATAAAACTGTAGAGTGCTTAGAACAGTGCCTGATATACAATAAGCATTCAGCGATTAACCTTAGCTATTATTACCTGAGTTTGAGTTCTCTTAGATCTATCCCTGACTCGAAGAAAAGTTGTGACCTCTTTGGGCCTCTGGAGAAGTCATCTGCAAAATGAGAAGTTGGCCAACCTTTAACAATCCAGGGCCAACACCTGTCTCTTGCCAACTTATTCTTTCCACCTGACATGGATCTTTGATTTTTAAAAGATTGCTTGGCAAACTTCATTTGTTAAAACATCATCAAGGTTTCTCTCGGACTTTACAAAATGCTAGGAACAGCTCACAGTGCTCCTTCCTGTGCACTTCTAGATCAAGTGAGATGAATCCCTTTCCACTCCAGCTTTGGACACTGGTAACTCCACAGTAAGAAGCAAGTACCTTCAGATATTTCTGGATCACAGAATAGATGACCAAAGGGAACCTGAACTAGAAGCTGCTTCATGTTGGCTTTGGAAGGCTCTGGGTTCCTGGTGTCAGTGTCTCTCTCAGGGTCATTATGAGCAACAAACACTTCAGTCAAAACCAGAGAAGGAATTGTCCTGACTTCCTGACAGAGACATGCCTTGTATTTGGAAAGTCTAAAAGCAAGTTATTATGGCTGGGGAAGGCCATTTTTATGGTGATTGGTGCTTTGGTCTGATGAGTTTTATAGGTTAGTACTTTCTGTAGCATTAGCCTTGTAAATTTTCACCATGCTCTTTCAAGGCAGTTGTTATCCTCTCTATTGACTAGATGATGAAACTGGTCAGAGAAGTGACTGGTTCACGTTTAACTTACTAGTGAATTACAGCATTGTTTAGAATTTCTTACATACATTAAATCACATAATTCTTACCTACCTCTGAAGTAGTAATGATCTTCATTTTGTAGAAAAGGAAACTGAATTCAGAGAATTAAGAATTAGCCAAGTAGGAGTTGAATCTAAGTTTAATATTCTTTTTTCAACAGCTGCTAGCAGCAAACCAACTATGAGGTGACAGCCTTTCCTCACCCCTTTGGGGTGAGGAAATCCCAGTGAGGTTTGAGAATATAAGTTAGTCCCCTGTGGCTTCATCAGGTGGGGTGGAAACCTACCTTGGATGTCATCATTGAACATGCAGTACTTGTTACGGTATTTGTTGAGCAGGCGGAAGGCATTGGCATTGGCGAAGTCTTCAAATTGGATGAGGCAATTTATTCCAAACCTGTGTGGAGGGAGAGGAAGAAACCCATGATTGCCTCCCTGAGGCAGATCCCTGACAGATCCCAGCTTGCACAGTGGGGTGGGGAGGTGCAGGCCAGGGGGTGGGAGGTGACATGGCTCCTTCGTCTGTGTTTTTGCCACTGGCTGGCTCCTGGACTCCTGGGCTTGGAGCTCTGCCTGCCCTATCATGGATGAGGATGGGGAAGGGAGAGAGTAGGACCCTGGGTTTGGTGGTCAGCCAAGCCAGCATCACTGTAGCTAAGGTGCGCTGGTGGCTCCCATGGCTGCCATGGCCAGCCCTGGGAGTGACAAGAGGGCCAAGGAGGGGCCTGCCCTCTGTGTAGCCTGTGGCCAACTGAGATCCCAGAAGAAAGCTCACTCCACATCCAGGTGCATGCAGACAGCCCAGCTTCCCCCACACAAGTAGGTGGGGAGCCCCTACATCCTCCAAATATCTCTCATGCTGGACCCTGAGGCCTGGAGTTCCTCCACTAGAGACTCCTCTGGCACCAGGCATTGTTCTCTGGTAACATGAAAGGATGGTTAGGAAAGGCCACTGCATTAAGACACTGTTATCTACTAACATCTTGGTGAAGTTGTTCTCCAACTTGCAGGTGTAGAAGAATCAGTGACTGACCCTGTTTAAAAAGCAGGTCACCAGGCCCATCTCACAGAGTCTCACTCGGAGTGTGGGATGGGGTCAGGAACCTGCATTTTGAACAAGCACCCCAGATGGTTCTGATTCTGACAGCCCAGAGAACCCTAAGAAACAATGCCTTGTGGGTGAAGACAATGGCCATTAAGATGCTTGATATGTCTTATTTAAAATCCATGCTAGCATTGCCTCCTAGATTTCATGGTCTTCCCTTAAAAATGACTGAGTTTTTTGAGTTTTGTAACCTATTTTTCCTTTTAACATTGCCTATAAGGAAGCTGAGAGTGAAGTTTTCGCTCATTTGCAACAGGCCCCCTCAGCTTCTGTGGGCTTCTGCACACAGATTTCATTTAGTCCATTCTTGCTCTTTGATCCTGGTGTTTGATAGTTTTGTTTGTGTCTTTAGCCTTTCTGTAAGCAAGTGTAGTATGGATTATTAAAAACTACTTAATACGTGGATAAAAATAGGTTTCACCTCGTGGGTCAATTTGTGGCTGAGTAACAGCATCTGAGGTCATGTCATTGAGAAAAAATGTCCTGATTGATCCATAAGAGGTGTCAGGGCATGTAACAGGTAGAAGTGGCCTGCCCTTCCAACCTGGTGTGACCTACAGGCTTGGGACCAGCTTGGGACCAGCTGTGGAAAGATTTATTACCTTGTTAGAGAAGGTGGGTGGGGCACATGCTTGGGGGACTTCCTGTGCTCTCGGGGCATCTTTCCGATGAGGCTGGTGGCTGTGAGGGAGTGAGGAGCACTGAAATGGCCCACAAAACATTTTTTCCAACCTTATAATTTTGTGCATGGCTTACGCTGTCCAGCCCAAATACCAGTGGGTGGGCAAATATTTGTTCCTGCCATGGTTCTTCCAGAACCTTAGCTAGTCAAGGCTGTTGGTAGAAGGACTGGGAGATGGATTCACATTACAGGGGCAGAAACACAGGGGCAGTGACTTGCCACAGTCCAGTGCTTAGAGTGCTGGGCGTGGGTTAGAAGGCCATAGGCCGGACCTGGCTGTCCGCATTCAACTGAGTTACCTGCACATGTCACTTCACCTCTCTATTCTACCTCAGTTTCCCATCCGTCAGTGGGCACAATAATATCTGCCTGGCCAACATCTGTGAACTATTGTGAGGGTTAAAAGCTGAGGGTGAGGTTTTTCCCCCAGCTTTACTGAGGCATAATTGACAAATACAAATTGCATATATTGAAGGTATACAATGTGATGATTTGATATATGTGTACACTGTGAAGTGATAACCACAACCATGCTAATTACCATATCCATCACCTCACATAAGTTACTATTTTGTGTGTGTGGTAAGAAAACTCAAGATCTACTTTCTTAGTAAATTTCAAGTATACAATACAGTATTACTAACTGAATCCTGAGGGTAATTTTTAGACCATAAAATGCTAAACACAAATGCCATTCTGGCCACAATTCTTCTTCACAGTCATAGAACAAATGCTGATGGAGGTTTGGTGGGGGGCTCACTGTGTCTCCCCACCCACCATCCAGCCCTCTTTTCCTTGTACTATGAATAGAAATGATAAATAAAACCTCCCATGCACAAATATAATGCCATGCTCACCAAGCCAAAATTTATTGTGAATTTCAAGTATTTGGATTGGGTGGGGAGGAACAGAATGTCTTTGGTTGCTGGTGACATTTTGCTATATATAATTTCTACAAGATTCCCAGTGTTGCCCCACAACTGGCCTGGAGCTAAAATGCTGAAAAGGTCAGACAACAAAACAATGTGGTGAACGTTTTCTGTCTCTCTCTCTCTCTCTCTGTGTGTGTCTGTCTCTCTCTGTTTCTCTCTCTCTCTCTCTCGCGCGCACACACACACACACACACACACACCCCCCTTTAAGCAACATCACCATTCATTCACTGAGGTAAAAATAAGGCAAGAATTATAAATAAATACCTTTGTTCAGTGCATGATTATTATTTATATTTAATTCAGTTTTATATAAGAAACCCCCTCCCTCCCATGGAACAATTTGATGGAATATAGAATAAAACCTCATTAATTGAGGTCACTTTAATCCTAGCTTGGAATTGCATAAGAGGCCATGTGAATCACTCATTCAGTAATCTGGACTCATAGTTCCTAGAACTCACTGGATTTAAGGAACCCCAGAACTCCTCTCCACCTTGAGTAACCATCCCCTGGCTGCTTCCTGGACCTTTTATCGCCAGGAACTACTCCTACTCTAGGATTTCACACTGTCCCATCTCAGTCTCTGACCACAGCCTTTCCTTCTATGTCTCTTCACTTCCACTGCACCTGCTGTTTGTCTGCACCAAGACCTCTGAACCCTTCACTATGTTATCCCAGTCCCTCAGTCTCTCCATTATGGCTTTTCATGAAACCAGACCACTATCCAGTCTGAACCAAAGGTGGTTACTTCATGGTGCTACTATCTTAGCACCATCCATTCAACCACCATCCACCTATTCATCTATCATCATCCAACCATCCATCATCCATCCATCCATCCATCCATTTTCCATCCATCCATCATTCATTTATCCATCTATCCATCTATCATCCATCCATCCATCCATCCATCATCCATCCATCCTTGATTTATCCAGCCATCCATTCACCCGTCCATAAATTCATCCATCCAAACACATTCATTGAGCACCTATGATGATCTGATACTATAGTTTAATGTTTTAGGAAGGGGTGGATCCATGAAGGAGTTGGTGGAAACTTAATGTTTGGAGTTTGTCTGCCAACTCTTTAAACTAATTAAAAACCAATTAAGAAGAGAAAATTTCAAAGTGGAAATTTAAATGGCTTAGTGGATAAAAAAACATTTCTCAATTCATCCCTGTACATCCAAATACAGGTAATGAGCTTTCACCATAATACTAATTTAAATGTTAATTATCAGTTGCCTTACATATTCATTAAAATACTAACAACAATGGTAAAAAAAAAAAATAGCTAGCTTTTATCTAGTGTTTATTACCTGCTGGGCACCACGCTGAGCTCTTTACATACATTATCTTAATTAATCTTCACATCACCTTATGATGTAGGTGCTGTTTCCAGAGAAGGAATCTGGAGCTACAGATTGCAAGTTATTTGCCCACAGGCTATTTACTCTATTGCACTTGGTAAGTGGTGGAGCTGGAATTTAAATCTGGTTCTGTCTGACTCAAGAACCAGCCTCAGTTTAATTTTGATAGCCTTACAGGTTCTTAAAAAAAAAAAAGCTAAATAGGTAATAAAGCTGGATTTCTTTCTCCATTGGGAAAGATCGTAGGTATGGTGAAGAAAACATTGACCAGGGAGACAGAAAAAATGCAGGAGTCTTGGCTGAGTCCCCTCTCTCTGTCTGGGTCTCGGTTTCCTGGTCTGAGAGCATTGGAAGAGTAGCACAACCTACTTAATATTTGGGGCTGGAATTGAATGCTAGAAGCTTCACTCAGATATTTCTACAAGTCCAGAGCAGGGAGGTTAGACATTTCTCTGTGAGAGCAACATGTGAGGAAAATATGGGGGGTCAGTGTCTTAGAGCCCTTTGTGCTTACACAAACCGGACCAGCTGAGTGAGCAGGGTGAGGCAGCCACCCTCCAGATCATACTGTGGAACAGAGGCAGGACCCTTCCCAAGAAGCCGTGCTCTCAGCTCCCTACTCAGGGCTCTGGGCAGCTTCCCAGTTCTAGTGCTGGCAGCAGCCTGCCGTCTGTCCTTCTGTCCTGCGAGAAGCTCCCCCTTACCCGGGGAGGCTCCTGCTTATCTGTCCCCTTTTGCAATTTTGAACTCTTCACCCTCCAGCCCTGGCAGGGGCTGAGGAACCTCTGATGCTTCTCCAGTGGAGAATTCCTGCAATGGAGAAAGAGGCACATTCCCAAGCCACACAGATAGCTTCTCAGACTTCCCAAACCTGGGGACTCAGCTGGGAAATGGCCTTGGAGTGGCCAGGGAAGGCATTTCAAAGCCAGGGCTCACTTAGAGACACAAGGCTAATGAGTGGATGTTTGATTTTTTTTTTTTTCCTCCAGTACTCAGGTAAGGGGAAGCCAGCAAACAGTGACCTGTGCCTGGGAGTTCTGGTGAGCTGTGTGTGACAGTGTGATGATACCCAGGCCATGACCAACAGCGCTAGCACCTGCCACCTGGAATACATCCTCCCATGGGTAGGAGGGTCTGAGGTGGCTGTTCTGTCCTTCTCCCCAGCGTGTGAACCAAATGCAGAGTGAGGGATGTTGGTGGTGCAGAACATTCCAGGGGCTGCAGACCTAGTTTCTCTTTTCCATAGGTCAGGACCTGTCATTTTTTCAAACACTTGGGTCTGACCTCTTTCAGGCCTGAACAAACATGAGGGACTGGGAAGAGCAGGTGAACTTGCTCAACCTGCCTCTTAATAGAATGACTAAAAGCTACCTCTGGTATTTCCATGGGAGTCCACGCTGTTCCCCTCCCCCCAGAAAAAACCCACATGCAAGACTTCCACAGCAGAGCATTCAGTGAGATTATCAGTTGTCACCCAATGGAAAGCTATTTCTTTTTTTATTTCTTTCCAGGAACTAGATCTGACAGAATCATAAAAACTCTTGGTATTTCTTTTCTATTTTACATATTCCATTAAACTCTAGTCCCTTGAGATGGTCTCAGAGAGAGGTTCTGTGGTTAAGTAAATTTGGAAAACTCTGTGTTACACATAGCATATACAATGTATATTAAAAGCTCTGAAAAATCTTGCAGTAAGAAACCTGTTTAACCCAGCATGTTCAACACTTATTTGACCAGAAACCTTACCCTGTTGCATCTCACCCTCACCACCTATGGTGGAACACACTTTGGGGAGACATGGCTCTGCAGGAAGAACTTTGTGCAGGGGGTGCTGGGTGGATTCAGGGCAAGGCCATCTCTCCCCAGGATTACTGCCATTGCTGCTTCTGTCCAGGACCCTACAATGACTGATCTCACCTCCTTCAAGTTTATTTCCCCTCCCCCAATCCATCTTCCACATATTTCTAAACACAAGTTTATGTCGGCTACTTATTTTCTGAAAATCCTAAGAGGGCTTCCACTGCCTGTGGGGTTATATCCAAATTCCTTAGGTAGTGTTCACTTTGGCCCCAGCTCTATTGCTGAACACCTACTCAGGTCTTCTGACACTCTAGGCACATTTTGCTGCTTCCTAACCATGGTGGGCCCTTGCACGGTCCCCCGTCTTTGCTCAAGCTGCTGGTTCTCTCTGTCTAGAAGGCTTCTTTTTGTCCAGGCCAACCCCTACTTAAACTGTAAGGCCCAGAGCTTTTTTTTTTTTTTAAGACAGAATCTTGCTCTGTCACCAGGCTGGAGTGCAGTGGCAACCTCCACCTCCCACGTTCAAGGAATTCTGCCTCAGTCTCCCGAGTAGCTGGAACTATAGGCGTGCACCACCAAGCCCAGCTAATTTTTGTATTTTTACTAGAGACGGGATTTCACCACGTTGGCCAGGATGGTCTTGATTTCTTGACCTCATGATCCACCCACCTTGGCCTCTCAAAGTGCTGGGATTACAGACATAGGCCCAGATCTTAAACTGTAACCTCTTTTAAGATGCCTTCCTTGATACATCTCTTTCCCTACCCTTAAAATAGTGCTAATTCTTGTCTTCTCTGAGCTCCCATGATATTCTGGACATATCTGTAACAATATATGTCACATTGTATTACAATTACTTATTGACATTTCTGTTTCAATTAAAGAAATGTATTGGGCAAGTTATCTTCTTTGTGCCAGAAACTGTACTAAGTATGATGTAATAAAAATTGAATTCAACAAACATTTTATGCTTGATACGGTGGCACATGCTAGTCATCCCAGCTACTCAAGAAGCTAAGGTGGGAAGACCATATGAGCCCAGAAGTTCAAGGCCAGCCTGGGTAACATAGTGAGACCCATATCTTAGAAGAACAAAGCAAAACAAAACAAACATTTCAAAGTGTCCACTATGAACAAGGGACTGTACTACTCACTAACACCTCACAGATTTCACAGTTGAATGGGGACAAAGGAAAATAAAAAAAAGTTGCAATACTCTGTGGCATCGGTAATAATAAAGATATGTGCCAGGTACATGGGAAGCCTCAAAGAGGGCAGGCAGCTCTGCAGGGGGGAGAGGTAATGAGGGCTTCACAGGGCAGAAGATTAGGAGGTGGGGCTTGAAGGAAGAGCAGAGGTTCCCAGACAGACTGTGGATGGGTGGGGATGGAAGGAGGGAGGAGGGCATCTCAAGGAGAGGGAACAGCATATGCATGAGGACTGAGTGAGCATGGTGCCTTCCTGGAGCTGCAGGAAAATACACAGAGCTAAATCTTGCCAGAGGAGGCTGAAGATGGGGAGGACATGGGGAGAAATGAACCTTGGTGGAAGGCAGGAGCCACCCCTTTCCATGCCCATGTAAAGAGCCTAAGCAATCTGGAGTGCAAGGGGGACCCACTGAGGGCTTTAGAGGCAGGAAGGTGGCGGGTGTTTTAGGAAGTTCATTCTGGCAGAAATGGATGATGGGATGGATAGCTGGGAGGACAGACTGGAGACAAGGAGGCATGGAACTGCAGTGAGAGATTGTGAAGTCCTGGTGTTAATATAAGGTAGTGCAGACATGTAGGCAGAGAAGAAGCTGGGTAAAATATGTTAAGGAAGTGAAAAGAGTAGCCTGGAGGAAAGACAGAGTGTGGCAGAGCATGGACAGCTTTGAGATCGAGCAGGTGTGGCTCCATCACTTACTAAACACATGACCTCAGGAAAGGTACTTGATACAAATTTCAGTCTTCACTGATAATAGTGGGCTAATAATACCTCTCTTGCAGTCCTGTTGTGCAAATTAAATGAGATAATGTATATAAAAATCCAGCGCACTATAGGCACTGAGTCCTTGGAGGCAATGATTATTAAGGACAGGATTTAATAATAGACCAGATGTGGAGATGAATGAGAAGGAGGAGCCCAGGAACGGCCGAGGATGGAGGGTGGAGTCCTTTACTCATCAAGGTTGGGGATGGGGAAAGAAAGGCAAACTTACTTGATAAGGTGGGGTTGGCACATGAGGAGTCCCAGGTTCTGTGGAATGTTCTAATGAACGTGTTCATGAAGCACTGGGCTATACATGAGGTCAGGGGAGGGGAACAGGCAGCTCAGGGCACTGTGAGCAGTTGAAGCCATGGGATTGGATAAGGGTTCTCAGGCAGCGCTTGTGAACAGAGCAGGGAGCAGGGCAAGGACACAACCCCGGGACACCCTGCATCCACGGAGCAGAGAGAGATAGTGGAAGAAAGTCCAGCCAAGGATAGCGAGCAGGTTGGGCCCACACAGCAGCTGCTACCAGAGCCACGCAATGGGCCGTGGTCAGTAGCATCAAATACTGCCAACATGTCAAGTGAAACAGGGACCACAAAGTGTACATTGGAGTCGTTGTTTAGAGGATCACTGGTGACCTTCACAGACCACTTTTGGTGGAGTGGAAGGGAGGGAACCATCTGGCATGGGGTTAAAGTGAAAATGGAAGAGGAGGAAATGTTCGTCATCACAAATTTCAAGAAGCTTGGCTGTGAAGTAGGTAAGGTGACAGCTGTTGGGGGAAGTGGGACTGAAGGGTGAATTTGTTTTGGGAATGGGAGGTATACATATGAGATACAGGAGTCAGAATGGAGGGGAGATGAGAGATGACAGGGCTGGTGAGATCCTGAGGAGCTAGGAGGAGGTGGGGGCTAGAGCACAGTTAGAATGGGAAGAAGACACAGTCAGATGTCATAGGACAGATAAGAGGCCGTCACAGTAAACTCTGCCACAGACTTGCATGACGAGTGACTTATTCTGCTGGGGGTGTGAATGAGAAGAGGGCATCATGGTTTGGGTAGGGATTCACAAGGATGACAGGGAATCTATTCCATGGGTGAAAAAACTGGATACCGTGGATTGGAGGAAGAGGGAATACGGAGCCTGAGAAGGGCAAGTGTAATTGGGCATAATGATTATCTTCAATCATAGGAACGACCGTTTTTGGACAAGGACTTAAGCAGATTGATTTTGTATGGCTTTGAGGCAAAAGCAGAGCCAATGGGTGGAAGTCAGAAGGACACAGATTCCAGTGCCATATAAGGCAGAGATTTCAAACACTGGTTGGAAAGAGACTGCTGGTCACTGGAGGTGAGTCCATGGTCACCAGAGCTCCACTTGGCACGGAAGTTGTGGAAGGGATTTCAGCCCACGATGTGAGGGTGGACCTCTGAGGCCCTTCCCTTCCCAGCTCCCAGACTGGGAGATTCCCTGGTGTGCTGGGGTCTGGCAGCCAGACTGGCAGGCTCCTGTGACTGGGATTCTGGCCTAAGGGGGAAAACTCCCATTGACTCGCAACATAGTCACAGGAAGCAGTAACTTCTAAGCAAAAGTCCCAGGATAATGTGGCCATTCCTCAGTCACAGCTCTGACGGCAAGTCCCGGCCAGACAGAGAACACTCAGGAACAGCTTGGCTTTCCTCCTGATTTTCCCTGTTTGTCTGAGTTCCGGGGCAAGCACACCAAATGGCGCCAGAAATCTCAGTGCTGGGGAGGGGATGGTGGCTGACCTGCTGACCTCTCAACCTCCCAAAGGTCAGTGGCAACACAGAGGTTTTCCTCTAGGGCATGGCAACTCACTCCTCAACCTCCTGCTTACAAAGCCCATGCACTTTTCTTGGCCACCAACCCACTGGCTGGCTTGGGGGCTTCAGCATTTATGTCAGCCCATATTTGTACTTAGATTGTGCATATCAGGTTGGCATGAGGCCACGGGTGTCCTCCATGAAGGTTCTTTGATTAATGAGGCCCGTTCTGAGTGTTCTCTTCAGTTGCTAGCACTTTCCTGGGAATAAGGTCATGACTTTTAAAGTCCAAGTAAATGTCCCAGATCTTTTGACCACCTTATGCCCTTTATCAACCTTGATCAACACTGCAGGCAAGGCCATTGGCTGCGTACACATTAAATCTATGCAAACCCAGCAGTAATTATTTGGGAATTTCCCTTGTAGTTTATAAATTCCTTGACAGCAAAGTCTATTTCTGACTTCTTGCCATATTCAATAAATGAATTAATAAATGGATAGATGAATAAATAGGAAAACAAATAACTGAATGTGGTCTTAAACTATTTTTCTGGTGACTTTATGTGTCCATGTTATAATCACAGGGAAAACTGAATTCTTCAGGACAAGTCTTTTCTTTGTTGATATAGTTTGGATTTGTGTTGCCAGCCAAATCTCATATTGAAATGTAATTCCCAATGTTGGAGGTGGGGCCTGGTGGGAAGTGATTGGATCATGGGGGAGGAGTTCTCATGAATGGTTTAGCACCATCCCTCTGGGTACTGTCCTGGTGATAGTGAGTTGTCATGAGGTCTGGTTGTTTAAAAGTGCGTAGTACCTCCCCTTTTGCTCTCCTGTTCCTGTTTTTTTTTTTTTGTTAATATTATTATACTTTAAGTTTTAGGGTACATGTGCACAATGTGCAGGTTAGTTACATATGTATACATGTGCCATGCTGGTGTGCTGCACCCATTAACTCGTCATTTAGCATTAGGTATATCTCCTAATGCTATCCCTCCCCCCTCCCCCCACCCCACAACAGTCCCCAGAGTGTGATGTTCCCCTTCCTGTGTCCATGTGTTCTCATTGTTCAATTCCCATCTATGAGTGAGAACATGCGGTGTTTGGTTTTTTGTTCCTGTTCCTGTTTTCGCCATGTGATATACCTTCTCCCGCTTTGCCTTCTGCCATGATTGTAAGCTTCCTGAGGCCTCCCTAGAAGCTGAGCAGATGTTGGCACCATGCTTCCTGTAAAGCCTGCAGAACCATGAGCTAATTACACCTCTTTTCTTTGTAAATTACCCAGTCTCAGGTATTTCTTTATAACAATGTGAGAAGGAACTAATACATTTGTATTGGCCACATTGTGGGGTACAGGGAAGGCACATGATAAATATAGCCTGAATGAAAATTTGGAGGAAATTTCATGAATTACGTGAAGGAGGGCACATAAATGGATAAGTTTTCCTTAATTTCCCACAGCTTTTCTCATTATCTGGCCTTGGGGAAATAATTTTCTCTTTGGGTCTCAGTTTCCGCATCTAAAAAGTGAGGAAATTGGATCAAATGAGTGGGTTGTTTCTTGCTCAGATATTCCAAGAATGCAAGATTAAAGTCCTAGGCTGGATCCAGTGGGAAAATGAGAATTCTAAGATACAGACTGAACCACAGAAGGCATTCCTAATATTCAGTATATATATACACGGTGTATATATATATATACATACATACATATATATACACTGAGCAGTGACCCTCTATGCTGAGAGGGACTCGGAGTGTGAACACCCCTGTGAAACATTGCAATTAGGGCTTGGACCTCACAGCTTTTCACAATCTTTTAAAATTAAATTAAAGTCCTCAAACTTCCTTTGTAGTCTGGATGCTACATGCCTAGGGGTTTTTCTTTGCGTACGTTGTGTTAAAACCAACAGGAGAAGCTTGGAGCTACAGAACCTCAGCTAAGCTTTTGGCAGGAAGCTCACTTCTAACATCCTGTCTTGTACAGACCTCCACACTTGACCTTGCCTGCTGTGGACCTATCTGCGGGCCTGAATGATGAGATGGAAACAGCCCTGAAAATGAAAGGACATTCAAGGCTGGGGAAAGAGCAAGCACGAAGGCTCTGCTGCTGTAACAAAGACAACACACTTAAGGAGCGGCAGGAAGAGGGGTGGGAGTTGGAGCCATCAAAGGCATCCTTCCAGCTCTGAGGGCAAAGTACAAGGCTTCTATATGTGGAGCCTCTGAATAGGTCAGTATCAGTGGGTGATCTCAGAGCAATTTTGCAGCTTTCTCTTGGACAAGCTTCTGTTTCTCACTTCTATACGGAGAAATGTGTCTCATGAAAAGATGTTTGGTTACTTGAGGGGGCGACTCACTCTGAGTGGTGAGTTTGAAAGGCCCAAGTAACACTCAGCTTCAAACAGCTGCAAAAAAATATAAGAACACCTCGCCCTCAGGAACACACGGACCATACTGCTCCCCTCTATGTACACATGAATCTACACAACACCGTCCACTGGAGGAGGGAGAGCAAAACTGAATAGGTGTGTGTTGGGGGTGGGGATGAAGACCAAGCATTTACTAATTGCACACACCAGGGATCTGAAATGGAAATGGATCACACCTAGGGCTATTTCAGTTTTGTTTTTGTTTTTTCCTTCCTAGGTTTAGCACTGGGGAAGAGAGGAAAAGTAATATTGGAATGAAGGGGAGGGATGGGTGAGGGACTGTGGACAGCAGTGGTGGACATGTGAATGGATATATTAACTCAAACATGAATGCATGAATGTGGGCACAGTGAAGCACTGCCTAAAGGAGAATGGCTTTGGAAACTGCCTAAATTAATAATAATAGCAAACATGATTTTTTTACTATCACTCAGGCATATGTTAAACATTTTACATGGGTGGCCTCATTTATCCATCATAAATACTCTGCCAGTCTTAAAAATGCATTTTAGAGAGGAGGAAACTGAGGCACAGATGAATTAAGTCACTCGTTGATAAGTGTTAATAAGTAGCTTGTTAAGAAGAGGTTGGAACTCAGGCAGTCTAGCTCTAGAATTCATGCTTTTAACAACTGCAGTTAGTGGGTAGGGTCTTAATTAGGGTCCCCTTTCTTAGATGAGGTACTTGTACTTTGTAAACTTCAGTTTCTTCATCTCCTAAAATAAAGCGAATAATCGTACCTACCTCATATGGTTGTTGTGAGAATTAGACAAGTTAATATTGTGTGAAGTGCTTGTATCAGTGTCTGCTTATGGTAAGCAATTAAATAAATAAGAGTTATTGTTATTATTGGTACTTATTCTTTGAGAGGAATCAGATCCCTGCTCCCTGCCACCATAAGACCCTTATATTCCTTCATCTCTTCTGCCATAATCTAAAAGTCTCAGGTCTGGGGATGATTTTATTCCTATTCTTGATACCAAGCGATAAAATCAGGCTGCTAAGAGAAAATGAAAAGGAAATAGCCAGCTAGTGTCATTGAATCATATCCCCAGGCAGTGAGTTTCTTCCAGCACATTTTGGCCTCAGTCCTGAGGCTGGACCTTAACTAGTGAACTGCAAACTCACTCAATTATGCAGTCTGCTTGGTGCAATGGAAGTGTAAAGGTCCTAGAGAGTTGGGTGCTAGTATGCATTTTGATACAGTCCCCTAGCCTGTGACCCAGGGCAGATTCCTCGCATACATAGGAGTTTGTCACCATGCAAAACCTGGCTCTTGTTCTGCTGAGAACATGGAGGAGCTGGACTGTCAATAATGAGCCTTATCAGGCTGAAACCGGGAAACTGTTCTGCTTCTTCAGAGTCAAGACAAGCCAGAATGAGTGCCAACTTTCCTTCCTCTGTGCTTCCTCAGATGTGGTCAGAGTCATAGCCTTCAGTCTATTCTAATTGGTAGCTAGCCTGGTGTGGACTTTTGACCACCCACCAATCAACCAACTCCCACCCTCACCATTTACTCCACGAGTAAAGCCACGCTTCCTAGGAACTACCACTGGTAGAGATGTTATTGAGTCATAGGACCTGAGATAGGAATGATCTATAAAGGCCATCCACGCCGGTTCTTGAACCCTTCTACAACAGTCCAGACACATCTTTGCCCAATCTCTCCTCTGACAATGAAAGCCTAAATACCAAAAAAAAAAAAAAAAAAAAAAAAAAAAAGAGTTTAAAGAAAAGCAATAGGCCATTTTAGAAGAGATGTCACAGTGCAGTGCGTGATTAATTAGCAAATGAATTCTACAGCCAGTAAGATTACGGTCAGGGCAAGAGTATCAGGCCAGGCTGGTCAGAGTAGATTTCCTTAGGGAAGGCAGAATTTGAATTGGGGCATTGTTATGGGTTCTGCCTCTAATCTCTTCCCACATCTTGTCAATTTTAATACAATACTTTTTTGTTGCTCAAGAACCTACCATGGCTTCCTATTGCTCACTACATCAAGTCCCAAATAAGGTATTTTGTGGATTGGTAATTTTCAAACATTTTTAGCAGAATAATTCTTTAATAAAATATTGAGCAGAAACCAGATATAGAAGGCAATGAAAAACAATAAAGTGTTTCCTCAAATGGTTTAAATTTTTTATGGTTGGTGGAAAGTATTTCATTTTTAGCACTCCTGATATGCTTCTTTGGAGTCCTGAGGCCCAAGGAAGCTTGGTTTAAAAACCACTGGATTAGATGACTGTAGCCCCTTCCACTTTTGAACTCTAAGAATCATGACTTTCTGCCTGGATTTCAAGGCCTATCTTAGTGTGATGGTTAATTTTAGGTGTCAACTTGGCTGGTTTAGGGGATACTCAGATAGCTGGTAAAGCATTATTTCTGGGTATGTTTGTGACGGTGTTTCTGGAAGAGACTGGTATTTGTATTAGTGAATTGAATAAGGAAGATCCACCCTCACCCAATATGGGCAGGCACCATCCAATTGGTTGATGGCTCAGATAGAACAAAAAGGCAGAGGAAGGGTGAATTCGTTCTCTCTTCTGAATTTGGAACACCCATCTTCTCCGGCCCTTGGGCATCAGAACTCCAGGCTTTTTGGCTTTCTGACTCCAGGATGTGCACCAATGGCCCCACTTTGGATTTATACTGAGCTATGCCACCAGCTTCCCTGGTTCTCCAGCTTGCAGACACCATATCATGGGATTTCATTACCTCCATAATCATGTTAGCCAATTCTCATTAATAAATCCGCTCTCATCTATCTAAATACCTAATATCCTATTGGTTCTGTTACTCTGGAGAAACCTAAGTAATAGATGTAGCCAGCACCATTCTTATTTATCCTTATTTAAAATCACTAAACATTCATCTTTAGTTGGGCCATTCTTCTAGATACTCATTGCCTTCCCTGCATATTCATTGCTTTTCCTGTGTTCTTGCTTTTCTCATGATGTACCTTCTATATGGAACATCATTTTTTCTCCTGCTGCTTACTTGAATTCGGTCCTAAATTTGTACAACTTCTATTTCTTCCCAGTCATCCCTGATTGCCCCTTTCTCTGAATTTCCATTGAACTGAGGGTCAACACCAAATAGTTGGGTACTGAAGTCTTCCCTAATTATTTTCTATTCAAAAATGTCTTCTTGGAAGGACTGTAAGGTTGTTGAGGACACAGCTGATGTCTTTTTTTTTTTCTTTTTTTTTTTTTGAGATGGAGTTTCACTCTGTCGCCCAGGCTGGAGTGCAGTGGTCCCATCTCGGCTCACTGCAACCTCCACCTCCTGGGTTCAAGCAATTCTCATGCCTTAGCCTCCTGAGTAGCTGAGATTACAGGTGTGTGCCACCATACCTGGCCAATTTTTTTTTGTATTTTCGGTAGAGATGGGGTTTCGCCATGTTGGCCAGGCTGGTCTTGAACTCCTGACCTCAAGTGATCCACCTGGCTTGGCCTCCCAAATTGCTGGGATTGTAGGAATGAGCCACTGCGCCTGGCCTAGCTGATGTCTTTTATTTCTTTTGAATCTCATTACAATGCCTAGTAGAATGTTGGATATGTAGTCATTATTCAGAAGCACTGGAAATGCATGATCAGATGCATGCTTTGTTAGTGCTGCTTCAAGCTTCTATGATGAGTTTTCTCACCTCAGTTATGAAAATAAAGCTCACTTCCCAGAGTTCTGGTTGCAGTACCTACTGTTTCTATCTCTTTGCTGGCAAAATGTATTCCCTCGTGGGATAAGTATACCCTCTCCAGTTTGAAGAGTCAAATTCCCAAATAGGCATATTTTTTGGGAAGGTGATATCATTTTGTGTACTTTCACAGGAAGCCCTTTAGAAGAAATTCCCCAAACAAGGCAGTCACCACTGTCTTTACCTAACTAATGAATTTGCCATCTCCCTCTTCCAAGCTCACTGTCCAGAAACTTCCCAAGCAGGCAGTTCCACTGTCATGAAGTCAAGGCATTTTGTGGGGAATCAGGCCCAACATGTGCCTGCTTGTGGGGAAAGGCAGGCCTGATTCTTGCCCATGATGTGTCTTCAGGGCTGGGGTACCCAGATGTGTGAGTGCTTTCCCCACATGTAGAAATGCAATTATTCCCCGCATGAAAGCAGCTGAAGTTCCTCAGGGCAAACGGGATTCCAGCAGAAACAATGGGCACAGCTCTGCTTGGGAAGTTTCCAGACTAAAAGGAAGCTGCCAGAGCTGTAGGTGTATTGCAAGGTAGACCTCCATGGCAGGGTGAGCCCAGAGAACACACTGGGTCTTTCCTAATGTAGGTCCCTGTTGATAAAACTGGGAAGTCTCTGTGTATGGGTCCTTACACCCTCACCTTGGGCTTCAGTCTGACTCTGAAAGTGGGAGGAACTGGGGCCGCACAAGTTGCCTCTTCTGGGGATGTGGTCCATTAGTTTCTCTTTTTATTTTATTTTATTTTTTAAGAGACAGGGTCTCATTCTGTTGCCTAGGCTGGAGTGCAGTGATACCATCATAGCTCACTGCAGCTTCGAACCCCTGGGCTTAAGTGATCCTTTTGCTTCAGCTTTCTAAGTAGCTGGCAATAAAAGCGAGTGCCACCACACCCAGCTGATTTTTTTTTTTTTTTTGAGAGACAGGTGTGTCACTGTGTTGCCTGGGCTGGTCTTGAACTCCTGGCCTCAAATAATCCTCCCACCTTGGCCTCCGAAAGTGCTGAGATTACAGGTGTGAGCCACTGTGCTCAGCCGAAGAGTTTCTCAAATTTCAGTCTTTGCACAGCTCTATCAGAACCATTAGGACGGCTTCAAAAATACAGATGTCCAGGTCTCAACCCAGGCCTTCTGTGGCATAGGAGCCTGAAGTCTGTATTCTTGACAAGTTTCCTTGATGACTCAGAAGCAAAGCCAGATTTAGGAACCATAGGTCAGTATTAGCATGCCTACTTTTATTAGACCCACTGCTTTGCTCCAGAGTGTATTGGGAGTGGGTGTGGGGGTGGAGTGTACCCAAGAGAGCATATTCCTGCATGTTTTTGTAACTCAGAAGAAGCAGCTGCAGCTTCATGTGGACTAAAATAGAGGCCTACTTTAGCTCTTGAAATATCCTGAACACCTGGAGAAAAATAACCCAGAGGCTCCTTTAGCCTTGGAGTTGCTATTTAGTTGTGGGAGTTGCAGGATCAGCTGGCATGAGTGCTCACAGAGTCACAGATGCTTAGGTCACAAGGCTCCTCACAGCTCCAAAGGGGGCAAAGGATAGCACACTGCTGCCACCCCTTATTCCCTGCTCAGGGCAGACGTTGCAAATCAACCATGACGCTCATCCCTGTTGAACCCAGAGAGGTTCAGAGTCCTAAGCAATCAGAGCTGGCACAAGGAATGAAACCTTTTACCCTCCTTGCCATTCTTACCAACAATATCCTAGTCTAGTCCTAAAATTTGTTGAGCACTTTGACTTGCAGTTACCCATAGGACACAGTTCAGAAAACCATGGTGAGTCATATTCTCTTCTCTTCTCTTTGGGCAAACTCAATCATTCCCTTGATATTAATACTGTCTAGGGGTTGGCAACTCCCAACTTTATGTTTCTGCCCCAGAACTCTTCTTGAGCTCCAGACTTACACAGACACTTAGAGGCTAAGGAAGTGTAGAGTCTCAGGTTATCTAAACTTCAATAGATACATATGAAATGTTTTTGACTATGTAGCTCTTTGAGAGGAGGACTGTTTATTTCTCTGTGTATTACTTACTATGCCTGGCTCAGTGTCTGGTGTACAGCAGGTACTAGGTAGACATGCTTATTGATTTTATATACCATTCCCCTGCTTATCTGTGTAACTGAGTTATTCTTTTCTCACGCCTTCCTATAGTGAGGGCTGCCCCATTCCTCATCCCACCCAGGCTAGATGGGGTGTGGCAGTCTCTGACATTGGTGGCCCCCAATGCACCATGCCTCCTAGTATTTATTTTCTTGTATAACCTCCTCCCTTGGAATCTAGTATGGACCTGTGATTTGCTTCAACCAGTATAATGTAGTGGAAGTTAGACTGTGCCAGTTCCAGGTCTCATCCTTAAGAAGGCCTGGCAGCTTCCACTCTTGTGTTCTTAGGAGCCCTAGACTATCATGTAAAAAGTTCAGCTATCCTGTGAAGAGAAGAGGCCACGTGAAGAAGGAGAGACCCTAAGACTCAATGGAAAGACAGAGGAGCCCAACCTTTCCAGTGTCCCAGCTGAACCTGCTCCCAGCTAGTTAGCCAGCTGAAAGCAGCCATATGTGTGACCATTGGCAAGACCAGGAGAAGAACCACTCCAGCTGAGTCAGTTCAGCTTCCAAGAATGAAGAGCAAATAAAATGTTAAGCCACTAAGATTTGGGATGGTTTTTTACACAGCAAAAGAAACAGATGTGTTCCTTGACACCACAGATCAAGAGGCAAGTGAACAGTCTTGGAATCTTATCTCCTTGTTTTTAGCTTTAACTTTGGTGCTCTGCTCTGCACAAAGGCCCGACAAGTAACAATTCCTTTGATCCCTGTAAATCTGATCAGGGCACAGTAGAGACATCTAGTCATTTTGACGGCACATATATTTGAACAGAAACCTTTAGGGTAGCCCTCCAAATGTAAAGGTAGAAACAAGTGGGATGAGTAGCAGAGGAGAGATGGAATGGGAGGAGTCACATTTAGGTTGAAGTGACACAGAGAATGAATGCTGGAGCAAGCGGGGTTGGCTCCGGAAGGACAGGGGCTCACATCAAGTGTGGAAGGTAACATTAAGGAGTGGGCCTGTGGTAACTGGCTCCAGATATCAGAGAGGCCCAGGGCTGTCTGAATTTCTCTGAAAACTAGAAGTTTCTACAAAGAACACTAATAGTGAAATTGTGACTTCCAATATGGTGTGTATCTCAGGGATTATATGTGTGTGTGTGTGATTATGGTGAGGGGAAAGAGAGAGAGAGAATGAATGAATGAATGCACAGAGACAAAAAAATGGAGAGACTTAAAAAAAAAGAATTTTTCCTAGAGCTAAAAAGTAGATGACTTTTTAAAAAGGTTTATTGATTAGTTCCCTTCTTTAACACTCTCATCTAAGCAGCTTAAGAATCCCTGTATTTAGGGTTTGGGAACTAGGGAAGAAGCGGGTAGTTTCCTTTCCTGGCCTGCCTAAAGGCCAAAGCTGCTGCTGACATCAAGCTTCTGTCCAGCCCAGGCCAATTATCAGACAGAGCTAGGGCTCCAGGTGCAAACTCAGAACACAGTCAATTCCCATCCATGCTACTGTAAGTAACAGAAATGAAAAATGTGAATGGAAACCATCAGGGAAAACTCGTGACAGCAGGAGGTGGTGCTCGGGTACAATGCACCCATCCACTGCATGACAGGGAAAGAGCGGGAAGAGTGGGGCAATAAGTCCTTGCCATCAGTCTTTGTCTCAGCTTTGAGAAGGACACTCCCAGCTGTCTGTTGCTGTGGTTCACAGACTTAAATGGAGATTCCTTCTGTCCTGGCAGGTTCTCCTCAGTGGCCAAGCTCCACGACAGGAACTGAGCCATAGTAAGTTTATTTCAGGCCAAAAAATCTTAACATACATCCCTATTAGTGGGTAGGGGTAGGAAGGTGGAACTTTTTATTAGCAGGATGTTTGGACAGAGACGAGGATGTTGAAAGCAGGAGTCAACATTTCCCAAGGTTCTGTCTTAAAATACATTGTGTTTGACTTTGGAACTCCTGACTCACCCCCAGGCCGGGCATTCTGTCTTGGAGCTACTGTATTCCCAAGAGTGCTTGGGGAGACCAGCTCAATCCCCACCTACAGTATCCACAGAAACATCTGCTATAGCTTACTAGAAAGTCAAAACAACCAACCATCAATCCATCATCTTTTCTGTTTAATGACACATTCCTGTTGGCTGACACATGCCACTCCCCAAGGATCCCCCCCGCTGGACTGCCTGTGTGTGTCTGTAAAACTGTAAACTGATTTTGATGATAGTTTGAACAGCTTCTTACATCCTAGTTTATTTAACCTTCTCACACGAATAGCAATACTTTTCTTTGGGGATTCACAGAATGATTACTGACTCATTAGATAAGCAGTGAGCCCTGGAAACAGGAAGCAAAAAGTGGGCTTTCAAAGCCAATTTCTTTCCCTTCTCTTTTCATCCACAGGTGACACAGCATCGTAGAAAGAGTCTGTACTTGGAGTCAGTAGTCCTGGGTTCAGCTTGTAGTCCTGACAGGTACTGTGTGACCTGAGATAGCTAACTTGGCCTCTCTGAGTCTCAGTTTTCTCTTGCATAAAATGGGAATAATAATACCTATCCGGTTGGCTACAGAGGATTTTTTTTAAGAGGTTAGAATAGAATACTGGGGTGGGAAGGCAGCCTAAAGAACATCTGATGCTTGAATTCCTTCCTATAATATCACCACAAATAAGCCATGCAACCTATCCTTGAACTCTTTCTGTGACAGGGAACTCATTCCCACAGACAGTCCAGTGCAATGTGAGACAGCTCTGATTTATTTTGAGCTGAAAAGTGCTTCCTTTAGCATTCCACCAATTGGTTCTTTTCCATGTAGATACAAACAAGTCCAATTCTCTTCTGAAAGAAGAGCTTTTAGAATCTGGAGGTACTAGCATGTCCCTGACATAGACAGAGCAGTCTCTGAGTCTTCTTTCTACCAGGCTCAGCTTTTGGTTCTCTTCACTATCGTGGTTATTGCACTCCAAAGGCACTTTAGGTAATTTTTAACCCTCAGTGTAGCTTCTCTAGCACTGGATGTGGTATTCAGGGTTTCTGAAATGGAGATAATGAATTGTGACATTCACCTCCCTTGTCCTAGATGCTATGCCTCTATTAATGCAGCTGACCCTTGAATTTGCTTTATTTAGTGGCCACATCCCAATAGCAGCCCTTCCTCCATAATCTTAGCTGCAAACATCTAACTTTCTGATCACCACCTCCTTTCTTTCCAGCTTATTCCACCTACTATCCAACTCAACAGTTTCTAAACCTCACCAGGACTTACTATCCATTGATCACCCTTTCACTGTCCCTTGTCCCTCCCCTCTACCACATCCTCCCATTCTCTCCCCTTTTACCAAGCCTAGAGCTCATGATACAATTATAACCATTCCCTTGAATAGACTCTCAACTCCTTGCCCTTTCCCGTTTTCTCTTACCTGGCAAAATCCCCAACCCTGATTACACCCTGCTCTCTTCATCTTCCTGCCTTTGGACCCAGACAGTTGAACCTGGCTCGAGGAAGCAGGAAACAGGTTAACCAGCTTAAGTTAAATTCATAAACAGTAACCCCAAGGGGGCCCAGAGAGCTGCCCGGTGATCGTGATCCAGCTTCCCAGTCTGCACATTCTCCCACTCTCCTAGATAACTAGGTCCCACTTCCTCTATCCTTAAACCTCCCCATCCTCACTCTATGCTGATTCCTTGTCTTCCAGCAGATGGGACTCCCCCTTGCTCCCACCACCACATCTACCCACCTGCCCCATCAGTGCCCAGTACTCTGCCTTCTCTTTCTCCCTGTGGATGATTTTCTATGCTCCAAGACTAAGCTCTTCAGGTGTGCACTGGATCCTTTTTCCTGCTTGCTTACTCAGGGACTTTTTCCCCCCATCCTACAGTCCATCATTCATTTCGTCTTTTGACAGGATCATTTCCACCTTATATAACCACAGTATTATTTTGCTCTCATCTTAAAAACAAAACACAACACCAACAAAACTCTTTTCTTATCTCCAGATAAGAAAACCAGATAAGCAGACTCAGAAAAGTTTAGTAACCTGCCCAAGGTCCCATATCTGAAAAGTGGAGGGGTCAAAGGTCAAATTACAGTTTGCCCACTCCTAAAGCCCACCCTGATGAGACTTTGTGCAGAGTTTGTGGGATCCAGCCCGCTGTTCTGGTTGGAGAAGCTGAGCTTGGGCAAGGGAGCACTTTGCCAAGGATGGGCAGGCCATCTCTGCCAAACCTGTGCAATCTTGGGGCAGGAAGAAGGCTGGAGATTTGCAAGTGAGAGGGGAACATGCTTTGTCTTCAGAGGCCCACTGAGCTGCTGAAACTCTGGCTTGATGAGCTTTTCTCTCAGAGTAAACATGGGTGTGTGAGGGCTGTCATCAGGCCTCCATCCCAGCGGCACGTCGGCCACAGCAATGTGAGCGGGTGGCCATGATGGCAGACAGATGGGGCAGGCAAGTGGGGTGGACGCTGCCAGTACTGTGAAGCTTCCCCAGTGAAGAGATGACACCTCATAAATCTTGCAGGCCCAGAGCCTGTGTGGTCTGCCACAGTGCCTCATTAACACTTCCTTGTTCTCACATAGAGGTGGAAAATAACCAAATGTGACAAGCTGCCTTCTAAAACCATTTCATCAGAAGGGCACACATCTTTCCTCCATCACTTGCAACATCCCTAATTGTGCTGAGAACCCTAAACAGCTCAGGCCAAGGGGGTTTTTCTCCGGGGAGAATGATACTTAACTACCTCCAGATCACAGCCTTCAGCCATCAACCCTCTCATTCCCTACCCTCACTGCTCCCAGAGATTTTCTCAGAGAATGAGCCCATTCTCTGAGAGAATGAGCCCAATTGGACACCATTTGGTGTCCAGTCTTACCACTCCAAGGGGTCAAGTTGGAATTTTCAGAATACCTGGAAAAGCATGCATCTACTGCCTTTGCTTTGTGTATCGGCCAAAACCAGTGTTGACTTTAGTCACAGCATCTCTTAAAAGTCCTCTTTCAAAAGGGACAGACTGGTCCACTTACTTGTCTGTCACAGCCTGCATGAACTCATCCAGCAAGTCATCGTATGCCTTCCCGCACACACGCTGGTGTTTCAAGCCGATGTACAGTGGGTCTCTGAGCAGCTCCTGGAACAGACAGCACCCATTGACTGAGCCTACTCCCGGTGTTCCTGTTTTTTTTTTTTTCCAACAAGTATCCAGGATTATTGGGAAGAACCAGAAGGTGGGAGGAGAGGGGGGAGTAGGAAGCTAACTGTATCCCCCCCGCCCAGATGTCATTTCTGAAAGGGTCTGGAGGCTAAGCCAGTGATTGAGGGTGGACTCTCAGATGGTCCTCATTTTGGAAACCAAGAATGCTTTCAACCAGGCAAGCCTCTTTCAGACACAGTCTTTCAACCTCCGTCTGCAGGCTTTAGGGTTATTTCAGGATTTCCCAACAGTGGCATTACTGACATTTTGGCTGGGATAATTCTTTAACATGAGGCCTGATGTACACACTGTAGGATATTTATCAGCAGCTCTGGCCTCTAGCCACTAGATGCGAGTAACACTCACAGTTGTGGCCATCAAAAATGACTTCAAGGCCTGATGTGGTGGCTCACGCCTGTAATCTCAGCACTTTGGGAGGCCAAGGTGGAAGGTTCTCTTGAGCCCAGGAGTTTGAGGCTGTCCTAGCCAACCCAATGAGACCCCATCTCTACAAAAAAATTTTAAAAATTAGCTGGGCATGGTGTTGTGTGTCTTTGGTCCCAGATGCTCAGGAGGCTGCAGCAGGAGGCTCACTTGACCTTGGGAGGCCAAGGCTGCAGTGAGCCATGATTGCGCCACTGCACTCTAGCCTGGGCAGCAGAATGAGACCCTGTCTCAAAAAAAAAGAAGAAAAAATGAATGTCTTGAGATATTGCCAAAGGTCTTCTTAGGGACAAAACTGTCACAGGTTGAGAACCACTGTAGCTGACTTTAGGCAGAATCTTCATTGAAGTATTGGGTCGCATCCAGAGTCCCTGGTCTGGACTCATGTTAGAAAACCAACCCACCCTCCTTTCCTTTCCATTCCTCTCTTTTCCTCTCCCTTCCTCTCTTCCTTACTTCTCTCCCTCCCTCCTTAAAATCTTACTGAATACCTACCATGTGCCTCACATTGTGCTGGGCCCTGGGGATACAAGCATAGAGTGAAATAACCAGGAATTTCAGTTCAAGAGAGATGCTCACCTTAACACCTAGCCTGTGTTCAGGGCCCCTCCACCCCACCTCCTGAAGCTCCTTCCATCACAGCAGCCATATGCTATTGGGTTATCTGTGTCTGCATTGGTGTGAATGACCACTCCCGCTGGCCGACTTTCCACGTCTTCCATTCCTGCCACCCCTATACAGAGTCAGTGGACTCATTCATGCATGACACATTTATTTCTCATGTACTATTGCTGACACTGGGCCCAGTGGGGGATTTGTAGAGGAGCAAGGAGTGATTGTTGCCTTCTAGGTGCTGACAAGTGGCTGCTGAGTAAATAGACACATTCTACTGCAGGGCAGAGTGATGCTGGTTTGGAACAAAGTGTGGCATGTGGAGGCACAGTGATGAGTGAAGAAATTCCCTTTGGGGGGCATATTGGGATTGTGTCATGGAGAAAATAGTCAGGTAGGAAGAGACAGGCAGATTTCAGCAGGTGGGCCTCCAGGCTGAGAAGTCAGCACAAGGAAAGGTTGAGGGCTGGAGGCAGGAGGAGGAAATACCTGGTGTATTTGGGAAATGGGAGGTAATTCCATGGGTTAGTTTCCTGGAATTATCTACTTTTTTGTCTAACTCACCAAAAATATAAGTTCCTAGAGAACAAGGTTTTGTGTTGTCTTCATCTCCATCTGAACTGCTGCTGCAGGACACAAAGATAAGGACCAGTGGGCCTACACTCCAACCCTCGGGGGCTTATAATCAAGTCTCACCTCCACGACAGCGAGCTGTGTGACTTTGGGCGAGTCATGGAGCCTCTTGAAGGCTTCTTCTCCTCTATCAAGTGGGGATAAAATAGGGGCTGCCTGGGGATGATTGTGACGATCAAGAGGAAAAATATATATGAAAGAGCTTGGTGAATTATAACATATGCTGTAAAACAGTGGTAGCAGTTTTGGCTTTCACAGTGCCTCCAATGTGTCATGTACTGCCCTAAGTGCTTTACTTAACCCAATGAGGTTGTGTCAGCCATGGAGGTGTGTGGCTTAGAACTATCTTAAGGGAACCTGCTGAGGGAGGGCAATTGGTGGACAGCCTTCAGCCACCACACTCTCCCTGGATTGCTTAATGACTGAGCATGGAGGGGGTGTGGGGGAAACCATTCCTGCCCAACCGAGACTCTGCTGGGGCAGGAACTTCCCACTGGCCTGACTGACCTGGGGAGACACTCCCTGGGCTCTCTTACTCAGTCCTCACTCCCTCCTGCTCTCCTTTCACAGGTGTCTGACCTGTACTACAGTCTGAAGGCCTCACTCACCCCTAACTCCTCCCACCCCCTCCCCCTTTATTCTTCACAGGTGTCTCCCCAGTATCTCTCTCACACATCTATTTCTCAAAGGACCTGAGAGGTAGGTCTCATCGTTTCCCCCATTTTTTAAATGAGGCAACAAGACACAGAGAGGTGAAGCAGCCTTCTTAAGACCTTGGGCTTGTAAGTGCAGGAGTTAGGATTCAAAGCCGGGCTGTTGGGTCTAGAGTCTATGGTCTTAAGCACTCAGTCATGCTGCATGGGTGGCTCTTCTGCATACCAACAAGAATCAATTTTTCTTTTTAAGGACTCTGTTCTGGGTCCATACTGCTTTCATATCACTGTAGTAGGTGTGGGGGAGGGTGTAGTTTAAGGGACAGAAAAGAACAGGAATTATCTGTTAACCCTTCACCCCAAGTACTGGATACACATAAGATTTAAGTGCTAAGTGCTAAGTTTAGCACTTTGTCAAAGACACCACAGGTTTACATTTAGAAAGATGGTGGATCCTGGCCTCCTCTCTCACTCTCCTAATCCCCTGGATTGGACACCCTTGAAACTCTTTAGGATTCTTCACTGGTAGGGGTATGTGTGTGTGTGTGTCAGTGGGGGGGACCTAAAGGGTGAAAGTGGTGCATACATGGTGCCTACTCTTCCACATGCTACCTTCAAAGTGACCATCAAAAGCCACTTAGAAACATCAAACATCCAGAAAGAAGAAATGATAAATGATAGTAGAGTAACATGATGAATAGCTAGGCAGTAATTAAAATTGGTGGTTTTAAGACTTTGCAGTCACCTGGACAAATTTGTAAGAGACTATTTATAGTGGAAAAAGCAGGATACAAAATTACACAGATATCATAATTATAACTCTCTGAAACACACACATACAGAGCTTGGAAGGACATACATAAAAATGACTGAAAATAGTGTTACTCTTGGCATTGGCAGAAAACATTCACTTTGCCAGTTCTTACAAAGATTAAAAGGGTCCATGGTGAGTTATAATTTGGAATGTTGCCAAGTCACAGATTTGAATCTTAGTGCATCAGGCAGCATAGAGTGAATTTCTCAATCCTGCATATGCAGTTTCTGGGGTAAGTTAAGTTTCCCAGTGGCACTAAGGGATTTTTAGATTTTCAAAAAATTTCTCAGTATACTGCAGTAAAGATCAAAGGTCAACCATAATGACATACTGCTGAGATACAATGGTGACTATAAAAAGCTTTTAAAAAGTCCTTATATTTTGCTTTCATAATAAAATGTTCTAAGTCTCAGATACTTTAACCACAAAAAATGAAAAAAAGTTCCCATATGGATATGATGTTAAAAAATAGCTTCTTATGTTTGTATAGAGCTTTCAAGTGATTCACTCATTTGTTCCTTCTAATAGTCTGACTTCTTCTCATCTCATTTTAGAGGAAGTTGGAGTTCAAGGGTTTAAATAAACTGCCCAAGCTCACAGAGCCAGAAAGTAGCTACGCTGAAATTGAGCTTTGTCTGGGTCTCATGATGAAGCATCCTCTTCGTCCTATCACTTGATACTGTGGGGGCCAGGGAACCAGGGAGCTAAGGGGCAGCTCCTCACCCTCTGCCGGGTCCTCCTGGAAGAGGTCAGTAGTGGCTGGGAAGGTCCAGGCTCTTGACCTGCAGACCGGGCTGGGGAACGGGGAGAGCTGGAATGAGTTCAGAGGAAAGGCTGTGTCCACATCTCTAGTCAACTGGTTCTCCTTTAGCAGGAGTGGAAATGGCTTCTCTAAAACGGTAGTGGGCAGAGCTCCCATGGCTGACTTGGCACAACATGGAACAAGAAGCCCACATTCTGCTCTGTATCTGCCAACTGATTCAGATATAAGAATGCCTGCCAGCAAGGGGTGAGAGTAGTAACCTGCCTGGACCCCCTCCTTGCAGTCCTCCTCTGTCTGGACTTCTTCATAGGTGTTTAGAAGAGAAGATTTCAGCAGATAGTATTGCCAGATAAAATACAGGATGCCCAGTTAAATTTGAATTTCAGATAGGCAATAATTAAAAAGAAATGTTTAGAATTAAGTGTGACCCATGTATTACATGGAACACACTTATGCTAAAAAATGTTGAACTGCTTCTCTGAAATTTAAATGTCACTGGTGTCCTGTGTTTTTATTTGCTAAATCTGGTAACCCTATCAACAGAGGCAGAGGAATCTTCAAGTTTGGAGGCAATGTGCTGCAGGGGAAAGGACACTGCTGGACCTGGTGGCTATGGTCAGGATGCTCCCCTCTGAGCATCCTCAGTAGGGCCCAAAGGGGCTCTAGGCTTTCAAATCAGATAGACCTGGGTTTGAATTGAGGCTTTGTCACTTGACTAGCTCTGTGGCTTTGGGGAAGGTATTTAACTTTTCTCTGCTCTCTGTTAAATAGGGAATAATGATTTCTATCACACAATGCAAGCTCTTTGAGCTCCTCATTCATCCGCATCTCCCCAGCTAATTGTACAGTGATGGCACACATAAACCCTTGAGAAGCATTTAGTGATATGATTGCCAGAGTCCTGGGACTGGGCTAAGGAGATGCTGAATTAAAAATTAAGAAGGTCTTAGAAATCACTTGGTTCTGCTTCCTCCAAATGAGTTTTTGAAGGTTGGAAAGAATACATGAGCTGCCCAAAGTCACAAAACACATTTGTGGAAACAACAAGGCAGAAATCATGGTTTCTAGACCAGGACTCTTCCCAGGGTGGGGACAAGGCTTATTCACTTCCAAACTTTAGTGTTCAGTGGGTGCCTGGCACCTAAATATTGAGTGACTAAATCTTTCCCCTCTGTTAGATAGTTACTAAGTCCCCTTTGGAACCAAGTAAGTCAATGATTATAATTTTAGGTGAAGGCCTTTATTCAAAGTGGGTGAAGCAGAACTTTCTCCTCTGCCATGGGAGTTAGAGGGTTGAATGTGCTCTCTATGGCTGTTTGCCCAGCTCTGCCTCCCATAAGGTTTTTCTTGGAGACAAAATGTCATGGAAAAAGAAATGGTTTCCTCCTCTTCACTGCACATATCAGTGAGCACTGGATTTCAGCTGGAAGACGGATAAACCTCCTGGTTGAAAAAATATTTATATTGCATAGCAACAGGCATGCTGTGATGTTACTTAGGGAACCTGGGGGTCTGGGAGGTCATGGGATTGGGTTCACGCTGTGGGCACAGCATGCTTTCTCCTCACAGTGGCAGTCCCACCTACCACTCATTCCTTGGGAAGCTCAGCTAAGCCTGGCGTAAGCTACAAAGATCCTAGCAAGGACATCCTCATGGGTTACACGTGTATAGAGAGTGAGCTCTATGATGGCACCACGTGGTGAATGCTGAATAATGATAATCTTGCAAGGTAGAAGAAACCCTGCAATACCCAGCTTGGTTGTGAACTCCATGCTTCCTTGGCAATCCAGTAACATCCAAAGCACTATTTACCAGGCTCTGCTGATGATCTGCTCCCATGTTTGTTTCCCTAAGCAAACATGACTCCCCTCCCTCCACCCATTCTTCAGTTCCAGAAGAGCACACAGCATCTCCTTCTGAGGTGAATTCATCAAGGCTCAAGGCTTCTGTCAGGAGAAGATCTCCAAGACTCAGCAGGGTCATTTTAAAGCCAAGCCCCATCCCCCGGGATTCCCCCACCCTGCCTTAGCACAGGGTGGGATGAGCACTGGGTTTGGAGTCGAACCTTGGGGAAGCCCTTTCTGCTGTGAGCCTCTTTTCCCATGTAAAACAAGAGGGTTGAACGAGATGGTACTCAGGCCCCTTCTAACTTGAATAGTCTGTGACTGGCTGCGTGTGGATGAAACAAAATAAATCCAATCCACACGTAGCCATGATGGAAGGCTGAGCAGGTACTCCCTTCCCCTACCCCCTTGGAACTTAATCATGGGATGTCCCTTCTTCTTGGGATCATGGCTGCACATATTTATTTTTCCAAATCTCCTTGGTATCGGCAGGTAAAAGTGACGCAGAGTTTCAGGGCTGTGGACAGCAGATGTTTTCCTTCAACAGGAAACCTGGAGGGGTGTTGTCTTTGACTGTGATTAAAGCTCCTGTTGCCTCAGGAGTTTTTATAGAGACATACACACAGATGGTCAAGTTATTCTGACACTAAAAACCCTCACGACAGCATCCTCCCTGCGTGGACATGTGAGATAAAAGTGGTAAAAGGCCAAGCTTCCCTCTGTTACATCTCAGGCTTGCTCTGAGCAAAAGGTATGCCCTGGACTTCTGGGGGGAGTATCTTGCAAATGGATTCATTGAAAAAAAAAAAGAACTGTAGTTGGGAGATCACATAGTAAATCCATTTGCAAAGAGAAAAATCACCATCTTCCTAATGTTGGTCACTTTATAACTTTGAAAATTTTGTGTCCTGAGTTTCTTCAAGTGGGTCTGGAGGGGGCCCACCATTCCCTGGAGGGGAGGATGGTATAAACAGCATTGCTATCCTCTGTCTTGATCCTGAGTGTCCATGGGATCCTGCCTGTGTGAAACACTCATTCTTGGCCCCCATTTCCCAGTGTATAATGCAAACACCTAACCCCTTGGAGCAGTGCACCACGGTGGGTAAGGCAGCTGTGGAGCCAGAGAGCTGGGTTCCAATCCCAGCTCTGACACTTAGAGCTGTGGGACCTGAGGTAGGTAGTTGACATGTTTCAGTCTCAGTTTTCTTATCTGAAAATGGGGAGAATAATATACTGGGGAAGAACTGCTTCCTTTCACCCCCGGGGCACATATGGAGGGCAGATCAGGGCATGTTTCCTCCTCCCAGATGGGGGTACTCTGGTCCCTTCCTGACATATGGAGCAGGCCCAGGGGAGGTTCTCTCCCCTCCACATCCAGGAGGGAGAGGTGATTCTAGAGGCCTAAAGCACCAGAAGGAGAAGCAGACGCTTTGAGTAGATGTGACACACAACTCTTTAAAGTGACCAATTAGGTGACAGTGTTGAAACACTGACAACTAGAATATTCTATTCAGGCTGACCCTCATTTATCTCCCTCAGGCTCAGCAGGGTGCCTGACACCCACTAAACACTCAGTAAACTTTTATTAAATAAGGCAAAGGGTTCACAAAATAATCTTAATTGAAAAAATTAGAACAAAATTACATTATGATTACACCTAGGTAGTAACTAACTTATGTATAGGCATAGAAAAATATTGGAAAGAAACACAAATGCAGCATTGTGGGAGAAATACCATTTCCTTTTTCTTTAAAATTTTGAATAATGTTCTAAATTTATTTCAGCAATAAAAATTATAAAAATCAAGAAATAATCTTTACTTATAAAGCAACAGAAACTAGACACAGGTGTAATATGGGGAGAGGAGCACAAACTTGGATTCAGCTCCTAGCCCTGCTGCTTCTAGCAGATCTTCTTGGGCAAATAAAACTCTCTGGGCCTCAGTTTCCTATGCTGTAAAAAAGAGGGTAATGACAGATGCTCCACTCACAGGGTTATTGCAAGGCTTAAACTGAGTGGTCCATAATAAGGGCCTGATCTACAATTACTGCTACTTTCCAGTCATTTTTTCTGGTGGATCTGTTACAAGTTAGAGCCAGCTCTAAACTTCAGCATATGATTGCTGAGTGCTGGACCTTCAATGACAAAGATCCCAATGCACCAAGGCAGCCAGCACCCTTCCAGTGGATACAGTGGCCTCAGAATCAAACTCAATCTGTTCCAATTCTTGCCTAAGGCCAGCTTTTAGAAGGAATGAAGGTCTCATTTAAATCCAGTTGGAACACAGCAGGAGGTGTTGGAGAGGAAGAATAAAACAAAGTTTGCTGCGCTCATCCATGCCTGCAAAGAAGCATTCTGTGAGGCCAAAAAAGAATTTCAGCAAAACTCAGGTATCTGGCTGGCGGAAGGGCATCACTGGGCAGAGCAAAACTTGAAGACTGGTTTTGATGAGCAGCTGTAAATCATGTATCCCGATCCAACCTCCTGTATCCTGAGCTGGTGAGGAGACACACGGAGACCAGGCGGTTTTAGAGGTTGAAGGATGCTCAGTAACTTTCTGGTCTAGTCTCTCAATATATTGAAATGGAATTAAGTCTAAGGAGGTGCAATGACTTATCTGGCTCATCACAGTACTGGAACCAAGGTCTCTGGCTCGTCATGGTACTGGAACCAATGTCCCTGGCTTGTCATGGTACTGGGAACCAGGGTCCCAATCCAATAGTTTCCCCACTTTCTTGCCCTCCCTTATCTCATTCCCACCCCCAGGATTTCCCAGCTGTTAAGCAAGGTCTGCCCACCATTCCATCATTTGATCATATCTGCAGATGAAGCCTGAATAAGCATCATTCCTTACTAGGATCTAAAGTGCTTGCTTTTGTTTGAAATGGGGATGCCTGGACTGGGCGTGGTGGCTCAAGTCTGCAATCCCAGCACTTTGGGAGGCCAAGGCGGGTGGATCACTTGAGGTCAGGAGTTTGAGACCAGCCTGACCAACATGGTGAAATCCCATCTCAACTAAAAATACAAAAATTATCTGAGTGTGCTGGGGCATGCCTGTAATCCCAGCTACTCAGAAGGCTGAGACAGCAGAATTGCTTGAACCAGGGAAGCAGAGGTTGCAGCGAGCCAAGATCATGCCACTGCACTCCAGCCTGGGCAAGAGAGGGAGAGTCCATCTCAAACAAAAAAAAAAAAAGAAAGAAAGAAAATAAAAGAAATGGGGGTGCATTGTGTTTAGGGAAGAGGAAGGCCATGTAAAGAGTCTTGGCAAATTTTCTTAAGAGAGATTACTGCAGAATGCAAATAACAGTAACTTTTTGACAACGTGAATCAAGAATTTTAAAAATGACCATTCCTATACCAGAAACTCTGGGACACATTCAAAGCAGTTTGTAGAGGTAAATTTATAGCACTAAATGCCCAAAAGAGAAAGCAGGAAAGATCTAAAATTGACACCCTAACATCACAATTAAAAGAACTAGAGAAGCAAGAGCAAACACATTCGAAAGCTAGCAGAAGGCAAGAAATAACTAAGATCAGAGCAGAACTGAAGGAAATAGAGACACAAAAAACCCTTCAAAAAATCAATGAATCCAGGAGCTGGTTTTTTGAAAAGATCAACAAAATTGATAGACCGCTAGCAAGACTAATAAAGAAGAAAAGAGAGAAGAATCAAATAGACGCAATAAAAAATGACAAAGGGGATATCACCACTGATCCCACAGAAATACAAACTACCATCAGAGAATACTATAAATACCTCTATGCAAATAAACTAGAAAATCTAGAAGAAATGGATAAATTCCTCGACACATACACCCTCCCAACACTAAACCAGGAAGAAGTTGAATCTCTGAATAGACCAATAACAGGAGCTGAAATTGAGGCAATAATGAATAGCTTACCAACCAAAAAAAGTCCAGGACCAGATGGATTCACAGCTGAATTCTACCAGAGGTACAAGGAGGAGCTGGTACCATTCCTTCTGAAACTATTCCAATCAATAGAGAAAGAGGGAATCCTCCCTAACTCATTTTATGAGGCCAGCATCATCCTCATACCAAAGCCTGGCAGAGACACAACAAAAAAAGAGAATTTTAGACCAATATCCTTGATGAACATTGATGCCAAAATCCTCAATAAAATACTGGCAAACTGAATCCAGGAGCACATCAAAAAGCTTACCCACCATGATCAAGTGGGCTTCATCCCTGGGATGCAAGGCTGGTTCAACATACACAAATCAATAAATGTAATCCAGCATATAAACAGAACCAAAGACAAAAACCACATGATTATCTCAACAGATGGAGAAAAGGCCTTTGACAAAATTCAACAGCCCTTCATGCTAAAAACTCTCAATAAATTAGGTATTGATGGGACATATCTCAAAATAATAAGAGCTATCTATGACAAACCCATAGCCAATATCATACTGAATGGGCAAAAGCTGGGAGCATTCCCTTTGAAAACTGGCACAAGACAGGGATGCCCTCTCTCATCACTCCTATTCAACATAGTGTTGGAAGTTCTGGCCAGGGCAATCAGGCAGGAGAAGGAAATCAAGGGTATTCAATTAGGAAAAGAGGAAGTCAAATTGTCCCTGTTTGCAGATGACATGATTGTATATCTAGAAAACCCCATTGTCTCAGCCCAAAATCTCCTTAAGCTGATAAGCAACTTCAGCAAAGTCTCAGGATACAAAATCAATGTGCAAAAATCACAAGCATTCTTATAGACAAATAACAGACAAACAGAGAGCCAAATCATGAGTGAACTCCCATTCACAATTGCTTCAAAGAGAATAAAATACCTAGGAATCCAACTTACTTACAACAGACGTGAAGGACCTCTTCAAGGAGAACTACAAACCACTGCTCAATGAAATAAAAGAGGATACAAACAAATGGAAGAACATTCCATGCTCATGGGTAGGAAGAATCAATATCATGAAAATGGTCATACTGCCCAAGGTAATTTATAGATTCAATGCCATCCCCATCAAGCTACCAATGACTTTCTTCACAGAATTGGAAAAAGCTACTTTCAAGTTCATATGGAACCAAAAAAGAGCCTGCATCACCAAGTCAATCCTAAGCCAAAAGAACAAAGCTGGAGGCATCACACTACCTGACTTCAAACTATACTACAAGGCTACAGTAACCAAAACAGCATGGTACTGCTACCAAAACAGAGATATAGACCAATGGAACAGAACAGAACCCTCAGAAATAATGCTGCATATCTACAACTATCTGATCTTTGACAAACCTGAGAAAAACAAGCAATGGGGAAAGGATTCCCTTTTTAGTAAATGGTGCTGGGAAAACTGGCTAGCCATATGTAGAAAGCTGAAACTGGATCCCTTCCTTACACCTTATACAAAAATTAATTCAAGATGGATTAAAGACTTAAATGTTAGACCTAAAACCATAAAAACCCTAGAAGAAAACCTAGGCAATACCATTCAGGACATAGGCATGGGCAAGAACTTCATGTCTAAAACACTAAAAGCAATGGCAACAAAAGCCAAAATTGACAAATGGGATCTACTTAAACTAAAGAGCTTCTGCACAGCAAAAGAAACTACCATCAGAGTGAACAGGCAACCTACAGAATGGGAGAAAATTTTTGCAACTTACTCATCTGACAAAGGGCTAATATCTAGAATCTACAATGAACTCAAACAAATTTACAAGAAAAAAACAAACAACCCCATCAACAAGTGGGCAAAGGATATGAACAGACACTTCTCAAAAGAAGACGTTTATGCAGCCAAAAGACACATGAAAGAATGCTCATCATCACTGGCCATCAGAGAAATGCAAATCAAAACCACAATGAGAAAGCATCTCACACTAGTTAGAATGGCAATCATTAAAAAGTCAGGCAACAACAGGTTCTGGAGAGGATGTGGAGAAATAGGAACACTTTTACACTGTTGGTGGGACTGTAAACTAGTTCAACCATTGTGGAAGTCAGTGTGGCGATTCCTCAAGGATCTAGAACTAGAAATACCATTTGACCCAGCCATCCCATTACTGGGTATATACCCAAAGGATTATAAATCATGTTTCTATAAAGACACATGCACACGTATGTTTATTGTGGCACTATTCACAATAGCAAAGACTTGGAACCAACCCAAATGTCCAACAATGATAGACTGGATTAGGAAAATGTGGCACATATACACCATGGAATACTATGCAGCCATAAAAAATGATGAGTTCATGTCCTTTATAGGGACATGGATGAAACTGGAAACCGTCATTCTCAGCAAACTATTGCAAGGGCAAAAAACCAAACACCTCATGTTCTCACTCATAGGTGGGAATTGAACAATGAGAACACATGGACACAGGAAGGGGAACATCACACACCAGGGCCTGTTGTGGGGTGGGGAAGGGGGGAGGGATAGCATTAGGAGATATACCTAATGCTAAATGACGAGTTAATGGGTGCAGCACAAAAACATGGCACATGTATACATATGTAAGAAACCTGCACCTTGTGCACATGTACCCTAAAACTTAAAGTGTAGTAATAATAAAATAAAAAAAAGAAAGCTTTGCTGTGACCAGTTACCAGAAAAATAAATTCAGATTGCTCTTAGATTCCAAAAAAAAAAAAAAAAAAAAAGACCATTCCTTTTGCTTCAATACTTACATTTGTAGAAATTTATCCTAAGGAAATACTCAGAGATAGGGACAAAGACTCATCTGCAAAAATGGGTATCAGAGCACAATTTATATTTTAAAAAGACTAGAAATAACCTAAGTGCCCAAATGTGGGGGTTTTCTTATGTAAATTATGATATACCAGGTAGCTATTAAACTGACATTATGGAAGAATGGTTAATGACCTGAAAGAAAGCTCATGACAGACAATTAAATTTGAAAAAGAAATATAAAATACTGTATATATAATAAGAACACAACTTTTGTTTTATAAGTGCATGGAAAAAAATGGCTGCGAGAAAATATACCAATATGTAAACAATGATTAGCACTTGATGTGTGGCTGATATCTTATTTTTAACACTTCTCTGAATTTTCTTTCCTTCCTTCCTTCATTCCTTCCTTTCTTCCTTTCCTCCTTCCTTCCTTCCTTTCCTTCTTTCCTTCCTTCCTTCCTTCCTCTCTCTCTTTCTTTTCTTTCTTTCTTTCTCTTTCCTCTCTCTTTTCTTTCTTTCTTTCTTTCTCCTCTCTTTCTTTTCTTTCTTTCTTTCTTTTCTTTCTTTCTTTCCTTTCTTTCTTTCTTTCTTTCTTTCTTTCTTTCTTTCTTTCTTTCTTTCTTTCTTTCTTTCTTTCTTTCTTTTTCTTTCTTTCTTTCTTTCTTTCTTTCTTTCTTTCTTTCTTTCTTTTTCTTTCTTGTCTCTCTCTCTCTCTCTCTTTCTTTTCTTCTTTTCTTGACAGAGTCTTGCTCTGTCACCCAGGCTGGAGTGCAGTGGTGTGATCTCGGCTCACTGCAACCTCTGCCTCCCAGGTTTTCCTGGGATTCTCCTATCTCAGCCTCCCCAGTAGCTGGGATTACAGGTGTGCACCACCACACCTAGCTAATTTTTGTATTTTAGTAGAGATGGGATTTCACCTTGTTGTTCAGGCTGGTCTCAAACTCCTGGCCTCAGGAGATCCCGCCCCGATTGGCCTCCCAAGGTGCTGGGAATACAGGCGTGAGTGACTGTGCCCGGCCTCCATTTTAAAAAGATGAACATGCACTGATCTCGAAGATAAATGTCATTAAGAGGGAATTCTTGGATATTTTTTCATGTTTTCTGACACAGAGACAGACCTGTGAATCACAGACATGCCCATGGTGGTTCCTAGAGCAGAGAAACCCTTGGCTGTGCCTGAGCTCCTTAAACCACAAACTGCTAGAAATCCTGCAGGTGGATCTCACCTACAGCTTGGCTCAGCTTCTCTCACTGGTTTTGCAGGACGCTAATCTGTCTGATTTAGACATTTTGGCCCCTGGTGCTTTGAATTCTAATCCTTCCACTGGGGCAGCCTGCCTTCAGAATGCTAAAATCACAGCCCAGTGGTTACACCCACCTCAAGGGAAATAGAGACTGCCTGGGGTAATGGGGGTCAGAGAGGAAGGAAGCCCAAGCAGGGGTCATTGTGGGTATAGAGGGCCTCATGGAGGTAGAGGAGCAAGGGAGCCCAGGAGTGGGAGAGGGAACAGGATGGAGCTAGGGGTGGGCAACCAGGGAAGAAGGTCCTCTACTCTGCAACTGTGTACGGGAGTGCCCTGGTCAGGGGGATGCCAAGAAAGAAATGGCCCATCACTGTGTAGATATAACCACCCACAAACATGCTCCTCACCCTGTCCCAGTTGCCACCCTTTGGCCCCAGAACTCCTGGCCTGGGCAGTGGGTTACCTCATTGTTGGTGCCGACATCCAGCAGCACAGGGAGGCACTGCTGCGGATTCACCCCTCCGCACGCTGTGTACAGGGCCAGCTTGCCCACAGGGATGCCCATGCCATAGCAGCCCAGGTCTCCCAGGCCCAGGATGCGCTCCCCATCAGTCACCACCACGGCCTGAAAAACAGCAGGGCACCATCAATCAGGGACAGCACTTCCTGTGACAGAGTGCTCATTTTAGCAGCCCCAGCCCATCAGGCTTGGTGACTGGATGCCCACTGGCTTTGCCGGTGTGAAAGAGCGTGTCTGGGATATGGCCAGAGCATTTATTCACCTGCAGGTGGCCAGTCCTTCCTGGCAGGCTGGTGAGAAACCCTACTGAGAGGAGATGTCAGAAAGATGCCTGCCTTGCATTCTGAGCTTCAGGTGGGGGCTGCAGAAACATCTGGAGGGAAACCACAGCAAGTCACTTCACTCTCCCTCAAGGAAACTAAATAGACACTCTCAGCCTGAGACTTGGGGTGATGGGGAGGGAAGGGCATAATTAAAGGAGAAAATGAAAAATAAGTGTTCGTGCTGCTGCTACAGCTCCAGGGTTTAGAGGCTAATCTAAGTGCTCTCCGACCTACTCCCGGATTATGAAAAATCCGATTTGCAAAGAACAGGGCTCCTTGTGACATCTTCTAGGATCACTATTGCATATGAAATCAGGAAGAGTTTCAAGCTGCACTGGGATTTACCTTTTGCATTTGTCAAAGAATTGCTGAGGGCCTTCTATGTACTAGATGTAGTGCTACTTCAAGGCTTACCTACTGTGAATTAATAGATACGAATGAAGCTGATGATGATGATAGGAATAATTGTATTATTATAATGGATATTCTTTTATTCATTCATTTAATACATATTTATACTTTGCATAAGACATTGTGACAAATTCTGGGGGAGCTTCAGTTTGCACATCTACAAAAACAAATATGCATGGACCCAGCCCTTAAAGGATTAATGGGCCAAAGGAGAGATGGAATGTGTATATTAATAATCGTGATTCTAGGAGGGAAGCTGGACTGCAGCAGAATAGCATAAAGGGTGGCAGAGATTAGAAGATGGGAGGGTAACACTTCATGGGTGAAGGGACACACATGCCCTACCTTGGACAGGTGGAGATTGTGGGGTGTGGGTGGCGATAAGGGCATTTGATACAAAAGAAAGTTAAAATCCAGGGTAGAGGTGCTGGGGGTGGGGAGAATGTAGGGTGTGTTTGGGGAACGAGGAGATGTAGGTTGCAGGAAGGGAAAGAATGGAAAGTTAGACAGGAGTCAGACTGTGAAAGGCCTTGAATGTCTGGCCAAGGAGAGCCCCTCAGGGTAACGGTGAAGTTGTTTGTAGGCCACTCTCACCTGCTCACCAGCACTAGCTCTCTCTGTCTCTAAAAGAGTTAAGTTTATAGGTCCCTCATCCCTTCATTGGAACCTGGCTTTGGATCCACTCTAGGCTACAAATGTCCTGATGGGCTATGAACACCATAGGGTTTGGTTAAATCCATGAAGGTACATTGCTGGGCAATGGGGGTAAAGAGATGAAGAACCATTCTTTCCCTTGAAGAGTTTATGATCTGGTACCCAAAGGACTTATGGGATCTTCTCACTTCCATTCTCTCTCTTTTAGTGGAAATAGGTGTAGAGATTCTTAAAAACATTCCTCTGCTTCTGGAAAAGTGTCTCTGGAGAGTGCAAGAGATCCATGAAAATCATGATATTCTCCCTTAGATTGGTCTACTGCCTCTGTGGAGAGTGCTCACAGACTGCATCTCATGTGACCTTCTCCATAGCCTGGGCAGGTAGGCGGATCTGAGATTGTTATCTGTGCTTCACAGGTGAGCAAACAGAAGCTCAAGACCTTTATTTTCTCCATATATTTGTTAAGTGTCAGCCACATGCCAGGCACTGGCTGGATGTTTCCACATCAGTTATCTTAAAAGATTAGATGACTTAGCAAGGTCATCTTGCTAGTGAATGTGACAGGGCAGGGTTCCTGGTTCAGGGCTCCTTCTACCATCCCAACTGGCTGGGGTAAAGTGCCTGTGATCTTGGCAAAGTCCTGCCCTGCTTTGATGCCACCCTCTCTGCAGCCTGCATCTGACCGCCTCTTGGTAGATCTCCCTGTTAGAGACTATGCCCTCATGCTGCCCCTGGGTGTCCAAATTCTGGGCATTTCTCTATCATCTCTCCTAATTAGAGCTTCCTTATTATGGTTCCCATTCTCTCAGAATCCTTCTCTGTGCTGAATGGGCAGTGAGTGACATGAAGTTAAACAGAGGAAATCTGCTACTCCAGACTGTTATCCCCACAACCCTAGGATGGTGACTGGGCTCTGTAGTGGCACACTTCCAGCCTGGACATGCCTCAGGGCACTCCACTGCATGCCCAGCTCCTCTGAATGAGTGTCTCACCTCCATCTACTGTCCACCCGCAATCCTACCATGCTTATAGTTGAGTTATTGCAACAGTTTCACAACCAGACTCCTTGCCTCTCATCTTCCTTCCCTCCATTCTCTCCTGCCAACCAACGTCAGATTCATTGCGTCAAAAGCCCATTTTCATTATGCCATTCCCAGGCTCAAAGACCCTTAGTGACTTTGAACTGTCCATAGAATAGAGTCCAAAATACTTAACTCTTTAATGATCTGAATCCAACAGACCTTCTGAAACTTATCTCCTGCTACACATCTGTACACAATTGCCTTCTCTGGCCGTGCTGGCCTTCTCATTCTTCCCAGACACACTCTGAATTTGCCTACCATCTCAATCTCTATTCCTTTCTCCTGGAGGGTTCTTCTCCCCATTCTTCAGCAGCATAAATCCTGCTCATTATAATCTACTGAAATTTCTCCTTCCCCTGAATTGCCATATCTACCACACACCCTTCCTGTCTGCTTGCCTGCCTTTCACAAGCGTGTATTAAGGACCCACTGCCTGCCAAGACCCGCACAAGGTGTTATTAAAAGCTTTGATGGTGAAAGCAGCTGGGTTGTTATTTAACTTTGTTTTAAAATGCACATTTTATCTCACAAAACAGCCTTCGTGGTTAATGGCAGGTGCTTTGGAGTCTGATAACCAGTTTTTGAATCTAGGATCCTTGATGATGTGCCATGTGTAATTTTAGATAAATAGATAACTATTCTGAGCTTCAATTCTCCGTAAAATGGATATAATAATAATAATAATAATAATAATAATAATAATAATAATAATAATACTTAACTCCTCAGGTTGTTGTAATGATGAAATAAAATAACATATGTCTCATTTTAACCTGGTGCCTTGTGTAAAGTAAGAATGATGAATAAATGGTTGCTGCTCTTTTGATTGTAATGATGATGATGATTTAGGGCAAAGATTATATCTCAGACTTTGAAATTATTTCTGATCTCTTCAGTTTAGCATGAACACAGAAAGACCATGCAATAATTATCTGTTAAATGAATGAATGAGAAAGAAACCAAGGGGAGACCTTGGCAAATGCAACATTTAAGAAAGTCTGGCCATGAGAAGCTTAATGGCTTTAACCTTGACATCCTCATGCATTGTTATGGCTCCTACTGTCCTCTCTAAGTAGATGACACCTGTAGATAACTGTCTGCTGGACATTGCCACTCAAATGTCCAATAGTCTTCCCAATTCCCACAAGTCCCTAACCAAATGAATCCTCTTTTCCCTCTTACTCCTTTTGAGCCTTTTTACTCTGTTACCCTGTATCTTCCAAGTTCAAAAATGTCCAGTCTTCTTTGATTCTTCTGTGTTAGTCAACCACAGCCAATTGGTCACCAAGTTCTGCTGATTGTGCCTGCTTCCTATTTTAAACATTTGTTCCATTATCTTCATATTATTGCCACTGCCTCGGATCAGATCATCCATCTTCACTTGAGCCACTGCACTGTTCTCCTAACTGGTCTCTCTACTGGATTTTCCCCATTCCATTTCATTTTTTCTGAAGCACACCCAGATATATCACTTTCTTGCCCCCAAATCTCTAATGGTTACTGATGTCTATAAAATAAAGCCCAAACATCTTAGACTGGCACTTAAAGCCTTCCATGGGCTAGGCCCAAGCTGCCCTTTGAATTTCCCCTTTATTCTTTCCATGTTCCATCCAAACTGAAATATTTCCAATTTTGCACAAGGCTTGTACTTTCTTGAATACATGCCATTTTACTTCTCAATTTCTTTATCTCTTTGATACAAATCTTACCACCCTTGCATGTTTCAAGGAACAGTTCAAAAAGCATTTCCCTCCATGAAGCTTCCCTTCTGAATTTTATCACTTCCTTCTCTGAATTCCCATAGCATTTTCCTCACCTACAAAACCTATCACTCCCTTGCTTGTATTATAGTTATGTACATTTCCTTGTGCTTCACTGTAGATTGAAGCTCTTCTGGGGCCAGTAATGGGTTGTGTCATCTTTGATTCATCAGCACTTAACTTGGTGTCTGTAATGTGATACACACTCACAAATGGTGGGCAATGTGATAGATCCAACAGAGAAAACAAAGTGTCTTCTGCACTGAACAGAGTTCAGACCTGCTGTGGATTAACAAGTTCAGAGAGAAGACACTGCACCCTGTTTTTCGTGACATAAATGGACCTTATGCTGGGAGCCACTAGTTCTGTAAATTGTCAAAAGGCTGAGGGCAAACCTGGGCAGTATCCTTGAGCTTTAAAGCCCAGCAACCTTTTCTAGAACAACAGAATCACATTTTCCCTGTTTGGAAGAGTTTTATAATTCATAACTCCCCTGTGTCTTTGATGACTCGGGGGAAGTTTGGGGGAGGCTGTGCCATATTCTTCCTTTGCCCACCTACCTCAGACCTAAGGGCTTTTCTGAATTATTGCACACACCCTTTAGTTTAGGTGGACCCAGTGGGACTGACCCAATACTGACCTGATGATCAAATGTCCTTGCTTGCTCTGGAGCCTCCTTGGACTTGTAGCTATGGTCATAGCTACAAGCGTTGCCCACAGCGCTGTTTATACAACCCTCTTCTTCCTCTTCCTTTTGTTTCATCCTTCCTTCTATCCTCCTCCTCCTCCTCTTCTTCTGCTTCTCCCTCTCTCTCTTTCCACAACAAAAATAATGCACACTTCTTAGTTTCAAATCTTGGTTCCACTCCTCCCTTGCAAAGAACCTAACCTCTCAGCTTCCTTGTCTATAAAATGGGGATAACAATAGTCCCTACCTCTTACGGGGTTGCCATGAAAATCCAATGAGTTAATCTATGTAGAGCACTTGGCATCATACTGCATGAGGTGGATACGATGATATGCTGCCCAGATCCTCCTGCAGGAACGAAAGAGTTATTTTCCCAGCTGTATCCTCAGATATCAGCCCACTTAGGGGAATTTCCTCTACTGAAGAGAGCCACCTTGCCCAAAGCCACACTTCCTTCCAAGGGCAGCCCAATACAGGAATCTAAAGGCCCACTCCGCTGCCTCACTTCTGGATGCCTTTGAAGGGCCATCCCAGGTCTAGAGCCTCTCAGGGTCTCAGCGGAGCCTTGCTTGAGATCTTACTGCAGCCCAACCTCTCCTTCTGCTCTATCCTGTTTCCTTCCTTCTCACAAGTGTTGACTGACCAAAGAGCATTCCCTAATACATCTCTGAGACTGTTTTTCAGGAAATCTAACCTCTGACAATGAGGACAGAGTGGGGTTTAACACAAACTGGGCCAATGCATGATAGGTAGGCACTTGGCACTAGCAATCCGGTCTAAATATAAACACCTAAGTGGCTGTTTACAGAGGATGTGCCCAGTAGCAGAGGAGGGTCCCTTGGCTCTCAGCACCTCCTCCTGCGAAGCTCCTGGGACTGGGGTGAGGGAGAGATTTAGGAGCTTGGGAAAACTGTTAGGGAGGAGGCTATTCTCAGCTGGACCTTCCTATAGGCTCCAGGCAATGGCCACTGTGGGAAAGAGTCAGAAAAGCAGTTCTCACTCCTCTTTGTGATTTACGCTGGACAGCTCAAGGCAGCCTGGCCTGGCCTGCCCCCTCCTTCCTGAAAAGCAAGGTCCACAAAACCTCATGGTCTCCCCAGCCCTGGACTTTGGCTCCATTTCCCTCGCAGCCTACTTTTCTTACTTTGCAGTTTTCAACTCTGCTTTCTTTCTGGGAAACCATAGAAAGTCATTTTTTACTTTCTGAGTTGATTCAGAGGCTACTCTGAACCACTCCTCTTCTCTAGGCAAGCAGCTAGCAACAGGTCTAAAGATACCTGTGCCTTGAAAAACTCTGTCTCCCCCACTTAGCAGTTGCTGGAGAAGTGACTTAGGACCACAGCTCTGGGCTGGGCACCAACACTTAATTGTGGGTAACCTCAGACAAGTCACTTAACCTCAGTTTGCTCATCTGAGACACAACCCTACACATTCTTTTTTTTTTTTTTTTTTGAGACAGATTCTTACTCTCTCTCCCAGACTGGAATGCAGTGGCCTGATCTCAGCTCACTGCAACCTCCACCTCCCAGGCTCAAGTGATTCTCCTGCCTCAGCCTCCCGAGAAGCTGGGACTACAGGCGTGTGCCACCACACCCAACTAATATTTGTATTTTTAGAAGAGACGGAATTTCACCATGTTGGCCAGGCTGGTCTTGAACTCCTGACCTCAGGTGATCTGCCCACCTCGGCCTCCCGAAGTGCTGGGATTACAGACGTGAACCACCATGCCCAGCCCTTTTTTGTTTTTGTTTTTGAGACAAGAGTCTTGCTCTGTTGCCCAGGCTGGAGTACAGTGGCACAAGGCTCACTGCAACCTCTGCCTCCCGGGTTCAAGCTATTCTCCTGCCTCAGCCTCCTGAATAGTTGGGACTACAGGTACCTGCCACCACGCCCAGCTCATTTTTATATTTTTAGTAGAGATGAGGTTTCACCATGTTGGCCAGGCTGTGCTCAAGCTCCTGACCTCAAGTGATCCGCCCGCCTCAGCCTCCCAAAGTGCTGGGATTACAGGCGTGAGCCACCATGCATGGTCTCACTCCTACACATTTCTTCAGGACCCACATTGGGGGTTTCAGAAGTCCTTACTCCAGCTTCTCCCAGTGACTGTGGGAACAGAATGAAGTAGTAAAGAAGAGGTTCTGCATCAGTTCCCAAGTGCTATGAAAAAATGATGAGCAGAGATTCCCTACCTAGGTAGGGAGACCTTCCTCTCCACTTTCTAAAGTAACTGGAAAATACACATCGGAAAACAAGAAAGACTGTGGCTTGGAAATTCTAAACCTTTAAAAGGGCATCTAGGGGTGGGGGGAGAGGAATCTCCAGAAAAAGGCCAGTGAGTAGGACAGGGAGGGGTCCGGGGTAAGCCAGAGGCAGTCCAATCAGCTCTAGTGGACCTGTTTACATGCCAGACTACAGGCCCAATATTCAGAGCTCCTGGCTTTTCCAGAGAAGCCAGAAATCCAAGTGCTTGGATATATATTTCTCATGAAATCTCCTGATTTAAAAATATTGCCTACAAATTCAAAATGTTAGAAAACCACTAAGAGCGAAATCAAATATGTTTAGGGGTCAAATTGTTTGACTGCTCATTTGTGGCCTGTGATTCCCAGGTAAGGGAGCCCCCTCAGGCCCTGACTGTACTGCGGTGTGGGCTACAGCTGCCTCCACCACCTCCAGTGATGACAATATCCATTCAAGTGCCCTTTGATGTGTATAGACTTTATCATAGTTAATCCTCACAATAGGAAAGCAAAGCTCAGAGAGGATATCTGCACATGCAGCAGGTAAGTGAAGCTTCAAGGCCAGAATCTGGGGCTGTCTTATTGCAAAGCCGGGTCTGATTCCTCTATGTAGTCGCTGGGACTGTCTCCAGGTTTCTTCAAAATGAGACAGGAATAAAGGATGGAGGTGGTCCCAGGCACTCACCTGTGTACTCTGCAGTACCACAGGGTGGGTGGGCAGCCAGTGACCTGTCTGCCCCTTGTCCTCTGGGGTCCTCTTTTTGGCAGCACAGATGCAGTGTACTGTCACTGTTTCTGGATCAGTCTTTCTAACTAGATTTCAAGCTCCTTGAGTATGCGCTCGTATATATTCTCTGTTCCTGAACCTCCAGGGAGCTCTTCCAGAGTAGATGTTTACTAAAAGATGGGTGAATGCAACTGAATTCAATATCATGATCCCGAATCTGCTCATGCAACTTAACATTCTCCTAGAGGCTCTGGATGTCTCTCTTATTTGGGGCCTGCTGGAGTCCTACCTTTTCCAGGGTGCCTAAAGCCCTGTTTCTCTTCCTCTAAAATCACAACGGTTGTGGTCTCCATCTCTTTGGCAATTAGCATTCAGTAATTAGAAGGTTCTCAAAATATGTTTATTGAAGTCAATAGATATTTAGCTCCTAAGGTTCTATTTTGAATTTACATCTTGGTTTCCCAACCACAATACGAAGCAATTTGACGGCAGGGTCCATGTTTTTCTCATTTTTCATTCCTCACAGCAAGGCCCTTGATACAGTTGTGCCCTGATAAGAGGAACAATTGAAACCTGAAATTGAGGCCATGATCCCCTCACCAAGCCCCTGTGTCAGCTTGGAGGAAAGGGTGCCTTTTTGTTAAACAGAGGTACCTTTTCATCATTCTTTCTAGTTCCTCATAATTTGCACAAAAGCACTGAAAATATTAGTGGAGAACCTCCTGGCACAGTATCTGTGACACGGAAGATGCACAGCATGTCTATCAATTGAATTCATTCAACTCTGTAAGCATCTACTGAGTGCCTCCTATGTCCAAGTTTTCCCCATGGTTGAACTGTCCAGGAAGGTGAGTGAAAGAGATAACTTTACAGGACCCCAGCAGCATATCCACTCAGATTAGTCCATCCAGTAAGCTGGCTTCCCTTAATGTCCTCAAGATTTTATTATAGATTCATGCTAGACATGATCTGGAAACTTGCTTCTCTGGGCCTGGGACCAAAACCTGCAGGGCCTGCAGGACATATACCTGGAGTCTAAGCAGATAAGCAGGAGGGAGAAGCACAAGGCAAAATGATACCCAGACACAGATGTAAAAAATGAGCTAGGACTAAAGTCCCAGGGCCTTGGCTATGGCTCAAGTCTGGCTCCTGAGGGCCAAGGTTCTGTCCCCAACCTGGTCTGTTTTTAAATAATAGCATTACCTGGAGAGAACCAGGAGTGGGTGGGACATAAAGGGAGGTAGACAGAAAGAAGCTATATTTGGTGTCCAGTGGAGAAGGGTGGAGGGTCTCAAGGAATGGGCAGGGAAAATGAGAGAGCGGCCATGGTCCTCTCTTTGGCAGCACGGACACAGTGTACTGTCATTGCTTCTGGATCAGTCTTTCTAACTAGAGTTTGAGCTCCTCGAATATGGGCCCATATACCTTCTCTGTATCTGAACCTCCAGGGAGCTCTTCCAGAGTAGATGTGTTGGAGTACCATGGCCTCCCAGGCAAGGCAGGGTGATGTGAGCATTGGCCTTGAAAGTTTCTTGTACTATGCTTGGTCAGCACCAACCCCTCCCCAGCTCAGGTGCCAAAAATGCCCTCACCACCCAGCCAGTGGATATTCTGCATTTTTGCCTCACCCATTTTGTTTCCAGAAGTAACAATGATCTTAGATACCAGAACCCCTCAAACTCCTCCATAGACATCTCTATAGCAGGAGGAGATCTGGGGATTTAGCCACAGGCTAATACATTTCTACAAAGTTGCATGTTTTATGTATAAAAATTAACATCACTAGGCACGGTGGCTCACGCCTGTAATCCCAGGACTTTGGGAGGCCTCGATGGACAGATCACTTGAGCCCAGAAATTCAAGACCAGTCAGGGCAACATGGCAAAACCCTATCTCTGCAAAAAAATACAAAAAATTACCCAGGCATAGTGGCCCATGCCTGTCGTCCCAGCTACGGGGGGAGGCTGAGGTGGGAGGATCACCTGAGCCCAGGAGATTGAGGTTGCAATAATCTGTGACTGCACTCCAGCCTGAATGACAGAGTGAGACTCTGTCTCAAAAAAAAAAAAAAAAAAAATTAAGGCAACTTTTGCATTCTATAATATATATTGTTTGGTATATAGAAATGTTTTCTTCTTAAATTTTTGAGTAAAACAGATGCTCCTGGAAGAAGTGGCAGGTTTATTTTGTCACTCTACATTTATGCCCCTCATCCCCACCCCCACACTGCTGTGTACCCTCGGGGTACACATACCCAAATGTGAAGATATTGTCCATCATAGGCTTTTACTCTTGGTACAGAATGTCCTCACTCCACAGTCTAGTCTCTCCACTACCTAACTGTCCACAGCCTACCCCTAAATTCAAGGCCCAGCTCCACTGTCACTTCCCCAGGAAGTCATCCCTGAATCTCCTCAGGCTAAAAATCATCATTGCCTCTAGAAGAACACCCTCAGTTCTTTTCGTGTACTTTATTTATCTCTGGACAAGTTCCATCTTGTTAGTCTTTTGTGCCTTTGGCTTATTTTCCACATAACATGTCAGCTACTCGAGAAGAGGGTCTTTGCCTGATTTCTCTCTGCGTCTACCATGGAAACTGGCACCATATATTTAGCAAGGACTCAACACATGCTGAACATATCTTCAGACTAATAATCACAATAATGAAGGGCAATGTCACATGGATGCCTGGTTAATGCAAACCTCTGCTCTGTGGTGTATTTGTACTTGGCTGTAACAGGTCTGTGGCTTAGGAATGGGGGGTAGTATGCTGCCTTCAGTGTCATAATGGCTCATTTTATAGCTGGAAATGACTGGTTTAGGCTGAAACGATTCACCCAACAATGATTAAATAGCAATGAAAACGGGATCATACCTTAATATTGTCTTCTGGCCAAGAGTTCAGCATTGTTGCAAGATGACCTTTGTCATGAATGGTGATGAACAGTCCACTAAAAGAAATAAAACACGTACACACAGAGAAACCAGGCAGTCAGACTAGGAACTGAGCAAAGTCCATAGTACTAGGTATTGCATTAATTAAATTTGCCCATAGACCTGGGCAAGAAAGTTTCCTGCCCGAAGCCCCAGCAGTTTAGAGGGTCATCCTCTGGCTTTCTTCCAATTGCTTCTCTCCACAGGGCAAGGAGTCCATGGGGCCATGGGGTGTGCCCACATGGAGCCTGTGTTCCCCAGAGTCTGTGCCCTTCTTTCCTTCCTCTAGACCAGTACCCAGGATGCCAGAATTCCCTGACCGAATGGCCCCAAGGCTGATTCCAGGGACTGTTTGGGCCTCTTCTCCAGGTCCCTCCTCCCAAGTACAGACCACACTGCAGTAGCTGGATCCCTAGGCCTGAGTCCATGACTGAAACTTGGACATGTGGGTTGGGATGTTCAGACACATGTGCATGAGGTTCTTGCAGTGGGGGATGGAGCTGGGGATGGGAAGAGAGGTTAGTGACAGTCTTGAGCTACTCCATCATCACACACACACACACACACACACGCATGTGCGAAGGCAATGGGGGTTGGCCAAGAGCAGACAGATACCGGAGGGGTATCAAGCTTTGAAAGCAGGAATTATACCTTTTGGGATTTGCAAGTTTGCAGCTTTTTGCCTGAAGGCAGTCCAATCTGCAGGCAACTTGGGGCAACAGAAGGCCAAAGTCTTAATAGCTTGAGGTATCAGATAATAGAATTGGGGCTAGAAGAGAAGCCAGGAAATGAAGAGGGGGTGGGTTCTGGAAGGGAATAAGCCACAGAAAGGATAAACTCCCCAATCTACCCAAATTATTGGCTGACCACTAAACTATGCACACACAGGGGGATTGGCCAAAAAAAAAAAAAAAAAAAAATACAGCTGGAATCTGAAAGAACCAAGCAAAGATTTAAGTTGTTGCTGATTAGGAGAGACAGAGTTGAGAATTTGAGTCCAGCCAAATCAACTCCCTTCTAGAACAAACATTACTCATCTGAGAAATAAAACAGAATCCAGAGTCCATAGAATCTAGGGTACATTGAAGTCCATTGTAATATTCTGCTTACTTTATATATGTAAGAAATTTTCCATAATAAAAAAATTAAAACAAAATAAAACACCAAAAAAATCACTGAACCCCAAACTGTTCTTGACCTCCACATTTCTTGCCAGGACTGTTCTTTCACTCTCCTCCCTTCCATTGCCAAACTTCCTAAAAGCACTGCCTACACTAACTGCTTCCATTTGTTCATCTCCCATTCATTTCTCAACCCACTGCAGTATGTCTTGTCTCATCATCATGCTACCAAAACTGCTCTTGCAAAGGCTACCAATGACCTTCACATTCCTAAATGCAATGAACACTCATCAGTCCCCATTTCCTTTGTCTTCTTGGTAGCATCTGACACTTTTCATCACTCCCCTACCCAACTTTTGGCTTTTGTGACTCCATTTTCTTTGAATTTTCCTCCTTCTTCTCTGTGGCTCCTTCTCGGTCTCTTATGTTGGGTAAGTCATCCCGCCATTATGCATTAAAGTTCCTCAAAAATCTGTACTATGCCACTTTTTTTCTTACTCTTATTCTTTCTATTTGTGATCTTATCAATACCCAAGGCTTTTGGCCAATGACTCTCAAATATCTATAGACCAGCGTTTCTCACCTTTGGCACTATTGACATTTTGGGTTGGATAATTCTTTGCTGTGAGGGGTGTGGTTGTCCTGCACATTGTAGCATGTTTGGCAACATCCTTGGCCTCTACTTTCCAGATACCAATAGCACCTCTCACTACATTGTGACAACCAAGAATATCTCCAGACCTTGGCAAATGTCCCCTGGAGGAAAAAAAATTATCCCTGATTTTAGAGCCACTGCACTAGACCTTTTATTTAGCTGCCTACCTGATATTTCCCTGTGCATACCTCAAAGGTACTTCAAACTTAGCATGTACCAAACCAAATTTATCATCTAATCTTCCACCATTATGACTCAAAGACAAGAAAATACAAAGACTCAAGACAAAACTGATTCTCTTTCCTACTCCCTTTCTCAGTGAATATTTCCCCGACAGAACTAATTTAACAATTCCAACCCCTTGAAATCATCCTTGGTGGTCTCCTCCCTTCTTTTATACAACCCATTGCCAAGTTCTTCTTCTGTACTTTCTAAATAACTCCTGGTTCAAACATTTCTTTCATCAGTAACACTACCTCCTTTATCCAGGCTTCCAATTTCTGTTGCCTGAAGTGCTGCAATAACCTTGTAACATCCACTCTGGCCTCTCTCCTATTTTCTATATGCTAGTGAGAGTGATGTTCTTGAAATCAATGACTCATTGTTTTACTTCTTGTGCTAAAAATAGAATAAAGACCAAAGTCCTCAACATGCCTACCGAATCTTGTCTGGCTCTTGCCAACTTCCTTACTTCATCTTGTTCCACTCCTCTTCTCACTCCACACTCTTCAGCCACACTGGTCTTTTTCCATTCCTTTATGTGCCATGTTCTTCCTACTCCAGTACTACTTTGAAACCGCCTTTGCAAAGATTATGACAGTGAGAGAAATCTAGCATGGCTGACTTCATTTTGCTTCTAGTCTCACAGGCTGGCTGTCCTCACTCATTATTGGGCAGGGCCAGGCTAACCATGGGAGGAATTTAGTTTCTAATTTAACTTTGAAGCAAGTGTGATAATAGTCTCTCCATGAAACTGATCCCTTCCTTGTTCAGTTTTGGGGGCTGAAACTGCCTTTGTAAGACTAAGGAAAGGCCGCAAGATTAGGATTATGGAAAGGGCCTGACCTCTGATAAAATGTAGGCATAGTTTCTATAATCCCTTGCTGCTTAACAGCCATGTGGCTCGAGGTCACAAGATTTTTGATTTCCCTAGTTGCTCCTATAGATAACATCACTATTATAGACCTAAGATTGGTCTTTTGAGATGTTCTTCAGATCTTTGCATTCTGGCAACCAACTGACCCCACCAAGACCCATGACTCGTGACTCAAATGGTCCTGTGGCCCCTACCCGGAGGTGGGCTCAGTGCACAAGAACCATTTTCCACACTCTTATCATTTCATCCCCAATCAGCAGTGCCCATTCCCTAGCCTCCTGCCCACCAAATTATCCATAAAATCCCCAGCGTCTGAGTTCTCAGGAGGCTGAGCCACTCCCTCCTCTCAGCTGCCTTGTGTCAATTAAACCCTTCCTTTACTGCAATACTATGGTCTTCGTGAATTGCTTTTGTCTATACAGTGGGCAAGAAGAACCCATTGGGCAATTACAAGTTCACATACCATTCCTTCTGCCTAATACACATGCTTCTCCTCACTCTTTAGTTAATTCATACTCATGCTCTTGATAACTTCCAATTCAAAGTAGAGGCTCTCTCCTGTATGCTCTCAAAGTACTCCATCCCTATATAAACAAACTTGTCACATTTATTTGTGTGGCTGTTTGATTAATAATCCCCATCCCCCTCATTAGGCTGTGAACTTCAGAGGGCAAAGTGTGCATCTATTTTTGTTGTTATTGTTCACCACTGTATCCCTAAACTTAGTCCATAATAGATGCACAATGCACAATTTCTGAATAAATGGAAAATGAATACATGAAAGATGATAATGATAGTTGAGGGATGAGGATGAAAAGTGTTGAATAAAGCTGGAAGAGAGTTGGAACAAAGGCAACTTGTGTGTGTGCTATGTTGTATCATGTTCAAGGGATCATGTGGGTTGTGCTGTTGCCTGTGGTTTAGGGCAGGAAGATGAGCACGTGGAGATGGTAGATGAACCAGGAAAGAGGCAAACACCAGACTTTAAGACTTGGGGAGTACAGGGCTCCATTTACCGCACTGAAGTGCGGCAGGGTAGGTATTTGAATTAACTTACTCATGAGATTTGAGAGCAAGGTCCAGGTGAAGGGTACCAGAATATGCCATCCTAAAATGTGCCTATTTGACCTGTAGATTATTTTGAGCTAAAGACCATCTAGAATCACCAGAGGCAGGAAAAGCTCTAAAAACAGGGCACAAGTTTTTCTTTTGTAAAGGAAATTTACTTCTATAAAGGAAATCTCCACTTGCAGAGATGGCTCTTTCTCCCCTACCAGGAAGAGGAAGACTCTTAACAACTCTTATCAATGGAGAAGGCAAACAAAGGGGTAAGATCCATGCACTATTTTAGACCTTACCAAAGCTCTGGTGTGGTTAAACACAGGATAGGTGTGAATACTTAAATTATCTGTGTACATTAAAATAGGCCCTCTTTGTTGAAGATAAGAAGGAGAGGGAGGAGGGACACTTAAAATGAACATTTTTACATTTAAATTTGAGCTACTAAAATTTCAAAGGACTCTTTTTTCTTTTTCTACATGTATAATTTCATGCTCTGCTCTGCAAAAATAACACCTTTTGAAATGTGTTAAGAGCTTTTAACCACTTCTCAAAGCGCTTTTCCATCTATTGCCTAAACTGCAGCTAGCTACAAAGGATTTTGAAAGGATTGCCCTGGCTGGGGATTTTGAGATGTCTAGTCCAAAGACTTTATTTTATAAATAAGGACACTAAAGTCCAGAGAGGTGAAGTCACTTGTCCAAGGTCACACAGCTCATGAGCAGCTGGGTCCACCTGAACCAGGATCCTGAGTCCGATGCACTTTCCACTAATGCAAAATATTGGTTTTCTCAAGGATCTAGTTCTTGACAGACACCTAGAGGTGGGAAGTGTACCAAACAGAAATGCACATTGGGGTCCCTAATAGTTTTCTTTGAAGTATATTGAGGAAGTAAAATGTGCAGGGCTAGGGATTATGATGATAAGCAAATGTATTGCAGGTCCCAGCCAGAACCTTGCCCATCCTTCCATTTCCTGGTAGTACTGCATCTAAAGCAGCTCAAAGAAGATATAGTACCCCCAGGGAAGAATACCTCTTCAATGACCTCGGCAATGTATTCACAGATTTAGCCTATTTTCATTCTGAAGATACCATTTTCTTTAGCAGTAACTAGTGATGGGGTTGGTTCTTATCTGTTTCCATGATGATATGGTGGTTCCGGGTCCCCATCCAAATCATCTTGAATTGTAATCCCCATGTGTCAAGGGAGGAACCTGTAATCCCCACATGCAGAGAGAGGGAGGTGAATGGATCATGGGGGCAGTTTCCCACATGCTGTTCTTGTGATAGTGAATGAGTTCTCATGAGATCTGATGGTTTTATAAGCATCTGGCATTTCCCCTGCTTGCACTTCTCTCTCTTGCCACCTTGTGAAGAAGGTGCCTGCTTCCCCTTTGCCTTCCGCCACAATCATAAGTTTCCTGAGGCCTCCCCAGCCACGTGGAACTGCAAGTCAATTAAATCTCTTTTCTTTATAAATTACCCAGTCTCTGTTATTTCTTTATAGCAGCATGAGAATGGACTGATACACATGAGATTCTGATCACCTGAGGAATGCAGACACTCACCCCTCTGCATTCCTTCTTAGTGGCTTCAGGAAGAATATTTAGGTGCCTCAGGAGGTGCTCCTACCTAGGCCTGCTTAGTTTCACCCTGAGATCTCAGACCCACAGGAGTCCCTGAGGCTGGGATGGGGATTTTCAAGGGATTTCCAATCATACAAAGCACTGACAAGTGATGAGGCTTCAAACAACTCAAGTGACGGTTCACAGAAATGTTAGAGAGAATGTAGCATAGACTAGGGGTTTAATGTATGTGCTTTGCAAATGCAGGCTTGAAACCCAGCTCTATTACTTCCTAGCTACATGGCTATGAATAGGTTACTTCCCTTCCTCAAGCTTCAGTTCCTCATGTGTAAAATGGAAGAAGTGACACCACCTGCGCCATACACTTATTTGTTACAATGATTAAATAAGACAATGTATCTTTAAAAAATATATTACAGTGTCTGCTGGCCCATAGTAAATACATAACAAATGGTAGCTCTTAGTGTTGCTGATCTTAGTGCAGAGGTTAAAAAGTGTGGGCTGGGGAGTCAGATCGCCTGGGCTCAGATGCTGGCAAAATGTCCAGAGAGATATTTGGCTCATAGTAAGTGTTTGGTAAATGTTTGTAAATAATTACAAATTAGTGTTTTAGCTAGAATCATCTATTTCAATATGCATGTTTGTCAGGAGCCATGATGGATAGTTATATGTGTTACTGAAATAAGAAGACGGTTGTAAATAAAGTATGGCAGGTAGAAAATCTTTCATTATGTGGGTCACTGAGTAGGAACAAAATAGAAGGATCTTTGATGATGCACAATTGGGACTAATTTTCCATGTTCCCCACAAAAGCTAATATTCAATGAGAAAGAGATCAAGGGAAAACATGTCACAAAAAGGCAACATTTATTTTTATTTAATGAGCTTTTTTTGAGTATCTCTGTTCCAGGGACACTGGCAGGCCCTTTATGTACATTGTCATAATGCTGTTGCAACACTATCCAGAGGGCATCGCCATCATTTTACAGATGAGATTAAGAGGTAGATCTGTGAAGGTGGAGGTGAGATTAGAACACAGGTCTCTTAGATCCCAGAAACATGGCCCCTATAGGTGTGTGACTTGGAACTAGTCACTTCACCTCTCTGTGCCTTAGTTTTCTCAGCAGTAAAATGGGGACAATGGTTTCTCCATTACAGGAATGACTGTGAGAATCAAACAAGGCAAATTTGCAAAATCTCTGCACACTGTAAAACTCTGTAGACACATGAATCTTAATATTTGTCTAACCTTGTCCAGTATGCTAAGTTTGAAGGGGGTGCTAAAGGGAGCCTCCCTGAGATCCCGCTGATATGGTTTCCTGGCAGCTCTTTATGGATGATTGGGGTAGTGATTTAGGTGCCAAGGAGCTCTCTGTATTCCACAGCTGGGTCTGTTTCAATCTTCTCTCCTTGAGAATGAGTCAAAACCCCTGGGAATGAATGATGTCCTTGAGGCACTGCCTTTGACAGCTAATGTGACATGTTTAAAGTGGTATTATCCTGCTCTGAGGCACAATGGGAGGCAGGAAGGTGGGAAGACACAGGAAGACACAGGCCAGGCTCTGCAGAGGTGCAGAAACATTTCCAGCTTTTGAGCAAATTATAGGCTGCCCGGGGATCCCAAGGCGCTAAACATCCTGCAGTGAGTTACTGCAACCTGAACACTCATCAAGGCTAATGACTCCTCTGATTCATTAGAATGCAACTTCTTTTGCTACTCCTAGAGCTGAGAACATGGGCATCTGGAATAGAAGCAGTCATGGAAATCTTGCCTTTAATAGCCATTAACTGGAACAGGACAAAAACAAAAATAATTTTAGCTACTGATTACTTCTCCCAAGTTTTTCCTGTTTACTTCAGGGAATCAATTTTGGAACTTGAGGGATGGAAAAATATATGGTGGATATGGCATGCTGCCTACCTATGGAATCCAGGGTTTAAACAAATAGATGTCTTGCTTTACATAAAATACAGTCTATTCCTGAAAAGTTGTGAGTAAATAAAATCTCTCTCTCTCTCTCTGTATGTATGTATGTGTGTGTATATATATATATATATGTTTTAAGAGATGGAGTCTCACTCTGTCACCCAGGCTGGAGTACAGTGGCATGATCTCTGCTCACTGCAACCTCTGCCTCTCGGATTCAAGTGATTCTCCTGCCTCAGCATCCCAAGTAGCTGGGACTACAGGCATGTGCCACTATGCCCAGCTAATTTTTGTATTTTTACTAGAGATGAGATTTCACTATATGTTGGCCAGGCTGGTCTCAAACTCCTGACCTCAAGTGATCCACCCACCTCAGCCTCCCAAAGTGCTGGGATTACAGGCGTGAGCCACCGTGCCTGGCCTAATGTCTATATCTAAAATTATATTGTATGTGTACTCAGGAGGTTGCTGTTTAAAGGGAAGCTACAGGGAATTGCTCAGGAACATACATCACTGTCCCCTGACTCATGGCTTTCACATTTGGACTTTCCTACTTTCGTTTCCAAAAAAGACCACAGGTTCTCTCTTGGCTGGTGCTTGGTCATCAGGGCCCACTGACCAAACGAGTGGCCAGAGAAGGGGCACAGCTTCTGCTGCATGGAGCTTTGGGTTAAGTACACAGAGAGGGAAGGGAACGGTCATTTAACAAAAATTGCACTGAGTACCTGATCTATTCCTTCAAATACTTATTTCATTTGTTCTGAAAGGCATATTTATTATGGGCTGTTCATCCTGGAACAGGGTTGAAACTTCTTTCTGTCCATTCATGGAAGCAATTCGTTCTGTTCTCTAAATATATTCTGTTCTGTCTTGCAGGCACAAGGCAGGCTGCCTTTCCATGATTTGTTGAAATAAAGCACAGCCCGGTGACCTGCTTTGGCCAATGAAATGCAACATGACACCTCTGGGTGGGAGTGTTTCAGAGTCAGTGTGATTTACCATCTTCTCTCTTTCTTTTTGCCATATAACCTGTAGAGTTCCAGATAAGACTACTTCATTAGCCTGCATCCGGTGTGAGGGTGACATAGAGCACAGTGCCTAGATGTGGGGGTCAGAGACGCATGGTGCAGAGCACAGAATAAACTGTGCTTTAGGCATTGAGATTTTAGGGTTGTTTTTTCCTCAGCATAATGTGGCTAGGAAACATTTTGTTTGTTCAATAAAAATGTCCAGAGATGCTCAGTTCCAATTTAATCAGAGCTCCAACCTGTCGACATGTTGGAGCTCTGATTAAAGTGGAAGTGAGGGAACCCCCTTTTTGAGGGACTGTGCACTGGTTTTCATCTCAGCAGCCACTGTTCTTTCAACAGACCTCTGGCAATGAGAGCAAAGGAAAAGAATTCCTTTTGGGAAATGATGTTATGACACTGGGAGGTAGTAATTGATATTTAGGAAATTATATCTCTGATGCATATCTCCTCCCATGAGACTTATGTTCCCTGAGGGCAGGATGACATTTGTTCCCAGGGCCTAGTGTAGCACCAGGCACAAGGCAGGTACTCTATAAGCGATGTATGTGTTAGGTATGGTAAGCTGTTCAGAATATGGGTGCTGGAAGGAGGTGGAGCTGGGCTTTTATTTTGACAGTTGTAAACTAGGCATATAATAATGTTTACTTCGAAGTATTTATATGAAGATTAAATAAAAGAATATATATCAGGAACATGGCCTAGGGCTTGGCATGTGGTAAATTCTCCAAAAGTGGTAGCTGATATTGGTTACTTATGGTAGAGAGTGGAAAAATACCCAAACCTTTTGAGTGAGAAAAATTTCCAGCCATTTGAGTTATGTCCCTCAGGAAAATATGTTGAAATTTGAAGTTGTGAAGGCTGTCCCATCCCCAAATATGCCATCTCGTTAATTGATTATTTAGAGTTGAAAACACTTGGAGAAATTGTAGTTTCAGAAAGGGAGAGCTGACCTGTCTTTTCCTGCATGCAGCCTATGATAAAGATTCCTCTGGGAGGGGTAACCTCTCCATACCAGGGGAGAAAATGCCCTTATCATGAGAGACTTGGAAATGGAGGCTGCGATCGACTTGAATAAACATACTTAACAAAGTAACGCTTATCATCATCCACCTGTTTTACATTCCCCATATATCTTCCAGTGACTCCCCTAGGAAATTTACTACACCCAGCCAGATTTTCTTTGTCCTGTCATTTCTTCTCGAATTTATCATTCTTCATCCAAAATGCACAAAAGCATCTTGCTTTGGCCACTTCTACAGACTTCACTCTCTTAAGATCTCCATGTATATGTAAAACTAACACAATTTGTTTATTTTTCTCTTATCTGCCTGGTGTCAATTTGACTTCTAGAACCAGCTGAAGAGCCCACTAAAAGCTATAATGGGGTGGTGGAGGTGATCTCCAGCTCCCCACAAATTCTAATGTCGGGTGCCTGTGAGCCTATTTGGAATAGGGTCTTTGCAGATGTGGTCAAGTTAAGATGAAGTTAGTGTGGGCCCTAATCTAAAAGCACTGGTATCCTTATAAGAAGAGGAGAAGAAAGGGACATGCAGGAATAAATACCCATGGGATGATAGAAACAGAGATTGGAGTGATGCATCCAGAGGCCAGGAATGCCAAGGATTGCCAGCAAATAACAGAAGCTAGAAGGGGCAGCAAGGAGTGTCCCCCACAGGTGTCAGAGGGAGCACGACCTGCTGACACCTGATTTTGGACTTCTTGCCACTAGAACTATGAGAAAATAAATTTCTGTTGTAGTATTTTGTTACATACAGTAGCCCTAGGAAGCAAATATGCCAACCATCCAATTTTTGTGTAGTAGCTATGAGTAGTGGTGATATCACAGTTCCTTCCCTGTACATTTCTTAAAGCTCAAAGTCTGTTGGAATTTCATTAAGGCAAGTGTAAGTGAAGTTTCCTCCATCCGACAAAGGCATGCAAATTACATCACTATCTTCAGTTTCCATCAGGAGCCAGAAAAATCCTCTTGAATGTTTGAATTCAGTTACAGGAGAGAGAAAGAAAAACAAAGATAATGTTCACTTAGGAGAATGTTATTTCTTGAGAAAAAGACTCTTAACCCTTATCTCGGCCTGTAGAAGAGTGATTCTTGGAAATTTCCTAAAATAGAATAGAAAAAAAGAACCCTCAACAACACCCACTCAAGTAGACAATGTTCATTTAGGCTTCTTGGCACCAAGTCCAACAATAAAGGGCGTAATTAAAACAGAGTCAGTGACATTAGGCAAACCACTGCAGCTGGGCTCAGGAGGAGGGATATGCACTTTCAACTCTAAGAAAGGCTTGCTGTTGCCAACGGAACCACCATTCCACACATTTTTTGGCAGGAAGGGAACCTGTCCTCTGAGAACCTGCAAGAGGCTGTTTTTAGAGCTCAGTAGCAGTCTCCCAGAGTCAACAGTACAGCAAGAAAACATAGGTAGGTCTAAGAAGCCCAGGAAGCAGATCTAAGAAATCCTTGAAGGCTCTGTAGGCCTGGAGGGCAGAACTGGAGAGACTCAAGTGAGGTAACTGTCCACGCCTTGGAAGAGCTTTAAAATCACACTTTCCACTGCTTTCTGTGGAACATCCTCAGGGACGTGTGACTGAAGTGCGGGATGGGGTGGCCACAGACAACTGAACATGTTAGTGGTGGGTCACTCATAATCCTTCTTTGGTGTTATTTTCTATCCTGAAGAATATTTTGATTATTTGAACCCACTGAACAACCATAGCTAACTTCCTGTACCTTGGAAAGCCCATCCTGTTCGCCTCCGAGGTGGGAAGTTACAGAGGGAGTGGCTATGTCCCCCTCCCAGCCCCATGGAGGCCCCCTTTCCTTCTGACCCTCCCAGGTAACCAGTGAATGTGGAGTGCTCCTGACTTTAGGCCCAGGTGTAAAGGCGTGGACCCTGACATCTGTCCATGTGACTCCATCAGTGGGACCTCCCTGGAATGGATGGGGGTTCCTCAATTTCCCACACTTGAGGTTAACAAGTGCTTAGGCCCTGTACTGACTTCATGCATTCTGCTTTGTGCCAGGCACTGTGCTGAGCACATGGAAAACAAGTATGAGCAAGACTTTATCTCTGATCTAGAGGGGTTTTCTGATCCAGTCAGATCAGAAACAAAGAAACAAACAAAAAACCCCAAAAAACCTAGCAATGGGTTATAACAGAAACATTATTTGAAGACCAACGAGAATTAGAGAACAAGTGGGCCCAGAATGGCTAATTCACAGAGTGAGAGAGCTGCAGAGCTGGGCCTGGAGTCCCTTCTAGGGTCCCTTGGCCCTCCCCTTTCTCTGCCTCCCTCTTGGTCCTGCAGGATGATTTTCCTCCAGTAGACTTGAAGCTCAGAAGGGCAGGAACTGTATCCTCCACTTCCATTGATTGCATGGGTCCCCTAATGCAGCCCTGCAAACATAGCGTCTGCTTCAGAAAGGGATTTCTGCATAGATGGTCTATTCCTTTCTCTGAATGTGGGAATGGAGCATTTAGAACAAGAGCAATGTGAGTTTTTCTATGACTATATCTAACTATGTGAGTTTGGGAAAGTTACCAGACCTCTCTGAGCCTGTTCCTCAGTCGGTAAGATGAAGAAGGTAGATCAGATAACTTCCAAAACTCTAGAGTTCCATGACTGTAATCTAGCAAGGCACACAGTTATCTGTGACTCGGAGCTAGACAGACCTGGGTTCAAAGCCCAGATCCAACCCTTATTTATTATGCAACTTTGGCAAATTATTTAACTCCACCGAATCTCCACTGCTCATTATTAAAATGGAGCTGTGGCCGGGTGTAGTGGCTCCTGCCTGTAATCCCAGCACTTTGGGAGGCCGAGGTGGGCGGATCATGAGGTCAGGAGATCGAGACCATCCTGGCTAACACGGTGAAACCCCGTCTCCACTAAAAAATACAAAAAAATTAGCCGGGCGTGGTGGCAGGCACCTGTAGTCCCAGCTACTTCAGAGGCTGAGGCAGGAGAATGGCATGAACCCAGGAGGCGGAGCTTGCAGTGAGCCGAGATTGCACCACTGCACTGCAGCCTGAGCAACAGAGCGAGACTCCATCTCAAAAAAAAGAAAATAATAATAATAATAATAATAATAATAATAATAATAATAAAAAAATGGAGCTGTAATCATTAAATCTATCTCACTAAGCTGGTATGAGCATTAAATAAAATAATACATGTACAAAGTCAGTCGTAAAGGAGCCTCTCTATAAATTTTCAGGTGGAATTTAAGAAATGTTTGTCAAAGGTATGAATGTCACTGCCTCTCCAAGAGACACAGAATTTCATGCTATGGTTCATGAACAGGGCAACCACATACTTTAGTTCCCCTGTGTCTTGACGCAGTTATTAACACATTTATTTTTCTTTTCACTCTCAAAAACTCACTGATCTGTAGATCCAGTCTACTAATTTCAAAACTACATTTGCTAGGTGTCTACTATAGAAAGTCAAGCTCATTCTCTTAGTGGCATTATTTTGAGTCCTTTCCCTGTGTAGTCATTAATTAAAATCCTGGTAATAACACAAAGCCTCTGTGAAGTAGCTTACATTTGGCCATCCATATCCACAGGTTCTACATCTTGGATTCAACCTACTGTGGATTGAAAATATTAGGAAAAAAGACCGGGCATGGTGCTCATACCTGTAATCCCAGCACTTTGGGAGGCCGAAGTTGGTGGATCACCTGAGGTCAGGAGTTTGAGACAAGCCTGGCCAACAAGGCAAAACCCCATCTCTACTAAAAATACAAAAATTAGCTGGGTGTGGTGGCACGCACCTGTAGTCCCAGCTACTCAGGAGGCTGAGGCAGAAGAATTGCTTGAACTCGGTAGGCGGAGGTTGCAGTGAGCCAAGACTGTGTCATTGCATTCCAGCCTGGGTGACAGAATGAGACTCTGTCTCAAACAAACAAACAAAAAACCAGATGAAGAAAAAAAGTCCAATTAAAAAAAAACGGTAAAAAATAACACATTAAAAATGTAGTGTAATGATTATTTTTTTCTTTTTCTTTTTTTTTTACATTAAGTTCTAGGATATATGTGCAGAATGTATTGTTACATAGGTATACATGTGCCATGGTGGTTTGCTGCACCTATCAACCTGTCATCTAGGTTTTAAGCCCCACATGCATTAGGTATTTGTCCTAATGCTATCCCTTCCCTTACCCTGCCCCCTCCTCTACCCGCCGACAGGCCCCAGTGTATGTTATTCCCCTCCCTGTGTCCATGTGTTCTCATTGTTCAGCTCCCACATATGAGCGAGAACATGTGGAGTTTGGTTTTCTGTTTCTGTGTTAGTTTGCTGAGAATGATGGGTTCCAGCTTCATCCATATCCCTGCAAAGGACACAATCTCATTCTTTTTTATGGCTGCATAGTATTCCATGGTGTATATGTGCCACATTTTCTTTATCCAGTCTGTCATTGATGGGCATTTGGGTTGGTTCCAAGTCTTGTAACGACTATTTACATAGAATTTACATTGTATTAGGTATAGTAAGTAATCTAGAGATGATTTAAAGTATATTGTAGGATGTGTATGTTATATGCAAATACTATACCATTTTATATCAGGGATTTGAGCATCCATGGATTTTGGTATCCAGTGGGGAAGGGGGTCTGAGAGGTTGATTATATAACACCCACAGTCTTTTGCCCTTCATGACTTTTTGGTAGTCTACAATTCACTCTTTGCCAAACTCTATGGAGGGAGACTTAAAGGTGTTAAACCAGCAAACCTCAGTCCTAGTGTTGGCTCCTTGAAGACCTGATCTTTGGACTGAGGCAAGTCATGTCATTATTGCCTTAGTTGCCATATGTAAAAAGTAAGAAAGAAAAAAAAAAAGAGCCAACATTTATTTAGCTCCCATTGGGAACATTTTATAAATGCTATGCCATTTACTTACTGCCACAAGTCTGGGAGGTATATGTTGTTGTTCTCACTTACACCTGAGATTAACGAAGCTCAATAAAATGAGGTAATATCACTGAGGTAAGCTGTCAAAGTAGTAAGGGAGAGCAGATAAGAAACCATTGTGCCTTCTTGCCTTTCTTGTTGGAGTTTCAGGTGATGATTGTAAAACACTAAGACCTACAGAAGACAGGCTTCTGTTAACAGAGAGAAAAACTGAAATAGGTTTCTAATTGTTTGTACTCTTTTTTTTCTTCCTCGAATGTGCAAATCTCAGATATTGCTCTATCCTCTTTGTCGATTATGAGATTTTTTTTGGCAGAAAATAATTGTTCCAGTTGAGTTCCAAGGGTTGAAAGAGTTTCTCCATCTGCTCTTCTTGAATAAGAAGAATCCTGATAAGGTGTGCAAATAGCTGAAGAAGTATACGTGCAATTTTCACTAAAAATCATGAGTACATGGAAAAGCTGATGAAGAAGGCCTTGAACCTCCATCACATCATTAGCTGACTGAACATTTTATAATCAGGAGGGGGAAAAAAGGCCGAATAGAAGGAAATTTCAGCTGAAATTGACACCTCTGTCCAAATAGAAAATCACTTCAGAATCTAAACATTCTAATTCCGCAAGTCACAGATGCTTCCAATTAGAACAGAGAAAGTTAATGTAGTTTCAGCTGTTACTTAGAATATTAAAATGTGCCAAGAAACTCAGAGAGAGTTGGTACAAAGAAGTTTCTTTTTCTACTAAAATATTTACTCCTTCAGAAATAATAATCAGAGGCTTTAGGCCCCTTTCCCTGAAAAGTCACACTTAACACTGTTCACTTTCTTTTATGGCTGTGAACATGGCACAGACCCACACATGCCTCCACTTTATAAAACAAACACCTTCCTGACGTCTAGAAGGCCTCTAGTGAATCTGGGTCTCTGTTTGGAATGTCTCTGTTCTAATACAAACATTTGATATCCAAAGCAAATAATCATCAAACCTGCGATTCTGAAATTACTGTCTCCCTGACTCAGAGGCGCAGCCAATGAGTCACTTATTTACATGTAAGTACAAGATAGGGAGAGAAAAACATCCTATCTGCTTGTTTTTCCAAAGCAGGTTTGAGAAGTAGTCACACATTTTTTTTCCACTGAATCATAAATCTGCAGGCTCAGTTTAAGAAATAGGCTAGGAGCTCAGAACCCTATGAAGATACACCAAGATAATAGTCCCCTAAACCAAGAACAAGCTGAAATTGTAAAAGCTCGAATCCATTTTACACTAGCATTTATGAGGCAATTCTATGGGCGGGGATCTGAGTCCTATCCTGAAGTAATTTGTAAGCAGAAGACCCCACCCACTTTAATTTACCAGATGAACATTTCTGGAGCTATCATCGCATATTAGTTATGAAAGCTGGAATTTAATAAGAGAGAACACAATGCAGTTTTCAAAGCACACAAAAGTTCACTGGGAAAACATATGCTTAAACTTCAGGGACCATGATCCCTGGAAGCAAATGTAAGAGACAGCTAAGTGCCTGGAATTATATGTCTGAAAGGACTACTCATCAGATGCAATTAAGCAGGGGGAAGGGGAGAAGTACACATTTGATTTAATGTGTTGTTTTGACTAAGTTCAGCCTCCAAACTACAAATCCCTTGAAAGGAAGGAATCTCAGAACATTCAAGATCAGGAATGTTAAAGGCCAAAAAAGTATTTGCTTTGAAATGATTGAGAAAAGATGTGTGTGTCTTTGGTCAGGGATAAGTTCCAGTGAGACCCACTCCAACTTGAAAAACATTGATTTTATTGAGAAGCTTCAGAGCAGAGAGTCAGACAGACTTAGACCCAAATTCTAGGTCATCTGGTTAGTAGTGACCTTGACAAATGACTACAGTTGAGCCTCAGTTTTCTCATCTGTGAAAGAGGAGTAATGAAATGTTTCCAATAAAGTAGTAACAATTAAAGATAATATATGAAAAGTAGTGAGCACAATGCCTGATACATTTGGATTAAAATACCTAATTCTTTGAAGAAAAGTTTCTAACAGAAACTTTTGATGTTGACAGAAAACTGTCAAACCACAACGGCAAGAGAGGAAGAAAGGAACAGAGGATCCACAAAACAACCAGGAAACCATTAACAAAATGGCAGTAGTGAGTCCTTACTTACCAATAATTACTTTGAATGTAAATGAATTAATTCCCCTATCAAAAGGCTAACGTGGCTGAAAGGTTAAAAAAAAAAAAAAAGACCCACTATATTTTGCCTACAAGAGATTCAGTTCACCTCTAAGAACACACAGAGGCCGGGTGCAGTGGCTCATGCCTGTAATCCCAGCACTCTGGGAGGCCAAGGTGGGTGGATCACCTGAGGTCAGGAGTTCAAGACCAGCCTGACCAACATGGTGAACCCCATCTCTACTAAAATACAAAAATTAGCCGGGCGTGGTGGCAGGTGCGTATAATCTCTGTTACCGAGGGAGACCAAGATAAGAGAATTGCTTGAACCCAGGAGGCAGAGGTTGCAGTGAGCTGAGATTGTGTCGTTGCACTCCAGCCTGGGCAACAAGGGCAAAACTCTGTCTCAAAAAAAAAAAAAAAAAAAAAAAAAGGGGGAGGGTGGAGCCAAGATGGCCGAATAGGAACAGCTCCAGTCTACAGTTCCCAGCGTGAGCGACAGAGAAGACGGGTGATTTCTGCATTTCCAACTGAGATACCGGGTTCATCTCACTGGGGAGTGCCAGAAAGTGGGTGCAGGACTGTGGGTGCAGCACACCGAGCGTGAGCCGAAGCAGGGCGAGGCATTGCCTCACCCGGGAAGCTCAAGGGGTCAGGGAATTCTCTTTCCTAGTCAAAGAAAGGGGTGACAGACGGCACCTGGAAAATCGGGTCACTCGCACCCTAATACTGCGCTTTTCCAATGGTCTTAGCAAATGGCACACCAGGAGATTATATCCCACACCTGGCTCGGAGGGTCCTATGCCCATGGAACCTCACTCATTGCTAGTACAGCAGTCTGAGATCAAACTGCAAGGTGGCAGTGAGGCTGGGGGAGGGACTCCCGCCATTGCCGAGACTTGAGTAGGTAAACAAAGCAGCTGGGAAGCTCGAACTGGGTGGAGCCCACCGCAGCTCAAGGAGGCCTGCCTGCCTCTGTAGACTCCACCTCTGGGGGCAGGGCATTGCCAAACAAAAGGCAGCAGAAACCTCTGCAGACTTAAATGTCCCTGTCTGACAGCGTTGAAGAGAGTAGTGGTTCTCCCAGCACACAGCTTGAGATCTGAGAACGGCCAGACTGCCTCCTCAAGTGGGTCCCTGACCCCCGAATAGCCTAACTGGGAGGCACCCCCCAGTAGGGGCAGACTGACACCTCACATGGCCGGGTACCCCTGTGAGATAAAACTTCCAGAGGAACGATCAGGCAGCAACATTTGCTGTTCACCAATATCTGCTGTTCTGCAGCCTCCGCTGCTGATACCCAGGGCAAACAGGGTCTGGAGTGGACCTCCAGCAAACTCCAACAGACCTGCAGCGGAGGGTCCTGACTGTTAGAAGGAAAACTAACAAACAGAAAGGACATCCACACCAAACCCCATCTGTACGTCACCATCATCAAAGACCAAAGGTAGATAAAACCACAAAGATGGGGAAAAAACAGAGCAGAAAAACTGGAAACTCTAAAAATCAGAGTGCCTCTCCTCCTCCAAAGGAACACAGCTCCTCACCAGCAATGGAACAAAGCTGGACAGAGAATACTTTGACGAGTTGAGAGAAGAAGTCTTCAGACGATCAAACTACTCTGAGCTAAAGGAGGAAGTTCAAACCCATGGCAAAGAAATTAAAAACCTTGAAAAAAGATTAGACAAATGGCTAACCAATGCAGAGAAGTCCTTAAAGGACCTGATGGAGCTGAAAACCAAGGCATGAGAATTACGTGACGAATGCACAAGCCTCAGTAGCCGATTCGATCAACTGGAAGAAAGAGTATCAGTGATGGAAGATCAAATGAATGAAATGAAGCAAGAAGAAAAGTTTAGAGAAATAAGAATAAAAAGGAATGAACAAAGTCTCCAAGAAATATGGGACTATGTGAAAAGACCAAATCTATGTCTGACTGGTGCACCCGAAAGTGATGGGGCGAATGGAACCAAGTTGGAAAACACTCTGCAGGATATTATACACAAGAACTTCCCCAATCTATAAAGGAAGGCGAACATTCAAATTCAGGAAATACAGAGAACGCCACAGAGATAATCCTTGAGAAGAGCAACTCCAAGACACATAATTGTCAGATTCACCAAAGTTGAAATGAAGGAAAAAATGTTGAGGGCAGCCAGAGAGAAAGGTCGGGTTACCCACAAAGGGAAGCCCATCAGACTAACAGCTGATCTCTTGGCAGAAACTCTACAAGCCACAAGAGAGTGGGGGCCAATATTTGACATTCTTAAAGAAAAGAATTTTCAACCCAGAATTTCATATCCAGCCAAACTAAGCTTCATAAGTGAAGGAGAAATAAAATCCTTTACAGACAAGCAAATGCTGAGAGATTTTGTCACCACCAGGTCTGCCCTACAAGAGCTCCTGAAGGAAGCACTAAACATGGAAAGGAACAACCGGTACCAGCCACTGCAAAAACATACAAAAATGTAGAGACCATTGAGGCTAGGAAGAAACTGCATCAAGTAACGAGCAAACTAACCAGCTAACATCATAATGACAGGATCAAATTCACACATAACAAAATTAACCTTAAATGTAAATGGGCTAAGTGCTCCAATTAAAAGACACAGACTGGCAAATTAGATAAAGAGTCAAGACTCATCAGTGTGCTGTATTCAGGAAACCCATCTCACGTGCAGAGACACACGTAGGCTCAAAATAAAGGGATGGAGGAAGATCTACCAAGCAAATGGAAAACAAAAAAAGGCAGGTGTTGCAATCCTAGTCTCTGATAAAACAGACTTTAAACCAACAAAGATCAAAAGAGACAAAGAAGGCCATTACATAATGATAAAGAGATCAATTCAACAAGAAGAGCTAACTATACTAAGTATATATGCACCCAATACAGGAGCACCCAGATTCATAAAGCAAGCCCTTAGAGACCTACAAAGAGACTTAGACTCCCACACAATAATAATGGGAGAGTTTAACACCCCACTGTCAACATTAGACAGATCAATGAGACAGAAAGTTAACAAGGATATCCAGGAATTGAACTCAGCTCTGCACCAAGCGGACCTAATAGACATCTACAGAACTCTCCACCCCAAATCAACAGAATATACATTCTTTTCAGCACCATGCCACACCTTTTCCAAAATTGACCACATAGTTGGAAGTAAAGCTCTCCTCAGCAAATGTAAAAGAACAGAAATTATAACAAACTATCTCTCAGACCACAGTGCAATCAAACTAGAACTCAGGATTAAGAAACTCACTCAAAACCGCTCAACTACATGGAAACTGAACAACGTACTCCTGAATGACTACTGGGTACATAATGAAATGAAGGCAGAAATAAAGATGTTCTTTGAAACCAATGAGAACAAAGACAAAACATACCAGAATCTGTGGGACACATTCAAAGCAGTGTGTAGAGGGAAATTTATAGCACTAAATGACCACAAGAGAAAGCAGGAAAGATCGAAAATTGACACCCTAACATCACAATTAAAAGAACTAGAGAAGCAAGAGCAAACACATTCAAAAGCTAGCAGAAGGCAAGAAATAACTAAGATCAGAGCAGAACTGAAGGAGATGCAGACACAAAAAACCCTTCAAAAAATCAATGAATCCAGGAGCTGGTTTTTTGAAAAGATCAACAAAATTGATAGACTGCTAGCAAGACTAATAAAGAAGAAAAGAGAGAGGAATGAAATAGACGCAATAAAAAATGATAAAGGGGATATCACAACCGATCCCACAGAAATACGAACTACCATCAAAGAATACTATAAACACCTCTATGCAAATAAACTAGAAAATCTAGAAGAAATGGATAAATTCCTCGACACATACACCCTCCCAACACTAAACCAGGAAGAATTTGAATCTCTGAATAGAGCAATAACAGGTTCTGAAATTGAGGCAATAATGAATAGCTTACCAACCAAAAAAAGTCCAGGACCAGATGGATTCACAGCCGAATTCTACCAGAGGTACAAGGAGAAGCTGGTACCATTCCTTCTGAAACTATTCCAATCAATAGAAAAAGAGGGAATCTTCCCTAACTCATTTTATGAGGCCAGCATCATCCTCATACCAAAGCCTGGCAGAAACACAACAAAAAAAGAGAATTTTAGACCAATATCCCTGATGAATGTCAATGCCAAAATCCTCAATAAAATACTGGCAAATTGAATCCAGCAGCACATCAAAAAGCTTATCCACCATGATCAGGTGGGCTTCATCCCTGGGATGCAAGGCTGGTTCAACATACACATATCAATAAATGTAATCTAGCATATAAACAGAACCAACAACAAAAACCACATGATTATCTCAATAGATGCAGAAAAGGCCTTTGACCAAATTCAACAGCCCTTCATGCTAAAAACTCTCAATAAATTAGGTATTGATGGGACGTATCTCAAAATAATAAGAGCTGTCTATGACAAACCCACAGCCAATATCATACTGAATGGGCAAAAGCTGGAAGTATTCCCTTTGAAAACTGGCACAAGACAGGGATGCCCTCTCTCACCACTCCTATTCAACATAGTGTTGGAAGTTCTGGCCAGGGCAATCAGGCAGGAGAAGGAAATAAAGGGTATTCAATTGGGAAAAGAGGAAGTCAAATTGTCCCCGTTTGCAGATGACATTGTATATCTAGAAAATCCCATCGTCTCAGCCCAAAATCTCCTTAAGCTGATAAGCAACTTCAGCAAAGTCTCAGGATACAAAATCAATGTGCAAAAATCACAAGCATTCTTATAGACAAATAACAGACAAACCGAGAGCCAAATCATGAGTGAACTCCCATTCACAATTGCTTCAAAGAGAATAAAATACCTAGGAATCCAACTTACAAGAGATGTGAAGGACCTCTTCAAGGAGAACTACAAACCACTGCTCAATGAAATAAAAGAGGATACAAACAAATGGAAGAACATTCCATGCTCATGGGTGGGAAGAATCAATATCATGAAAATGGCCATACTGCCCAAGGTAATTTATATATTCAATGCCATCCCCATCAAACTACCAATGGCTTTCTTCACAGAATTGGAAAAAACTACTTTCAAGTTCATATGGAACCAAAAAAGAGCCTGCATTGCCAAGTCAATCCTAAGCCAAAAGAACAAAGCTGGAGGCATCACGCTACCTGACTTCAAACTATACTACAAGGCTACAGTAACCAAAACAGCATGGAACTGGAACCAAAACAGAGATATAGACCAATGGAACAGGACAGAGCCCTCAGAAATAATGCCACTTATCTACAACCATCTGATCTTTGACAAACCTGAAAAAAACAAGAAATGGGGAAAGGATTCCCTATTTAATAAATGGTGCTGGGAAAACTGGCTAGCCATATGTAGAAAGCTGAAACTGGATCCCTTCCTTACACCTTATACAAAAATTAATTCAAGATGGATTAAAGACTTAAATGTTAGACCTAAAACCATAAGAACCCTAGAGGAAAACCTAGGCAATACCATTCAGGACATAGGCATGGGCAAGGGCTTCATGTCTAAAACACCAAAAGTAATGGCAACAAAAGCCAAAATTGACAAATGGAATCTAATTAAACTAAAGAGCCTCTGCACAGCAAAAGAAACTACCATCAGAGTGAACAGGCAACCTACAGAATGGGAGAAAATTTTTGCAATCTACTCATCTGACAAAGGGCTAATATCTAGAATCTACAAACAACTCAAACAAATTTACAAGAAAAAAACAACCCCATCAACAAGTGGGCGAAGGATATGAACAGACACTTCTCAAAAGAAGACATTTATGCAGCCAAAAGATACATGAAAGAATGCTCATCATCACTGGCCGTCAGAGAAATGCAAATCAAAACCACAATGAGATACCATCTCACTCTAGTTAGAATGGCAATCATTAAAAAGTCAGGAAACAAGAGGTTCTGGAGAGGATGTGGAGAAATAGGAACACTTTTACACTGTTGGTGGGACTGTAAACTAGTTCAACCATTGTGGAAGTCAGTGTGGCAATTCCTCAAGGATCTAGAACTAGAAATACCATTTGACCCAGCCATCCCATTACTGGGTATATACCCAAAGGATTATAAATCATGCTGCTATAAAGACACATGCACACGTATGTTTATTGTGGCACTATTCACAATAGCAAAGACTTGGAACCAACCCAAATGTCCAACAATGATAGAATGGATTAAGAGAATGTGGCACATATACTCCCGTGGAATACTATGCAGCCATAAAAAATGATGAGTTCATGTCCTTTGTAGGGACATGGATGAAGGTGGAAACCATCATTCTCAGCAAACTATCGCATGTTCTCACTCATAGGTGGGAACTGAACAATGAGAACACATGGACACAGGAAGGGGAACATCACACACTGGGGCTTGTTTTTGGGTGGGCAGAGGGGCGAGGCATAGCATTGGGAGATACACCTAATGTTAAATGACGAGTTGCTGGGTGCAGCACACCAACGTGGCACATGTATACATATGTAACAAACCTGCACGTTGTGCACATGTACCCTAAAACTTAAAGTATAATAAAAAATAATCCAAAAAAACAGAAACTGAAAGTAGAGGGATGGAAAAAGATATTCCATGCAAATGTAAACTAAAGAGGAACAGGGGTTAGTTATATCAGACAGAATAGATATTAAGTCAAAAACTGTAAAAAAGAGACAAAGAAGATCATTATATAATGATAAAGGAGTCAGTTCATCAAGAGGGTATAACTTCTATAAATATATTTGCACCTAACCTTGGAGAACTTAAATATATAAAGCAAATATTAAAATATCTGAAGGGTGAGATAGACTGCAATACAATAATAGCAGAAGACCTCAATATCCAACTTTCAATAATAGACAGATCAGACAGAAAATAAATAAGAAAACATTCGACTTGAGCTACACTTTGAACAAAATGGATCTACAGACATATACAGAACATTTCTTTCAACAGCAGCAGAATATACATTCTTCTCCAATGCATACAGAACATTCTCCTGGAGAGATCATATGTTAGGCCACAAAACAGTTCTTAACAAATTTAAGGATGTTGAAATCCTATCTGTGGAAAGTATCTTTTCTAATTACTATGATATAAAACTAGAAATCAGTAACAGGAGGAATTTTGAAAAATTCAAATACATGGAAATTAAACAACATACTCTGAACAACCCTTAGGTCAAAGAAGTAATTTACAAAGGGAAATTTAAAAATATCTTGAGATAAATGAAACTGGAAACACAGCATAATGTAACATATGAGATGCAACAAAAGCAATTCTAAGAGGAAAGTTTATAGCAATAAACTCCTACGTCAAAAAAGAAGAAAGGACCCTGGCGTGGTGGCTTATGCCTGTAACCCCAGCATTTTGGGAGACCAGGGTGGGTGGATCAACTGAGGTCAGGAGTTCCAGACCAGCCTGGCCAACATGGCAAAAACCCGTCTCTACTGAAAAATTAGCCGGGCATGGTTCAGGCGCCTGTAATCCTGGCTACTCAGGAGGCTGAGGTGGGAGAATCGTTTGAACCCGGGAGGCAGAGGTTGCAGTGAGCTGAGATCGCAACATTGCACTCCAGCTTGGGTGACAGAGCAAGATGGGGTCTCCAAAAAAAAAAAAAAGTCTCACAAACAAGTAACCTAATCTTATACCTCAAGGAACTAGAAAAAGAAAAAACTGAGCCCAAAGTTAGCATAAGGAAGGAAATAACAAAGATCAGAACAGAAGTAAATAAAGACTAGAAAAATAATAGAAAAGATCAACAAAACTAAGAGTTGGTTTTTTTTTAAAAGATAAGCAAAATTGACAAACCCTTAGCTATACTATGAAAAAAAGAGAGAAGACTCAAAATCAGAAATGAAAGAGAAGATATTACAACTGATACTACAGAAATACAAAAGATCATAAAAGACTGTTATGAACAATTATATATCAAAGAATTGGATAATCTACAAGAAATGGATGAATTCTTGGCAACATAGTACCTGCCACGACTGAATCATGAAGAAATAGAAAATATGAACAGATCTAAGAGTGAGTAAGGAGATTGAATCAGTGATCAAAAGTCACCCATCAAAGAAAAACCCAGGACCAGATAGCTTCACTGTTGAATTCTACCAAATATTTAAAGAAGAGCTAATATCAATCTTTCTCAAATTCTTCCAAAAAGAGGAGGAAATACTTCCAAACTCATTTACAAGGCCAGCATTACTTTGATACTAAAGCCAGACAAGGACACTACAAAGGAAAGACTACAGGCTAATATCCTTGATGAACACAGATATAAAAATCTTCAACAAAATACAGTCACAATGGATATATGTTTTGGAAAATGCATCATTAGACAATTTCATCATTGTGTGAACACCATAAAGTGCACTTACACAAACCTAGATGGTATAGCCTATTACACACCTACGCTACGTGGTATAGCCTATTACACACCTAGGCTACGTGGTATAGCCTATTACACACCTACGCTACGTGGCATAGCCTATTACACACCTACGCTATGTGGTACAGCCTATTACACACCTAGGCTATGTGGCATAGCCTATTACACACCTAGGCTACATGGTATAGCCTATTACACACCTAGCCTACGTGGCATAGCCTATTACATACCTACGCTACGTCGTATAGCCTATTACACACCTACGCTACGTCGTATAGCCTATTACACACCTGCGTTACGTGGCATAGCCTATTGCTTCTAGGCTACAAACATGTACATCATGTTACTGTACTGACTACTGTATGTAATTGTAATAAAATAGTAAATATTTGTTACTATCTGAACACCCAAACATTTAAAAAGTATGGTAAAAATGAGGTGTATATATATATATACATATATATATATATAATGGTGCACCTGTACAGGACATCTACAATGAATGAAATTTGCAGAACTGGAAGTTGCATTGGGTGAGTCAGTAAGTGAGAGGTGAGTGAATGTGACAACCTAGGCATTACTGTATACTAATGTAGACTTTATAATACTGTATACTTAGGCTACACTAAATTTTTATCAAAAAAATTTTCTTTAATAATAAATTAACCTTAGTTTACTGTAACTTTTCTACTTTATACACTTTTAAGTTAATTTTTTTCTTTTTGACTCTTTAAATAACACTTAGCTTAGGCTGGGCGAGGTGTCTCACGCCTGTAATCCCAGCACTGTGGGAAGCTGAGGTTCACAGATCACCTGAGGTCAGGCGTTCGAGACCAGCCTGGCCAACATGGCAAAACCCCTCCTCTACTAAAAATACAAAAATTAGTGGGGCAGGGTGGCGCATGCCTGTAATCCCAGCTACTCGGGAGACTGAGGCAGGAGAACTGCTTGAACCCAGGAGGTGGAGGTTGCAGTGAGCCGAGATCATGCCATTGCACTCCAGCCTGGGCAACAGAGCAAGACTCCATCTCAAAATGATAATAGTAATAATAACACTTAGTTTAAAACACACACTGCACAACTGTGCAAATATATTTTCTTTCCTTGTATCCCTATTCCATAGGGATATAAGGTGAGAATGGTTGAGTGGACTTCCACTTGGGTTTGCTCTTTGATGCTTTTGTTTTCCCAGGGTAATGTTTAAGAAAATATGGCCCATCTGTTACTTGTGTGGAGAATAAGCTTCTTGCAGGAGAAAAACTTGTAAGTAGTTTTAAAATGGAGAGTCTTGGGCCCTACTCCTGGCACAGTGAATCAGAATTGGCAAGAGAGCTGGAGTCTGTAATTTTCCATAAGTGAATTCTTAACAAAGGTTTAAAACCACTGGCCTAGGTAGAGGTTTACTCTCAAACACTGCCCTCCCAGTTCAATAATCAAAATCATTTACCTATTTATCTTAATTATTTTAGCCAGCATTTTACCTGTATTTGTTCTGCTATTACTTGAATTCAAGCTTCCTGCATCTTTGTCTAGTAAAAGGTAATTTTCTCTGCTCCTTACTACTTCTTACCTCCACTCCCACCCCCTTACAATCCAAGGAGGTTCACTCTAGCTTCATCTATTCTTCCAGTTAGTAAAAATGTTACCACGCCAACATCACATCTATGTCGTCCACTTGGCTGCACTTGAGAAGCACAGATTGGCTTATCCAGGGTCCATCCTGCAGCAGCAGGCCAGGGCAATCTATGGAACCTCATTTGTGATGAGGATTGGACATTGTTATTAATTTTCCAGAACCAAGGATTCTGGAAGTGTAGGACATAATCTCATTTCACTCTAGCTATTAATTTCTCCCCAGCTGACAGGCTGGATTTGGGGATAAAGTTACTTTGCAAATAAGGGATAAAGTCTATCCTTTATCCTGGTAACAGAAACTTTTTGAAAGTACTTTTATCTCCCCATCCTAGCATTTAAATCCAATTAAGTTTCAGAAACATTTACTGAGTGCCCACTAAGCCCTATGCAAGTCTTCTTGCTGAAGATCCTTAAAGGAATTTTTTCACTTTTTACATTTACTTTTTACATTCATGTTTTAAAAATTTAACACGCAATGCATTTTAAACAAAGTTATAGAGTTAGAGCTCTGTCTTTAAGTAGGGAGCCATGGATAATAGAAGCTCACTCCTCTAGGATTCTATTGGAAGTCATCAGAAAAATAAAATTTCTTCTATCTATCCACTACTCCTTCCATCCATCCTTCCTTCCATCTGACAAGAAGTGTGTGGAAGGCCCTGTGCTAGCTGCTGGGTATAAAATGATGAGCAAACAAATTTGTCTTCTGACCATTGGAAGTTTATAGCTTAGTAGCAGAAAGAGTCCTGGAGGCAAATAGAAACTCCAACCCTAGGTTCAGCTATATCTCTATTTGTACAGGTTTGGGGAGTCAGTGAATTTCCTGAATTGTCTATTTCCTTGTGTGGAAAGGGGCTGCCTTGTCTGTTGCACAGGGCAGTTGGCAGGATTGTATTTGAGTTCACCCTAACAGTTCGAAGTGCTACATAAATATAATAATTGCAAATTAAGTTTGATTCAAATAATGGAGGGAATAACTATCACTGTGCACAATGGAGAGGAGTAAAAACTTTTGAAATAAGAGGCAGGAGGCCTGAGTTCTAGTCTTATCATTTCCACTGATTTGTGCCCATGCCCTGCCTGTGGGTCAGGGAGTCATTTTTTCCCCTTGGCCTTGATTTGAGCTGATTGATTTATAGCTTCATGAACCTCTCAGTGTATGCCACTAGGAAAGGCAAACCTGCAGAAATGCAGAGCTCAAGGGTCTCTTAAAAGCTAATCAATTCCATCTGTTCCCATGTCAGGCTTGCTGAAGAGATCTTTCTTTCCAAAGGCCTCTAAGGAGGCAATTTCTCAGCCTGTCTTGGAACCCAGTGCAGGGAGTTGTCTAGGAATCTTCAGGAGTGGGCTGCAGGGGGCACACAGGTAACATCTGTGTTGGCTAGAGTGCTCCACAAGCTGTGCAGGGAGGTTTCAAAATGTGGAGGCCATTAAATATCCTGACACCTACTTAAGGGGGCATCATGGGAGCAGGAGCTCCATGAAGTGTTTGGTGTGTACTTAAAAGGCTCTGCCTGTGCAGGTCTGAAGAACCTGCCCAAGATGCAAGGCCTGGCTTTCTTGCTGAGGCTCTTTAACATGGCACCTTGATGTGGCATGGAAATTCACAAATCCATTTCACCCCATGTCCCTGCAAGGGACTCTAGCCCTGAGACTGATGCACATGGACTCCTGCAGATACCTGTTGCTGATTTCATTCACTTTAGGAATGTGTTTGCTTTCTTGTGGTTGTTTGGGGAGAGGGAGCATATTTATGAGGACACACACAATTCAGAAATGCTGAGTTTTAACAACATAGGATTGAGGGATTTCGATATGGAACAAGGAAAGACGTTGGAATAGAATAGATTCAGGTTTGAATCCTGCCACTTGCTTGTCATATGGCCTTAGGCAAGTCTCTGCCTCCTCTGAACCGCTTGTCTAAGGACAATAATGCACTCTCACCTCCTAGGACTGTTGTATGATTCAAAGATAGTAAAGACAACTTTATTATCTTTTACTAAGTACTGGCCACTCAGTAAAAGTAGGTGGTAGTAGTTGTTTTAATCATTGTTCCATTTCTGGAGCTCAAGCTCAACTTCCCACAACCGTCAGTCCACCACAACACAGTTCACAATCTGAGAATTCTTCCTCTCACTTTTACCTTCACATCCAGCTCACCCTCACATACCACAGACTCCTCTTTCTTGGCCTCTTGGATTTGCACCTCTCATTTCCGCATCTAGGAACCCATCAGGCTCTTCCCTCCTCATGCTTCAGTTAGTACTATAGTTCCCTGTGGGCTCTCCTCTTTAGTCCTCTTGAGAATTAACATCCTCAAAACTTGCTTTCAAATTAGAGCCTACCCCACTGGAAAGTGCATCATGATCCCTGACCCAATCCAAACTGCTCACTTTGCCCTACATCCAACCTTACCTTCCCTACCCTGGCCAGTAGAACCATTACCTGGGAAATGTCCAGGGAAGAAGAGGGGCTTTCTTGTGATGAGGAAAGCTTTTCCCAGAAGTCCTCTGGCAAATCACCCTCACATTTCTTTGACCAGAATTAGGTCATATATCTACACCTAAAGTAATCACTGACAAGGGACCACAACACTATGATGGCTTGGATTTGAGACCTACTGGTTGGTTCTGGGAAGGACCAAGACTCCCTCAAACTACGTGCCCATTTGGAGGAAGATGGATAACTGAAAAAATTGGGTGGGGTTGTTAATAAGGAGGAAGGGGCAACCAGCAGTGTCCCTTACACTCCCAATCCTGAGAGTCTATGATTCTTGGCTTTTCCAGCCTATAGCCTTGCCTATGCAGTTTCTCCTGCTTGGAACTCATCCAGTAAATCTTTGTATGCCAGAGACTCTGATGGGCCATCTTCCCAATGTGAATCAAAATCCTTCTCTCAAGGTTTAGATCAAGAACCAACAATTCAATGGAGGAATTTCCTCCTATAATGAATTACCTCATTACTTGCAAAGTAAACTAGACAACCCATGCCACACTTCACACATTGGCTTATATTGGCTTAGAATTGTTCTCAGTTGAGCTGTAAACTCCTCAAAAACAGAGACCATCAATGAATATCCTTATTTCATTTGGATCATACATGTACTTATGGTGGCCAACCACAAAGATGGTGCTTAACCAATGCTTGTTGAATTTAATAAGAAGACAGTCTCTATGCTCTTTCTCTGGTAGGTGCTTGAAGACACCATGCTTAGCAGCATGGCAGATATAGGGAAGAACAACGCACAGCTCCTCCTCTCCTATAGCTTGTTTCAGGAGATGAGATCATATACATTGTGTGAAGCTGCAGAAATCTATCTTCCACCACCCACATTATTCTTTGTCCTTTTAATCTTTTCATATGTCCCCATCAGTAGTCTTCTGGACCACAGATGTCCAACCTTTTGGCTTCACTGGACCACATTGTAAATAGAATTGTCTTGAGCCCCATATAAAAGATAGTAACACTAAAGATGGCTGATGAGCTTTAAAAAAAATCTGAACAATGCTGACAACACCTCACTAGGACACCCTGCCTGAGCCTTGTTTCCATCTCCAGCAAGCTGTATGGTAAACGTATCTGATAGCAATAACTTAAGCATACCCTGAATGACTCAGTATGGCAGATGCACCTGAATGTTTGTTCTGAGCTAGGGAATCTGGAAGTGGCCAACCCAGAGATTCATCCTTGTCTATAAGGAACATCTGAGCCCCTGTCCCATCCCGTGGAACACAGGCCATACAGGGAGTAGAGGCCCCGAGTTCTGGATTGAATGATGGTTGCCAGGTGGAGGTTGTTAGGGAAAGGTGGTTAAGTGAAAATGCTACATAAACTGCATGCTTTTGTTGTTGTTGTTGTTGCAAGCTGTTGCGGTTCTACTGTCCAGCCTGCCACCACTGGAACAGTAGTTCTCCTATCCATCCTACCGCTACCGGACACTCTCTCTTACACGTTAGCCCTGTATGTAAGCCCCATGTCTTGACCCAAGGCTCTGGGTCTCTTCTTTGGCCTCTTGAACCTGGTGCCACCCCCAATGGAGTGGATAGGGGTTTGGTATGACACACCCCAGATAGAACCTTCTTGATCTATTCCTTCACATCCCTCTATGAAACAAAACCAGTCCTTCCTAAATCCAAATCCCTATGGGCTGGGGAAATGCTGATTTAAGAGTCTATAAGAAATCAGTTCATAGATAGACATTCCAATATTACCCCTTCAGAGCACAAAGTAAATATGCAAGGGAAATTTACTGTAGGTACAATGGATTAACACAAGGACATGAATATAATAATGCATCTTAGGGGCTGGCCAGCTGAGGTTCTTTTCTGGCAAGGCAACCTTCAATTTTCAATGATCCTTTACTCTTTCTCTACCCCAGAACATTTGCATTGCTTGCAGTTTCTCTTAAGAAGCCACTATTGAAGTGGCTGGCAAGATGGCCGAATAGGAACAGCTCCAGTCTGTAGCTCCCAGTGAGATCAATGCAGAAGGCGGGTGATTTCTGCATTTCCAACTGAGATACCTGGCTAATCGCATTGGGATTGGTTAGACAGTGGGTGCAGCCCATGGAGAGCAAGGTGAAGTAGGGTGGGGCATCACCTCACCCAAAAAGTGCAAGGGGTCAGGGAACTCCCTCCCCTAGCCAAGGGAAGCCATGAGGGAATGTGCCATGAAGAACAGTGCACTCTGGCCCAGATACTACGCTTTTCCCACTGTCTTCACAACCTTCAGACCAGGAGATTCCTTCCGGTGCCTACACCACCAGAGCCCTAGGTTTCAAGCACAAAACTGGGCAGCCATTTGGGCAGACACTGAGCTAGCTGCACGTGTTTTTTTTTCATACCCCAGTGGTGTCTGGAGTATGAAACACCAGCGAGAGAACCATTCACTTGCCTGGAAAGGGGGCTGAAGCCAGGGAGCCAAGTGGTCTAGCTCAGTGAATCCCACCTCCACAGAGCCCAGCAAGCTAAGATCCACTGGTTTGAAATTCTCACTGCCAGCACAGCAATCTGAAGTCAACCTGGGACACTTGAGCTTGATGGGGGGAGGGGCATCTGCCATTACTGAGGCTTGAATAGGTGGTTTTCCCCTCACAGTGTAAACAAAGCTGCTGGGAAGTTCAGACTGGGTGGAGACCAGTACAGCACCACAAAGCCACTGTAGCCAGACTGCCTCTCTACATTCCTCCTCTCTGGGCAGGGCATCTCTGAAAGAAAGGCAGCAGCCCCAGTCAGGGGCTTACAGATAAAACTCCCATCTCCCTGAGACAGAGCACCTCAGGGAAGGGGCAGCTTTGGGCGTAGCTTCAGCAGACTTAAGCGTTCCTGCCTGCCGGGTCTGAAGAGAGCAGTGGATCTCCCAGCGCAGTGCTCGAGCTCTGCTAAGGAAAAGACTGCCTCCTCAAGTGGGTCCCTGACCCCCATGCCTCCTGATTGAGGGGGGACACCTCCCAGCATGGGTCAACAGATACCTCATACAGGAGAGCTCTGGCTGGCATCTGGTGGTTGCCCCTATGGGACGAAGCTTCCAGAGAAAGGAGCAGGCAGCAATTTTTGCTGGTCTGCAGCCTCCGCTGGTGATACCCAGGCAAACAGGGTCTGGAGTGGACCTCTAGCAAACTCCAGCAGACCTGCAGCAGAGGGGCCTGACTGTTAGAAGGAAAACTAACAAACAGAAAGGAATAGCATCAACATCAACAAAAAGGACGTCCACAGAGAAACCCCATCTGAAGGTCACCAAAATCAAAGACCAAAGGTAGACAAATCCATGAAGATGAGGAAAAAGCAGCGCAAAAATTTGAAAATTCCAAAAACCAGAATGCCTCTTCTCCTCCAAAGGATCACAACTCCTTGCCAGCAAGGGAACAAAACTGGACAGAGAATGAGTTTGATTAATTGACAGAAGTAGGCTTCAGAAGGTGGGTAATAATAAACTCCTCTGAGCTAAAGCAGCATGTTCTAACCCAATGCAAGGAAGCCAAGAACCTTGAAAAAAAGTTAGAGGAATTGCTAACTAGAATAAACATTTAGAGAAGAACATAAATGATCTGATGGACCTGAAACACACAGCATGAGAACTTCATGAACAATACACAAGTATCAACAGCAGAATTGATTAAGCAGAAGAAGGGTATCAAAGATTGAAGATCAACTTAATGAAATAAAGCATGAAGACAAGATTAGAGAAAAAATAATGAAAAGGAATGAAGGAAGCCTCCAAGAAATATGGTGTATGTGAAAAGACAAAAACTATGTTTGATTGGTATACCTGAAAGTGACGAGGAGAATGGAACCAAGTTGGAAAACACTCTGCAGGATGTTATCCAGGAGAATTTCCCAAACCTAGCAAGGCAGGCCAACATTCAAATACAGCAAATACATAGAACACCACAAAGATACACCTCGAGAAGAGCAACCCCAAGACACATAATTGTCAGATTCACCAAGGTTGAAATGAAGGAAAAAATGTTAAGGGCAGCCAGAGAGAAACGTCAGGTTACCCATAAAGGGAAGCCCATCAGACTAACAGAGGATCTTTCTGCAGAAACCCTACAAGCCAGAAGAGAATGGGAGTCAATATTCAACATTCTTAAAGAAAACAATTTTCAACCCAGAATTTCATATCCAGCGAAACTAAGCTTCATAAGTGAAGGAGAAATAAAATCCTTTACAGACAAGCAAATGCTGAGAGATTTTGTCACCATCAGGCCTGTCTTACAAGAGCTCCTGGAGGAAGCATTAAATATGGAAAGGAAAAGCCGGTACCAGCCACTGCACAAACATACAAAAATGTAGAGACCATCGACACTATGAACAAACTGCATCAACTAATGGGCAAAGTAACAAGCTAGCATCATAATGACAGGATCAGATTCACACATAACCATATTAATCTTAAATGTAAATGGGCTAAATGCCCCAATTAAAAGACAAAGACTGGCAAATTGGATAAAGAGTCAAGACCCATTGGTGTGCTGTATTCAGGAGATCCATCTCACATGCAGAGACACACATAGGCTCAAAATAAAGGGATGGAGGAAGACTTACCAAGCAAATGGAAATCAAAAAAAGCAGGGGTTGCAATCCTAGTCTCTGATAAAACAGACTTTAAACCAACAAAGATCAAAAAAGACAAAGAAGGGCATTACATAATGGTAAAGGGAATCGAGGCAACAAGAAGAGCTAACTATCCTAAATATATATGCACCCAATACAGGAGCACCCAGATTCATAAAACAAGTTCTTACAGACCTACAAAGAGACTTAGACTCCCACACAAGAATAGTGGGAGACTTTAACACCCTACTGTCAGCATTAGACAGATCAATGAGACATAAAATTAACAAGGATATTCCGAACTTGAACTCAGCTCTGGACCAAGTGGAGATAATAGACATCTACAGAACTCTCCACCCCAAATCAACAGAATATACATTCTTCTCAGCACCACATCACACTTATTCTAAACTCAACCACATAATTGGAAGTAAAACACTCCTCAGCAAATGCGAAAGAACGGAAATCATAACAAACACTCTCTCAGACCACAGTGCAATCAAATGAGAACTCAGGATTAAGAAGCTCACTCAAAACTGCACAACTACATGTAAACTGAACAACCTACTCCTGAATGACTACTGGGTAAATAACGAAATAAAGGCAGAAATAAATAAGTTCTTTGAAATCAATGAGAACAAAGACACAACCTACCAGAATCTCTGGGACACAGCTGAAGCAGTGTTTAGAGGGAAACTTATAGAACTAAATGCCCACATGGAAAGCAGGAAAGATCTAAAACTGACACCCTAACATCACAATTAAAAGAACTAGAGAGGCAAGAGCAAACAAATTCAAAAGCTAGCAGAAGACAAGAAATAACTAAGATCAGAGCAGAACTGAAGGAGACAGAGACACAAAAAAAATTCAAAAAAATCAATGAATCCAGGAGCTGGTTTTTTGAAAAGATTAACAAAACAGATACACTGCTAGCCAGACTAATAAAGAAGAAAAGAGAGAAGAATCAAATAGACACAATAAAAAATGATAAAGGAGATATCACCACTGATTCCACAGAAGTACAAACTACCATAAGAGAATACTATAAACACTTCTAAGCAAATAAACTAGAAAATCTAGAAGAAATTGATAAATTCTTGAACACATACACCCTCCTCCCAAGACTAAACCAGGAAGAAGTCCAATCCCTAAATAGACCAATAACAAGTTCTGAAATTAAGGCACTAAATAATAGCCTACCAACCAAAAACAGCCCAGGACCAGACGGATTCACAGCTGAATTCTACCAGAGGTACAAAGAGGAACTGGTACCATTCCTTCTGAAACTATTCCAAACAATAGAAAGAGAGGGACCTCTCCCTAACTCATTTTATGAGGCCAGCATCATCCTGATACCAAAACCTGGCAAAGACACACAAAAAAAAGACTTTTTCAGGCCAATATCCCTAATGAACATCGATGCAAAAATCCTCATCCCTTTTGATGAGGCAAAAATACTGGCAAACCAAATCCAGCAGCACATCGAAAAGCTTATCCACCACGATCAAGTCGGCTACATCCCGGGGATGCAAGGCTGGTTCAACATATGCAAATCAATAAACGTAATCCATCACATAAACAGAACCAATGACAAAAACCACATGATTATCTCAATAGATGCAGAAAAGGCCTTCGATAAGATTCAACACCCCTTCATGCTAAAAACTCTCAATAAACTATCAATGGAAAGTATCTCAAAATAATAAGAGCTATTTATGACAAACCCACAGCCAGTATCATACTGAATGGGCAAAAGCTGGAAGCATTCCCTTTGAAAACTGGCACAAGACAAGGATGCCTTCTTTCATCACTCCTATTCAACATAGTGTTGGAAGTTCTGGCCAGGGCAATCAGGCAAGAGAAAGAAATAAAGGGTATTCAAATAGGAAGAGAGGAAGTCAGATTGTCTCTGTTTGCAAATAACATGGTGTATATTTAGAAAACCCTATCGTCTCAGCCCAAAATCTCCTTAAGCTGATAAGCAACTTCAGCAAAGTCTCAGGATACAAAATCAATGTACAAAAATCACAAGAATTGCTATACACCAATAACAGACAAACAGCCAAATCATGAGTGAGCTCCCATTCATAATTGCTACAAAGAGAATAAAATACCTAGAAATACAACTTACAAGGGATGTGAAGGACCCATTCAAGGGGAACTAAAAACCACTGGTCAAGGAAATAAGAGAGGACATAAACAAATGGAAAAACATTCCATGCTCATGGATAGGAAGAATCAATATTGTGAAAATGGCCATACTGCCCAAAATATTTATAGATTCAATGCTATCCCCATCAGGCTACCATTGACTTTCTTAACAGAATTAGAAAAAACTACTTTAAATTTCATATGGAAACAAAAAAGAGCCCATATAGCCAAGACAATCCTAAGCAAAAAGAACAAAGCTGGAGGCATCATGCTACCTGACTTCAAATTATACTACAAGGCTTCAGTAACCAAAATAGCATGGTACTGGTACTAAAACAGACATATAGACCAATGGAACAGAACAGAGGCCTCAGAAATAATGCCACACATCTACAACCATCTGATCTTTGACAAACCTGACAAAAACAAGCAATGGGGAAAGGATTCCCTATTTATTAAATGGTGTTGGGAAAACTGGCTAGCCATATGCAGAAAACTGAAACTGGACCCCTTCCTTACACCTTATACAAAAATTTACTCAAGATGGATTAAAGACTTAAACGTAAGACCTAAAACCATAAAAACCCTAGAAGAAAACCTAAGCAATACCATTCAGGACACAGACATGGGCAAAGACTTCATGACTAAAACACCAAAAGCAGTGGCAACAAAAGCCAAAATTGATAACTGTGATCTAATTAAACTAAAAAGCTTCTGCACAGCAAAAGAAACTGTCATCAGAGTGAACAGGCAACCTACAGAATGGGAGAAAAATTTTGCAATCTATCCATCTGACAAAGGGCTAATATCCAAAAATCTATAAAGAACTTAAACAAATTTACAATAAATAAACAGACAACCCCATCAAAAAGTGGGTGACAGATACAAACAGACACTTCTCAAAAGAAGACATTAATGCCACCAACAAAAATATGAAAAAATGCTCATCATCACTGGTCATTAGAGAAACGCAAATCAAAACCACAATGAGATACCATCTCATGCCAGTTAGAATGGTGATCATTAAAAAGTCAGCAAACAACAGATGCTGGAGAGGATGTGGAGAAATAGGAACGTTTTTACACTGTTGGTGGGAGTGTAAATTAGTTCAACCATTGTGGAAGACAGTGTGGCGATTCCTCGAAGATCTAGAACCAGAAATACAATTTGACCCAGCAATCCCATTACTGGGTATATACCCAAAGGATTATAAATCATTCCACTATAAAGACACATGCACACGTATGTTTATTGCAGCACTATTCACTACAGCAAAGACTTGGGACCAATCCAAATGCCCATCAATGATAGACTGGATAAAGAAAATGTGGTGGCTGGGCTCAGTGGCTCACACCTGTAATCCCAGCACTTTGGGAGGCCCAGGTGGGCGGATCACAAGGTCAGGAGATTGAGAACATCCTGGCTAACACAGTGAAACCCCATCTCTACTAAAAATACAAAAAATTAGCCGGGCATGGTGGTGGGTGCCTGTAGTCCCAGCTACTCAGGAGGTTGAGGCAGGAGAATGGCATGAACCTGGGAGGCGGAGCTTGCAGTGAGCCGAGATCTCGCCACTGCACTCCAGCCTGGGCGACAGAGCAAGACTCCGTCTCAAAAAAAAAAAAAAAAAAAGAAAATGTGGCACGTATATACCATGGAATACTATGCAGCCATAAAAAGGTTAAGTTCATGTTATTTGCAGGGACATGGATTAAGCTGGAAACCATCATTCTCAGCAAACTAACACAGGAACAGGAAACCAAACACTGCATGTTCTCACTTATAAGTGGGAGTTTAACAATGAGAACACATGGACACAGGGAGGGGAACATCACACACTGGGGCCTGTTGGCGGTGGGGTGGGGGGTTGGAGGTTGGAGGAATGATAGCATTAGGAGAAATACCTTATGCAGATGATGGGTTGATGGGTGCAGTAAACCACCATGGCATGTGTATACCTATGTAACCTGCACGTTCTGCACATGTATCCCAGAACTTAAAATATAATAAAATAAAATAAAAAATAAATTAAATAATTCAAAACCAAAAACAAAAAAAAAGAAACCACTCTTTTTAGACAAAACTCAGTGTGAGCAAACAGAACATTTAGTGCATTTTACAGGTCAATGGGAGATCAAGGTTATCTGAGGAATGGTCCACTCAACTCCTGATTGTATGTACGTATTTCCTTCTCAGGGCTAGGAAATTCTCCCCACACCTATCCTTTTGATCACCATGGCTGTGACTGCCAGGGACAAAGGAGGAAAAGGACAGAGCCAGATAAAAAAGAAACAAAAGTCAGTTTGTTTAAATTGCCAGGGAATAATGCCTTTGGCTAAAGGAAGTCAACCCAGAACATCCTGTTCTAGTTAATAAAGTTCATCTGTCTCCTGTTTAAGTAAGGAAAACATAATGTCTGCATTTGTGGGGGCTGCTCAGCCATTGCACCTTCACTCGCACCCAAACTCACGGATGGCTGAGGAGTGTCCGTCCTTTCCCCAGAGCAAGCTGCTCCTTCTGGATGCTAAAGTCCCAGGCAGGTCACATGCATTTAAGCACAAACTCACTTTTTCAGATGCAAATCTCAAAGCTTTCACTAAAAAAGTAAGCCAATTCCTTCAGTGATTGAAATCTGTATAATTCAGACACAAAAATAAATGTTCCTTCTCTCCTCTACCTCCGTTCCAAAGTATTTCAGCAATGTGGGATCTAGATACAATTAACTTACTCCATGTGACAGTCATGTCAAATAACAGCTGAACAACCTTATGCTTTGGAAGGACTCCTCCTCCTGCCACCTTCCTAAGATCTATTCCGGCATCAATTCCCAAGCCACGGCATCAAATAATCCATGACAGATTCTGGATTGCCCAGCTGGTCTGTCTGGGAAGGTGCCCGTTTGTGAATCAGAGCTCTCAGCAAAAAATGACACTTCTGCAGATAAGCCTGCAAGCTTTTTCTTGTCAGAAAATGAAAAGTATGTGTTTTCATTTACTTTTGCATTTTCCTCCCTTAAATGCCAGAAACATTAGAGGCAAATTTGTAGCCATGGTGCTCTAATCTGCAAGATAAATGAAAGACTGTGAGGGTTGGAAGGAGCCCTGAGATCACCTACTAATATCCTCGCTTTATAGATGAGGAAAGTGAGGCCCAGAAAGGGGGAGGGATTATAGGTCACGCTACTAGTTCATGACAGGAACCCATATTTCATGACTCCCAGCTCCTTCTACTAATGTACAGTGGGCCGTGGAAATATCTTCTACTCCTGCCTCCTTCCGATGGTCTCTGTTCACTTTACAGTGAGCTGCCTTTCACCATCCTTTTGTCTGGTGGTTCTCAAAGTGTGGTCCCTGGCCAGAAGCATCAACATCACCTGGACTTCGTTGATACGTAAATTCTCTGGTCCCATCCCAGACTTGCTCAGTCTGTTTTAATAAGCCCTCCAGGTGATTTTAATACTCACTAAAGTTGAGATACTTACTTTAACCTGTTAGCTTCATCCAACCTATTCACAAGGGGATCAGATCCATCTGATTTCATAGCTCTTTTTCAGTTTGGCTGTTCTAGTTACCTAAGGCAGAAGTTCTCTTAAGTTACCTCTGGAGAAAGAGTGTCTATTGTAAAGTTTTGAACAGGAACTGGAATGGAAAGCTGTCATGAACTGAGGCAGCTCCAGGGACCACTCTCTCTGTGTTTTTCCCTGTTTCTCTCCCATCTGCCCTTATCTCCTCTCTCCATAATATTCCTTTACTTCCAGCTCTATTATTTTCTATTCCTTCTTAGCTGGCATTTGCCATTGGCCTACCACAACCTGACTCTAAAGTCTAAACCACGGTATCCTTTTTGCCTTAATTTTTCTTCCCAAGTGGAAAATTCTTTCTGTATGACTTCTTTCATGTCTCATTTCAAATTCCTGAAAAGGACATTAGCTGGCCCAGTGTATCTATTGAGCCAGGCCACACTGGTCACACGGTTACCTAAATGATTAACCACCCTTGATCCTGATGTTTGCTCCTATCTAATCAATTATTGACATCACATGAGTGGGCAGCTATTACCATTACAAAGTGGGTAATTACATGAGGGAGTCAAGAGGATGAGAGTGAAACTTGGAAGTGAGACTTCTGTGTAGTGATAGAAACTTCAAGAGGAAATTGGGGAAGAGAGGAGGATGGCAGATGTAGAACTACCCCCCAACCCTGTGAATGAGATGAGGGGGCTTGGGTGGTGGGGCTGAACAATTTGGCTTGCTGAAGGTTGAGTTGGAGGTGAAGGTTCTGTTATCTTATTATGACCTCAGCCTTCAAGAGTACTTCCAGGTTGGGATGGGCTGGAAAATACGGGATGCAGATTATCAACTCCCTAAAAGTCACAGAAGATCCAAGCTGTAAGGAATTTCAGGGAACACCCAGGTCAGCAGTTCTCAGCCCTGGCTGCCCATTAGAGTCCTCTGAAGAGCTTCTGAAAGCCAGAGATGCCTGGGCTCCACTTCAGGGATTCTGATTTACAGCTCTCCAGACACATTTAGCGCACAGCCAGGACTGAGAATTGGTGCTCTAACTAGACCTTTTTAATTTTACAGGTGGGGAAATTTAGGTTTGGCTGCATAATATTACTATGGATCACTTAAAGATCTATTGCTAACTTGTTTACAGAATTTGGGTTACTAGATCATAAAATGTTAGAGCTAGAAGAGATCACGGAAGCCATGCAGCAGAACCCTACCACTGTTACTAGAGACTAATGAGCTAAGTGACTTGCCTAAGGAGTTGTAGCCAGAAAGGGGATGATTGAGGGCTAGAACCCAGATCTCCTAACTCCTAATCCAGTGCTCTCCCTGTAACAGCCAAGGACAAGGGACTAAAAGGGCCAGATGAGAGGATAACCAGAACCGGCTGCAGACCTTGTACACACTCTACTGAAGGAAGCCTTTCCAGCAGCACAGCTGAAAGTTTGGCAGCAAAGTATGGGTGGAATTGGAATGTCAAGCAGTCTTGGCCAAAGGAATCAGTGCTTTGGTGCCCCGAGATTGGGCAGAAGGCTGGTTTGATGATGCTAGTTCTTGCCTTCTGCTTGCCTCCCAATTTTGCTGGGAGTATGTGTGTGTGTTTGTGTGTATTCCCAATCAACGGACAGCTGGGTTGGAACTGTGTTGTGATGTGCTCAAAAACCATGCCCTGGGTGTCAGGGATCTTCTCCATTTACTGGGGCAAGGTTGTCTTTGTTTTCCAGAGTGGCTATAGTCAAAGTGTTGGCATTCATTGGTCTTGTGTACAGCTGGAAATGGGCTCCAGTGGGTATTTAGGAAGCAGAGTCATGTGATTCATGTCCCAGGGGTCCCTCTGGGTGTGTGTGCACATGCATGTGCATGTGGGGGTTGCTGGTGGGCTGTTGGAGGTGGTTGAAGACAAGAAGGTTCCAATGCAAGAAAATGAAGCATTCCAGACATATTGAGCAGGAAGCAGGAAACTCCGAGGAGGTAAATGTGAACCTTAACCATATCCTCTTATGGGTATGGGGTGAGGGGGAAGAAGAGATGAAAAAGTAATACCCCTTCTTTAAGCTTATGAGGAACTTTACAATTGATAAAGCATGTTCACATAGGTTTAGCCCTTCTGACCCTCATAATGATCCCACAAGGTGGATAGTTCCTGTGATCCGAGCTTGGAGCTGTGGAGTAGCTCCAAGGTCACATGGTATTTAGATGAGGGGGCTGAACCACTACCTCTGACTCCAGCCCAAGTGCTCTGTTCAACGTGATATACTATGCCTCCCAAGTGTGAGAGTGTGTGTGTGCACCCATGTGTGTGCCCCTCCTGGGTGCAGACTTATCTGGCAAGGGAGTTTAAGTGAAGGCCAGAATGATGTGTCATGTTTACCAGGGCCAACCAGAAGCTGGACTATGAATTCAGGAACAACACAAGAAATTGGCTCTGGGTCAGCTGTGATGTCTTAGATAAGTTAGCTTTCGTTTTCATCTCAGTGAAATAATAAGCACCTCGAGGAGTTGTTATAGGGCTCAACAATAATGCACACAAAATAGCTAGACCAGGGCCCACCATGAGAAGTACATGCATTCAATAAATGGTAACTGTTAATATCCTGTATGTATGTTATTGGCCAGTGTGCAGAAGACCACCTGTTTGCAGATAAGAAAGACAGCAGCTTGGCTCAGGGCCAAGGGCTGCTGGCTTTGTCCAAATACATCTTCAGGTACTTTCCACAGAGCCTCCCACTACATAAAACCAAGTCCCACTTCCCAGCCTCACCTTTCTAACTCATCACAGCCTGATCTCTAATTCCTCACACATACTTGCTAATGATTTGCTAGTTAAGTGCAAGTACAGATGATTTCAGGTCTGAATCAAACAACAGAGTGTGGTGGTACTTCAGAGGACTGGGGTGGCCTCAGCAGGTTTACAGTGTGTATTCTTGGGTGGGGTGACTGAGTAGATGACAACTCCTGGGGGTCCTGGGTCAAGCAGATCACAGCTGCTGAGCTCCTACTAGGGCCAGGCCCTTTACATTTGGAATCTCATTGAATCCTCCCAAGCAGCCATGTGAATAAGCGTTATTTCCATTTCACACATGAGGAGGCTGAGGAGGTGCTAAATTAATTGTCAAAAGTCATCAGGAGCTGAGATTCAAGGCCAAGCCTGCCTGGCTTCAAAGTCCGTGCTGCTTCTACTACCTACAACCCAGCCCTCTGACAAAGATGTTCCTTTGACCAAAACTTTAGTTGGGCTCCTGAGTCCCCTCTGACTAGGTCAGACATTGGGCTTCCCTCCCTGTCCTTGTAGAATCCAGTGTGAGCAAGAATCCTGCTAAGTCGGTTTGGCTAAAATCCTCCACCTACCTTTGGTAACTCACCACCCTTGTTATCTCAGGACCCTGGCCTGCCTTCAGCGATAATCCCATCCTATCAATTAAATCAGAAACCCCTTATTCTTGGTGTTTCCTCCTAGTAATTTTCCAAGCACTGCCCCCCATGCTGTTTCTGGGTTATAAATCCCCATTTGTCCTTACTGGAGTCAGAGTTGAGTCCAATCTCTCCCTCACTGCAAGACTCCTCTGCCACAGTTCATATATCTATCGTAGTCCTCTGCCCTCCAGCTCCTGAATAAAGTCTGCCTTACCATCTTTAACAAGTATCATAATGTTTTCTTTCAGACCTCCATCACCCATATGTGTTGGACCCTACACCAAAGCCGGGAAATGTTAGGTCTAAAGGCAGGTGCAGCACATTGCTTGGAGCCCAGGGGGATAAGGCATGTGAAGACAGGGCTGGTCAACAGGGATGTGGCCTGGGAAAGGGAGAGTATTCACTGACACTTTACCCCATATTGGCTTCCTCCCCACGCCCTTCCTCTGGGTTGAGTTCTGTCTCGGCCTCCACCCAGCCTCACCTCTGGCTTTCACCTCTGGCTTCCACCTCTTCCAGCTCACACACTAGTGACTGACCTTCATGGGGCATTCCCTCAAGCCAGGCTCATGGAGGTGCATGCAGAGGATGTGTCAGGTGAGAGGCAGGATGAGGCAGACGAGGCTCCACCAGAGCCCAGAACCTTCTTTGGTGCCTGTCTGCCCAGAGACACTCAGGTGCCCCTGAGATACTCTTTCCCCGGTAGTGAGGTGATGCAGAGCCCCAGGCAGGTTGGAGGCTCAATTTTAGCATCAGCTGGATGTAATTAGCTTTGGTGGGGGGCCAGACACCCTTACAGAGGACTTCATTGTTCTTGGGAACCTGGCAGGAGTGTTTATCATTTCAGAAACTGAGAAGGTGCTGGCTCTCTCCCTCTTGGCCTCGGGACTGTCCTCCCTTCAGATGCTAATCCACAAAGTAAGTCCAAGCCAGGTCTCAGATGAAGTTCAGGGCTTGGGTGGAGCCCAAACTTTTATTTCCCTCAGGAGCAAGGCAGGTGTGGAATCCACACCTGGAAAGCAGCCAGATGGAAACCTAGAGCAACAACTCAGAATGTCACATGTCAAATAACTTAATTGGGTAATCATCTGAAGAAGGGTTTGTGCACAACATATTTGGGAAGTCTGAACCCAGAGTGTGAGGGACCAATCCAAGAAGACAGTTAAGTCTGCCGAAGCCGGCCTCAAGCTCACTCAGCTGCAGGCCCCCGGACCTTGCTGGATCAATTCCTCCCAGGAGAGCTCTAGAAATGGTATCTAGCAATCCCCACCTGAGACCCCTGGGCAGTCAAACATTCCTGCAGCTGCAAGGACATCCCACCCAGAATGCCCACCAGCTGTGCACAGTCCAAAACTATAAGAGGCAGTGTAGTGTGGTGGTTGCCTGTCTACAGTTTGGTTCAGATTGGGTTGGGCCCTGGCTTTGGTGGTATAAACTACGTGTGACTTTGGGTAAGTTATTTCCCTGTGCCTCAGTTTTCCCATTTGCAATTGAGATGATAATAGGGCCTACCTCCTAGGGAGGTTGTAATCATTAAATGTGTTAAGATATGTAAATTCAGTCCTGGTGGTGTCCCTGGATTCTGGAGTGGGCTCTGGAGGCAAATTCTACTTTTACAAGCCTGTTGCATATGCAAGGTCCTAACCCTGCTACTAGTTCATCTGGAACCACTGAAGCCACTACAATCTAGTTTCCATAAGAGCTTATGGAGTGAGGGCTTCCACACATCCTGGCAATAGGGGCCAGAGTGGGGTAGACTTGAATTTCCATTAGATCTCAGTCAGGGGAGATGGTTAATCTTGCCTTAGGGGGATAAAATTCCTCTTCAGGAAAAAGCTGGTTCTGGAAAAGCAAAATTGTATATGTTGGCATAATCTTGGGTTTGGTTTCTTTCTGAAGTTAAAAGTGTTAGTTTGTTACATGTTCAATGATTCAATTTTGTTTTTATTTTATTATTATTATACTTTAAGTTTTAGGGTACATGTACACAATGTGCAGGTTTGTTACGTATGTATACATGTGCCATGTTGGTGTACTGCACCCATTAACTCGTCATTTAGCATTAGGTATACCTCCTAATGCTATCCTTCCCCCCTCCCCCTCCCCCCACTCCACAACAGTCCCCTTCCTGTGTCCCCTTCCTGTGATGTTCCCCTTCCTGTGTCCATGTGTTCCCCTTCCTGTGTCCATGTGTTCTCATTGTTCAGTTTCCACCTATGAGTGAGAACATGCAGTGTTTGGTTTTTTTGTCCTTGTGATAGTTTGCTGAGAATGATGATTTCCAGTCTCATCCATGTCCCTACAAAGGACATGAACTCATCATTTTTTATGGCTGCATAGTATTCCATGGTGTATATGCACCACATTTCCTTAATCCAGTCTATCATTGTTGGACATTTGGGTTGGTTCCAAGTCTTTGCTATTGTGAATAGTGCTGCAATAAACATACGTGTGCATGTATCTTTATAGCAGCATGATTTATAGTCCTTTGGGTATATACCCAGTAATGGGATGGCTGGGTCAAATGGTATTTCTAGTTCTAGATCCCTGAGGAATCGCCACACTGACTTCCACAATGGTTGAACTAGTTTACAGTCCCACCAACAGTGTAAAAGTGTTCCTATTTCTCCACATCCTCTCCAGCACCTGTTGTTTCCTGACTTTTTAATGATCGCCATTCTAGCTGGTGTGAGATGGTATCTCATTGTGGTTTTGATTTGCATTTCTCTGATGGCCAGTGATGATGAGCATTTTTTCATGTGTTTTTTGGCTGCATAAATGTCTTCTTTTGAGAAGTGTCTGTTCATATCCTTCGCCCACTTTTTGATGGAGTTGTTTTTTTCTTGTAAATTTGTTTGAGTTCATTGTAGATTCTGGATATTAGCCCTTTGTCAGATGAATAGGTTGCGAAAATTTTCTCCCATTTTATAGGTTGCCTGTTCACTCTGATGGTAGTTTCTTTTGCTGTGCAGAAGCTCTTTAGTTTAATTAGATCCCATTTGTCAATTTTGGCTTTTGTTGCCATTGCTTTTGGTGTTTTAGACAGGAAGTCCTTGAAGAATCATGAAGTCCATGAAGAATCAATATCGTGAAAATGGCCATACTGCCCAAGGTAATTTATAGATTCAATGCCATCCCCATCAAGCTACCAATGACTTTCTTCACAGAATTGGAAAAAACTACTTTCAAGTTCATATGGAACCAAAAAAGAGCCCACATCGCCAAATCAATCCTAAGCCAAAAGAACAAAGCCGGAGGCATCACGCTACCTGACTTCAAACTATACTACAAGGCTACAGTAACCAAAACAGCATGCTACTGGTACCAAAACAGAGATATAGATCAATGGAACAGAACAGAGCCCTCAGAAATAATGCCGCATATCTACAACTATCTGATCTTTGACAAACCTGAGAAAAACAAGCAATGGGGAAAGGATTCCCTATTTAATAAATGGTGCTGGGAAAACTGGCTAGCCATATGTAGAAAGCTGAAACTGGATCCCTTCCTTACACCTTATACAAAAATTAATTCAAGATGGATTAAAGACTTACATGTTAGACCTAAAACCATAAAAACCCTAGAAGAAAACCTAGGCAATACCATTCAGGATTCAATTTTCTTGGTAAATATTTAAACATGCATAAGTATAATATGATTCTACATCTATCAATCCTTTCTCATTTCTACAATAGTTACTGAAGAGAAATAGACACTGACATTTATCTGGTTCCAATTTTATGCCAGGTACCTGATCCACACTTCTCATTTTACCCTCATAATGATTGAGGCAGGTAGTATTGTTACCTCAATTTCATAAATGTGGAAATTAAGGCAGAGAGAGGATAAGAAAATCACCCAGGGTCAAGGAGATTAAAATTCGGGGCTGATTGCAAAGAACCAGTTCTTCACAGTAAGTACACAGCATTACTTTCCCAACCGAGTGACAATTACTTGCCAAGTATTAGTCTAGAATACACAACAGATCCATCAAATTTCTTGCCCCTTCAAGAAGTTTGTATTCTAGTAGAAGAGAGTTATATGCAAACAACTAAAAACATGAAAACCAAAAAGAAAACTATGGGATAGATGAAGTATGTGCAATGGATTTTGACGAGGCCAAGAAAGGGGTGGTCAGTTCAACCTGAGGGGATGGGGGAGGGCTCCGTGGAGAAGTTGACCCTTGGGGTGGGCCTTGAAGGATAACCAGAATTGTGATGAGTGGAGACCAAGGAAAGGGGAGATGCAGGAGTTTGAGGCAGACAGGACCATACGTGCAAAGGCATGGAGAAGAACATCGGTGTACTTGGGCATGGAGAACAAATCCGAGTAGCTAGAACATTGAATTTTGGAGCTGGGCTGTCACAGGCTTAGATTTCTCAGACTGTTGGGCTTGACTCTTTAAGCCCTAGGGAGCTGCTAAATGCCTCAGATGAAATGCCATGAGCTGATCTGTGCAGAAAGGATCATTTCTGAGAAGGAACAGGGAAGTACATAGAGTCCTGCATCCTTCAGAAATGTACCATCAGCTCCTAATGTCTCTGCCACTATTGGTTTTGGGAATGAGAATAAGAGAACAGGAGTCTCTTTCCTGTTGAAAGAAGCATGTTGAAGACCAGAACTGTTATGGGGCCCTGGCATAGTGAGCCTCTATAGGTTTGCAAAAGCTTAGCTGTTCTGAGTGATGAGGACGTGTCTGCTGCAACAGCCAGACACACCACCATCAGGATGAGGTTTGATGTGCTATCCTTTGCCAATGGTAACAGTGGGATCCAGAAAGAAACAGGACTGGCATTGGGAACACACTGTGACCATCTTGTAATATTCAACCGAAATGCTGGCTACAAACCTAGAAGATTGTTTTTCCAAGTTAAAAAAAAGCCGTTTTGAATCCATGATTACATGTTCCCCATATAACGCGTGATTTACAAACACTGACTTATAAATTCTACATAAATGTAAATTACATATCTGTGCACAGTATGTTGCATATTTACATATTTGAATGTAGACTAGAACAATGTTCCATTACATATAATAAACCAGGTAGCTCTTTTAACATTAGTGCTAGAACTATGTATTTATAATTATAAGGCACCTTCCACCGAGGACTCTACCATTTTTTCTTTTTTTTTTATCATACATTCTGAAGTCATTATGAAAAAAAAAACTGATTGCTTTAGAAAACTGCTCAAAATTCTTTGGCTCTGAAAGAAAATGGAGTGCCAAAGTTTTGTCTAATAAAATGACATTTAAAGTGGAATCTGAGTCAAGCCCAAATGAAGATATGCTGGTTTTTCAAACATCAAAAGAATTCAGTCTTTGGTATCCAACACTCCCTTATTCATTGGCCTGAATTGGCAGGAGAGCTGTTGGTACTTTGGAAGTGACCAGAGGGGGCGAGAGAAGTGACAGGTAGATAATGAGAGAAATACAACCTGAACTCTGTCTCAGGCCAACTCTGAGCATGCTGGGCATTTATTATTTGGAGGTGAAGAAGATTTGATATCCCCTTGCTAGCTACTCTTTTCACTCATTTCTCTGCTTACAGGGTCATTTTCCTGAGCAAGTGCTTAAAATCAAATGTGTTTTTGTTGGACCACTGACCCAATCAGGAGTTAGCTTCTAGGGTCCCAATAAGCATGAAGGGTGGAAAGAATTTATTCCCCTCTATGAGGCAGCCCCTCCCGGAGCCCTCACTCCATAGGGGCTCACCGGGGCCTGCGGAAGGTCAGGCCATAGTGCTGACAGGCCAGCCCCACTGTAGGTGTGTACACGATCGGCATGAACTTCTCCACGTCCGAAGTCAGCACTCGGTAGAAGAGCTTCTCGTTCCGATCTTGGAGTGTCATGAGAATGATGTACCTTGTAAAGGGAGAGAAAAAGCAAGCTGACATGTGGTAGCAGCAGGCCCTGATGCCTCTGTGGTGTGGTGCAAAGACCCAAGGCTCCTGTTCCTGCTCAGCTGCAAGGGAACATTCATGGGCAAGCCATCTGCCCTGAGCATGAGCTTCAACAGCTACGAAATGTGAAGATGACCTGCTTGCGATGCTTATTATTATACATGGTGTAGATACTGTTCTAAATATTTTACATTAACTCCTTTAAAACTTCCAATGGCTTGTGAAGCAGGGATTATAATTCTTGCTATTTTAGAGGCAAGGAGACTAATGTAGAGAGAAATTGACTCACCCCAAGTCTCATGGCAGTATGGGAATTTGAATCTAAGCAGTCTGACTCTGGAATCTGTGCTCTCAACCACTGTTCAAGATGCTTATGATATTATGTGAACATTAATGAATGACAATAGCATAATAATATTCTGGTGGTGGGGTAGGGTCAAGGAAAATTATGGCATATAAACGCTCTAGGACTGGCCTCTCCTACCACACTGGGCTGGTTCCTGTCACGAGTTGTGATTTCCAAAAATAATCTCTCTTTTACCTAATCCCTGAAACCTGAAATCACTAAGCCAGGGAAAGAGGCTTCCATTCAAACTCATAAGAATGCAAAAACCTCTGTGAGAGAAAACCTAGGGGTTGAAATTCACAATTAAGTGTGACTGCTAATATCACAACCTTTCTGGATAATAATCTTGCGGAGAGTACCAAGGTACTTGATGCTCTGGCATGGGGTGGGATGGGAGAAATTTTCTAACAGGGGTAAAAATGTCTGTGGTCTGGTGAAATGATCACTGGGCATGACATCAGGATCCTGGGTTTGAATCCCAGCTCTGCTGTTTATTAGCTGTGTGAACTTGGGAAAGTCTTGTGTGACCTCTTGGGTCTCAACCTCTTCCTCTGTACCAAAGGAACTAGTCGTTTGGTGGAAAACTAAAAACTGTGCTCTGTAAGGTGTTTTTAGCAAGAGAGGACTGATACTCAGGAAGAGCCAGGATCTCAGCCCATTGCCAGTGTGGGATTCTCTTATCCAGTAGCCATTTGTGCACATCTTTTCTCAATTCTACATTCAGTTATGTCAAACTGGTAACCTGAAATCAGCCACCGTACAAGTATTTACACTATGGAATCCGGCAGATTCCATAATTTCCTACCCCACCCCTCACCCCACACAGATAACCAGTTATTAAAGATTTACCAGCACACCACTGCCCTTACCCAAAAGAAGATGGTGAGTTTTCTCAGCGTGTCCCCAAGCACCCTGTAAAATGAGGGACTCCTGGAAATAAGCAGGTCAAGGTGGTCAAGCAGCATCAGGGGCAAGCCCGCTAGAGCTCCCAGTAATGGGCACACTCTTCTGTCCCTGAGCCTGGAATGTTTCCCCAGGCCTATGAGTGAGGCCCATCAAGCTGGAAATAACTGGGGAGGGAAGGATTTTTGAATTTAACTCTTAGAGCTTAATATCTGTAGGAAAGAGGATTTCACTTTGGACTTGATTCCTTCTTTATAAATTTAACAAAAGGAGAAGGTTCAGATTGTTCAAACTTAGGGTGTGTCTCATCCTGTTAGTTGAATTCATTGTGTAATTTCTGGCTTGCTCTTCAGAGTGACTTAGCTAGACCCAATCAGACTGAGATAAAAAAGAGGGAGAGGATATTTGGCCTGACTACAGTATGGCCTTGGAGTTAACGTGACTAACATCCTTCGAGTTTAGAGCTTTGGGAGTAGGGGTGGAGGTATGAGCAGGGGCTTCTGTGCTTATCACCACTCAGAAGCAATGGATGGTATGAGGGAAACAGAGGAATATGAGTGCAGGGTGACCCTGGCATGCTGCTAAGCTCTGCTCCTAGGGGGACAGCCACACCCTCAGGGACCCAAAGTCTTGGCCAGTTTGTTCTATAGATAGAACTGGCCAAGTTCTATAGTTTGTTTGTTCTAAGACGGGGATTCCTTATCTTCTTCCTACATTTCTGCTAGAGCCAATAACAAGGTGACATATTTACTTGACAAACACTGACATACGGCCTACTATGTGCCAGGCACTGTTCTAAGCACATCACAAATACTAAGGCATTTAATCCTCATAACAACCCTATGAGTTTTCCCTATGGTACTCATTTTACCAATGGGAAAAGACCCATAGAGGCTAAGTAACTTTTGCTATTAAGAGGTAGAATATAGATTTGAACTCAGTCTAGTACTAGCGTCTGGTCTTGTAGCCACTGGTCTCTGCTGCATCTTAGCTGTGGCATAGCAGAGAAATGAAAAGCATAGACTCTGGAGCCAGTCTCTGTGTTCAAATTCTAGCCGTGCCCATTTATAGCCATTCAACCTGGGAAGTGACTGCCTTCTTTAGTAAAGTTGATAAAGTTGACCCTGTGATTCCCCACTGGCTCTTTATGTCTGAATCCCCATTGGAGGAGAACTCAGAGAGGAGGCAGGGTTATTAACTGTTGCCCATAGCCTCCAACAAATGACACCTAGGTCCATCCTAAGGTGTCCCCTGTCCATTTCCCTCTCCCCCACCACGTCCCCATAATTCCAGGAACCCAAGCCACGTACCACTTCCTTAACATGCCTGTCTCTACCTCTTTGCTCCAGTTCGTCCCTCTCAATGAAATGTTCTCCCTGAACCCCATTGCTGTCTGCTGCAATCTTATCAGTGCTTCTTATGCTGACTCAGCTTCTACCACTTCCCAGAGGCCCTTCCAGATTCCACTAGTAGGAATGCAGTTTCCCTTCCCAGTTCCCCCAGGACATGTCAGCTGTGTCTCAGTCATAACAAGCCTTGTCTCTCAGGGAGACCATGAATCCTTTAGAAGGTAGGGCTGAGTCTGGGATCTCTTTGGGCTCTCAGCCTTTTTTAGCTGGAGAGTTTCCAGAAAACCCTCTGTGAAACACAGGAAACAGACAGCTCAGCCCAAGGACTGGACAGAGAGAACAGACGCTAGGTACTGACTTGTCCAGGTCACTCTGCTGCCGCTCGTAATATCTCATGATTCGGAGGAGCTGGACGTCCTGGCTCAGAAAGCAGGGCGGGATTAGGCCGTGGATTCCAAGCTGCAGCCTTTCTTCAAGGGTAAAGGCCATCCCCTGGGAAAAACAAGAAAAAAACACCCACATATAAGTGCATACTCAGGGGACAAAGGAACAGAAGGGGTCCCACCCACAGACAGGTAAAAGTCAGTGTGACTCAGTAGAAAGGGCCCTCAACTCAAATCCCACCTCTGCTGTTAAAGTAGGAGGGTCATCTTGTGCCAATTACTTTGACACTTCTGAACTTCAGCTTCCTCATTGGAAAAAATGGGGAAACTATCTGTATCATCAGCATTTTTCTTGTTTTTAAATATATATATGTTTTATTTTTTAGAACAGTGATATGGTTTGTCTCTGTGTCCCCACCCAAATCTCATCTTGAATTGTAATCCAAATCCATAGTCCCCATGTGTTGAGGGAGGGACCTGGTGGGACATGATTGGATCACAGGGGCAGTTTTCCCCATGCTATTCTTGTGATAGTGAGTGAGTTCTCACGAGATCTGGTTGTTTGATAAGTGTCTGGTGCTTCCCCCGTTTCTCTCTCTCCTGCTGCCATGTAAGATGTGCCTGCTTCCGCTTCGCCTTCTACCATGATTGTAAGTTTCCTGAGGCCTCCCCAGACATGTGGAACTGTGAGTCAATTAAGCTTCTTTCGTTTATAAATTACCTAGTCTCAGGTAGTATCTTTATAGCAGTGTGAAAACGGACTAATATAAACAGTATTTACAGAAAAACTGAGAAGACAGTACAGAGTTCCCATATACCCCCTCAGCCAGTGTCCCTCATTATTAACATTTGACATTAGTATTATACATTCATTAGAGTCAATGAACCAGTAATGATCCATTATTATTAACTAAAGCCTTTAGTTTATTCAGATTTTTAAAAGTTTTTATCTAACATATATATAGATAGATAAATATATGTATATAATGATATGTGTATGTGTATAGATATATAAGTATATATATATACGTATATATATGTATATACATGTATATTTATATTTCCAGGACCCATCCAGGATCCTGTATTAAGTTTAGTCATCATGTCTCCTTAGGCTCCTCTTGGCTTTGACAGTTTCCCAGATGTCCCTTGTTTTTGACAGCCTTGACAGTTTGGAGAAGCCCTGGTCAGGTATTTTGCACATACTCCTCTACTGGAACTTGTCTGATGTTTTTCTCATGATTGGATTTTGGTTATGGGTTTTTGGAAGGAAGATCACAGAAGTAGAGTGCCATTTTCATCACATCAGACCATGGGTACATATAATAAATGCGATTATCACTGTTGATACGGACCTTGATCAGTGGCCAAAAGTCATGCTTGTCAGGTTTCTCCACTGTAAAGTTACTCCTAGCCTTGGCCATTGGGAGTGTTTTCAGTTGGCTCTTGGATTTCTTTGACATACTACCCATAATGTAGCAGTAGTGGGTTGGTTGTTTTTTTGTTTTTGTTTTTGTTTTGAAATTCCTTTCTGGCACTACAAGATGCTCCAGGTTCATCTTGTACATTGCCAGCCGTGGTCCTAGACTAAGCCATTTCTCCAAGGATCCCCAATTCCTTTTTCGGAGCATGGTATTAGAAGGCAAGATTTGGGCACTATTTACTACTTGTGTCCCTTGCTTATTTCTAGTCCCTGTCAGTTGACAGAGCAAGGAAATATACATGTGTATATTAAAACTGGAGTATAACCACATATCTATAAATGTTTCTATATTTAACCATCTGAACCTATATTAAGCTGAATATAAGTTCATACTAATGTCTCCAATGTGAACTCATTACCACATGGATCATTTTAGCCCCATCACCTTGCTAAACTGTGAATTCCCACTCCAACAATAAAAAGCTTGGCTTTGACCATCTCCCATTTATGTACTTAATTGCTTAATTTCAGTATACACATATAGCAGTTTCAAAATGGTTAACCTGTACCACTGTGGGAAACAACTTTATAAATTAGAGTACAGTGGTTATGTGCAGTTCCTTTCGCCTTTAGTCTAATAAACTCCACTCATTTCCAAAGTTACTTAAGTCAAAACTTTTTCCCTTTACCCTCTTCACTGAGATTGTTACATACATCTGTAATACAATTAGATTCTCTTGTCATAGTCTGCATTCCTTCCTGGAATCCCCCAACCTATTAAATAATTTTTTAAAAATCTGAACACATTAAGGTTCATTCTTTATGCTGTAAAGTTCTATGGGTTTTGACAAATGCATGTCATGCATGTACCATGACAGTATCATACAAAATAGTTTCACTGCACTAAAAATTCCATGGGCTTTACTTGTTCATCTCTCTTTCCTTCCCCAAACCTCTGGCGACCACTGACCTTCTTTACTGACTCTACATTTTCATTTTTTCTAGAATGTCATACAATTGGAACCATAAAGTATGTAGCTTTTTCAGACTGGCTTCTTTTACTTGGAAATATGCACCTAGAGTTCATTCATGTATATTTATCATTGAATAACATTCCACTGTACATTTATACCATAGTTTGTTTTTCCACTTATTGAAGAAAGCTTGGTTGCTTCCAGCTTTTGATGATTATAAATAAAGTTACTGTAAATATTCCTGTGCAGGTTTTTGTAAGAACATAAGTTTTTAAATCAGTTGGATAAATATGTTGGAGTGCAACTGCTGGATCATATGGTAAAACTATGCTTAGCTTTGTAAGAAGCTGCCAAACTTTTCTAAAGTGGCTGTACCGTTTTGCATCCCTGCTAGAAGTGAATGTACAGGGGTACATGCGCAGGTTTGTTACACGGGAATATTGTATGATGCTGAGGTTTAGGGCAGAGATCCCATTACCCAGGTAGTGTGCATAGTACCTGATATGTATGTTTTCAACCTCCAGTATCCTCCTTCCTCCCCCATCTAGTAGTCTGCAGTGTCTATTGTTCCCATGTTTAAGTCCATGTGTGCTCAATATTTAGCTCCCACTTATAAGTGATAATGTGGTATCTGGATTTCTGTTCCTGCATTAATTCACTAAGGATTATGGCCTCCAATTGCATTCGTGTTGCTGCAAAAAACATGACTTCAATATTTTTTAAGTCTGCATAGTATTCCATGGTATATATGTAGCACATTTTCTTTATCCACTCTATCGTTGATGGGCACCTGAGTTGATCCCATGTTTTTGCTATTGTGAATAGCACAGTGATGAACATACAAGTGCATGTGTCTTTTTGGTAGAATGATTTATTTTCCTTTCGGTATATACTCAGTAATGGGATTGCTGGGTCCAATGGTAGCTCTGTTTTAACTTTGAGAACTCTCTGGGCTGCTTTCCATAGTGGCTGGACTAATTTACATTACATTTACATTTACAGTGTATAAGCATTCTCTTTTCTCATCAGCCTCGCCAGTATCTGTTGTTTATTGACTTTTTGATAATAGCCATTCTGACTGGTGTGAGATGGTATCTCATTGTGATTTTAATTTGCATTTCTCTGATAATCAGTGATGTTGAGCATTGTTTCATGTTTGTTGGACACTTATATGTCTTCTTGTATTTTTTTTGCTATTGCTTTTGGGGACTTAGTCAAACATTCTTCGCCAAAGTTGATGTTGAAAAGAGTATTTCTTATGTTGTCTTTGAGGATTTTTTTATAGTTTGATGTCTTATATTTAAATCTTGATGCACTGCGTTAATTTTTATATATGGTAAAAGGAAGAGGTCCAGTTTTAATCTTTTGCATATGGCTAGCCAGTTATCCCAGCACCATTTATTGAATAGGGATCCCTTTCCCCATTACTTGTCTTTGTCAGCCTTGTTGATGATCAGATGGTTATAGGTGTGTGGCTTTATTTCTGAGTTTTCTATTCTGTTCCATTGGTCTACAAGTCTGTTTTTGTACCAGTACCATGCTGTTTTGGTTACTGTGGCTTTATAGTATAGTTTGAAGTCAGGTAGTATGATGCTTCCAACTTTGTTGTTTTAGCTTAGGATTGCTTGGCTAGTTGGACTCTTTTTTGCTTCCACATAGATTTTAGAATAGCTTTTCTAGTTCTGTGAAGAATGACCTTGGCAGCTTAATAGGAATAGCATTGAATTTGTACACTGCTTTGGGCAGTATGGCCATTTTTACAATATTGATTCTTCCAATCCATTAGCATGGAATGTTTTTCCATTTACTTGTATTGTCTCTGATTTCTTTCAGCAGGGTTTTGTAGTTCTCCTTGTAGAGATCTTGCTTTTCCTTGGTTAGCTGTATTCCTAGGTATTTCATATGTTTATTTTCTATCTGTATATCTTCTTTGGTAAAGTATCAGTTCAAATATTTTTCCCATTTAAGGTTTGTTTCTTTCATTATTGTTAAATTTTGAGTGTTCTCTGATCTACAGTTGTAATGCAATCACTATCAAAATTTTAATGGCCTTTCTTTTGCAGAAATAGAAAAGCCAATTTTCAAATTCACATGGACTAGCAAAGGACCCCGAACAGCCAAAATCTTTTTTTTAAAAGAGGGACTTTGAAACTTACTACAAAGCTACAGAAAAAAAAACAACTCTGTGGGACTGGCATAAGAATAGACATATAGGTAAATGGAACAGAATAAAGAGTTCATAAATAAACTCATACATCTATGGCAAATTGATTTTTGACAAGGATTCCGAGTCCATCCAATGGGGGAAAGAATAGTCTCTTCAAGAAATGGTATGGGGACAACTAAATTTCTACATGCAAAGAATAAAATTGGACCCCTAACTCACATTATACACAAACATTAACTCAAAATGGATGAACAACCTAAATATAAGATCCAAAACCATAAAACAGAAGAAAACGGGTAAATCTTTCTGATCTTGGATTTAGCAATAGATTCTTAGATGTGACACCAAAAGGGCTAGCAACAAAAGAAAAATTAGGTAAATTGGACTTCATCAAAATAAAAAAAGTCTGTGCATCAAAGGATACTATCAAGGATGTGAAAAGACAATCTGTAGAATGGAATAAAATACTTGAAAATCACATATCTGATATTGGTTTAATATCCAGAATATACAAAGGACTACTACAGCACAATAAAAAGAAATATGACCCAATTTAAAAAGAGGCAAAGGACTTGAATGGACATTTCTCTAAAGAAGATAAACCAATGGCCAATAGTACATGGAAAGACACTGAACATTATTAGTCAGTAGAGAAATGCAAATCAAAGCCACAATATGATACACTGTACCACTTTACATCCACTAGAATGGCTGAAATTAAAACACACACATACACATACACACACACACACATACACACACACACACAAGGAAGCAAGTGTTGATGAACATGTGGAGAAATGAAAACTCTAACTGGTACATTGCTGGTGAGAATGTAAAATATTACAGCCTGTATGGAAAGCGTAGTGGTCCTCAAAAAGCTGAACATAGAATTACCATATGACCCAGCAATTCTGCTCCTAGGTATATACCCAAAGGAATTGAAAGCAGGGACTTCAACAAATAATTATATGTCAATGTTCATTGCAGCATTATTTATCATAGCCAAAATGTGGAAATAACCAGGTGTTCATCAACATATGAATGGATGAACAAAATGTATATACCTGCAATGAAAATTTATTCAGCTATAAAAAGGAATGAAGTTCTGCTCTGTACTACTTCATGGATGAACCTTGAAAACATGATGCTAAGCAAAATAAGCCAGACACAAAAGGACAAATATTGTGTGATTCTACTTATATGAAATGTCTGGAACAGGAAAATTCATAAAGACAGAAAGTAGCTTTGAAGTTATCATGGACTTGAAGGAAGGAAAGTGATGGCTATTGATGATTGATTACAGTGTTTCTGTTTGGAGTGAGAAAAAGTTTTAAAAATGAATAATGGTGACTGTTGTACAACATTGTGAATGTACTTAGTGCCACTTAATTGTACAATTAAAATTGTCAAATGGCTAATTTTATGTTGTATATATTTTACCACAGCTTACAAAACTACTAAGGTAATATATCCCAAACTGTTGAATTATACAACTGTAAATGGGTGAATTGTATGGTATGTAAATTATATTTAAAAAATTTTTTTAATACTTCTTTGCATGTTTTGAATATAAGCCTTTTACTGGACATGTATCATGTAAATATTTTTCCTAGTCTGTGGCTTCTCTTTTCATTCTCTTGGCAGTGTCTTTCACAGACCAGCATTTTCTAGTTTGAATGCTGGGGAGAGAGATGGGGAATAAGATGTCATGAAATCTCTGACCTGGTCACAGTCAAGCCCTGTAGAGACAATGTTTGCTGGAAGAAGTTGCAGGAACTCTTCTCATAAGAGACACTGTGAGAATGGGACACATGCTGCCCCACCTTTATCCCAAGATGAGAAGGTGCAACACATGGTGAAAAACAGAGAGTTTTTCTGTGTAGAACCCAGGGTGGACCTGCTGGAGTGAGGGCTGCCCTGGCACTGGAGCTCCTGGACACACTCAGCTTTCTCATGGGAGGCCCTAGCAACAATGACAATAGTGATCCCCTGAGTGGCTCTGTGGGCGGCAGACATCAAGAAGGAAGGGGCCAGAATCCCCATGGGGGGATTGTGCCGGCCTGCTAATGTGACCCCTGTTGAATTTAAGGCTGATCATAGCTGGGGCAACTCTGGTTAAGTCTTTTATCTATACTGACTCCCAAATAATGCAAGTTTCCTCCAAAAAGTGAAGAAAACTGTGCAGGTGATAAACGAGACCTCGATTATGCTGTTGACAGGCAGCTTCCCCCAGATTTCCTTAGGGAAAGGAAACTCACAAAGGTAGGGAGCAGCAGAGCTCCCTTCATTCCTCTGCCACCTCAAAATGATTTCATCCAAAATTATTACAAGCCTTTTGATAGGGAATTACTAACCATAGGGAGATCCAAACCCATATATTGATTATCCTCACCTTAGAGGTGTTGCTATCATCAGTTCTAAAGAAGAGACTTTAATGGATATCTAATCTTATTCTATACTTTCCTTACAGCCACATTGTGAGGAAGATTTTACAACCTTCCCTTTACAGATGAGAAGGCTAAGCAAGAGAGGTTACATAATGCTCCTGAAGTTCCACGGCTATTACTTCATACTCTATTGCTTCTTACACCAGGATGCATTTTATAATAAATAAGTATATTTGGTGTGATAATTTTTTTTCCTGATGATTTTCTTTGACTAGAGGTAAGTGATAAAACCATTTGTATTCTTGCTACTATAGTACACATCCTCCCAGGAAGTTGGTGAGACGGACCTCAGAAAATGTGGTGGGGTGTCAGGGGAGTTGTGAGAAAGGAGTGGATAAAAAAAGAGAGTGGCCAGGCGCGATGGCTCATGCCTGTAATCCCAGCACTTTGGGAGGCTGAGGCGGGAGGATCACCTGAGGTCGGGAGTTCAAGACCAGCCTGACCAACATGGAGAAACCCCATCTCTACTAAAAATACAAAATTAGTCAGGTGTGGTGGTGCATGCCTGTAATCCCAGCTACTCGAGAGGCTGAGGCAGGAGAATCGCATGAAACTGGAAGGCAGAGGTTGCAGTGAGCCAAGATCATGCCATTGCACTCCAGCCTGGGCAACAAGAGTGAAACTCTGTCCAAAAAAAAAAAAAAAAAGAAAGAAAGAAAGAGAGAGAAAAAGAGTGAATGAAAGTTAGACTCCTTGGCTACTCCCTATTTCCTCTTTATTTTGTAATTTGGGATCTTTAAAACTTTGAATACTGGGCTTCTTTTGTATTTTTACAAAGTAACAAGGACAACTTATCATAAAAGAGTGCCAGAGACTGGGCATTTTCACCAAATGCCTTTAGGCAGGCAACTGTTCACTGCCTCGGTAAAGACTGTGATCACCTTTCCTTGGCTCAGAGCACCCTAAGGAGGCCCAGGTATCTAATTATGACATCATCTTTGTTAATGATCACTGTGGCTTTTAACAACAGCCCACTTCTCTCTACAAGGAGAAATGTTTTTCTTGGCTGACTGCCGCCAACTTCTTTTGTATTTGAGGAAAAGGGATGACTGTTTAGCAACTGGTAATTTCAGGGATTACAAAATAATACTTCTTGAAGCTATTTTTCATCTTGAAGCTAATATTAAGGCAACCTTAGATTTACAAGTCTGCAAAGCAGAAATGAAGGCACTGTATTTTCACCACGGCCTCCAACATAGGACAGGCACAAGACAGTTCACTAGGGCTTAAGGGGGAAGTGTGAGAACTTATATTTCTCTACAAAAGAACTAAACTTTGCTAATCGTCACTCAGATGCTTATTCTGTATATGTAAAAAAGTCGTAGGGTATATGAGGGGTCCGAAGGTAAGAGTAGGGACTGTACAACATGTACAAGTCGGAGGAGTTGATGGTGGGGCCCTTATTCATTCTTACCACATTGAGAAGTTAAAGTTTCCGTGTGTCTAGTAAATAGAGTTACAGATGATATTATCTGGTTTTAACATAACTCTCAATATAAGACAGGCAGCTTTTGAAAAATGGCTGATTCTCACAGTCATATTTTAACCTCATACCCTTGTGGAATTCAGCGAGGACATGCTGGTAGGGACCTGACTATTGTTACTAGTTTTAAATGTCTCATCTGTTACAGGGCCACTGCTCTGACCTCTCCAAGTCAGGTGTAGTCCCCACCTGCTCTAGATTCTCCCAGGCAACCTTTGGATCTCCTCAAGATCTAACAACCAATGGGTTAATGTCTGGAATAGTAGGAGGCCTCAAGACCCTTCCCTAGCACTAAAGACCTGGGACCATTTCGACTGGTCAGTGCTTATGCTGAACCATTTTAAATCTTTTAACTATCACTCCCGACTTTACCTATTTCATCAGCTTTCCTGAATGATCACCTCTGGTTCAGCTACTGAACTCTGTCTACCGATGGGCTCAGCCCTGCCCAAGTTACCAGGATGAAATTTAGCGGCATCAGAGGGAGGATATTTCAATAGCTCCCACCATCAAATGGCAGGGCGCAAAGGCAGCAAGCCCCTTAGATGGTGCTTCTGTCCCAGCCTCCTGCTGTTCAGAGGCCCGGGCTTCCCAATGTCCTTAGGTCTGAGTTTGTCCAGGGGTCAGTCTCCCAGTACTGCTTTGTGATCTGCCTAGTGCCTCTAGACCCAGAGCCCTACTGTGTACCTGACAATCTCTTCTCATTCATTCAACAAACATCCATGAGTTCCTACCTTGGGCCAGGACTGCCATGTTAGGCACTGGGGATTGTTGAACAGAACAGGTCCTGGTCACTGTCCTCAAGCGTCTACCAGAGGAGACATGTGAGTTAACATACAATAGCAATCCTGGGCCTCTGCCTTGGGCAAGCTGCTTCTCCCACTTATTAAATGAAGTGCTGCCCATTTCATGTGTTGTGGGATTAAATGAAATAATGCAGGTAACATGCTTAGCACAGAAATTGGCACATAGGAAGGGCTCAGTGAACACCAGCTGTTCTCCTTATTACTATTAGTATTGTGTTCACGGGGCAGGGTGGCATAAGAGAGCTCATGAGCAGATGCTAGAGGGGAGCCTTGAAGGACGGTCCGGAGCTAGTCTGGCAGAAGGGGCTGCAAGACAGTGGCTGAAGTGACATCACCACATCACAACGTAACTGCTTGTCCATGGGCTCAGCCACAATGTCGGCCTTTGCGGCCCTATGTGTTCTTCCCACTCATGCATTCTGGCTGTTGCGCTTTGACTCACACCAGCACCCCTTTCCCCATTCTCTGACCCCTTCCTCCTCCCCTGCTTCCAATCCACAGTCAACTACCTGCAACCTCCAGGAGGCTTCCCTGCCTCCACCATTCCACACAGCTCTCCCCCTTCTCTCAGAGTCGGTGTCACACAGTTTAGCACATGCAATGTGTCTCCTATTTGATTTCTTGAGTTGTAACTACTAGATAATAAACTCAGGGTGGTGGGGAGGTAGATACTTTGAAGAAGCTAATGCAAGGTTGTTGCACATAATATCATCATCCATAATAACAATGATGACCTTTTATTGGACACCCACTAGGTTGGGTCAGACACTGAGACAGATACTTTACACTCATCGTGTCCTCTTATCCTCTGACTCTGGCAGGAAGGTATGATGATTATTATCCCCACTTTGTGGACTAGGAAACTGAGGTTAGAAGGGGTAAGTAACCTGCCCAAGGTCACACAGCAAGCTGGTGGGAAAACCAGGAGTAGAACCCAAGCCTAAATATTTCCAAATTTCTGAGTCTTTCCTCCGAGCTAATCAACAGCTTCAAGACTTGAAAGATTTTAAAAGTTGTTGACTGAGTTGAGTTGTTTTGATTAGGGATGTGATTATTTTTACCTATAGAGCCAGGTATCTTAGATTTCAGCTACTGTTGAGCATTCTTCTGTATTTGCCTCAGGTCAGTCAGCCCACCTGCAAACAGGTGTGGCTGCACTTCTGAGTTCATGCACTTGGCCCACGGCACACACACAGCCATGTTTCCTTTTACCAGCATCATTACTGGAAGGAAGGATTAGCAGACACCGTGTAAGAGTAAAGGTTTTTTGTTCCATACATCATTACATCATGCTCTGAGCTGACTGCTTATGCTATAACCAGCTTCCTCCATCAATCAACCATGGCAGCATAGAGGGTAGCATAGCTGGGATAGAGCTGTGGGCAATTAGCTCTGCGATTGTACAGTTTAAGCTGATGAGCTGTTAGGGGACCAGGAGGCATTTCTTCCTCCTTGTGCATATTCCTTCTTCACTCTGTTCGTTTGGGATTTTTATGAGTTAGGGTGATGGGGATTCTGGTTGGAGACAGGAAATGGGATTACTGAGGCTGCTGTTCCCTGCATGGAACCCCAGCTTTATGAGAGCCCCTAAGCACACTCCTGAGATGGATATATGGGGATCTCAGAAACACAGCATCGGGAAGTCTCCGCAGACACAGACCTGAGAATGGCCTTCCTCCCAGACATATTTCTGTGATCAGGTGCAACATTACAGATCCAGAAACACATCATCAATTCCTAAGAGGGGAGTGGAGGATACGCTGCTAATTACTGCCCAGAACCAACTCTAAACCAGCCTAAATCTCAAAGATTGGGCTCTGGTGCCATGGGCCGCACTGCCTGCAACCTTCCATGTGTGACATACACAGAAGTTCTTGTTCTGGTTGGGAGATACAATTCAATTTTCCTTCCATGGGATTCAGCCAGTACATGGAGGTGCTGTGCTCACACAGCCAGCATGGCGGAGTGGGAAGGGAACTGGACAACAAAAGTTCTACATTCAGTTCCTCCCCTGGCTGTGTGATCCTGGAGAAATTACTTGACTTCTCTGACTCTGCTGCCCTTAGTGGGTCATTTGTCAAAGGAGAATGTTAAAATTTCTGTGAATTCAAAGATGGGGTTTTAAAAAGTTTTTAAAAGGCTGTGCCTATTGCAGTTTTAAATCTTTTCAGGTTAAGGGTTATAAGCAATTTGGCAATTGCACTTCATAGTCCCTTCTTGACTCTTTTCCCTGCAAGACAATAAGTTTTTTGAGGTCAGGGACTCTGTCTCAATGAACTGCACGTTCCTTCTGCCTCACACAGTAGCTGATACGGGATAAGTATTCAGTAAATAAATAGATGGATGGATTCATTCATTTCTTCAACAAAAAAGTATTAAGTGTCTTCTGTGCTTGGTCCTATTTTAGATCCTGAGGAACCAGCAGTGGAAAGATATAGAAGATTCCAGTTCTCTATAGGCTCTAAGTGAGCCATTCCTATAACTAGTTTGTGGCAGCCTGCCCTCACTAGAACAGGAACATTAGTCTGCTCAGTGCTGCAATGAGGAAAAGGTTCTGTATCTGCGCTGTCCCATGTGGTAGCCACTTACCACCACACTGTGGCTATTGAGCACTTGAAATGTGGCCAGTACAACTGAGAAATTGAATTTTGTATTTCCTTTAATTTTAATTAATTTAAATATAAAGAGTCACATACTGTATTGGACAGTGTGGACATTTCCCACACTGGGGATCACTCCCAGCCTGGCCTAATGGAAAGCATGGGAACTGCGGACTCAGAACCCTGACTTTGGGTCCGGCTCTGGCCACTTGGTGGAGACACCCTGATCTACCTTGATGCAGAGTGATGGTTTATTTTGTGGAGTAAGCTGGGGAGGGCAGGGTAAATAGGAGTTAGAGATGAACGTAATGCAAGGGAAGGGCGGGAGCTTGGCAGGGAAGAGCCCTAAGGGCCTGTGGCCACACCTGGGACGCAGCAGGCAGGAGAGGCATTCAGAAGAGCTTGGGATCCTCATTCTGGCCAGCCCAGCTCCTCCAGGGAAGGGAAGTTTAACGATGTGAGGCTAAGGGGACACTTCAGAAGAGGCAGCACAACTTTCACAGTGAGTTATTTAAAAAGTCAAGGATGAGGAGACAACTTAAAACAAAATGACTGAATGTAAAATAGAAGCAAATAAAATCCAAGGAGCAGGAATTCCTATAACAGGTGGAACAAAGAATGAATCTTTCTTCCCAGAAGCCCTTGTGGGTATACACTGGAAACAACTAGTACATCTCACAGCTGGGTTTTGTTGGGCTTTGCTGCATCCAGTAAAGCTATGAAATAGTCTACAACCTGGTGTATGAAGGCTCTTATTTGCGGGCAGCCCTGGACAAAATAACTAAAGGGAATTTTTTTTTTTTTTAAACCTCTGGGATACATGTGCAGAGTGTGCAGGTTAGTTACATAGGTATACATGTGCCATGGTGGTTTCCTGCACCTATCAACCCATCATCTAGGCTTCAAGCCCTGGATGCATTAGGTATTTTTCCTAATGCTCTCCCTCCCCTTGCCTTCCACCACCCAACAGGCCCCGGTGTATGTTGTTCCCCTCCCTGTGTCCATGTGTCTGTTGTTCAACTCCCACTTATGAGTGAGAACATGCAGTGTTTGGCTTACTGTTCCTGTGTTAGTTTGCTGAGGATCATGGCTTCCAGCTTCATCCATGTCTCTGCAAAGGATGTGATCTCATTTTTTATAGCTGCATAGTATTCCATCATATATATCTACCACATTTTCTTTATCCAGTCTATCACTGATGAGCATTTGGGTTGGTTCCATGCCTTTGCTATTGTAAATGGTGCTGCAGTAAACATATATGTGCATGTGTCTTTATAGTAGAATGATTTATATTCCTTTGGGTATATACCCAGTAATGGGATTGCTGGATCAAATGGTATTTCTGGTACTAGATCTTGAGGAATTGCCACACTGCCTTCCACAATGGTTGAACTAATTTGCAATCCCACCAACAGTGTAAAAGTGTTCCTATTTCTCCACAGCCTCACCAGCATCTATTGTTTCCTGACATTTTAATAATTGCCATTCTGACTGGCATGAGATGATATCTCATTGTGGTTTTGATTTGTATTTCTCTAATGATCAGTGATATTTAGCTTTTTCTCATATGTTTGTTGGCCACATAAATGTCTTTTTTTGAGAAGTGTCTGTTCATATCCTTTGCCCACTTTTTGATGGGGTTGGCAGTTTTTCTCTTGTAATTTTGTTTAAGTTCCTTGTAGATTCTGGATATTAAACCTTTGTCAGATGAGTAAATTGCAAAAATTTCCTCCCATTCTGATCACTCTGATGATAGTTTCAGGTTGCCTGTTCACTCTGATGATAGTTTCTTTCACTGTCCAGAAGCTCTTTAGTTTAATTAGATCCCATTTGTCAATTTTGACTTTTGTTGCAATTGCTTTTGGTGTTTTAGTCATAAAGTCTTTGCCCATGCCTATGTCCTGAATGGTATTGCCTAGGTTTTCTTCTAGGGTTTTTATAGTTTTGGGTTTTACATTTTAGTCTTTTTTTGGGGGGTGTGTATATGAATGCTTGTGATTTTTGCACATTGATTTTGTATCCTGAGACTTTGCTGAAGTTGCTTATCAGCTTAAGGAATTTTTGGTCTGACATACTGGAGTTTTCTAAATATAGAATCATGTCATCTGCAAACAGAGACAATTTGACTTCCTCTCTTCCTATCTGAATACAATTTATTTCTTTCTCTTGTCTGATTGCCCTGGCCAGAACTTCCAATACTATGTTGAATAGGAGTGGAGAGAGAGAGCATCCTTGTCTTGTGTCGGTTTTCAAAGGGAATGCTTCCAGCTTTTGCCCATTCGGTATGATATTGGCTATGGGTTTGTCATAAATAGCTCTTATTATTTTGAGATATGTTCCATCAACACCTAGTTTATTGAGAGCTTTTAACATAAAAGGATGTTGAATTTTATTGAAGGCCTTTTCTGCATCTATTGAGATAATCATGTGGTTATTGTCATTGGTTCTGTTTATGTGATATATTACATTTATTGATTTATGTATGTTGAACCAGCCTTGCATCCCAGGGATGAAGCTGACTTGATTGTGGTGGATAAGCTTTTTGATGTGCTGCTGGATTCAGTTTGCCAGTATTTTATTGAAGTCATTTATATTCCTCTCTAAACTGGTTATTCTAGTTAGCAGGTCCTGGAACATTTTATCAAGGTTCTTAGCTTCCTTCCTTTGGGTTAGAACATGCACCTTTAGCTCAGAGGAGTTTGTTATTACCTACCTTCTGAAGCCTACTTCTGTCAATTTTTCAATCTCATTCTTCATCCAGTTTTGTGCCCTTGCTGGAGATGTGTTGAGATCATTTGGAGGAGAAGAGGCATTTTGGTATTTGGAATTTTCAACTTTTTGCACTGGTTTTTCCTCATTCATGGATTTATCTACCTTTGATCTTTGAGGCTGATAACCTCTGGATGGGGTATTTGTTGGCAGGAGGCGGGGGGGGTCTTTTTTGTTGATGTTGTTGTTGTCTTTGCTTTCTGTTTGTTTATTTTTCTTCTAACACTCAGGCCCCTCTTCTGCAGGTCTACTGCAGTTTGCTGGAGATCTACTCCAAGACCTGTTCACCTGGGTATCACCAGTGGAGGTTGCAGATCAGCAGATTGCTGCCTGCTCCTTCCTCTGGAAGCTTTGTCCCAGAGGGGCACTGGCCTGAAGCCAGTCAGAACTCCTTTTCTGGCAGAGTTCCTATGTGACATATGACTACAGAAGAGTCATAAGTCACAGCAGTCCAGACAACTGCTAGGCTTCCCATGTGGAGGCTTGCTCCTGTAATCTGAGAGAAGACTCAGTACGTCAACTTTCTCATAGTCGCTCTTAAAAGGAAGGGGCGGGAAAGTTTTTAAAGTCAAAAAACTCTGTAAAACAGCTGCTGAAGAAGTTTTCTTTATAAGCTTCTGAGTTTCAAAGGAGGTACCACTTTAAAAAGCCTTCCATGTGAAGGTATCTGCAAGTTCCAAGGATGTTCACTCTATTTTCTGTGAACACTGGCAGCATGCAACCCTGACAGGTTGTCCAGCCTGGGCAGGGGCCAACTTGTTCTCAGATGCAGCAAGGTGTGGGTATGGACACGGCCTGCTTTCAGTGTATGGGAAGCAGTCATAGTAAAAAAGGCATCACTCTCTGCCCTTGAAACATATCTCAAGGTCTTCATACAGCTTCTTCTAACATTTTAAAAACGTGCTTCTAACAACTCTTGTGCCAATGCATTAAACAGCCGTTGGAGATAAAACCCTTTGGGAAATGTGCTCCAGGGTGAACTCCCCATGCTTGCTGTCACCTCCACCCCAGGTAAGCTTCTGGTTCCAAGTTACTAGGATAAATGTGGCAAAGATGTAGAGGGTCCACTTTAGCTAATGTTCTTACCCTCTTGTCACATTACAAAAGGGAGTTATTTCTCTAGACCTTGGTTTTACCTGTTTGGGAAACGGGAATAATATGTACCTCATCTGCTTCACAGAGATGTAGGTGATTCGGCAAAGATAATGTGCAAGGAAGTGATTTGGAATATAAAATTAAAGTTATTAACAATGATAGGAATAACTAATGTAGTGTCATTGACCCCTTTCTCTGAGGCAAGAATAAACTTGGGACGTTGGCAATCATTTCTGAGAGGCCTTGGTTGCCTTTTAGAGGAGACAGAGATGAAGTGGATCATGTGCTCCCCCCCAGGTTGGGTGCAGTGACTCACGCTCCCTCAGAGCTTCATGCACGCCTCTACCAGGCTTCAACATACTGCCTTGCAACTATCTATTCGTGAGTCTGTTCTCCCCGAAGACAGGGCCATGACTTGGTCTTATTCATTTTTGCAACCCCAATACAATGCTAGTACATAGGTACTTCATAGCATGTGTTAAATAAATGAACAAATGAATAAAAGTCTGTGAGTCCCACTTTATCAAGAAAGTTGGTGCAGGGGGCCCTTAGTGGTTGATAAAGTGGAATGTGAAATTATGAATAAGAGCTGGGCTTTGGAATCAGGCAGTTCTGGGTCTGAAAGTCTGCAACTTCTAGCTTTGTGATGTTGGGCGTATCAACTCTTGAACAGAATTTTGCTCATTGACAAAGCTGGAATAATAATACCTGCCTCAAATGCTGATTTATGAGGCTTATATGTAATAAGATATGCCAAGTCTCCAGCACTAAGTACTCAGTGAGTGGTAGGTAGCTAACATCATTATTTGTTCCTTAAAAATAAAGGAGAGGACATGATTAATTCTCTGTGAGAAGCTTAGAGGAAAGTGGATGGGGGAGGTGGATAACCAAGGCTGTTTGGAGGAGCTGACAGGAGGTAACTAAAGAGAGGAGGCCAAGAGAAGTTGCCACACAGATCTTAATGATATTAACAGGCACTGCTGCCTCCCCTCCACCTCAGTGCACTTCAAACCTTTGGAGGCGAGAGGAGGTCAAGGTGGAGAGAGGAACAGTGTCCATCCCCAGCACCCAGCCTCTCCTGTCCGTTCTGCTTCTATTCACCCTTCCCTCCTGGGGCCTTCTGCAGCTGAAATCTCAGAGTGGGGCTCAGGAGAACCACTCCTTCCATGTGCTGCCTGCCTGAGCAAGCTCAGGGCAGATCAGCTCTTGCACTGTCCCCTGCAATACTGACTTACTTGTTGGTCCCATTTCCTTCCTTTATGTGCCCTTCCTGGAGACACTGGTAAGAGCCCCTTCTCTCCTCTCTGGTTTGCTGCAGCACCGTTGGGTGCCCCTCAATGTGGGCCCAGCCTGAAGTCCTCCTCAGCCACATTTCTTGCTGTGTGCTTCTTCATTCAGGGCTCACATTTGCTTCTTCCTGGTAGACCAAAGGTCCCAGCCTGGCAGATAAACCATCAGAAGCACTTGAAAGCATCCCCAGAAACTGGTAGTTATGCTGGGGAATCAGAGAACCTATGTATTTTTAAATTCCCTTAGCTGGCTCTGATTCTATTCAAATTTGGAAACTGCTAGGCTGCATCTTTTCTTTACCTGAATGTTAAGCTCATTATGCTCCAAACCCAATTCTGCCATCTTTCCTTTCAAATAATCAGCCAAGTCCCCTGGATTCCTGTTGTGGTAGAAGCAGGATGGAAAGCTTCTTATCTCATCACTCTTTGGGCAGGATTTCCCCCTCCCCTGTTCCCATTCTAAAGCCCATTTTCACCTTCAATGGACACAACTGTGCTTTAGGACACAAGCAAATGACCCAATATCATTTAGAGAAACAAGGTTACTCAGACAGCACTGAGTCCATTTTGATCCAGGTCATTGCCAAAGAGACTGCACAGATAGGGGATCAGAAAAGCAAAGCTGAGGAGGGCCTTGGAGTCACATGCACACACCTGCTAGGGTCCTCACAGCACTCTGCTGAATGAGAATGAGAAGACTGCCGACCCCAACCTTGGATTTCTGGAGGTTCAGGCTGCTTTCCTAAACACTGTCTTCCTCTCTGGAAGAGTGGAAGTTCTGCAGCCTGTTTATTCATTCACTGGTTCATTCAACAAATGTCGGGGGCCTCTTCTGTTCTGAGTGCCTTGCTAGATGCTAGGGCTGCCACTACTTTCCTCACACAGCTTCTAAAACCTCACTTGGCACAGTGTTGGTATTAAGTTGATGCCTTCTGCAGCATATTAACCAAAATGAAGAATTTCCCATTCCAGGGGAAGTGAAAGGAATCATAACTTTTTAAAAGAGGAGCTCATTTTTATATTCTATGTTATTAACTCAAGTGCTTTATAAAAATAAAATTCATTACACAAGTGTCTATATGCCTTGCCCAATATCTTTGCCAATGATAAATAATATCTTGCATATTTTTACTGCTTCGTTGTTTCTAAAATGCTCTCATATGGCTTACGTCATTTGATCCTATACAGGCTGGTTTTATTATCCCCATTTATAGGAGGAAATATTGAGGCTTAGATGGGTCAATGACATGTCAAGGGTGTGTGGCTAGTAAATGCCATACAAAAACATGTGAGAATAATGGCTATTTCAGTTGTTTTGCTATTGAAAGATTAGTTTTTGCGAAGTTGTTGGATAAGAACCAGCGTGGAAGAGATTCCATTTCTCTTCAAGAGAAATTCCATATCTGCTCCTGAAATACTTGGTGACTTTAGGATTTTGTCCGTCCCGACCAAACAAGGGAACAGAGGTGGATAGTTGGAAAGATTATGAATCACTCTCTTGGCAAAATTCCCTGTGTTAGTCTGAATGTTTCATGACCCTCTCTTCCCAAGAGACTATTATTTAAAATTTAAATAATACTGTTCTTGGCACCCTAATGGCCCTCTGAGTCAGCTGGACCTCAACAGGGTAATAGCAGAGGAAGGTTACAGGCAGGGGAGCAGCAGAGAACAAGGGAAGTAGCCTCTTTCCTCCAGCAACACAACAGCACTTTGATGGGCTGAGCTTGGGAGGACTGGGTCAAAAGATGAACTATGACCAGAAGGAAGAAAACAAACAGACACACTTTGGGAGGGTCTCAGAATAGGCACTGTACATGCATTCCTGGTGCGTGCGAGTAAGTGGGCGGGGTGCCAGAACTGGACACAAGACAACCAAGGACAAGCTCATCTGACAGGGCAATTGTCCAGCAGATGGCTGTTAACCTGTTCCAGCCCTAATATGAACCAAATCCTCATTGTCGTGGGCTTCTGTCTCAACTCTGCCACCTAATCAAGTGAACCAGGAAGGAAGTCATTTTGTCCTGAAGAAAGTAGACCATTGTGGTGCACAGGAGATCACAGCGATCAGTCACCCTCTCCGTCTTGACACCAAGAAGCAGGAGTTCCAAAATCCAGAGGCCATTTTGGACTGAGTTTGTAACAACTGTTTACACTTCACTGCTTTGTTAGGGTCTACAAAGCAGTTTTATTTGCTATGATAGTAGTTCTGAAACTTTGCTACTCATTAGAACCACTGCCCTATGTGGTAGGCTGTGAAAGTATCATTCCCATTTTGCAGATAGGAAAGTTGAGGCTGAGAGAGTTCAATGATTTGCCTAAAATCATGGCCCTAGCAAGTTCCAGAAATGAGACTTGAATTTTGAGTTCTGTTTCACCTTGTTGGCTCATTAATTCATTCATATTAAATGAATTATTCATTTAACAAGTATGCTTTGAGTACCAGCTCTGTACTAGGCATTAGATATACATTAAGAGACTAAATATATATAGCCCCTGCCTTCACTGAGTTTCAGTCTAATGATCTTTTCATTTGAACCAGTAGTCTTTATACCCTTTCATATTTCAGAATTAATTTCAAATTATGTAGCCTGGCTTAGTGCCCAGCAGGCTCAATGCTCAGCAGAATAGCACAAGTGGTGCATTTACTAGAGCTCAGGTGTGCAGGTCCAAACTTGCCCATAAGAGGCAGGCAGTGGGCCACAGAGAAGGGAGATCAGGCCTTGAAGTTGGTGTTCCTGGCTTCAAATAATGTCTCTGCTCCAACTGGCCATGTGATCACAGGGAACTTTCTAAAGTTCTCTCTCTGTTCTCAGTGTCCTCAGTGAGGGACTGAAGATCGTAATAGCCAAGCTCCCTGAGTGTCCTGTGTCTAGCTACTGGCTGGCACATCTGAGGCTCTCACTAAACACAGCTGTGACCAGGCCATTACCAGATGCTGAGTACTGTGGAGAACAACCGATTCATGAACCTGGTATTTCTGAGAGGCACAGCAGCATAGGAATGTCCTTAGAATTTCTTGCCCTGTTTATTCCTCCTCCTTTAATCTCTATCCTCAATCCATTGTATTCTTTTTCCTTAATAATTACAGTTTGGGTACCACTTATTTGGAATTTAAGGGTAGGTGGTTGATAAATTTTAACTGGTGATAGTGACCTAATGCAGATCTAAAATTAATAGAGAAACTCAAAGGTGACTGAATTCCACGTTAGAAGTTCAGCTATTGGGAATGCTGTTTGAATGGCATTCCCATTTTTTATTAGACTTATATTAAAAGAAAGTGAAAGGAAAATATGGAACCTTGGAACTTCAAACCTTTTGAGTTTTCCTTCTTTCCAGTGCTTAGCTGATACAATCAACATTGAGTTGTTTTCTTTTTCCCTTTCTGAGATAGAATCTAATTCTTGCACTTATGAATTTGAGAATCTTTAAAAATATTTTCTCATTTCATAAACATGATTAGCTCTAGAATCTATATGTTTAGGGGCTACATGCACCTTGTCAAATTGTTCCTTTCCATTCTTGATTTCCAGAAAGGTCACTGGAATTCCTGCAAGTGTGGCTCTGCTGTTCTAGAATGACATTGTCAACCCTGAAGGAAGCGATGTTGATGTTCACAGAGACTTGCAGAGTGACCTCTCCTCCAAATGCCTCAAAATAAATGATGGCATGCCTGAGACTACATTTAGCGCCATTTGGCTACCAGGCTCTTCTGAAACCTATATCTTCTGGTAAGTAAAGTTAATATTTAAAGTCTCTTTTTAATTACCTACTAATAACTTGTTCTAAATTAATGCTGATTGACTAAGTACATGACTGAATGATTGATTGGGTCATCATTGAATAGTGTGGAAATTTTAATTTGCTTTTATAGATGAATGCTCAGTTTGTGGGTCTGTATTTTATAACTTAAATTAACAAAGATATTAACACTACTCCTTCAGTCTTAATATCAAATACTCTTGTGGTAGGTATAGAATGAACTAAGGCACTATTTCAGTTTTCTCCTTCTGCCACATCCCTACGAAATAGAAAACCTACCCAAGATTATACAGTTAATAAGTAGCAGAGCTGGAATGTAAACCTAGGTCTGTGTGCTGTTGGCCACTGCCATCCGTACTGGCCACTGCAGTCCATTTGTGCAAAATAATCATTATTTTGCATAAATTTTAAGCATTGTGTTCTTTGTTGTGATTTTGGACATTTTGCAATCACCTTTGTCAGCCACATTAGAGACAAGGTTTGATCAGTCTACCAAAGTAGGTGTTTTCTGGTTGGCCTTATCCCACAATATCCCAACTTTTAACCTTGGATACCTTCTCTAGAGGAAAAGGGGGAAGCATACAACAACATTTAAGTGTTCTCTTCCAAAAGGCGGGAATGACAAAATCTGGGAATTGAAGTGAAATATTCTCATCAGGGGAATAAAATACAGCAGTGTTTGTCAAATTCAATCCAACTCTGGCTGTGAAATAGTAAGGAGAAACCAACATCTAAAAAAATAGTATAGACTTCAGTAGAAAATATCAGGTTGCCTCACATTTAATAAAAGTACTGTTTTGCTAAACTTTTGCTTGTGTGTGTATGTGTGTGTATACACATGCATCCATGTGTAATAGGTATGTATGTGTACTAGCTTGTGGTATAAAGTGTACTTTTAACGATAGGTTGTGATTTAAACATTTTGAGGAATACTGTAGCATAGGATAATGATTATGAATGATGGATCAGACTGCCAAAGTTTGAATGTCAACTCTGACCCTTACTAGGTGCATGGCCTAGGTATATTTTAACTTTTCAAGTTTCAGTTTTCTCCCCTAGGAAAAAAATAACTCATAACGTGTGTAAAGTGTGCAACAGAGTGCCTGATGCTTAGAAAGGACTCACTAAATTAATGTCAACTATTGCATTTTAAGTGAAGCAGTTTGGGTAAAAAGTTGATGGCAAGCAAGAGCAATGCTTTGCATTATGTCCCCAGAATGATTTTAATTCCAGATGCATACATTCATCTGCTTGCTGGCCATCCCCACATACATGTCTCAGAGGCATGTCAAACACCACATGCCCCAAACCAAACTCATCTTCCTGCATTCCCTACTCAGCAATGGTACCACCAGCTACCCAGTAACCCAGTAAAAACTGGAGAGTCGCCCTGGATTCCTCACCACTCAACCTATATATGCAGTCAAGTCATTAATAAGTTCAGTGATTTTCTATCTCCTGAATAGTTCTAATTTCCTCCTCTGTTATCCATCCTCCTTATAATCCCTGTTCTTTCCCATATTGAAATCACACCTTGTCTGCTATTAAACTAAAATCCTGCAACTCCTGAATTCTAGTCTTCACTCCTACTGTTCTGCCCCTGGAATACACCTTTTAGAACTTCTGCCAGACTGCCATTTTCCAAAAACCAAATCTGATAATTTTCTTGCTAACTTAAAACATCTTTAGCAAAGCCTGCAAGGCTCTTCATAAGCTGTACATCATTTTTGGCTTCGCCACCAGCCACTCTTCCATGGGTGGCCTTTAATATAGCAAACTATACCATTGCCAGAAGAAGCAGGCATTTTCATACCTCTTTGTATGCATGTGGTAGTTCCTCTGTTGGGAATGGCCTTCTGTGCCCATCTACTAATCAGTATACTGGATTAGAGGATGAAGAAGACATTGATTCAAACTTATATTCAAAATTAAAAATTCAGTGTGCATCAGGAGCACCTTAGTTGGTGGGTTAAAATTCAAGTCCTTGGCTCCTACCTGTAAATGTTGATTCCAGGGCTTTTTACCTGCACCCCTGGTGATTATGAGAAACTGCACCAGAAGAAAGATAAAAGTTCTGTACAAATGCTAATCCTTAACACACATTCAGAAGTAGAGGTGAAAACCTTGTCCTTGGGAAACATCTCAATAGAAATTCAATTTGGAGCATTTCCTAAGGGGAGTGGATAAGTGCAGACTTACTAGTAAAGATAGGTCTTTTTAAATGAGCAGCAATGACAAGAAGGAAAAATACTGCTACTTAATGTAATTATCTATTAATGTTATTGCCTTAAAATATAAAAACTGCATACTGCTAAAGCACAATGATGGCACTGGTCCCACACTGTTGTAGTGAGATTTCTTCCCCCCTAGTTGAAAACCCCACGGGAGTCCTGCTACTGGGTAAGTTTATAACTAGAGAAAATCAGTTGCCTCACCTACAGACAACACAGAGGCCCAGTTGTTTCCACCGAGTCTGAAACAAAAGGCTTTCTCTGTATTATCCATGGTAAGGGAAAAAAAAAAAAAAAAAAAAGAAGACAGAACAGAAGCTTCAAGTTAAGTATCTGGGTGTTAGTGGCAGTTAAAACTTGGTGAGAAACCAAGATCAGAGGCTGGCTTTTTATAGGGAACAAATTTCCAAAGCATTTTTATGGCTGAAAGTTAATGCAAACCAGATAACCCAAGGCTTACAGATAAGGATCTTAGAAAGGGTTATGCTGTCTCTTTTGAGCTGTCCACCATCAGACCCACCCTGCTTACTCCAGCCTAATCATTCATTCATTCATTCATTCCCTCTTTCATTTAATGAGCACAGACTGTGTGATATACATAGTGCTAGGTATACGTGGAAAGAAAGATGATGAAGCCTAAATCTCACATTCCACACAGAAGATATCAGGTTGATGCAAAAATAATTGTGGGTTTTGCCATTAAAAGTAATGCAAAAACTGCAATTACTTTTGCACCAACCTAATACAAGATGTAGTGATTTGTCATTCAAACGAAAATGGTTATCAAATAAAATGATGCTATTCATTCCTCAAAAATTTATAGGGCACCTACTTTGTACAATGAAGTATGTCTGGCAGTGGTTGTTAGCTGGGAAAAACAAAGGCTCATTTTCTAATAGTAAAGACAGCTATTAAATAAATAATCACCCAATTAATTAATTCATTTGAAGAAATACTACAAAGCAGGTGCAGAGGATGCTGTTAAAGGACATAAGGAACTCCAGGAGTCCTGATGTCGTTTTCTTTGTGTTGGGAATGTTATGTGATTAGAAGAGACTTCCCTGAGGAAGCAATATCCAAAATGAGATATGACAGATAAATAAAGAGTTAATTGTCTCCAACAATGGTATTGAGAAAACTGTATATCCACATGTAAAATAATGAAATTAACCCTTATCTTATATTCAAAAATGGATTACAGACTTAAAATGTAAGACCTGAAACTATAAAACTCCTAGAAGAAAACATAGGGGAAAAACTTTATGACATTGGACTTGGCAATGATTTTATAGATACAATATCAAAAGCACAGGCAAAAACAGTAAAAATAAACAAGTGGGACTGTATCAAACTAAAATGCCTCTGCACAGCAAAGAAAACAATCCACAGAGTGAAAAGGCAACCTACAGAATGGGAAAAAGTATTTGGAAATCATATATTTGATAAGGGGTTAATTTCCAAAATATATAAGGAACTCAATGGCAACCCCCCCACAATAACCTGATTATAAAATGGGCTAAAGACCTGAATAGACATGTTTCCAGAAAAGACACAAATATCCAACAGGTATATGAAAAGATAATCAACATCACTAATCATTAGGGAAATGCAAATTAAAACCACAATGTGTTATTACCTCACCTCTGTTAGAATGGATATTATCAAAAAAGCAAAAGGTAACAAGTGTTGGTGAGGCTATGGAAAAAATGGAACCCTTGTACACTGTTGATGGGAGTGTAAAATGGTGTAACCACCATGGAAAACAGTATGGAGGTTCCTTGAAAATTTAAAAATGGAACTACCATATGATCCAGCAATGCCACTTCTGAGTATTTACCCAGAATAATTAAAATCAAGATCTCAAAGAGGTATTAGCACTATTCACAATAGCCAAGATGTAGAAAGGATCTAAATGTCCCTTGACCGATAAATGGAGGAAAAAAGGGCATAAACATAAAATGGAATATTATTCAGCCTTAAAAATATGGAACGCCTGCAATATACAACAATATGGATGAATCTTGAGGACATTATGCTAAACGCAATGAGCCAGTCACAGAAGGACAAATACTGCATGATTCCACTTATATGAGATATCTAAAATAATCCTACTCATAGAAGCAAATAATAAAATGGTGGTTTCCAGGGATTAGGGGTAGGAGGAAATGGGAAGTTTCTAATCAATGGGTATATGATTTCAGTTATGAAAAATGAAGTTCTAGAGATCTGCTATATAACATTGTGTCTACAGATAATACTATATTATACACTTAAAAATCTGTTAAGAGGGTAGAGCTCATGGCAAATGTTCTCACCACAGTGAAAAAAAACTGTGATAAACACTAATAAAATATCTTCAAACATAACAAAAAAGAGTTAATTAGGCCAAGTGGTGGTGCTCGGGGTGGGGATGGGGTTGAGCAGCTTTCTAGGCAAAGAAACACCACGTTCAAGGCTTGGAAAAGGGAAGGTGCACAGACAGGACCAAGACTGTGCAGCGTGTAGGTGACTTTGCTGAGGACTTAGGCTTTCAGCTTCAGGGCAATGAGAAACTACTGAAAGTTTTAAACAGAAGAGGCATAATTAAATCTGTGTTCTTTAGAAAAGATCATTTTGGCTGCAGTGAGGAGAATTTTTGGAAGGGTCCAAGAATGTGCTGATAAATTAGAAGTTTCCTGCAATGGTCCAGTTAAGAGGCAATGGTAGCTTGTGCTAGGATGGTGGAATGCAGATGGAGAGAAGCAGGAGGATAAGAGATACATGGGGGAGAAAAAATGCACAGGATCTGGTGATAGATGAGATTTGGGGGTTGAGTGAGAGAGAGGAGTCAAGGATCACTGCCATCACAACTGGATGAATGGTTGTGGTGTTCACTGAAATGGGACACTAATGATTAAGACCAGGACTGGTTTTGGGTGGGAGTGGAAGGAGAGGAGCTCATCTCAAGTTTTACTTTATATACATTGAGTTTTCCTTTGAGACATTTATCTGGAGATGTCAGTGGACAGTTGCATATCTATAAGTCTGGGTCTTAGAGGGTAAAGAATTAAGTGAAAATGATGAGCAAAAAGATGGCAATTGAAACCATAATGGGATTGTATGTATTACTCTATGGAGAGAGCTTAGAGCAAAAACGGAGCCAGGTCCAAGCTTTGAGAAGCTCCAGCTTTTGAAGGCTGGATAAAGGAGGAGACTGAGATGGGATAGCGGAAAGGAAGAAGGAGAACCACAAGATGGGTTGTCACCAGGTGACAAAGGAGGATGTGTTTCAGGAAGGAAGGCGTGACCAACACTGCTGAGTGTCTCTGAAAGGTCAAATCATTAAGATGACTGAAAATCATCTACTGGATTTGGAAAAGTGGAGGTTCTTCATAACCCAGTGAAGAGTTGATGGAGTTATACTGGAGTGGTTTGAGGAAAGTTGTGACAGAACGGAAACAGCAAATGCACAAAACTTTTTCAAAAAGCTTGGCTACTAAAGGGAGTGGTTTAAGGTGGAGATATTTGAACATGTTTAAATGCTTATGGGATGGAATCCTCACTTCCAGGTATAGGGGCAAACAGTTTATGGTGTTGTCAGGAAAAGTGGGAATGATTGCCTATGGAACCCAAGTTGGGTTGGATTAGGTTAGTGGGTAGGAGCAATGGCTGGAATAAGTGAATGGAAAAATGTGAAGTGGAGAGCTGAGTAGGATTGAAGACTGCGGTGGGGTCCGAGGGGACAGCTGACCCAGCAGCATCTCTGGTTGGCAGTGTGTTGTTAGAATCACTGATTTCTGACATGGTGGAATTTCACAAGATGCCAAGGTCCAGGGTGTGACTCTGGGAGAAGATGAGGAAAGGTATTCCGGTTAGCCAAGACTAGGGTGTTGGAGAAGCCAACATATTGATGCTGAAGTCACCCAGGGTGATGGCAAGACTGAGTGGAGAAGGTCTATAAGCTGGTGCCAAAGTCCTCAATAATTGAAAGGTGGTAAATGACAGTGATGAAAAGGACAAAAGTTCAATATCTCTAAATGGCCCAACTCTTCAAATAGGAGCAGAGAAACAGATTTTGTCATGGTGGTAGCTTTTTTTTTTTAAATAAAAGGATGGGAGAATACAGCTCTGAAAATGGTTTTAGGGAAAGAAAGGATACCTAGCTGTGTCCTCACTTGGGAGCTGAAGAGTGAAACGATAAGCAACCTCCATATGAGAGGGGTTTGGATGAAGCAGTCACTCAGGGTAACGGTAGGTTTTAGTTGATAGACAGAGTTGGATAGAACTTGTGAAAAGAACTGAAGATATAAGGGAAAGGTGTTCCTGAAAGCCAAGTAAAATGGGGTAGAGAATGGAAGTGGCAAGGATGTGCAGATCTGAAAGTCTGAAAGAGAAGTAGATGAAAATGAAGAATGAGTCATGAGTGTGAAGAATGGGACTAACTGTTTAGGGTTACAAAGGAGGTAGATGGTAAGGTTTTGTAAAGGAGGTCTTAGTTGAGCTGAGATCAAGTAGAAGTTCTGCTGATGGCAGAGGAGGAGAAAAGCATCCAGGTAGAAGAATCAGCCGGCACAAAGATGCGGAGGCCCAGGAGGCATTTGGCTTGAGGCCAGTGCAGTTTGCTTCAGCATGGCTGCTCTGCAGACTCCCAGAGGACCAGTGGTAAAGGAGGAGGTCTTTCCCTGAGACCATTTTCATCAGGCCTGGGCAGGCATGATGCAGGCAGGCCCAGGTCAAGGAGAACTTTGGTTTCCAGCCGGAGAGCCTTGTGGCTTAGGGATGGGCTTTTAAGTAGGGGCGAGATGTGATTGTCATTGTTCCAGATGGATGGGTCTCTTCTCTTTCCTCATGCCCCACCATGCTGTGCTCACATGGTCGCTGTGATGTCCAACCCTCTGGGTAAATTTTACTCATCCCTGAGGCCTAACTCAAGTCTTACCCCTGGAATAAAGCCCTTCATGACTACTGTAGCCCACACCTTCCTCCTTTCCCCCAAATGTTTTTATTTTTCCAGTCAGAATCACACTTCAAAAGAAAGACAGTGGAAAAAGCCATCATTCACAGTTTGTGTTAGCAAGCATCCTCCCCACGTAGCTAGAGAGTAACCTGGTAGGACATAAAATTACTGTAACTAACGGAGAATAACCGGTCTTTCTCATTTAAAAAGATAACAGAACAAATTGAGTTACTTTTAGAACAATGGAAAATAAAGGATTTCCTTCTTTTTTCTGTTCCACTGCCAAAAATGAGTGCCTTCTGACTCAAATATAAATAAGGGTTCTGTTTGAAAGTCCTGGATTAATACTGTCTCAGTTAATGTCTGGATGTATGGCCTTAAGCAAGTTACTCAACTTCTTAGAACCTCAATTTTCTCATCTGTAAAATGGGCTAATAATACTAATTCCACAAGGTCACCAGAAGATCATACAAAGTCATTTGTGTATTTATGCATCATATTAATTGTATGCCTTACTATGTGCCAGGCATTGTGCTAGGAGCTAAGCTGTGGCATGAACAAGATAAGCACAGTCTTGCCCTCCTGGAGCTTACGGACCAGAGGGAGAGAGAGACAAACAGTTTCACAATTAATTGGCAGTATCATAGTGTAGAAAGCCTGGTAACAATGTCTGGTTCAGAATACACCTCTAATACCCATTAGTCCCCTTCTGTTCTTAAGTTCTCTCAGTCAAAGTAATATAACAAGTAATAACAATAATATAACAAGTAATATAACAAGCTGTTTGCTAACACACATTAATTGCTTAACTAATTTTCTGGGGCTCTCACACTGTAAGTGGGGACTATCTCAGGCTCACACAAATATAGATGATGCACTGAGGAAACTATGGCAAGGTGACTAAATTCATGTCCTACCAAGAATCCTAAGTCAAAGGAGACCCCATAGAAAATGCCATATTTCAACCCCAATACGTTTGGCTTACTAAAGCAGAAAGGGCAACACAGCAAGCTGCAGGGTGAGCCATTGTTTCAGGACTTAGGCTGTGGAGGAAAAACAGCAGCCTCAAGTGGAGCCTTGGAATGTGGCTACTGAATGGAGAGGCCTAACCCACTCCATAGCCTGTCCATCCACTAAAGTATGAAGGGCAGGGGAGGGCCCTTTCCCGTTAATGGGCTCAATTCATTTCTAGTGAAAGAAAGCCTGGGTTTCCCTAAGGTTTACTCATGAGTGACAACATTATTTAAAGATCTCTGGGCACAATGCCTTTCCTAACTCCCCAGAGCCTGAGACAAAAGAGTTGTGCTGAGGCGCTGGCCCTGCTCATTGTGAGGTAGCAGCTGTGTGTCCCCAATGCTGGAGAGAGATTTCCTCCCCCCGCCCTCCCTCACCTCCCAGGGACTGCTCCATGCATTCTGCACCACTGGGGATAACGGCTGAGCTCGAAGGCCCTTAATAGAAAAGCTTCCTCTTTTATTCCTTTAGCAGCAGCGGGGTGGGGAAGAAATCTCAATTGGCCTGGGAATCCAGGCAACCTTATTTTGGGTGCAGACTGGAGAATCAACTGCACTTTCCTTTCTTGGTAAACTAGCTACCACCTGCACAGCCCTAGAGCTCTAAAAATATTTGTCAGATTTACTGCAAGTGTTTGTTTACAAGTCTGTCTCCCCATTTAAACTCTTAGGTTTTCTCAGGGCAGGTACTATGTCTCATTTATTTTTACCTTAGTGCCTGGCTTGTAGTAGGAGCTGAATAAATGGGGGTGGGGGTGGGGGAGGGAGAGGGAGAAAGAAAGAGAGAGAATATATGAATGAATGAATGAATGAATGAATATCAGTCCCCAACTTGATTAGGAGATACCAATCAAGGCAAGACTCTAGCGTATCCTCAGAGATTCCACAGAAGTGTCAAGTGGGAAGTGGGAAAAGGCATGTCAGGAAAACACAGGCCTGTCTTACTTCCCCAACTCTGGTTTAACCCAGCTTTTATGATACTCATCTGTCTTAGACATTGGTCTTCCTAATTGAGATTTTGTTTTAATAAACGATTCTGTGGCCAAGAGAACTATTTGAAAAAATTATTGGGCTAGATTTTTTCCCCCACTTAGGTCTCTTCCAACTGGGATGTTTTCTGTGATGGGCAAGTACTTGTATGGTTTCTGCTTTTGACCACTATTGGAAAACGTTTCTGCATCTTATTCGGATGAAGAATGACACAAATAAGGGACCTCACTTGTAAATATCCACAACATGTTCTCCTTGGGCCAGAGCTCCAACAGCCAAGCTGCTGCTGCCTGGCACCTGCATGTCCTGGTGTTCTTAAGTGTGTGCTGCTCCACATCACAGTGATGGGGTGTGGGACTTTTGAGGGGAGTGGTGTTTTTAGCCTCTATCCCCAGCTCTGTTTTCTCACATCTAATTTTAATATAACTTACTCAGCACTTTATATCTCTTCTGCTGACTGTCCCAAACCAGAGAAGAGACTCGGCCCACAGAGGACTAAAGCGTTGCCACAGATGAGTTGGTCATAGACAGTATCAAAGGGGAGTTTGTTACTCAAGTTTGCAAAGGACATTATTAGACAACCCAACAATCCCACAGCAGCGTGGCCATGCAGAGACTTCCATGACTTCATCTATCTACTTATGTTGCACCTATCTACTCAGCATCTACTATGTGGGGCTAACTGTGGCACTGAAGATATGGACATGAGAAAGAGAGAGTGCCTTTGTTAAGGAGCTCACATCTCAGTGAGAAAGCAAGGTTAAGGAAATGATACAATTCAAGATGATAAGAACAGACACAGAAATGTGTCACATGCTATGGGACTGCAGAGAAGGGAGAGAATAGTTCTCCCTGTGGGCTGGGAGGAGCAGTGGGGAAGGCTTCACAAAAAAGTACCTTTTCAATTAGGCTTTAACTTTGGACAGTTCTTCAAAGCTGGAGGCAGGAGAAGGGAAGTAGGACAGGCATGGAGGCACCAGCCACAGAGCACCTCCAGGCAGAGGAGATTTGGGTGCTGTGCCATCTGGGAGATGAGGCCGATAGGACAGCTGTGCATCAGGCAGGGAAGCTGGAGGGGTAGGTCGGACCAGAATGACATGAGTCCTGAAAGCTTTGTTAATTATGTTACTCTGGAGGCATTGGGGAGCCACTGAAGGTTTTAAAGCATGGCCTCCTGTGCCATGCTAAGAAACAACTAATTTTACTGAAGGCAATGGCAAAGGCCATCAAGCAGGCAAGGATTGTTCCAGTTTTCCCTTTGATGAGCCCACTAGCACTATGAGGCAGTGATAAGGCTGCTGCCATAGTCCATGTGAAGGAAGAAGATGCTCTACCAGTGCAAATGGAGTAGAGGTGAAAACATAGATTCAAGGTACATTTCAGAAGGAGAGAAAGCAAGATACGATTCCTTCTTGTATGTTGGGTGATGGGGGGAAGGCAGAAGACATGCAAGCCTTGGATGTTTCAAACCTAGTGGGCTAGAGCTGGTCCCATTTATGTTCCTAAGCACTGCTTTGGCATTTATGCTGGAATCCTAAGGGTCAATAAGATATTTTTCCTTTTGTAGGGGTCAGATTAGCTGCCATAGCAATGGAGGAGTTGCAGCCCTTAGGGTTTGGAATATGGCAATACTGCTTTATCTGGATTCTCCACAGGCCCCTGTTATGGGCTGAATTGGGTCCTCCCAAAATTCATGAGATGAAGTGCTTGCCCCTAGTACCTCACGATATGATTGTATTTAGAGATAAGTCATTTTAAAAGGCAGTTGCATTAAAATGGGGTTGTTAGGGTGGACCTAAATCCAATATGATGGCTGTCATAGCAAGAGGAGATTAGAACACAGACAACACAGACATAGGGACAAGGACCATGTGAGGTCACAGCAGGAAGGTGGCCATCTGTAAGCCAAGGAGAGAGGTTTCAGGAGAAACCAAACCTGTCAGTATCTTGATCTTGGAGATTGTATTACTCTGTTCTCATGATGCTAATAAAGATATACCCAAGACTGGGCAGTTTACAAAAGAAAGAGGTTTAATGGACTTACAGTTCCACATGGCTAGGGAGGCGTCACAAGGCAAAAGGCAAGGAGGAGCAAGTCACATTTTACTTGGATGGCAACAGGCAAAAAGAGTTTGTGTGGGGAAACTCCCCTTTTTTAAAGCCATCAGATCTCGTGAGACTTATTTGCTATCATGAGAACAGCATGGGAAAGACATACTCCCGTGATTCAATTACCTCCCACCCGGTCTCTCCCAAAACACGTGGGAATTCAAGATGAGATTTGGGTGGGGACACAGCCAAACCATATCAGACATCTAGAGTCCAGAACTGTGAGAAAATGAATTTCTATTGTTTAAGCCACCCAGTCTGTAGTGTTTTGTTATGGGAGCCTGAGCAAACTAATACACTTCCTATGAAGAAAATCTCACATGAAGTCCAAGCCTGTCTGGTCTAGGAGAAAAAAGCCACCACCTGGGAACTGGGGCCACATTCTTTGTTCTAATTGCTCCAGCTAGTCCAGCTTCTCCACTAACCTACTTCATCATTACAGACATGGACACTGTGACAATGATGGGCAGGTGTGTTGGGAATTCAATCACTTGAACAAGAATGTCCCTGGGTTATAACATCCAGTCTGCTGCTTTTTTTTCTAAAGCACCAGCCAATTGGTTCACAAAGCTCCCAATAACTCAGCTCTCACCACTTGCTCAAAGCCAGTTTCTTAGGCCTTGAGCAGGGGAAATATCCTATTTAAACTCAAATGACTATTGAGCTTTGTTGACAAAATACCACTTGGAAGAATAATATAAATGGAATCCATCTTCAAGGAAGCAAACATCAAGGAGCACTTCACAAAACCCATGTTCCTCTAGCCACAGTGACTTCATTACTACATCTGAGGGGAGAGAAGTGTGAGTTTAATTAGGTAAACATAGAGACAGTGTTTGGAAATCTCATTGTAACCAGTGAGAAGGCAAGGTTTTCATAGACAATTGCTGGATGCAACTAGGTCGGTCTCCAGATCTGAAATTAAACCCTTTATCTAAGGGTTACTACTTAAGCCAGCAACAAAGGAGCATTTTACCCAATTCCCACTCAGATTTAGAGATGTCAAGTTTTCCTTGTTTCTGACTAGCAACAACAGAAGAAATTAAAACAGCTCAGTCTGGAATATCCCAGGAACCCCCAAACTTAGCAAGATTTGGGAAATATACCACCTAGTCACTCCTTCAGAAAGGGGAACAGTGATGGGGGAGAGCACAGAACTCAGGCATCAAACACACCTGCATTTGAGTCCTGGCTCCATGGGTTACTAAGTGTGTGACTGTGGGCCAGTTATTTAACCTTCCATGGGCCTCAGCTCCCTTATCTATTAACCTGGTGAAAGGCAGACCCCTCTGCATAGGGTTACAAGGTTTCAGCATGACTGGGTATGAAAAGAGAACAAAGAAGCTTCGTGGAGATGACTGTGGCCTTGGCTCACTGCCAGGAAAATGACTCATTTCAGTATGCCAGGGTTATAGTTCACTGTTACCCGGACAAATTAATGTGAAAGACCCATGATTTCCTCCACCCTCCTTCACTCACATAGTAAAAGTTAGCTACTGCCTGCAACATACCAGGCACTGTACAACACGAAACTGCAGGCTCCCCCTCCAGGAACTGACAATGTCATTCCTAACCTGTTGGAATTTTAACACCTGTCATAAAAAGATCTCATGATGCTTTGAATACTTTCTCAAAAGGTGTCACATGCTGCAAGAGTAGTAAGGACAGCAACAGCTATCATTTCCTACTTGGGTTTCATGTTTAATATTTTGTAAAACAATACTTTCACATATATCATATGAGCCCCACAAAGGCTCCAGAACCTCAACATACAACCAGTAAGTTGCAGAACTGGATCACAAGCCCAGCCTCTATCTCCCTAAGTTCAATAGGAATTTTCTGATACATTTTCTCTCAAGTTTGAAAATAATATTACGCACAGAAAAGTTGGAAAAAAATAACCATACTTTATTTTCATCACCCAGAGATAGCCACTGTATCATTTTGTTCTATTTTCTTCCAATCTTTTTCCTATGCTTAAAAAAATTTTATTTAAACAAACTTGAGACCATACTTTGTATAAAAACTTATAGTCTTTTTTCCCCACTAAAAATGTTATGATTAGCATTTTCCCACATGCTAAAACTTCAGCCTAAAACATTATTAAAAAACAGAAAAACACAGCAAGCTTTATCTAATAATTCCTGTTTTATATAATTGTTTCCAAACTTCCACAATTATGAATTATGCTGTAATGAGCACAAAACTTTTTGTTTCTGATTTTTCTTTAGATTGAACTATAAGTGTACTTAAGAGACTGATGACTCATTCATTCATTCAACAAATATTTAATAAGCACCCACTAGGTGCTGGATACCATTATAAACTGATGATACAGTAATAAGGAAACAAAGTAAAAAAACAGACAAGATATCCCTGCCTTCATGAAGCTTACATTCTAGAGAGATATCAACAACTTTAAGTATCTTTAGGCATATTGTCAAATCACTTTTAGAAAGGTCGAACTATTTTATAACTCTAGTACATAAGTAGCTGTCTTACTACATTTTCACCAATGCTGAGTATTATGATTTAAAATTTTTGCTAATTTATAACACTTAATAAAAATATTGCATTCCTTAGGGATTTTTCTCCTTTGCTCTCTACCTCCATATATTCACCTCATCATAAAATACAAGTACATTGAAGAGACATTTAAGTTCTCATCCAAAGTTGGTCTCCTAGCTGGGCATAATGACTCACAGCTATAATCCCAGCACTTTGGGAGGCCAAGGTGGGTGCAGCACTTGAGCCCAGGTGTTTGAGACCAGCCTGGGCAACATAAAAAGACCCCATCTCTACAAAATAATAATAAAAAAATCAGCCAGGTGTGGTGATGCATGCTTATAGTCCCAGCTACTTGGGAGGCTGAGATGGGAAGATCACTTGAGCCTGAGAGGTCAATGCTGCAGTGAGCTGCGATTGCACCACTGACAGAGCAAGACCCTTTCTCAAAAAACATACAAAAAAACACAAAAAACACACACACAAAAAAACAAAGTGTGCTCTCCAAATGTCAAATTTCAAAGGATTTTTCCTGCCTGCAGTGAGAAAATAATCCCAGCCCCAAAGCAGGGATGGCAAGAGTGGAAATGCCTCTGATACTTTGCAAAGTAGCCCTTGAAGGCAGCAAAAAATAATGATGACAAATCAATGCCTTGTTAGGGCCTGATATGTATGGGGACTGAGTCAGCAATGAGTTTCTCCAATCAAATGCTAAGCTTCTGTGGGGGGATGAGCTAGGACAAGCCAGGTGGGGACTCTGCAGGGGTGGTAAGGTCAGGATCAAATGAGGCTCTTTCGTGAAAGCTCCTGGTCAACTATAGAGCATTAACAATAGAAGGGAGTTTTGCTCTTTTTTAATGGAGGCCTTTGGAGGATGTTGAGGACTTTGACAAGGGCTAATAATAAGAAAAAGGGGATAAGCATATGTATGAAAATATAAAAATAAGTAAATAAAATATAAATAAAGAAATAAAATAGGTAAAAATATGTGTTTAATATTTTTGGAGTGTTTATCACGTTAGAAATTTTCAGAATACTTTATTTTACGTATATTACATATATATACAAATACATACATTATATATATATAGAGAGAGAGAGAGAGAGAGAGAGAGAGCGCTTATTATGTATCAGTCACTGGTCCAAGCACTTTAACTCATGTAACCATAATTGACTTATAAGGTAAATACTAGCATTATCTCCATTTGACAGATGAAGAAACTGAAGCATAGAGAGTTAAGTACTTATAAAGCCAGGATCTGATCCCAATTAGTCTGCCTTTAGAGTCTGTGCTCTTAAACACTATCCTATAAGAAGCAAAATGACAATCAGATCGAGTAAGTGCGTGCCCTGGTTTGAAAGGTCAGGCAAGAAGGATTGAGTATCTCCTATGAACCAGGCACTGTGCTGGCTCAAGGTCACAAAGATCATGAGGGGAAGTGCAGAGAACTGGGATCTAGCTCAAGATCTGCCTGACTCCAGGCCCTCACTATTTCTACTACACTCTACTTAAGGGGAAATGCTTCTGCATATGGGTTGATGTGTAAGAGGCAAGGCTGGCACAGGGTGCAGTGCTCTTGGAACAAAATGCCACAGCCAGAAGAACAGAAGCTCCCAGGTATGCTGTTATGGGGAAAGAAGTTGTGTTAGAGGGCACCTCTGGGTGGGCCCCTCACCATACCTTCTCAGCCCTAGACACTCTAATATGGTCCAGGTGTCTCAGAATTTACCTTTTGGGTTCAGATGCCTCCATGCAATAAACAACAGTCTTTATAAATTCCAAGAAGTGTTCTCACAATCCCAGGCTTTGGCATTAGAATTTGTTGAACTTTCAGTTATTAAAAATTCTTTTATATTTTTCCCTTGACAACTCACACTGTACTTCAGACTGCTTTGATAGTTCCCTTAACGGTTGCCTTCGTATTTCAAAACCTATGAAATTACATATTTGAAGGGATTATTCATTTTTTTCCAATGGAAAGCATACATACCCCATAATGCTTTAATAATGATAACCAGATGGATTGAGAGGTCTTTGACAAGGGTTTTCTTTAGCTAATTTGAGAACATACTGAATTTCAGTCTCTTTTGACTAGTGAGAAAAATGGGCAGAATGTAAAGTGCCCTGTAAATACCCTACTTGTACAATTTTAATACTTTCATCATGGTCAGATGAAATCTAATGAAAGCTAACTGTCCCCTTCCTCTATTTTCAAAGTACAGGTTTCAGGCTTTTTCAGTGAAGCCCAGGAAAATGTTTAAGCAGGAGTACTGGATACTCCTAAGTAGTTCCCACTCAAAATTCTGCCAAAATTACTTCCCAATCAGTGCTTATGTCTTGACCTCCTTCTCCCTTACTCTCAAAGGAGCCCTTGAGACTTTAAGAAGGCTTCTCACTTTCATGTAGAATCATGAGGTGATAGGGCTGGAAGGGACCTTAAGGATCATCTAGTCTACCTCTTTCACGTTATAGATAAAGAAACTGAAAGTTCAGAAAGATTCAATGACTTGGCCAAGGTCATGTAGGTAAGAAGTTGCAAGGGTTAGACTTGAACCTTACTCTATGTGTAACTCATTATATCACTTGGCTTCCCTTCTGCTCTCCTTTTCTGTAATTTTCCCTCTTTTTTCTTTATATTTTCCGTTTTCCCTGTGAGAACCGGGTCATAGATGATGATGGGATGGGCCAAACCAAAGTGGACCAGGTTGTGGAGAACAGTCAAATTCAGCAAAGGAAAGCAGGTCACAGAGGGAAGCCTCTGGCAACAGGCAGCTGGAACAAGTCTGGCTGAGAAGTCCAGCAAAAGGCAGAGGCCCTGGTTAGACAGATGGCACAGGCAGAGCAGGAAATCTGACATCAGGTCATGGAAGTGCTGTAAGCAGATTAGGTAATAGCAGGTAACAGGGTCCCAGACTCGTGAATGACATTTCAGCAGCAGGACTCCACTTCGTAAGAATTAAGGTGCATTGCCAAGGCAGGGATGTGGTCGCAGGGGCCCCAGGGACCTGGAATCAAAATCTGGAGCTCAGTTCCAAGGAACACGTTCCAAGGTCACGGCAGAACCAGCAGTGAGCTTCTGGCTCAGAGTTCCTTACAGTATCCCCAAGCAGTGTGATAGAGGCAGTTAGCAGCTTAACAATTAGTCCATATACTTCCACACATCTCCCACCCTCTCTTGTAGCTGGACTGGGGCCATGTGACTATTTTTGGTCAAAGGACTTTTAGAGGAAGTAGAAACCATGACAACCACACATCTTGTTGTTGGAAAGGGAAGGAGGAACACTAGAAGTCTTTGGGAACAAGCCTGTTGTCAGCTCCTTGTCCACCTCACCCCAACTCTGTGAAGTATGCTCTCCGGAGCATGTGCAGCTTTAGACACAGCATGACCTTTTTACCTGTTAATACCTACGTGGGAAATGCCTTTGAGCAAGAAATTATATCTTGCTACTATTGGCAAAGAGTCAAATTCTTTAAAATATTTGAAGAGATTTATTTTGAGCCAAATATGAGTGACCACGGCCCGTGACAGGGCCCTCAGGAGATCCTGACAACATGTGCCCAAAGTGGTTGGGGTACAGCTTGGTTTTATACATTTTAGGGAGACATGAGACATCAATCAAATACATTTAAGATACATTAACCTTAAGGTTATCGTATCTTAAATGTATTTGATTGATGTCTCATGTCTAAATTCATAGGCAGATTTAAAATGTTTTTAACTGGCAATTGGTTGAAAGAGTTATCAATAGAAAGGAATGTCTGGGTTGCGATAAGAAGTTGTAGAGACCAAAGTTTCATCATGCAGATGAAGCCTCCAGACTTCAGAGAGAACAGGCTGTAAATGTTTCTTATTAGATTTAAGGTCTGTGTTGGTGTTAAAGCTGGAGGGGTAAAATGAGGCATGTCCAGCTCCCATTTCCTCTCGGGTCATGAACCAGTCTTTCAGGTTAAATTTTAGAATGCCCTGGTTAAGGAGGGAGTCGATTCAGATGGTTGTGGGGTGAGGTGGAGGGCTTCAAATTTTATTTTTGGTTTACAGTACATAGGGTTGTCTCTTACAAGAAAAAAAAGAACAAAAAAGATTCCCTCCATCCATATAACCATTGCTCCCTACGTGTTATAACTGCTTGTACTGTTGAGAAACAATTGAAAACTGGGTAAAGGTAGAGAATTTATAAATGAAATACAGTAAACATAAATAAGCATATAAAATGATATAAATGTAAATAGTTTTACACAGATTTATATCTATAATTCAATTTAGTCTTCTCAACAAATGAATGAGGCAGATATTATTATTTTCATTTTATAGATCAGGAAACTGAGGTACAGAAAGTGTGAGTAATTTGGGAGGCAGCTGACACAGTAGTTTGAGTAGACAAACTTCTAGGTTAGAAATTACGTCTTAATAGACAGTTAAGAAAATTATTAGTTACAGTAAGTTAAGTTGAATTAATCCATTGTATCTTATATGTTTTAATTTAAAATTAACCATTTAAAAGTGAATGATTTAATAACACTTAGTGCATTCACAGTTGTTTCAATCACCACCTCTATCTAGTTCCAAAATATTTTTATCACCCTAAAAAGAAATGCACCACTCATTAAGCAGTTGCTCCCCATTTCTCCTATTCCCTAAGCTCTGAGCAATCACCAATCTTTCTGTCTCTATAGATTTCCCTATTCTGGATATTTCATACAAATGGAGTCATAACATATGTGAATTTTTATATACAGCTTCTTTCACTTAACACAATGTTTTTGAGGTTCATCCATGTGGTATCATGTATCAGTACTTCATTGCTTTTTATGCCCGATTAATACTCTATTGTATATACATACTGCAAATTATTTATCCATTCATTTGTTGATGGTCAAGACCCCAGGCCTACTGTGCCAATATGATTTCCAGTCTATGCCACCGGTTCCTCCTCAGGGCATCTGCACATGCTGTTCACAATTAGAAGGCTGGATGTGCTTCTGAGTCATGGGGACTTGGACTTAAGAACCTGTGACCAGGTATTGGTCCTGAAAAGCATTTTAGAGGTGTCATATTGAAAAAATTATTCTGGTTTTAGAAGACTTTTGCTGGGGGCTCAGCTTTGCCACCAAAAACTGCTTAATTTAGCATAAGGCCAGTCTTTTTGGACATTAGCTATCTCATATATTCAGAGTCCCTTCTAGCCATGACAATCTATGACCTGCCATTTTCTGTATGAACAAGTATTTTTTGTTGAATTACATTGAAGTCAATGATCCTTAAAATAGTCATTAATCATTGAAGTTTTTTATTTTAGGCTCTGTTTAACTTTATTTAAAATCTTTGTAACAACACTTTAAAATAGATTTTTAAAAAATCACACCCATTTTACAGATGGAATGAACAACTAACTTCCCTGAGTCATACAGTCAGAGGCGGAGGGGTTAGAGCTCAAACCCAGACAGCCTGATTCCAAACACCAGTTTTTTTTCCACTTTAAACCCCTGCCTCCAGGACACTCTTTCAATTATTTTCTGTTCTCTAAGTTTGCCTACCCCCAACCTCACCCCAAGTCCCATGGACCTCCCACAAGTGCCCAGAAAAATCTGACTATTTCTCCACTACAGCCATTTTCTAAAAGCTTCTGGAGGCTGTGTGCATCCCTTCTAGTGAAGGATCTGGGAATTTACCCTGTGTTGCAGAGAGAAGACTCCACCCCTCCTCCCTCCCCAAAGCTACCACAGCTTACTTGAGAATAACAACATCATGTGACCCTTACATAGCAATGGTCAATTTATCCATTGATCTCTACTATATAATGGGATTGTGACAGCAATTTCACAAGTTGGGTGAGGATTAATTTTATAAATGAGAATACTGAGGCTCAGAGAGGTCACCTGTGATGGTCACATACCTGGCTCCATGTACACTATTTCCCTCCCGGGCCTTTGCCATACTGTGCTGAGCTGCAGTTGGGGAAACATCTCAGGGACGTGCCTCATCAGGGTTGTCTGTTGTAGACAGCAAAGAGATGGGTGCGTCTCTGGCCACTTATAGCCACACACAGAAGTGCCACTCAGAACACTGGCCCTGACCCTAAAGAATCAATTAGTGGTCTGCCTCCAGTGAAGCTATTTTCAGGGCCCTTTTAGTGCTCTCACATTCCACCAGGTATCCCCCTTGGCCCCCATGAGCTTGACAGTCTTCCAAAATATTTCTGACAACCCCAGTGAGTGATGTTCACCAGATGCTGCTCAGGCCTCATGTTCTTACATGGGCATAATGGGAAAATCCTTCATTGCCTACTGGAAAGTGACCAAGAGTCCATGGTGCTTATAACTCTCCCAGTACAGAAAAGTGGAGGAATTTCAGTGGAAGGATGTGGTGTCTTGGTTGGTTGATTGGTATTGATTTAGATGTTATTTGTCTTGAAAATCTGGCTGTGGGTTAACTAATGCTTACCCTTCCTGTTTTAATCATTGCTGCTTCTTTTTCAAATCCATGTGTCACCAGGAGAAAGAAATGTAAATATGTGAGGTTGCTGTTTTCAGCAAATTCATTCAGGATTCAATGCCAAAGTAGGCTTTGCCTGAAAACCAACAACAAGCACGAACAAGAGGAGATAGAGTTACATTTCTTGTAAACCAACAGCCTTATTTTCATTGACACATTATGGGTGTTGTTGTTGTTGTTGTTGTCACTGTTGTTGATCTGGATAGAGGTACAGGCTTATTTTCATAGCTGAGTTTATGACTAAGTGCAGCACTGCTTCCTGAAACAATTCCATCAACTTAACGTATTCACAGCCATTAAGAAATCTACCAATCTATTCTCCCCTCTGAGTGATCTTTCTAAATTGCAAATGTGATGGTGCTACTTCTTATTTGGGATATCCTGGCCGTAACTGGGACATTTCAGACATACTGGCGGGGCTAAACTTTAACTCCTCTCATCCTTCAGTGTTCTCAGGCATGCAAAATTTTCCCTAACCCCTTTCTCCCTCCCTTTTCCCACCATACTCATTGTTGGTCATTCCTTCCTCTCTGATTCATAGCCCCATATACATACAATGAGTTGAGAGGCGTAGTTTTTTTTCTTTTTTTAAACTTCAGGGGAAAATATCCAAATAGAGCCAGGTGAATATCATCAGAAAAAAGGCAAACTAGGAGAGTAAGTCCTTCCTGTAAAGTCTTGCAGAATCTTAGAGTGGGAGCGGACTTAAGAGGGTAGGTACTTCCCACTCCCTTCTGCAATCTCTTTGATAGATGGTTTTTTTTGGTTTTTTTTTCAGCTTCCAATAGAGCACATCTAAGATAGGGAAGTCGGTGTTTTTTTTTAAATAAATAAATATATATATATATTATATACACATATTTTACATTGAGCAAAAGTTGATCTCACAGTGAACTCTCTTATGCGTCCTTGGTCGGACTCTGGAGCCATGCAGAATACGCCTACTCCCCGTTCGACATGATAGCCCTTCAGATATCGGGGGGGTGCTCATCTGCCTTTTGACCTTCAGAAAGAGAATGGGGCCCTGGAATCATTCTTTCTGGCATGTTGGGACACAGATCATGCCATGTCTCTCCCTGGGTGCCAAAAGTACCTATGAGGTATTTCCCACATGCTTGGCACCGGCTATTGTTTGGGGAGAAAGTAAATACATTTTATTTCAGAATTGATTAATTTAAACACAGGCAGCATACTCCTTAATATGAGGTTACAATGCAAAAAAAAAACCAAAAAACAAAGCCAAAAAAACCCAGAGGGTAATTCTTAGAGAGACAGGGAAGGTTCCAAACATTTTTAAATGGATCTAGCAGATTAAAGTTCAGCTGCAGCTCATTATTTATGAAATGTAATTCCTGTTTCTTGCAGAGGGACAAAGCAGCAGCCAAGAAATACCGCCGTGTAGCTTTTGAGTCCACACACGCTTGCTTAATTTAGAAAAAATTACTTGGAGGGACCACTATGGGGAGCTGGAGACCACTCTGTAATGAAGCCCATTTCTACTAAAACAAAGTATGCATGAGATGGAAGCAATCTGGGCAATGTTGAATCGATTTGGGGAAACGATCCCAGGATTTTTCTCTGAGGATGCACTCACAATAGTGGATAGTGATGTTTTCAGGTGTAATTTAAATGCCGTTTTGCTCAGTCAGAGCAATGGACTCAAATTCCCTCTCAGCTCCCTCCAGAGGTTAAAGTGTGCAGCTGCTGGCAGAACTTGTGGGCTTGGAAACCTGCCCATGTCCAGAAGGCAGTCAAGATGAATACAAGGAGTTATCGGTTCTTTCTGTTAATTAGAGCAAAATCTGTTGGTTGAAAAAATTAAAGATAAAGTAAAACTTTACTATTTTCTAAATACAGTAAGGCTGAGATGAAATACATTGTGAATATGCATTCATATAGAAGAGGTAGTAATTGGTATATCAGATAACTGGTATATATAATTAACTGGTATATCAGATAATTCACTGGTAAGTCTTGGTGCAATGAAGAAAGTAAAAATTCCATAATGACTTCCCAGATATGGTTACTTCTAAAAAGGCATGTATTTTTTTGGATAATGGATAGCAATTGACATGATCATGATTATAGCCACCAATGATTGAGCTCTTATGTGTCAGGCACTGTGTAAACACTTTACTGGCATTTTTCTCATGTAATCTTCATAAATCCCTTTTAGATAGATTCTATAGTTAGCACGATTTTACAGACCAGGAAGCAAGAACTTAGAGAAGTTAAATCCTTCATGCAAGGTCATGCAGCTGACATGTAGTGATGCCTGGATTTGAACTCAGGTTTATTCTCTTAAACACGATAAAATAGTGCTTTCTCATCAGAGGTACAGGACTCAGCAAGATTAATGAGTAGTCCCAGGTACCCAAGTAGTAAGTGGTGCCATTAACGTGTGGTTGATTGAGAGTGTATATACAGTGCCTGGTCCATCATGAATATTCAGTGAAAACCAAGTCCCTTACCCTGTGAAATGACCATGATTCTGACCACATGTGTCTTGAGTGTGTCTTCCAGAGCAGAAAAAGCTCTGGGAGATAGCCTGTGCCATTTAATCTTTGCATCCTGTCACCTAGACCTGTACACTGCCTATACTGGGTGCCAAATGAATATTTGCTAAATGAATCAGTGAATTATTGAATTAGGCCTGTCTTCAAGGAGCTTACAATCTGCTAGGAATGATAAGTGTGCACATACGTATGCATGCACACACACACCCCCCTAACCAAACCCTAGTATACTAGTCAGAAGTGAGTTAAAACATACTGAAGAATATATATCAGCAATTCTGCACTCTTAAGCCAGAAAACTTGCCCATGTATACAAAGACATGTACAAGAATATTGATTACAAAATTGTAATAGCAAAAATTGGGAACAACTTAAATGTTCTTCGACATAGGCATGGAGAAATAAGTTTCAGTTTACTGATGTGATGGAATGCTAAATGAATGGTCTAAAACCAAATGTATAAAATGGATAACTTTAGAAACACAATAAGCAAAATTACATATAAATATAATGATAATAATAGCTAACACTTACTCAACACATTATGCACCAGGCATTTCTTTATGTGCTCTGCATTTGTCAACCCATTTAGTCCTCACCCTTCAAGGGTATAAACTACCATCAGACCCATCCTAGAAGTTAGGAAGTTGAGGAAGGCTACATACATTTCGTATAATGTCTAACACGTTTAAACATGCAAAAAGGCTATAGTTTAAGAATGCCTCCATGTGTAGTAGAAGTGTAAAAACATGCAAGGGAATCATTAAACACCAAATTTATGACAGTGATTACATTAGGGGTGATGAAAGGAACATGACCAGAGAGGTGAATAGAGGGGGCAGCAGATGTATTTATAATGTTTCATTTAAAAAACTAGATGATTGGTATATGGATATTTTTCATACTTATATTTTTTCCTATGTCTGAAATACTTTATAATACAGTGATCTGCAAGCAGAAACTAAATACCTCGAGACCTCAAAGGAGAGAACCATTACTCCTGATATTTCATGGAGAAAGGGGCATTTAAGTTGAGCCTAGATATTATGGGGAGGATAGCGCTAACAATTTAGCAAATGTGGAAATCAGTGCATATGCCATGAGAGTGATGCCGTGCACAAAGGTAGAAGGTGCAGCAGAAGGAGTTTCCACTTCCCATTCCAAGGCCCCTGGGAAGCCCAGCCTGAGGGACTCATATCCCTCGCTGCTCAGGGTGGCTGTGCATGCATGAATCTATTGGCAGTAGTTCTCTTTTGGGCTGTGGGGTTGCGAGGGGGGGAGCTCTTGTCTGCTACTCAAAGGCAGATTGCTGCAATGTGGGGTGGCAGTGGGGCAGGGTCTGTGTTCACAAGCATGAACAATAACTGACAGAGTATTTGCTTTTGAGCTTTGGGAGAAACAATGAGGACCTGTTGCAACTCAAGACCCAGTCAGTGACTGGCTGACAACAAATAGGTGATAAGTGTTTTGCTGAACAAAACAGCACCAACTGTTGGCCAGAAAAGCCAGGCACAGTGGATGATGGCAGACAATCCAGTTGTCAGGCAGCTATAGCACTGGAGTCTGGACAGTCCCAAACTCCAGATATCGCTTCAAGCCAACCTGACTTCCCACACAGGGTTCTGAATTTGGGTCTCAACCTCATATATATGTGAATATTATTTAGCCCTAAAGAGTGAGAGAAATCTTGCCATTTGCCAAAACATGGATGAACCTGGAGGACATTAAGCTAAGTGAAATAAACCAGACATAGAAAGACAAATGCTGCATGATCTCAGTTACTTGAGGAATATAAACAAGTTGAACTCATACCAGAAAATAGAATTGTGGTTGCCAGGGCCTGGGGTGTGGGGAAATGGGGAGATGTTGGTCAAAGGGTATAAACTTTTAATTATGAATAAAGCCTCTCCTTACGGCAGACACTTGTAAACAAAAAGAGAAAAAAGATTAGTAAGTTCTGAAGATCTAATGTACAGTATGGTGACTATAGTTAATAAGAATTGTATACTTGAAATTTGCTAAGAGAGTAGATCTTAAGTGTTCTCAACACAAAAAAAGGTGAGTGTGTGAGGTGATAGATATGTTAATTCGCTTGATTGTGGTCATCATCTCACAATGTATGTATATATATTATATATATCAAATCATCACATTGTACATCTTAAATATATACAATTTCTATTTGTCAAATATAAATTGATAAAGCTTGAGGGGGGGAAGAAAAATGAATATCTGATTAGTGCTGTATTCAAAGGAGGGCTTTTCTTTATCATGCAATGGGAAGACTCTAGAAGTTAAGTCTGAAAACAGGGCCTTGATTGTTGGCTCTTACTGTGGGTCTAGATGTTTGATCTTAGGCAATCTACTCAGCCACTCTAAACCTCAGTTTTCTCATCTGTAAAATGGGGGTATTAATAGCTACCATCTCAAAAAGTTGCTGAGAGGAACAAAGACAATACACAAATATCAACCATTTATTGGATATGCATTATGTGCCTAGCTCTATGCTCAGCACTTTGTTTTGTTTACTCTTTTTTTAATTTTTATTTCTTCTAAAAAGAATGGGATACATGTGCAGAACGTGCAGGTTTGTTACATAGGCATACATGTGCCATGGTGGTTTGCTGCACCTATTGACCCATCCTCTATGTTACCTTCCCTCGCTCCCCAACCCCCAACAGGACCTGGTGTGTGTTGTTCCCCTCTGTGTCCATGTGTTCTAATTTTTCAGCTCCCACTTATGAGTGAGAACGTGTGGTGTTTGATTTTCTGTTCCTGTGTTAGTTTGCTGAGGATGATAGCTTCCAGCTTCATCCATGTCCCTGCAAAGGACATGATCTCATTCCTTTTTTATAGCCACATAGTATTCCATGGTGTATATGTACCACATTTTCTTTATCCAGTCTATCATTGATGGCCATTTGGGTTGGTTCTATGTCTTTGCTATTGTAAATAGTGCTGTAATAAACATATGTGTGCATGTGTCTTTATAGTAGAATGATTTATATTCCTTTGGGTATATATCCAGCAATGGGATTGCTGGGTCAAATGGTATTTCTGGTTCTAGATCCTTGAGGGACTGCCATACTGTCTTCCACAATGGTTGAACTAATTTACATTCCCACCAACAGTGTAAAAGTGTTCCTATTTCTCCACAGCCTCGCAACCATCTATTGTTTCCAGACTTTTTAATGATTGCCATTCTGATTGGTGAGAGATGGTATCTCATTGTGGTTTTGATTTGCATTTCTCTGATGCTCAGTGATGTTTAGCTTTTTTTCATATGATTGTTGGCCATGTAAATGTCTTCTTTTCAGAAGTGTCTGTTCATATCCTTTGCCCACTTTTTGATGTGGTTGTTTTTTTCTTGTAAATTTGTTGAAGTTCCTTGTAAATTCTGGGTATTAGACCTTTGTCAGATGGGTAGATTGCAAAAATCTTCTCCCATTCTGTAGATTGCCTGTTTACTCTGATGCTAGTTTCTTTTGCTGTGCAGAAGCTCTTTAGTTTAATTAGATCCCATTTGTCAATTTTAGCTTATGTTGCAATTGCTTTTGGTGTTTTAGTCATGAAGTCTTTGCCCATGCTTATGTCCTGAATGGTATTGTCTAGATTTTCTTTTAGAGTTTTCATGGTTTTGGGTTTTACATTTAAGTCTTTAATCCATCTTGAGTTAATTTTTATAAGGTGAAAGGAAGGGGTCCAGTTTCAGTTTTCTGCATATGGCTAGCCAGTTTTCCCAGCACCATTTACTGAATAGGAGACCCTTTCCCCATTGCTTATTTTTTCAGGTTTGTCAAAGATCAGATGGTTGTAGATGTGTGGTGTTATTTCTGAAGTCTCTGTTCTGTTCCATTGATCTATGTGTCCCTTTATGTTAAAAACTCTCAATAAACTAGGCATTGATAGAACATATCTCAAAATAATAAGAGCTATTTATGACAAACCCACAGCCAATATCATATTGAATGGGCAAAAGCTGGAAGCATTCCCTTTGAAAACTGGTAGAAGACAAGGATGCCCTGTCTCACCACTCCTATTCAACATAGTATTGGAAGTTCTGACCAGGGCATCAGGCAAGAGAAAGAAATAAAGGGTATTCAAATAAGAAGAGAGGAAGTCAAATTGTCTCTATTTGCAGACGACATGATTTTATATTTAGAAAACCCCATCATCTCGGCCCCAAAACTCCTTAAACTTATAAGCAACTTCAGCAAAGTCTCAGGATACAAAATCAATATGCAAAAATCACAACCATTTCTTTACACCAACAATAGACAGCAGAGAGCCAAATCATAAATGAACTCCCAGTCACCATTGCTACAAAGAGAATAAAATACCCAGGAATATAGCTAACAAGGGATGTGAAGGACCTTTTCAAGGAGAACTACAGACCACTGCTCAAGGAAATAAGAGAGGATACAAACAAATGGAGAAACATTCCATCCTCATAGGTAGGAAGAATCAATATCGTGAAAATGGTCATACTGCCTAAAGTAATTCATAGATTCGATGCTATACCCATCAAACTACCATTGATATTCTTCCTAGAATTAGAAAAAAACTACTTTAAATTTCATATGGAACCAACAGAGAGCCTGTATAGTCAAGACAATCCTAAGCAAAAAGAACAAAGCTGGTGGCATCACCCTACCTGACTTCAAACTATACTACAAGGCTACAGCAAACAAAACAGCATGGTACTGGTACCAAAATAGATATTTGCTCAGCACTTTGAATCAGAATCTCACATCATCTTCCCAGGACCTCTAAGAAAGAACTGGAGAAGACAGAGCTTAAATGATTTGCCCCAGTCACTTATTGCCTCAGCTAACAGACTGTGGAGCTGGCATTCAAACTCATGTCTGGCTGACTCCAAAGACTATTACAACACTGGAGACTGCAAAGTACTTTAAGATTGTATTTTCACCACTTATGTAGAAATTATAAACTCATTTCAGCCAGTTAAAACATCCCCTCTTGAACTGATCTGATTTGGAGTTAACTTAAACCCAAAATACACAGGATGGATTTTGCCTTTGCTTTGAGTCCAGAACCCCTCTTTGCTCCATCTGAGCAGACTGAGGACCTGTTTTCCTTTCTGTCTGGGCTCTCAGTGGGTCAAACAGACACCAACACCTTCTCAAAGGAGGCATAACCTTCTCTGAGGGACCCAGGTCTTCAAATTCCCAGGGTGGCGCCTTATCTTCGACCTCAATTCCTTGTCTTCTCAGCTTTTTAGCAACAGGCACCAACCAGGTGGCTATGGATTTTTTTTCATAGTCTCTCAAAGCTAAGTCCTCAAACATCAAATATTCACTTGATTTGCCAAACACTTCCCTGAGTTAAGTGTTGTGGAAATTAAGCTTTTCAATATCTTCTCTATATCCCCTTAGCCTATAAACAGGTCCAGCCACTTCTCTGATACTGGTATTATTTTTCATATTGTATTGCATATTAAGAGCTTAGTACTCCCAGCTCCATACCATTTACCACTTCCAATAAATTAATGAGCTGCTTTTTAATAAAATGTCCTAAATACTAAACCATGTCACATGTGGCCATGAGATGACTTTTAGGGTTTTTGGCCATAAGAATACACACATTCTGGCAGAACCAAATCATTTTTAAAAACAATATCACAGAGTATGAAAAACCAAGAGCTATAGCCTTTGGCTTGAGGTCCTTTTGGAACTTTTTTTTACTTTCAGAAATCAAAACAGGAATTATGAACTATTCTTCCATAGGTACAAATCTTAGTGAGCTTCTAGCCACATCTGGACCCTACATGTATTTTTTCAAGGCCACAATTTGAGAAGCTGTAGCCTCTGGATAATTGGAATTATGGAATTTTTGAGTTGGAGGTTACCCAAGAAATCATCTAGTACAGGATTCTGAATCTTATGGTAAGTAAGGATTAACTATTCAATCATGAATGGCACTTTACATACATTAACTTATTTTGTCCTCCTCCAATTCTCATAAAGTACATTCTAGTATTATTCCCATTTTATGGATGAAGAAGTGGAGAAACAGAGAATTAAGTTACCTGTCCAAGACTCAACGTCAGGTAGTAACACTCCACTTAACCACATCTTTATACTGCATCTTGATCAAGGTAGAAATACAGGCCTCAAGGTGGGATGACTTATCAAGATCACAGAGCTAATAAGAGTTCACCACTGTCTGAATCTGCACCTTGCTTTCAGAAAGCTATTAAGGAGGTACTTCATTACTACTTACCCCATACACATGGGGGTGTTGGTGGTGTTGTGAGGTAAGTAGCAGTGAAGCACCTCCTTCCTCTTCTCAACTTCCCATACTCAGAATCTCAGCACTCTGACCTTGAGGGTGCTATGGCTTAGGGGTTTGGGCTGGGGGACAGAGTGAAACCTAAGTCACGGGTCTTGCTCTCAAGGATTTTCTTGTGTAACCACTTATTAAAGTCACAAAATATTCTTGTAGTGATTTCAGAGCATACTTCTTTGAAAAGATTAAAAACCACCAATAACATTAAAAAAAACTCATAAACATCCTAATTGCATAGAATGCATGGTTAAGCAGAAGGAAGTAAAACTTAGAGTCTCACCACCAAAGCACAACCACTACTGACATTTTGGTATATGTTCTTGTCACTTTAAGACAGTACATATATTGTTAGTTGTGACTATAAACAAAAAGCAATGTATATCCTGCTTTTCCACTAAACATTGTCTGCATTATGACCCACTTTTGGTAAATATCTTTTTAAAAGTTTGTATAATATACCATGATGAGGGATATGCCATAATTTACTTAACTATTCCTTTATTGTTAGGCATTTGTGCTATTTTCTAAATGTTTCATTATCATAAATAACTGTAAAGAGCTTTTATGAATAAAACTTTTATGACATTTAGGTTTACTTCTCTTGGACATATTTTCAACATGAAAATACTGGAATTTCTCTTCACCTGAAACATCACTTTATTAGGAAATTCTCAATGCTGATGTTAATTCTTAAACTGTTAACTGTCTATATGAAAATAAGCAAGTCATTGTGGGATTTTAAATTCTATTATCTTCTTAAATGAACTATTTTTTTTCCAAATCATATCAGTATTATAGTTCATTCTTTGGTAGAATGACAAATAGAACTACCCTGCCCACTAATAGTACAAGCACATCTGAAAGTCACACAGCATCAGAAAATGGTTAAGAATAAGAATTCTACCTCTGTGATAGTCCTTTGAAAAACTCATAACTTCAGTCTAATAATGAGGAAAACATCATATAAACCTAGTTGGGGGACATTCTACAAGATACCTAGCCAGTGCCCTTCAGGACTCTCAAGGTCATGAAAAATAAGGAAAGATTGAGACGATGTCATAACCCAGAGGGAATGGGGAGACATGGCAGCCAAATGTAATGTGGTACCTTGGATTGGATCCTAGAACAGAAAAGAGGTACCAATAGAAAAACTGGTGAAATCCAAAGAAAGTCTGGAGTTTAGTTCATAGTCATGTACCAATATTAATTTCTTAGTTTTGATAAATGTTAAATGATAAAACCATGGAAATGTTAACAATGTGGGAAAACTGGGTAAGGGGTATACATGAACTCTTGTACTACGTTTGCAACTTTTCTGTACATCTAAAATACTCCAAAATAGAAGTTTAGTTTTTGTTTTTTGTTTTTTGTTTTTTTTTTTTTTAAAAAGATGAAGAACAAACGATCTGGAGCCAGTCTGATTTGGTTTTCAGTTCTGGGTCTGGCATTTATTACTGCTGAGTGGCCTTGGACAAATTATTTCCTTGAGCTTTAGTTCATCTAGTATATACACAAAAAATTACCTACTACAGGGGATTGTAGGTTTTGAAAATAATAATGCAGTTAAAGCACTGAGCATTATTCCTGGCACAAGGTGAACACTCAACAAATGTAAGCCATATGTTTATTTTGTTTAGTTTGAAGATTCTTCTTTCCAATTCTTAGTTTCCTCTAAGGTAACTAAGTCTCGTTTAAAAGTTAAACTCAGTATAAAGAAGACAAACTGTTGCATGAATCTGGAAATGATACCTGATATGGGCTTTGGGGTGATTGCTCTTGTTTTCTATGTTATTTTGGGTTGTTTCCTAAAGGTAGGTGTACTGAGAAGATGCAAGATTTTGAAGAGACTCTACATTTTAGCACTGATTGCCCAAAATAACCAACTTACAAATGCCCATTGTAAGACATGGGAATTTTTTCATTTGAGCTGCTTAGAAAAACAATCTTATAGAGAATTGAAAATGGTCTGTGCTCGGCCTCTACCCAAAGGCAAATTATTTTAGTATGAAAGTCTAAGGAAAATAATTTAACCACAAGCTATGTGAAGAGGAAAGGAAAAATAACCAAAGGATAAAGAAAAATATACTCTGGCTCTTTCACATATAAAATTTCTTTTTTGGGTGCTAAACTGCAGCACAGATGTGAAACCTGATCTACAAGTTAGGGTCTAAATGACAAAGGAAAAATAAATAATCCAAAAATCTAAAAAATATTCTGAGATGACATTAAACTGCAGTCAAAGACTATAAATGAGCATGGCCAAAAACCATTATTCAGTATTGGACCTGAGTTCAAATTCACTTACAAGATGTAGGATCATGGCTAGGTACAGTGGCTCATGCCATCACTCTGGGAGGCCAAGGTGGGCAGATTGCCTGAGTCCAGGAGTTCCAGACCAGCCTGGGCAACATAGCAAAACCCCATCTGTACTAAAAATACAAAAAATTAGCTGGGCATGGTGGCACACACCTGTAATCCCAGCTACTTGGGAGGCTAAGGTGAGAGAATAACCTGAGCCTGGGAGGTGGAGGCTGCAGTGAGCTGAGATTGCGCCACTGCACCCCTGCCTGGGTGACAGAGCAAGGCTCTGTCTCAAAAAAAAAAAAAAAAAGTAGGATCATAAACTACCTAACATAAATCACCTTGCTTCAGTTTTCTTACTCCAAAAATTGTGGTAAAATTCACATCAAAAATTCTTATAGAGCTAATACAAGGATTAAATGAGATAATGTCTGTGAAAAACACCTTCCACAGAGGTCACATTTAGGAAGCAATGAAGAAATATTAGCTAAGTCTAAATCTAAACATACACAACCTTGAGCTGGTCACAGTTGTTTCTGATATAATTTGGATATTTGTCCCTGCCCAAATCTCATGTTGAACTGCAATCCTCAATGTTGGAGGTGGGGCCTGGTGCCAGGTGTTTAGGTTGTGGGGGCAGATCCCTCATGGCTTGGTGCTGTCCTCATGATAGTAAATGAGTCCTCATGGGATCTGGTCTTTTTTTTTTTTTTTGAGACGGAGTCTCACTCTGTCGCCCAGGCTGGAGTGCAATGGCGTGATCCCGGCTCACTGCAACCTCCACCTCCTGGGTTCAAGCGATTCTCCTGCCTCCCGAGTAGCTGGAATTACAGGCACATGCCACCATGCCTAGCTAATTTTTGTATATTTAGTAGAGAGGGGGTTTCACCACGTTGGTCAGGCTCGTCTCAAACTCCTGACCTCGTGATCCACCTGCCTCAGCCTCCCGAAGTGCTGGGATTACAGGCATGAGCCACCACGCCTGGCCAAGATCTGGTCATTTCTAAGTGTGTGGCACCTTCTTCCCCACAACCCGCCATTGCTCTTGCTTATGCCATGTTATGTGTAAGCTCCCACTTTGCCTTCCACCATGAGTAAAAGCTCCCTGAGGCCTCCCCAGAAGCAGATGTCAGCACTATGCTTCCTGTACAGCTTACAGAACCATGAGCCAATTAAACCTCTTTTCTTATAAATTGCCCAGTCTCAGGTATTTCTTTATAGCAGTGCAAGAACAGCCTAATACAGTTTGTAATGTTAAATATGCAATCTTGTTGGTGAAAAATACTATTAATATGAGAAATTATAGAATACTGAAATCGTATAATAAAGTATTAAATTGAGGGTTAAAAATATGGTACTAATTAACTTCAGTTTTCTTCTGGCTGCCAAATTTGATCTTACTTGTTGATAGGTTTGGCTGTGTCCCCACCCAAATCTCATCTTGAATTGTAGCTCCCATAATTCCCACATGTTGTGGGAGGCACCTGGTGGGAGATAATTGAATCACAGGAGCGGTTTCCCCCATACTGTTCTCGTGGTGGTGAATAAGTCTCACGAGATCTGATGGTTTTATAAGGGGAAACCCCTTTTGCTTGGTTCTCATTCTTTCTTGCCCTCTGCCATGTAAGACATGCTTTTGCCTTCTGCCATGACTGTGAGACTTCCCCAGCCACGTGGAACTATGAGTCCATTAAGCCTCTTTTTCTTTATAAATTACCTTGTCTGGGGTATGTCTTTATCAGGTACACGAAAACAGACTAATACAGTTATCAACATGATACCTTTTAGAAGTGGAAATAAGGAAGGGCTTGGATTAAATATTATACATTAATTAGGGCAGCAAATTCATCCCTTAAGTGTAAGCCTGATTAGCTGATTAATGTTCTTCCAACTATGGGATTCACAATAATTCACAGCCACAGACCATTTATCCAGGGAATAAGCTCTTCCATACAAGTAAATTTTCCAGTGTAATTATCTTACCCCGTTAAGTGCTAACATGTCAATATTTTCTGGACAAAAATAAAAAATAAAAAGTTACATTATCTGTTTCATATTCTAGACTACAAACACAAATCCTATTTTCCCTTAAATCTCTACACTTAGCACAGCGCCTGGCACGTACTAGATGTTCAGATGTTCAAAAAACGTTTTTTTAAACTGAAGTGTATGACATATATCCCTACTTTCTTAAACAGAGTTAATGAATATGATACAATCTTATCAATGACTATAATAATTATTCTTAACTCAATAACTATATATCATTTTGGGTGAGTGAAGTCCTTTGGGCAATTTGCCTTCATGAAATGGTCTCAGACATATAATCTTTTAATTTTTCCTGCTTGCTTTTAAAGTTTTCTATTTCTTCTCTTATTGAAAAGACATCAATGATCACTGCTAGCTGTTGTCACATTGCCTCCTTTTAGGATCTACTCTTTTCTAATATGTTGTATACTGGGAACCTGGAGAATCAACTTTTTAGGATGACATCTAAAAATAAGAGTGATATGCAAGGGGCTTTGGAGTTAGTATGTGAAATCAGATCTTTGGATTAAAACTGCAGCACTATGCTATATGGTCACAGAGAAAATGTCAATCACATGTAAGGGAACAATCATTAAAGGGAGTTTATCTCACATTCATTTGCACATTCGTTCTGCAGCTTACAAAGGGGATAGCTTCACGCCTTCAAGAAGATACAGGCACCTCTACCAGGTAGCCCACTTTGAGGAGTCAATTTCAGCTACTTGTGTGCCTTAGTATCACACATCTTTTTCTGATCAAATATTTTAAAATTCAGACATTTTGCTAATTCAGCCAATCTCTCTGTCCGCTAGGACCTCAGTCCAGTTTCCTGAGGTTTTTTAAAAATGGGCTCCATCTGACCTAGGCCCACTTGTCTTGGGGCATTTTCCCAGCAGAGCATGATTTCTCATGCTTGTGATTGGTTAAGTAATATAATACAGCCCAGGCTCCTGACCAGGCCTCCACCAAAGTAAGGTCTGGGTTTGGATCCAGGGGACAAATTATGTCGAGGGAACTCTTCCAGGCCTCACAAATAAAGTGTCCAGACCAAAATGTTTCAGTTTTGAGTCCAGATCAGAAAATTAAAACCCACCTATTCCTGCCATCTCCAAATTTTGCTAGAATTGCTTTGGGAAAATTGTTTGCCAACTTGAAATATTTATTTCCTATCCTGACACAATGTTCTTTGAGGAAATAAGAGGAGAAAAGTCACTATTTTCAACAATTTCAATCCAGGTCTAAGGCCAGTAAGAAAACATTGTTTTTATTGGCATAGAATTCATGGGATTTAAGAACAATTAAGGTCAGCTGCATCATAGTTTTTAAACTTTTCTCCTCCTCAGTCTTGGCTAATTTGTTAGCATGATTCTCAGAATTCTTAAACAAAAATGCAGAACTTTGAATTATTTACAATTGGCCTGAGAATGTCTCTTGAGTAATCATCAGGCCAGGACTGGTTCCATCACCTCAGAAAGTTTTTTTTCTAAAGTTAAATCAGGAGTCTTTCTTTTCTTTCTCTCCTTCCGTTCTTTTTCTTTCCTTCATTCCTTTCTTTTTCTTTCCTACAAATTCCTCAACTTTGAACTTGTTTTTGTGAATAGGGTTGTATTCAAATTCAAGCTGACTTAAAATATAAGTTTAAGGCAAAGTTAGTCTAACTTCAGCATAATTTGATAATGAAGATCTAGTGGGCTTTCAGGAGAAATAACATTCAAATCATAATTACAATCGAGGTTGGACTAATGGGGAGAGGGAAGGTCTGAGTGAGACTTGAAATAAATCACAATATAAAACTATGTGTTAAATGCACTTTTATATAAATGAAAATGAACCCTGTAAAGCAGAATGTGGAATTACTTTTTTCTTTAAGAGGGTTATTTTTAGAGCTTACAGGAGCTTTATGGATTATCTGTAGTCCAGAGATAACAAGAAAGTTTGAACTTCCAGCATTGTTAGTGGATGCCTAGGGCTCTATGTTAAATATTGTATTGGGTAGCCTCATCAGGCCTCAGCGAGGAGTGTCATGATTGATTAATGGCCAGGTGAGAATGTAGGTGGTGCAGGACTTGTGGAAGGATATGTGTGGAAGGACACGCTCCAGATACCTTTCATGGATCCAGTCTAACCTACAACCTTGACAGTGGTAAAATCTTAGACTGCAGAGAAATTGTCTGCCAATAGTCACATGGATAGGTTGTGCCAGAGCTAAAACAAAAGCTCTGCATGTGGGTTCTCATTTTACACCTCCCTATCAATGGGAGTCATTTAAAAATGCATTACATACTTCAGACACTGCCATATCCAGTGATATATCTACAGGGATTGTGGGAGGGCATTAAAAAAAAAAGTTGTTTGCTGCTCACTCTGTGCTGTCTTGAGACGAGAATACCTAATAGTGTCTGTTAAAACAGGTGGCTTTCTGGTAGGTCTGATAGATTACTGATTCAGTCAAAGGTGAGGCCTCAGCAACTATATTTTTATCAGGGGCTCAGAAGGTCTGTGGACCACAACTGAAAAACACTGAGACAATATCTCCTTTCTTCCTGAAAGTTGTGTTCCCTGGTTTTCCTGCTTCACACTGTCCTTTGTACCACCTCTTCTATCTATGGGTCTCTTTCTCCTGTGTATATTTTTTGATGTTTTCTTGTTTCTTCTCCCACTTTTTGGTGCAGCTTCTTTTATTCCTGACTCTGGCTGCCATCATTGGCTGATGAAAGAGTTCCTTTTATTTGGTGAATTGATCCATCAAGGTTATCTTCGAAGCTTTGTCTTTGAAGTTTTCACCTATTCCCAACCACTCCCCCTGGAAGCTTGTTTCCTGCACTGTTAAGAGCATGGACCCTGAAGGCAGACTACCTGGATTCAAACCCTACCTCCACCTCTTATTGGCAGAGTGACCTTGTGTAAATGACATCACTTCTGTGTCTCAGTTAACACACCTGTAAAATGGAAATAATATCTACCTGTGATGGTTAGTTTTACGTGCCAACTTGACTGAGTCAGGGAATACCCAGACGGCTGGTAAAACATTATTTCTTAGTGTCTATGAGGGTGTGTTTGGAAGAGATTAGCATTTGAATCAGTAGAATGAGTAAAGAAGGTCTGTGTAGTGTCATCTGGTATCATCCAATCCATTGAGGGCTCACCCAAATAGAACAAAAAGGCAGAGGAAGGGTGCATTGTCACTTTCCTCTTGAGCCGGGACATCCATCTTCTCCTATCCTTGGATATCAAAGCTTCTGCTTCTTGGGTCTTCAGACTCTGGGACTTATACCCTGGCTGTCCTCATTCTCAGGCCTTTGAAGTCAGACTGAATCACACCACTGGCTTACCTGGTGCTCCAACTTGCAGATGGTATATTTTGCATTCTTTCCGGCTTCTGTAATTGCCTGAGCAAATTCCTATAATAAATCTCCTCTTACATATCTGTATATGTCCTGTTGGTGGAGAACCCTGACTAATATACTACCACATGATTGTTACGAAGATTAATTTAAATGAGTTAACAAAAGTTAAAGTGCTTAGAACAGGGTGTAGTATATTAAGGTGTTATGTAAGCCATTGCTATTATTTTTGGCTTCATACTGTTTAAGGCTGCCAGACAGTCGAGAGTCAAGTAACCAAGGCACTGTTATAGAAATAGCAATGTTATAGAAATAACAACTTAATCCATGGCTCAATCAACCAATATTTCACAGGTACCTCTGAGGGTCTTTCCAGTTCGGTAGCAAGCAATAATGAAATGTTCTCTGTGTGCCCAGGTGTGTTGTGGAACATACTTTTCCCCTCTGGAGATTATGAATGCCTTTTCTTCATAGAGTAGATGTCTTCTGGAATGTCTGCCCAGATCAAAATCACACCTCCCCACCTGCCCACACACATATGCCCACTCCCTTTCCAGCAGGCTTGATGTACAATGTGACCCCTTCCCTCTAGCTGCTGACTAAACCAGGAGTATCCACCTAACTCAAGCTGGACCAATCCATTCTTTCTCTTATAGTTTATTTTTGAGACCAGGAGTTTATGCCTCTTTGAGGTTGGAAGTTTAATATAAACTTTGGGAGCTGTGGGGCAGCCATGTTCCCCACAATGTTGGGAAGTTGAAGCTGGTTTATTGGCCATAAGAAAGAAGCTGGACAATTCAGAGGGCTTCTCAGCCCCTAGTTCAGTATTCCCCTGAGCCTGCCTGAATTCCACTAACTGGCTCTTGTCAGACACCCCTATAACCTCCTATTCCCTATTTCTCTTAATCTAGATACATTTGTTTTTGTTTAAACCAGCAGAGATTTAGCATTTAGTTTCATTAGCAGTTGCTGTGAAATTTGTGGATTCTCTGACAAATCCCCTCCAAGCCAATAAACAGAATCAAATAAAAACAATATGTTTACCATATAAATATAGGTTTGAGAACACTCCTCTATTCTCCTTATTCCCAATGTCCCACTCAACCAGATTACAGCCCTAGGCCACACCTCATGCAGAGTTTCTGGAGTGGCTACTATTTTTAGGAACATCTGAGATAACTGGTCACAGAAAATTGCCTAAGATTGATTTTGTTGCTTTAAAAACAGCCTGTGTGGAAAACTTAGCTGATTACATTGAGTGATTCGATTTTATTAGCTGGTTAATAGGTAAACTGAATGAATAAATGTTTGTGAAACATACCATTCTTCTGCTTTTCTCTGTTATTTCCATCTGATTCCTCCAAACTTCTCCTCTGGCATCAGATAGTGGGAGAGAAAGGGCAAATGGACTGCTCTAAGGACCAGATCACAGAGGGTCTCATGTACCACTGTCAGGACATTGGCTTTACTTGGAGAAGAACAGTATTGCAAAAGCCACAGAGAGAAGAGAAAATGTAGCATGGGGAGCCCTGCAAGTATTTGGACTATGTGTAGAGAGATGAGACCAGAGAGGTAGAGAGGAGTTGGCAAATAACATACTTAGGAGAAAGGACATTGTCCTGAAGTAACAGAATACCATTTAGTCATGTTCAAATTTGCTAGAAGAAAACACTTCTGTTTTCAGTATTTTTAATTAAATATTTTTCTTTAGTATTCTCATTATAAGATATCCAATTACTTAAACAGTATATAGAATACAAAATAGAAGTGTTCTTACCCCCATTGCCAAACTCCTCACCAGACAGTAACTATCGTTAACAAAGTATGTCCGAGAAAGCTTGGGTAGAAGATCCAGCACCCTGAGTTTGGTGACCATAGTTACAGAGTACAGGGATTGTTTCCATGCAGCAAGATCTAAGAATGAAGAAGCATAGCTGATCATACATCCTAGATAACTCAAAGACCCCAAGGAACATCAACATTTGTTCAAAACACAGGAACAATGATGAATTTGCAGTGCCTCAATTACATAATCAGGAACCTCCCATATCACTGGCTGGAAAGCACTCATCTGCCATCTCATGACTGGGGAGAATATGGGCTCTGGAGTCAAAGAGACCTGGGTTTGAATCCCAGCTCTTACAGGTAACTGTTGGCTAAACCTTTCTGTGACTCAGATTCCTTCTCCATGTATTCAACCATGCAATAAATATTTATCCAGAGCCTTCTAAGTGCCAGACCTTGTGCCAGGCACGGGGGATCAGCAGAAAGAAACCCAGTCACTGCCATCATGAAGCCAGCCTAATGAGACAGACAGACATTGAGTCAGAATTCACAAATTAATGTAAAACTGAAATAAAGAGGCTCTATAGTATAGTATTAATAGCACAGACCCTGAAACAAGATTGTCTGAGTTCAAGGTCTGGTTCTTCCACTTTCTAGCTGAGTGTAACTTTGAGTAAGTAGTTACTGTGTCTCTGTGTCTCTGTATCATTACCTGTAAAATGGGGATAATATGAGTATATACCTCCACAGGGTTTTTGTGGGATTAAATCTTGAAAAGTGCTTAGAATTGTGCTGGTACATAGTGCTATATAAGTATTTATCCTTATTTTCACTAATTATAGTAAATGATATGGAGAAAAGATACACAGTGCAATATAGATATGACAGAGGGGACTGACTACATCACAAAGTTCAGAGAAGGCTTCCTGTGCCAGTTATTAAATTATTGTCTCATTGCTCCAAACCTACTCCTCTATTGTCTGTGTTGCAATGTTGGGGCTGGAACCCTATAAACCACATTGCAAACTGCCTTTATGCTTGGCTCTGCCAAGAGAGTACAATAGAGAGAGACCAAAAGCCTGGAAGAGAAAGAAGAAACTGGCTCCTTTCTATCTACTTCCTGAGCGATTTCTGTGGCATCCTCTACCTGTGAGTGGCACCCAGGGACTGCTTCTTCACCTGGGCAGCAGCAGTTCCCTCCTGTGGCAACGGCTCAGTGTAGTGAACAGTTTTTCTGCTATTTGTAAAACCAGCCTCATTGCACCCCATCTCATAGACACCTGCACCAGCCAGTTGGTACCCTCTCCTCAGAAGTCTGGGTCTCAGACCTCTTGGCCTCTTCTCTAATTTTCTGCCTTTTAATAATTCCAACTTTTGTTCCTGTAGACCTAAAGGTGGTAGGTACTTCCTAGAGTTGCTACCCCTGTGATACCTTAGAGCAGAGACTGTCAAACTTTTTCTGTAAAGGCCCAAATAGTAAATATTTCAAACTTGGTGGGCCACATAAAAACTTTGTTGTATTTTCTTTCTAACAAGCTTTATAAAGGTAAAAACCATTCTTAGCTCACCAGTCATACAAATAGGCCATGAACTGAATTTGGCCCATGGGCCACAGTTTGCCAATCCCAGCTTAGAGTTTTCTTTTTTCTTCTGTCACCTAGCCAACAACTTTGCACTTATTTAATCATTCATTATATTATATCCCCTCTGTTTCAAATAAATAGTGTGGTTTTTGTCTCCTGCCTAGACCCTGACTGGTATATTTTCCTTGGGATCCGAAGGAAGAGTTGGAACTAAGTAGGTAAAGGGTGATAGGAGAATTTGGAGGTGGAGAGAGGGAGAAGGGTTTTCCAAAAGAGGAAAGTAGGTGTATAAATGCCCTGCAGTGGAAGGAAGCAAGGCTCACTTAAGAACTGCTGTGGTCAGAGCAGACAGAACCACAGGCAGTATGGGGCCAGCCCATGCAAGACCTTGGAGACAATGTTAGAGATTTGGTTTTCTATTCTAAAAGCTCTGGAAAGTTGGGTTATAGGCCCCTATTTGTATTTTGAAAATATCTTCATGGGTAAAATAGGGTGTGGCAAGGATTAAATGATCTAACATTTAGAAAACAACTTGCATAAATCTAATAGATGCTCAACAAATCTCAATTTCTCATTTTTATCTCCTTTCTGTACCATGGCTATAAGGACTGTTGCTGGATTTCTGACAAAACTGCAACCAAATTTGCTTGCCCTTTGTGGTTTTCAACTTTGGCTTTTCAAAGTTGGCTTTTTCAAATAGTGAAAGTCTTTCTACCCATATGCATACAAATATTAAGTATATTATTTCTTTATTCTTGTCTTGCCCAAGACTGTGAATATAATTTTTCAATCAGACACACAATAAAATTACCAACATTCTGAGAATCATGTACACAACCAATTGACAAGCACAGTCTTGGCAGCTTTTCTGCTGATTTGTGAAGTCTGCCCACTCTCCTTACTCTGAAGGATTCAGTATCAACCTCAAAATCACAACCCTCAGGACCCAATGAATATCCTTCAGGCTGCTCTGCCAAGGCCATCTCACTGGCAGATTTAATGTGCAGCAGAAGCCTTCATACTTGTACCAAAGAAAAAGCACAGGAAGCTGAATGTGGGGCAAGAGGCCTGTGGGCTTGCAAGGAAAGGGTGGCTTCAGTTACACCACGCATAAGCAATTCCCAGTTTCAGATGAGAAAGCAGAATGGCTTCTGGAATCAATTAAGATGAAAATATCACCCTTTCCAGGATGTCTATGCTTCCAGCTAAAGTCCCCCCACCCTCCATGTCCAGTCACCATGTGTGCGGTCCTGTGCTATGCAGCCTGAGAGACTGAAAGGAAGAACAGCAACAGGTCCTGCCCTCCAGTGCAGATGATTCAATGGGGAAGATGGTAGACATCTTTTGGGTGCTGGCATCTCAAACTGAGAGAATTTATAATCTATCTGGAGAGTTAAGATTTAAGTTCATAAAATAATTACATGCCAGTATATAGGAGTCAATCCTTTGGCTCTCTCTGTGAGTAACAGTCAGTGTGGCGTGTGGCTCCCAGCCTTGGCTGAGCTCCCTTGCCTGCTTCCATCTCCAGCCTCCTCCCAATACTTCGGGAGCCACTGGAGCCTGTTCTGGGCCCTAGTCCTGGGGCAGCAGATATTTAAGCAACTCCAGCTCCCCCTTCTAAGATGCTATTTCTGTCTTTCCTAAGCAATTGTTCTTAGTTTTGGCTGCATATTCATGTTACTTGGGGAGCTTTTAAAAATTCTGACGCCTAGGCCATAATCTAGACCGATTTGTTCAGAATCTCTGGAGGTGAGACGGTCATTAGTATTTTTAAAAATTTCTCAAATGACTGTAAAGTGCAGTCAAGGCTGAGAATCAGTGTCCTACAGTGGCTCTGTCCTCGTAGACTATTTGATACTAAGGTCTATTTTCTGATCTAGACATCAGTCTTACCTGGAAGCCCTTAATGTTTCTGTTCACCTGCCTAGGAACTCAGCTTCTTTCTAGGTAATGGGTTAGGTAACCACATCAGAAAATGGAAATACAGACTTTAGATTCATGCAGACCGCAGTTGCAACTCCTGCACTGGGTAGACCTTGACTCAATTATGGGGTCTGTGAGCCTCAGTTTCATAGTCCTCCTTACAGAAAAGTCTATGAGGAAGGAGAAACGTTACATGGAGAGAAACATCTAAATCTAGTATTGACAAGCAAGGGATGGAAAAATCAAAGATAAAGAAAGTGCTGTGCTTGTCATCTGATTCTCCCAAAGCATAGAACCGGTCCGCTCTTCTTCCTCACGGTCTTGCATTAACAATTCCAATTAAACAGGGTCTGCAAAGAGAGGCCTGGGAGCTACATGCATGCCCCTTGTTCCTGCAAAACCTAACTGGTGATACAGAGAATTCAATGGGTCTGACTGATGGTTTGTCTTTTGGGGAAAGAAAACCCAGGCCTGGAAAATGGAGCCCTGCTATCTTTCTCACCAGGTCATGAGAATGTCTAGCATCTCGAGTTCATGTCCCTGAACTTGTATTCCTTTGTCATAACATTCAGAGCAGCTGGACTATTCCCAGAGGCATGGCTTTGTCTGTGGGGTTTCAAAACACATTTCGAGAGAAAGATGCAGGGCTCGTACTCATTTATTTGTTTTCTTAAAGAAGCCCTTAACTTAAAAAAAAAAAACAGTTCTGAAAAACAGAGAAACAATCTCTTTTGCTGAAGAAAGGAGGTTGACTAAATGTGTTTTGGTTTAGACCCTCCCCCTCCCCCGTGGGTAAAGGACACATTTCCTCCCACCAGGAACTAGTATACTTATACTGGTTACAACTCCCTTCATCACTTGGAGCCTGAGGCACTGTATGAAGATAAAACTACTTGAAGTTTTACTCTCAGAGAAAACATATCAGCCAGTCTACACTGTCCTCCAATATTAAAGTCAGCTCTTACTGTCTTGGGTATCTTCTGTGTCTTGGTGTCCCATTGTTTGTTCCAGAGTTCAAGAGTAGCCCTGAGGACACAGGCCAGGAGTATTTGAGGCTTTGAGCAAAGCAGTCATTCTTATCTAATGAGGCAGCTTACAGAACTTACCCTGCTAGCTGGGCTTACTTCTACCCACCCGCTGCTGCCAGGCGCCTCACTAGCAGCTTAGATGGCTGAGAAGTTGTGATTGAAATTTGATGTAAATAACAGTCTAAATGTGCACTGTTGGGGTTTAATTCTGCTATGCCTGCACCATGACAATGAGGCGGTATGAAGCATGCAGAAGAGGAAACTGAGTCTGAATAACGCCTACACAAGCACTTGTTTCAGAACTCTAGACCTGGAGGAACTTCGGAGGTTCTGCAGTGATTTACTTGCCACCAACAATAGAGATCTACATCCCCTGATGAACCTTTTGTTGTTTTGATCTATTTTACATACAGTATATCTCCCCAAAAATGTCCTTTTGAAGAAGAGAGTTCAAGGTCATGCTAATAACATATGAGCTAAAGGTTTGAGTTACCTCTGTTATCAATAAAGGGAAAAAGCAAGCAGCAGAAGCATGGATTTCTGGTCATGAGGCCCTGACTGACAGCACTTGGTTGAAGTATTTTCCAAATGTAGCTGGACTTGGCAGGCTCTAACTCCAGTGACATATCTGGGGGCCTGAGCTGGACACCTGAGTGGGTTTGGTCTCCAGAGCCTCTCCTGTATCCTTCATGATGTTATGGATTGTGCTGTCTCTGGGTTTCCATGAAACAGAGCACTGGGAATGTGTTCCTGGCCTTTTCTTTGCTGCAGAGTTTAAACAGCCACAAGTGCTTTACACGCGAGCTTCCAAGCCCAAAAGCAACATTATAATTTTAGGTAAAAACCAAACCTCCTGCAGTGTTTGCCTCAAACGAGTCCAAATGCCAAGAGAAATCAAAAGGATGAAGCAGATTTGATCAAATCAGGCCTGTGGCCTGGAGACAACACACTCTTTGGCATCTTCTCGGAATACCAACCCCCAGCGTCTCCTCAGAAGCTGTTGTTATTATTGAATGACCATGTTACTAAGTGTGAGTAGAACATTAGAAACCCGAGTCAGGACTTTGAACGGCTGAGGCCAGTGCCTGTGCAGTACCGCACGGAGTGTGCCGGCAGTGGGGAGGCAGTGAAAATTTGAAAGGGAGCCACAGCTAATCAGGAGCCCCTGAGGAAACCTGGAAAGGAGCAGGGTGAGAGAAGGCAGGTAGTTAGATGGTGTTTGTGGAAGTCTCATTTCCGATGGAGGCGGGAAGGACATAAATGGGGGAGGGCTGGGATGGGAGGACCAACCTAGTCACAGATGAGCCCAGGTCTGGGGCCTAAGGCCCTGGGAAACAGGAGGTTGGAGGAACTGCTGGATTAGGGGAAGGATGCTATGTACCGAATTGCAGTTGTTGGGTTGAACAAAATCCATCTTAACAAGCAGTTACAAAATAGTGGTCATGGAGCTTGGCCTGAAGAGCTACAGCCAGTAAGTTCCAAAACTTGGATTGAACACAGGGATTTCCAATTCTGAAGCCCAGTGGTCACAGTCCCTGTGCTCTCCTGCCTCCTCCTTCTCTGCACATTAATGTCTTGGTGAGATGTAGCTCATTAAGAGGGATAGATAAGTTACAGATCTAAGTTGGGATCTTCCAAAGCTAAGGTCAGTCCACCTACAAAACTGCCTGTAACTTGTAGGCAGTGACAAGAATGTGAGAGAACTAGTGCCAAACTCACAAGAAAACCGTGGGCAATGAAGGGGTTTACTGGTTCCCAAATCCAAACACATATCAGAATCTCCTTGGTAAACTTAAAAAAAAAAAATTCCTTAGCTCCTTCTCAGACCTAATAGATCAGACTGTCTTGTTTATAAAATCCTCAGGTAATTCTGATGCATCTGGAACCATGGGTATAATAAAGACAATTTGAGTGAAGCTTTAAAAATAACAGGCAATAATAATAACAGGCATGGCACATTGGAAGCCTACGGGCTGCCAGGCACTGTTCTGATAATTATAAATTATTTTGGGATAGAGTTTTATTCTTGTCATCCAGGCTGGAGTGTAGTGGCACAATCTCAACTCACTGCAACCTCCGCCTCTCGGGTTCAAGCAATTCTCCTGCCTCAGCCTCCTGAATAGCAGGGATTACAGGCACCCACCATCATGACTGGCTAATTTTTGTATTTTTAATAGAGAGAGGGTTTCATCATGTTGGCCAGGCTGGTCTCGAACTCCTGACCTCAGGTGATCCTCCTGCCTCAGCCTCCCAAAGGGCTGGGATTACAGGTGTGAGCCACCATGCCCAGCCAAATTATTTTATTTCACCTATATGAAGAAGACCACAGATGAAGAAACTGAGGCTTAAAGAGGCTAAGTACCTTGTCCATGGCCACATATAGTTTCTGTGATTCCAGCTCAGACCTGCCTGACTCCAACAGCATAGTGGTGTGGACTGGATACCTCCAAAAGTGATGTGTTCAAGGGCTGCTGGGTGCAAGAGAGTGCAGCCTGAGCAGAGGGCCTCTGGGAGAGCAGCTTCACAGGGGCCTCACAGTTTGCTGGGGAAGTAGTGGGGAACTGCCTGATCTGAGAGCCTAAATAGGGGAGTGAAGAAGGGAGACAAAATGGCCAAGGGGGGCGGGGTAGAGCAGGCTCTGTAAGCCAGGTATCTTGGACTCACTTCCCTGTGCCTGCTTCTGCCTGTTCCTCACACTACAGCCAAGAAGTTGTATTCCTTTACTTTAGCAGGGTTTCCTGAAAAGAACATGGACTTGGGAATGAGTCCTCAGGATTCCAGTCCTGACTGTACTGCTGAAGACCCTGCCTCCCTCAGACATTAGTCTCCATGTCTGCAAAATGAGGAATGGCCCTGGACATCATCCTCAGGCCCCTCCAGCACTGCATACACTGATTCTCTGGCCATGTGTTGGAGAACCTGCCACATGTGTGACAGTCTGCGCTGTGAAGGAGGGGACAGAGGAGGCCACAGGGGCAGAACTGCACTTCAGAGACCTTGGGTGGGCCCAGTGCAGTGAGTGATAGTGAAGGCCAGTGGTTTCCTTCAGGGCAACCCAGGGTGCTCTGCAGTCACACGAATCTCTCCTGGGCACTGGTCCTCCATGGAAGCCCCAGGCCCTGGGGCAGGGCTATATGGACAGGAAACACACGGTGAGGAAGGGCTTTCAGAATCCACATCCTTCAGTCCTCATGCATGAGTCAGCCACCACAGCTGGATGGCAGCACTTAGTCACTCTCCTCCTGAGCACTGCATGGCCCCTGTGCCCGGGGACACAGAGTCAGGATGTTGAGGGTTCCCGCAGAAAACTGCTGTGAGTCCGATATGCATGTCAGTAATGACCACTGAGTCACCATCCAGCATTGTGTGGCCAGGCTGAGGATTTGGTTGCTTATTCTCTGGTCACAGAAACTCATCTCTGTAAAGTCCAAGGCCACGTTACAGTCTCCAAGCAGCTCATTGACCCACAAGAGAGATGTGACCAAGGACATAAGCACAGTGACAGACTGACATTTAGTCACTTACTATTTGCTAGGTACTTTCCTGGGCTTTGTGTGTTTTGATTTATTAACTCTCATACAGCCACATGAGGGGTGCTATTACTAACCCTGTTTTGTAGATCAGGAAACTGAGCACAACATGCTTACATAATTGGTCCAAGGTGCCACAGTCTGGGGAGGCAAAGTCAGAATCTGAACCCAGGTAATGCTGGTTCTAGAGCCCGTGCTGTTAAATGCCACATTCCACTGAGCACATTATAATAGCTGGAAAGTAAGGGCATGGAGGAGAAATGTAATAAGAGAAATGAAAAAGTGCTAGACAAGACGCTTAGGGACATTGAGACTTGATTGGTATGAGAAGGGTGGTTGTGAGGGAGAGGAAGGTACTCTCATGGGTGTCTTGGCTGCAAATCCAGGTTGTTCTCAAACCCAAATGCATGCTGTTCTATAGGCCAGAGGGCAACAGAGGACCGTGCTAGAGGGGCCCAGAAGAGGAGAGGAGTCTGTCCATCAGATGCAATCATGAAGGACTTCACAGACAGAAGCATCTACCATGGGCCTCATGGGGTCGTTTGGGGAGGTTATCATGGTGATGCTGTGAGGTTACATGTCCACCATCTAGAGGGGAAACCTGGGCTCAGAGCAGTTAAATGACAGGCCCACCATCAGTGGCAGAGCTGAGATGAGAGTAGGGCCACTGGCTCACAGCCCCATGCTGATTCTGCCACGACGGTACCTTTGGAGTCCAGATAGGAGGAAAGAAAAGGAATCAGCATTTCCTTCTTGCACTTATTCTCCCTTAACCTTGATATGTTCCATTAATTCAGTCCCCAAATCCCTCCCAAAATACACCCCTCTCCTTCCATTCCTACAAATAGCCATTTTGGGCATGAGGAAGGGAAGGAGGAAGAAAAAAAGGAGAAGGAATAGTAGAGGGAGGAGAGATTGGGAAACCTGAGAGGGGTGTTCAGAGAGGACTCCATCTGGTCAGTCAAAGTGGGGTCCTGATTTAAATCCCCTTCCCAAATGAACTGGGCTGTATGGAGCCAGAGCCTGGGTTCATGTCTCTACATGGGCGCCACGGTCATCCCCACCAGGACTGTCTTCTCCTTAGACTGCTATGATGTTCCCAACCTCCCTCCTGACATCCTGATTGTGAGTAGCATGTCAGCTAATGGTCAGCATGCCCGTGGGACAGCTTTTTAAACTCTAGACTTCCAAGTTTTCTTAGCTCATAATCAGATCATGAGATTGTCTTTCTTACTGTCGCTCAGGTTACCTGTGTCTCAGCAAAGTCGTAGACTTTGGTTTGAAATAAATTATCATGCTGCCAAAAGAAAATTATCCAAAAAACAAAGAATGACTGGTAGCATTTTAGTCCCATACCTGGGCTATTGTCTACTATGCATGAAGTCTCAAGTTAGAGACAGGATCACATTCACATGCTAGTAAATGGTTCTGGGTCTTTTGCGGTTTTTTTGTTTGTTTGGTGTTTCATTCTGAAAATAAAACATCATAGATAGCAGCTGGTTTGTCCATTGTCTTCTTTCTTGGAAATCTTACGGAAGGTTCCTTTGAACACTATCCTTGGCTTCTCTGTTAGGACAAACTGAAACTGTGATTGACAACAAACTATAGAAGTTAATTTAAACAGGATTATCCATTTTAATTGACTTGTAATCGTGAGAACAACAACAACAACAACAACAAAAAACCAGAACCTCTAAATGGTAATTCTTGAGGGGTGAAATTGTATCTTTGCTCTGTTCTGGATGTTACCAGGCACCGTTAAAAAATTAGGAACAGGCTGGACACGCTGGCTCACACCTGTAATCCCAGAACTTTGGGAGGCCAAGGCAGATGGATCGTTTGAGCCCAGGAATTCCAGACCAGCCTGGGCAACATGATGAAATCTCTACAAAAATTAGCCAGGCGTGGTGGTGCACACCTGTGGTCACAGCTACTCGGGAGGCTGAAGCAGGAGGATCACTTGAGCCTTGGCCCTATAAGAAGAGGATTGGGTGATTGGCTCTATAAGTAGAGGGAGGGACATCAAAGCTTTCTCTCTCCACCCACATACACTGAGGAAGGGCCACGTGAGGACGTAGTGAGAATGTGGCTGTCCGCAAGCCAGGAAGAGGGCCCTCACCAGAAACCATGATAGTACCCCAATCCTAGACTTCCAGCCTCCAGAACTGTGAGAATAAGCCACACAGTCTATGGTATTTTGTTATGATAGCCGGCTGTGGTTTGAATGTGTCCTCCAAATTTCATGTACTGGAAACTAACTTACTCTCCATTGTAATGGTATTAAGAGGTGGGACCATTAAGAGATGATTAGAGCCCTCAAGATTAGATTAATGCCATTATCTTGGGTGTGGGTTAGTTATCTCAGGAGTAGGTTTCTAAAGAAAGGATGAGTTCTACTTTATTTCCTGTCTCTGTCTTGCACGCTTGCTGTCGCCAGATTCCAGAACCATGTTCTTGGACTTCCCAGCTCCAGAGCTGTGAGGAAATAACCTTTTTTCCTGTCTAAATTACCTGGTCTGTGATATTCTATTACAGCAGCAGCAAATGGACTAACACAGCCTATGTCATTTCCCAGAACAACTCAGTGATGTTGATACTCATCTTGCAGACAAGGAAACAGACTTAGGGAAGTTGAGAGATAGGCACAGTTTGGTTAAATGGCAGAGCCAGAACTGGAATCCTGGTCTTTTGGCTTGATCATTTCTTTCCCTAGTTCTTCTGGGGCTGCTTTGTTTAACCTAGTCCCCATATCCTGGGAAGCTTTGGGCTAAAGCTCACACATTTTCAGGTAGAGATGGTAGAGATCATTTACCAGCCTACAAGCATCCTAGAAAGAAACCTGGGCCCTGTGGAAGCCTGAAGCTTCTGAGGGGTTGTAGGAATAGGAGGCAATTCAGTGTAGTGGGAAATGTGTTGGGGGCAGGGCGGGGTATGTCTGGTTTGAGACTTTCTGGGTTAAATCATCTGTGAGAGCTTAGGGATGCCTATTACATTCTCTGAACCCAGTTTTTTTTTTTTGTCTGTTTGTTTTAATCTATATGAGACTAACTAAGGTATTTGCCCCTTGGAGCTTTTATAGAGTCTTTAAAATGAGATAATGTCTGTGAAGTGCTTTTAGGACACTGCCTGGCATAAACACTCATGAAGAGAGAGACTGAGGTCATGGCCAGGACTGAAGAGTAGTGGCTGAGCACTGCCCAACCACTGCAACCAACGCTGGTTCAGGAGAAGCATCCCTTGGTGCACATCCAGAGTGACAACATTCCCTATGCCCAGACACACATGAGAGCCTGCAGGGCATGCATAGCCCTCATTCCTGACTTGCTCCTCTAACAACCTGGTGATGTTTCAGATGGAGAAAGTGAGATCTGGAGAGGACAAAGCAGTCCAGTAGAACATGCACAAGTTTTGGAATCGGAGCTACATTTGTACTCTGGCTTTTCTATTTGCTGTGTGTGATCTTGAACAAGTTACTTAACTTCTCAAATCCTCAGTTTCTTCATCCTAAAAAAAGAAAATTGATAAATGATTATCTAAAAGGGTGTTATGGGAATTAAATGAGAAAGATACATGAAGGTGTTCCTAAGAATGTTAGTTTCTGTTTTTCCTTAAGTGCTTTGCTTGTAGTTACACAACAGCTGGTAAGTAGCAGAGTAGGGTCTAAAAGCTAAGCTTTAGGATGCTGTGAGGCCACAGGAGTAGAATTACAGAGAAAGTGAGAAGCCAAAGACCTGGACAAGTGTGTTAAGAATCTGTTTGCCTGCCATCATTCTTGAATCCATGTAAAAAGTAAAAGAAGCAAAAAATGGTGAAAAAAAAATGAGCAAATCAGTAATGGTGCCTGTATCCAGAATCCCCAATTGGTTTCAAGACTCACAGTGGGTGGGTCTTATACATAACTAATACCTATACACGTACATTCAGGGAGTCTTCATTAACTCATTCAGTTAACAAATACTATGAAGCATCTGCCATGTGTGTGAAGCACCAAGCCAGGCTCTTAGGGTTACAAAAACTGACAGAACAATCACTGTCCTTGGGAGATCCTATTATAGTACTGAAGAAAAAACGTAAACAACAACAACAACAACAACAAGCACACACACACACACAAAAAAAGCAAAACTCATTACAGGAGTGTGATAAGTGCCATAGCAGTGGAATAAAGACCCAGACACAATGAGAAAGCCCATATTTGGTCTAGAGCTGTCAGGGAAGATTTCCATGGGAAGTGACGTTAGAGCCAGCAGGGCTAAGAGAAGCAAGGGAGTAGGCAGCACAAAGATGTGGAACAAGAGAGCCTGGTGTGCACTTGGGACCGGTGAGTCTTGTGTAGCATGCACGGCACAGACTAGGGAGTAGGGATGATGAGGCTCTATTGAGACACCCTTCGAGAAGGGCCTTGTGTATTGTGCTAAGAAGTTTAACTTTGTGCTGTAGGTGGGAGGAAGCACAGGAAACTTTTTAAGAAGGGGAGTTCATGTATTACCAATTTCATCCGGTAGAGGTTGATGAAGAAGTTGAACTGGGAGTAGGAGAAATTGGAGATAAGGAAATCAATATGGAGACCATAGAAATGTCCAGATGAGATCCTGAGCTCTGCACACACAGAAAAATAGTCACTGATGATTATAGGGCATAGGCTTGATATGTAGAAATAATGTATCTATGAATTTGTGCAAATATATGAATATATATGTGCAGACATGCTCATGCATCCACACACACACACACACACACATAAGGAAGCAGGTTCTGTCTTTACTATGGCACCTGGGTATGAAACTCACATGGCTCCCAGCTTCCCACAGGAGCCCCCCAGGCCTGGCTGTGCCTCCCCACATGCTGTCTTAGATATGGTGTACCCTCTGACTTTTCTGTTGTGGTAAACCCAAGTGGCTTTTCATTTCCAGGCTAACCTCAAAGCTAGAGTTTGAGGTGATTAAATACTGCCTGTGAGGTTGTGGTACTGGAAACTTCCTCCTAAATGATGTAAGTACAGGGAATGCAGCATGCCTGGGTACACACACAGCACATCCAGGGCTGTGCAGTGCAAGAGCAGCACAGCTGCATTCATTTCTGTAATCAGACCTTTAAAGGAACATAGCAATTACAGCTACAGGAAAAGGAAATCAGCATTTACTATTGATTTTTCATATACAAATGCAAAAAAAAAAAATCACAACCACAGCACACAAAGAAATAAGTAGTACTTAATGTGTCTTTGTTAAAATAAAAGCTTTGGCTCAAAAAAGGACAAAAACTCATGTGAAGTGTAGGCTAAGGGTGGATGACACATTATCTTTCAATTTTCTAGAACTCTTACTAATATGATATAATCGCTAGTAAAGTGTAAGGGAGCTTAAACTAGCATTTACTGGGGGCCTACAGTGTGTCAGATACTGTGTTAAGCAAGCACTTTAAATAGCTATAATATCTCTTTTAATCCTCAAAACAACCTTAGGAGGTTAGAACTGTTATCCTCTTTCTACAGATAGCAAACTTCAGGAAAGATAGATCAAGTAGCCTTCTCAAGATCACACTGCTAGTAAGTGGCAGGTTCAGGATGTAAATCCACGTCCCTTGAATTCCTAAGCCTGAGCTCCTTCCACTTTACTCCCCCGACTTACCTCCTCATCAAAATGTGAACCACTGTACTTCCAAACCTGTCTGGAAAGCCCCACCAGAAGTCACTGTCATCGTGCCCATTCTATGTCTAGAGAATGTTAGATTGGAAGGAGCCTTGGGTTACCAACTACAATATCCCAGAAACAGAAGTTTGCAGGTAACACATCTGAGAATCAGAGCCTCTCACTCTATGTTAATGTCTTCTCTCTCCGAGGCAAATGTTCTTATTACTACATCTGTCTGAGATCTCCTGTCTTAGGAATTAATGGTTTCCCACAAAAGTTTGCTGTTATTATTGTTGTTTTAATCACAAGATTTATATTCTTGCCTGTCTGAAAAGGAGCTGGAGGAGTAATGCCTTTTCCTTTAGCAGATTTATTCAATGGAAATGCATGAGCTGAGTCTCCCTAATGTACATAATGTGTTTCCACAAGATCCTATAAGAGAATGAATAAGAAGTGAGTCAATCACAGCAAAATGGTTGTATTTACAATTAGTGCTCAGTTTCTTGAAACACAAACCTCCTACCCAAATTTTCATCCAAAGGATAAACATCTCCCCCACACATTGCCATAACCAGTTCCTGCTGGCACAAAAACATACATCTAAGCATCCGTATCCAGGATATAAAATGATGCCTTCCAAAGCAAGGGTTCAGAGGACACCCTTGTGTGGTGGTACCTCTCCTAGAATCCTGGATCTGAGCTTTCTATTGGGTCTGGATTCAAAGCTAATTCTCTCTCAGATGAGAAAATCATTCATAAACTCAGTTGTGTTGATCTTGATGATATCTGGAGCAGACATGCCTCCTATTTTCTACAAACTGAGATGCTAAATGGAATAAAAATGAAGCCCCACATTAAAGCAGAAAACTTCAAGGTAAAAGAAAACTGAATATCCTTTCAAATAGGCTATAAACATAGTTTTGCTTTCAGGGTTACGTGGTTCAAAGTCTCTAAGAAGGGCAGATAATTGGGACAGTCTTCCAACTATGTTTAGCATGAGTGGGTGATTGGGGGCAGGATGTATGAGACAATTGAGTGAGCAGAGCTGATGGGAATCAAAGCCCACCTCTGGGCATGTGATCTCAACATCTTTTATTGGGCAGAGAGTGGAGGTGATACCAGAATTCACCTTTGGCCTCAAGGCAAACTTTAGCCACTCTACAGCTAAGGTGCTTCTGCCCCAACTTCTACCATTCTCCTATTAGTAAGCAGGGGGTACAATTACATAACCATTTGAGAGATCCCCGATATAGGAAGCGGAGACAACAAAAATAAGACTGCATGACAATCTTTTGGTGCTTAGGCCAAACTCCTGCAAGGCCATCTTCTGGTACATAGGTTGCTGCAATCAGAGAGTTCAAGCTTGGTGAAGATCCACAGAACACGTTAGCTTCTAGCACAAAAGGCCAGCAAAGTATGGAAAGAAGGAGAATATGGGGTTTTCCAAGGCTAGACGGCCTCTGACTTTTATTTCTATGGACCTCAGTGACCCTGAAGTGCTTCAATCTGTACCTGCACAGGGTGACTACCATGGTCTGTGAAGGTAAGTGGCTGTGGTCCCAGTATTTGAACAACAGCTTTAGCCATGACTAACACATGCTCAGAACCCCACCTGGAGCCACAGATTCTCACACTGAGTGGACAGGCCTTAGCCATCTGGCCTGGTTGCTTTCTTAAGGAGCTGCCTTATCTCTTTAAGAGGTGTCAAGATGCACCTAAACAATAATGCCCAATGGATATTCAGCAGTCACTCATTCTGATCCTGAGCTATCTCACTTTGCCTCTTGCAGATCTTGTTCCTCATTCCTCTCTGTCATCACCTCTCTTCCTATCTGCCACGTTATACCTTCAGTTATGCTCTCCATGATACAGAATCCAATTCCTGGCCTCTCCCAATGGCCCACCTCTCCATTCAGTTTCTTTTCTCTCCTCCTCGATTCAGTGTTTCCCCATTGATATACACAGGAGACTTACCTCTATCTCAGCCCAGCTCCCAGGATCTCATCTCCAGGATGTTGCCCTTTCCCCATCTCCCCAGAAGGAAAGATGGGGAAGAAGGTGTTCCCAACTCCCCAGAGGCCAACATCATCATGTTCAACAACTGGGGAGCAAGCTAAGCACACATATAACCTGCTCTCAATTTCACTGAGGGGGTCAATGAAAGGCATATGTGAGTAGATCTCAAAAAAATGAATGCATAATATACATTTAAATTAAGTATAGTTTTTACTGACCCTTATGCAATTCTCTGGGCTAAATACCATGTCCTGACCCCAAGTAGAAAAGGACAAAATAGGAGAAAAGTCTTCTTCTAACCTACTTGAAAAGAAAAAAAACAGAAAACAGCAGCAAAATTAACAAAATAACTCAAGACAGAAATGGAATTATACATCAAAAATCAAAGGAAAGTACCACAGAAAAGGTTATTTGACCAAAGATGCTAATGAAGCACTTCCTCTCTGAGTGGGTTGATGGGAACTGCACTTCAGAGGCAAAGCCATTGAAATAAATGCTTCCTCATGGAAAGCAAGGACCCAAGAGTCCCTCAGATCTATAAACCATCAGCTAACTGGATGCAAATGTGTTTACAGCCTGCCTTCTTTGAAGCTGTAAATATTATGAAATGTTTACAGTGTTAGACCCCATTATAAAAATTTGTTCTTTTGAAGAGGAAGTGAATTAAAGAAAACCACTATAGTTATACTACACAGAGTAAGTTACACAGGATCAAAGACTTGGAAAACTCATGATGTAAAACCAAAGATCTTCTACAATTGTGCAAGAACTATAAGACTTCTAGTCTCCCAGGGATTTTTCATTCTGGAAAATTGTTTTCATCATTGGACTTTCTATGATGTCTGTAGCATCATGGATAGAGTCATACCCTGTGACAAATGACCTTGTCCAGATGATACCAAAAAATGTCAAAAAATGAGAGCTGGCTTACAATGGTATTTTTGTTCCTGATGCTATTAAAACTTCACCTCTTTTTTTTTTAAAAAAAACTTTAAACAGCTTTTTACTTGGACAATTGGCTAATACTGAGTCAAATTAGCCAAGAAAATCATTCCTGCAAGCTTCTGATTTTCTATTTTTATTCCCCAGGAATCATGGTTCATAAAGACAAACTAAGACTTGGAAAAGAGAAAGGCAAGCTAAAATTCAACCCAGTGGAGAAAGTGACAACACTTAGCCCATAGAGGGCCAAATTTGTGAAAGGTTCATGTTGCATGAACTCCAAATCCTGTCTTTATTCCACCCTAAGTCTTCTAAAACAATAAAGCCAAGGAAATTCTCATCTAGAAAATATACTTTCTGAACTACAAACATTATTTCCATTTTTAGTGTAGGAAATTATTGGTTTTCCATGGGACTAAGAAAAAGAAGGAAGTCTCTTGAGCTCTTATAGGTGTGAAAATAGAGTCCCACCCATGTCTTTGTGATTGTGGGCAGTGATGCCAACTACTGCATGGGAGGCTGATCAATGTCCACAAAATGACAAAAATGCCATCTCATGCAACAATGTACTCAGCAAACTGGTGCTTTCCATCTATTTTGGGAGATAAAATTATAACCAGAGTGTTGCTTTATGAAAACAGAACCAGAGCAAAGATGGTTAAAGATCAATGATCCCAATATTCACAATAAAATTCTTAAAATAAAAATTTGACAGGTGTGGTGGCCTGTGCCTTTGGTCCCAGCTACTTGGGAGGCTGAAGTGGGAATGGATCCCTTAACCCTGGGAGGTGGAGGCTGCAGTAAGTCGTGATCATGCCACTTGCACTCCAGCCTGGGTGTTAGAGCAAGACCCTGTCTTATAAAATAAAATCAGATAAAAAGGGCTCAAGTATGTAATTCCTCACATATTCCTCAGTCTCAAAGTACCCCTTCATGAATTTCATGTTTTGAAAAATCTTGCACTTATTAATAGTTAATTTATTTTCCAATGTTTAAGACACATATAACTGCCAAGCAGAACTTTTGATACTTGTGTGAGATAACCAGTATTAATAGTTTTATTCTGTTTAATTCTAGGCAAAGACAGAGGAATGTGATATCTTGGTTAAGCTGTGTAAATTTATGATGGATAAATATATGGTTTCTATTAGTTTTTTTTGGCATGTTGACAATAACTCTTGGTCTCCTATTACTGCTGTTATGGAGCTCAAGGAATTGTGAAAAGAATCCAGTCTTTTGCTTCCTTAGGCCTCTCATGTCTGTGTTTGCCTCACTATTCAAGGTCCTCATTTCCCTCACAGGGACTGAATTCCTTCTTGACTAGTCTCCCAGACTCTGTTTCTGTCTCCTACCTGGGGCCAGATGATCTATCTAAAGTTCAAATCCTATAGTGTCACTCTTCAGTGTTCATCTTTAGAGCTAAGGTTTAACTCTTCATGAAGGCAAACAGCAGCCCACGCCCCCTACCCTATGACTTTCCCTCCTGCCTCATCCTTCCACACACTCTGTCCTCCATTCGGAACCACCCAAAAATCCTCTCAAACCATACAGTTTTGCTGTATTTGCTTAGAACATCTTTTCCCCATCTTCTCTTCCCAGGGAATCCCAATCTATCTTTTAGGTCTTAGCCCTGACACACCAAGAAAAAGTAATCACCCTTGGAAAGAGGTTACAGCAACCTTCCTTTTCACTTGATGCAACACATTATTTATGTAATTTAAGATCAAAGGCCAGCCACTTTAAGAAATCTTCTTACCCTTCTTTCTCCCCATGAATGCAAAACTTGGACAAATTATTAATAACATACTTTTAATATAATATGAAACCTATTATACTGCTTTACTCTTATGAGCTTGCTAGTCTGTCTCTTCTTTGCACTCTAGGTTCCTTGAGAGCAAGGACCATGAACCCAGCACAGTGCCTGGAACACAGTTCTCAATAAGTGTTTATTGAATAAGTCAGTGAATGGTCTCAAGGAATCTGGAACTGAGGCTTGCTGATGCCCCTTACTATCTGGAAGACCATGGGCAACTCAGTCCTCTGGGCCCCAGCATCCTCCCCTGTATAACGAAGGTAGTCACACCTGCCTCACAAGCTTTTTGTGGGGATCAGATGAGATGACCAATCAGGAGCACTTTATAATGGTAAAACACAAATATTTGATTTCCTTTTATTATGAAGAATGCTGAGGAAGCATGGGAAGTAATTGCAATAAGCAGTGGTGGTCACTGTGAGGGGTGTGGAGGGCAGAGGGTGGAACATACAGACTGGGTTCTGGTGAATCCCAAGAACACAGGGGGCAGCCCCGGTTGCTCTACCTTCTAACTCTATTTCTAATCTGACCGCTCCTGCCTCTCCCTGACCCCTCCATCTCCGCACCCATCTTCTCCTGCTCCAATGACTGCACTAGCCTCTAACTGGCCTTGCTGCTTCCACTCTTGCCCTCTTCCAATCTGTTCTCCATACAGCAGCCAGAGAGATCTTTTACTAATGTAAGTCAGAAGCACTTCCTTGCTTAGAACCATTTAATAGTGTCCTGCTTTACAGAGGATGAAACTCAGCCCACATCCACAGACTCCCAGGCCTGGGACAATCTGACTCCTGAGCTCTTTCTGCCCTGATTTTATGCAATTTCCCTTTATTCATCACACTCCTATTAGACCGTCTATTGTCAGCTCCCAGAGCTTTCCATGCCAAGCTATTTGTGGTCTCCAGACTCTACGTGATATAAGCTGTTCCCTCTGCCCCAAATAGTCTTACTGCAGCTTCTCCTCTGGCTGGCTCTTTCTTCAGGTCTCTTCTTAAACATCGCCTCCTTAAGGGTGTTCTGTAGATTCCCTGTTATTCTCTTACACTATACTCTGTTTATTTATTCCCTGCCACCAATAACCATTGTTAGGATTCCCAGGCAAGATGGTCAAATAGGAACAGCTCCGGTCTGCAGCTCCCCGTGAGACCAACACAGAAGGCGGGTGATTTCTCCATTTCCAACTGAGGTACCTGGCTCATCTCACTGGGACTGGTTAGATAGTGGATGCAGCCCACAAAGGGCGAGCAGAAGCAGGGTGGGGCATCGCCTCACCTGCGAAGTGCAAGGGGTTGGGGAACTCCCTCCCTTAGCCATGGGAAGCCATGAGGGACTGTGCCATGAGAGACGAAGCTATGTGGCCCAGATACTACGCTTTTCCCACTGTCTTTGCAACCCGCAGACCAGGAGATTTCCTCGGGTGCCTACACCACCAGGGCCCTGGGTTTCAAGCACAAAGCCAGGCAGCCATTTGGGCAGACACCAAGCTAGCTGCAGGAGTACTTTTTTTGTAACCTAGTGGCAGCTGGAACATCAGCGAGACAGAACCATTCACTCCCCTGGAAAGGGGGCTGAAGCCAGGGAGCCAAGTGTTCTAGCTTAGCGGATCTCACCCCCACGGAGCCCAGCAAACTAAGATCCACTGGCTTGAAATTCTCACTGCCAGCACAGCAGTCTGAAGTCAACCCGGGGCACTCCAGCTTGGTGGGGGGAGGGGTGTCCACTATTTCTGAGGCTTGAGTAGGCCGTTTTCCCCTCACAGTGTAAACAAAGCCGCCAGGAAGTTCAGACTGTGCGGAGCCCACCGCAGCTCGCTGTAGCCAGACTCTCTAGATTTTTCCCCTCTGGGCAGGGCATCTCTGAGAAAAAGTCAGCAGCCCCAGTCAGGGGCTTACAGATGAAACTCCCATCTCCCTGGGACAGAGCACCTAGGGGAAAGGGTGGCTGTGGGTGCAGCTTCAGCAGATTTAAATGTTCCTGCCTGCCGGCTGTGAAGAGAGCAGCAGACCTCCCAGCACAGCGATCGAGCTCTGCTAAGGGATAGACTGCCTCCTCAAGTGGGTCCCTGACCCCTGTGCCTCCTGAAGGAGAAACACCTTCCAGCAGGGGTCAACAGACACCTCACACAGGAGAGCCCCAGCTGGCATCTGGGAGGTGCCCCTCTGGGATGAAGCTTCCAGACAAAGGAAGAGGCAGCAATCTTTGCTGTTCTGCAGCCTCTGCTGGTGATACCCAGGCAAACAGGGTCTGGAGTGGCCCTCCAGCAAACTCCAGCAGACCTGCAGAAGAGGGACGTGACTGTTAGAAGGAAAACTAACAAACAGGAAGCAATAGCATCAACATCAACAAAAAGGACAACCACTCAAAAACCCCATCTGAAGGTCACCAAAATCAAAGACCAAAGGTAGACAAATCCACGAAGATGAGGAAAAACCAGGGCAAAAAGGCTGAAAATTCCAAAAACCAGAACGCTTCTTCTCCTCAAAAAGATCACAACTCTTTGCCAGCAAGGAAACAAAACTGGACAAAGAATGAGTTTGATGAATTGACAGAAGTAGGCTTCAGAAGGTGGGTAATAACAAACTCCTCCAACCTAAAGAAGCATATTCTAGCCTAATGCAAGGAAGATAAGAACCTTGATAAAAGGTTACAGGAACTGCTAACTAGAATAACCAGTTTAGAGAAGAACATAAATGACCTAATGGAGCTAAAAAACACAGCACAAGAATTTCGTGAAACATACACAAGTATCAACAGTGAAATCAATCAAGTGGAATAAAGGATATCAGAGACTGTAGATTAACTTAATAAAATAAAGCATGAAGACAAGATTAGAGAACAAAGAATGAAAAGGAACGAACAAAGCCTCTAAGAAATATAGGACTATGTGAAGAGATGAAACCTACTTTTGATTGGTGTACCTGAAAGTGACGAGGAGAATGGAACCAAGTTGGGAAACACACTTCAGGATATTATCCAGGAGAACTTCTCTAACCTAACAAGACAGGCCAACATTCAAATTCAGGAAATGCAGAGAACACAACTAAGATAATCCTTGAGAAGGGTAACCCCAAGACACATGATCATCAGATTCACCAAGACTGAAATGAAGGAAAAAATGTTAAGGGCAGCCAGAGAGAAAGGTCAGGTTACCCATAAAGGGAAGCCCATCAGACTAACAGTGGATCTCTCTGCAGAAACCCTACAAGCCAAAAGAGAGTGAAGGCCAACATTCAACATTCTTAAAGAAAAGAATTTTCAACCCAGAATTTCATATCCAGCCAACCAAGCTTCATAAGTGAGGGAGAAATAAAATCCTTTACAGACAAGCAAATGCTGAGGGATTTTGTCACTACCAGGCCTGCCTTACAAGAGCTCCTGGAGGAAGCACTAAATACAGGAAGGAAAAACAGGTACCAGCCACTGCAAAAACATACCAAAATGTAAAAACCATTGACAGTATGAAGAAACTGCATCAACTAATCGGCAAAATAACCAGCTAGCATCATAATGACAGGATCAGATTCACACATAACAATACTAACCTTAAATGTAAATGGACTAAATGCCCCAATTAAAAGACACAGACTGGCAAATTGGATAAAGAGTCAAGACCCATCAGTGTGCTGGCTAACACAGTGAAACCCCGTTTCTACTAAAAAATACAAAAAATTAGCCAGGCATGGTGGCAGGTGCCTGTAGTCCCAGCTACTCAGGAGGCTGAGGCAGGAGAATGGCGTGAACCCGGGAGGCGGAGCTTGCAGTGAGCCGACATCGTGCCACTGCACACCAGCCTGGGAGACAGAGCGAGACTCCGTCTCAAAAAAAAGAAAAAGGAGACCCATCTCACATGCAAAGACACACATAGGCTCAAAATAAAGGGATGGAAGAAGATTTACCAAGCAAATGGAAAACGAAAAAAAAAGCAGGGGTTGCAATACTAGTCTCTGATAAAACAGACTTTAAACCAACAAAGATCAAAAAAGACAAAGAAGGGCATTACATAAAGGTAAAAGGATCAATGCAACAAGAAGAGCAACTATCCTAATGCAACAAGAAGAGCTAACTATCCTAAATATATATGGCATCCAGTACAGGAGCACCCAGATTCATAAAGCAAGTTCTTAGAGACCTACAAAGAAACTTAGACTCCCACACAATAATAGTGGGAGACTTTAACACCCCACTGTCAATATTAGACAGATCAACGAGACATAAAATCAACAAGGATATTCAGGACTTGAACTCAGCTCTGCACCAAGTGGAGCTAATAGACATCTACAGAACTCTCCACCCCAAATCAACAGAATATACATTCTTCTCAGAACCACATAGCACTTATTCTAAAATTGACCACATAATTGGAAGTAAAATACTCCTCAGCAAATGCAAAAGAATGGAAATCATAACTAACAGTCTCTCAGACTGCAATGCAATCAAATTAGAACTTAGGATTAAGAAACTCACTCCAAACTGCAGAACTACATGGAAACTGAACAACGTACTCCTGAATGACTACTGGGTAAATAACAAAACTAAGGCAGAAATCAAGAAGTTCTTTGAAACCAGTGAGAACAAAGATATAACATACCAAAATCTCTGGGACACAGCTAAAGCAGTATTAAGAGGAGAGTTTATAGAACAAAGAGACAATGTACCACAATCTGTGGGACACAGCTAAAGCAGTGTTTAGAGGAAAATTTGTAGCCCTAAATGCCCACATCAGAAAGCTGGAAAGATCTCAAATCGACACCCTAACATCACAATTAAAAGGACTAGAGAAGCAAAAGCAAACAAATTCAAAAGCTAGCAGAAGACAAGAAGTAACTAAGATCAGAACAGAACTGAAGGAGACAGAGACACAAAAAATCTTTCAAAAAGAAAAAATCAATGAATCCAGGAACTGGTTCTTTGAAAAGATTAACAAAACAGATGGACCACTAGACACATTAATAAAGAAGAAAAGGAGAAGAATCAAATAGACATAAAAAATGATAAAGGGGATATCACCACTGATCCCACAGAAATACAAACTACCATCAGAGAATACTATAAACACCTCTATGCATATAAACTAGAAAATCTAGAAAAAAATGAATAAATTCCTGGACACATACACCCTCCCAAGAAGTCAAATCAATGATTAGACCAATAACAAGTTCTGAAATTGAGGCAGTATAATAGCCTACCAACCAAAAAAAGCCCAGGATCAGGCGGATTCACAGCCAAATTCTACCAGAGGTACAAAGAGGAGCTGGTACCATTCCTTCTAAAACTATTCCAAGCAACAGAAAAAGAAGGACTCTGCCCTGTTTTTATGAGGCCAGAATCATCCTGATACCAAAATCTGGCAGAGACACAACAAAAAAAGAAAATTTCAGGCCAATATCTCTGATGAACATCAATGCAAAAATTCTTAATTAAATACTGGCAAACCGAATCCAGCAGCACATTAAAAAGCTTGTAGGGACATGGATGAAATTGGAAATCATCATTCTCAGTAAACTATCTCTAGAACAAAAAACCAAACACCGCATATTCTCACTCATAGGTGGGAATTGAACAATGAGAACACATGGACACAGGAAGGGGAACATCACACTCTGGGGACTGTTGTGGGGTGGGGGGATGGGGGAGGGATAGCATTGGGAGATATACCTAATGCTAGATGACGAGTTAGTGGGTGCAGCGCACCAGCATGGCACATGTATACATATGTAACTAACCTGCACATTGTGCACATGTACCCTAAAACTTAAAGTATAATAATAATAAAAATAAAGAAAGAAAGAAAGAAAGAAAAAAGAGCTTGTCCACCACCGTCAACTCGGCTTCATCCCTGGGATGCAAGGCTGGTTCAACATACACAAATCAATAAAAGTTATTCATTACATAAACAGAACCAAAGACAAAAACCACATGATTATCTCAATAGATGCAGAAAAGGCCTTTGAAAATTCAACACCCCTTCATGCTAAAAACACTCCATAAACTAGGTATTGACGGAACATATCTCAAAATAATAACAGCTACTTATGACAAACCCACAGCCAATATCATACTGAATGGGCAAAAGCTGGAAGCATTTCCTTTGAAAACTGGCATAAGACAAGGATGTCCTCTCTCACCACTCCTATTCAACATAATATTGAAAGTTCTGGCCAGGGCAATCTGGCATGAGAAATAAATAAAATATATTCAAATAGGAAGAGAGGAAGTCAAATTGTCTCTGTTTGCAGATGACATGATTGTATATTTAGAAAACACCATCATCTCAACTCAAAAACTCCTTAAGCTGATAAGCAACTTCAGCAAAGTCTCGGGATACAAAATCAATGTGCAAAAATCACAAGCATTCATATACACCAATAACAGACAAACAGCCAAATAATGAGTGAACTCCCATTCTCAGTTCCTATGAAGGGAATAAAATACCTAGGAATACAACTTACAAGAGATATGAAGGACTCCTTCAAGGAGAACTACAAACCACTGCTTAGGGAAATAAGAGAGGACACAAACAAATGGAAAAACGTTCCATGCTCATGGATAGGAACAATCAATATTGTGAAAATGGCCATACTGCCCAAAGTAATTTATAGATTCAGTGCTATCCCCATCAAGCTACCATTGACTTTCTTCACAGAATTAGAAAAAACTACTTTCAATTTCATATGGAACCAAAAAAGAACCTATATAGCCAACACAATCCTAAGCAAAAAGAACAAAGTTGGAGGCATCATGCTACCTGACTTCAAACTATACTACAAGGCTACAGTAACCAAAACAGCTTGGTACTGGTAAAACAGATATATAGACCAATGGAACAGAACAGAAACCTCAGAAATAATACCACATATCTGCAACCATCTGATCTTTGACAAACTTGACAAAAACAAGCAATGGGGAGAGGATTCCCTATTTAATAAATGGTGTTGGGAAAACTGGCTAGCCATATGCAGAAAGCTGAAACTGGACCCCTTCCTTACACCTTATACAAAAATTAACTCAAGATGGATTAAATATTTAAACATAAGACCTAAAACCATAAAAACCCTAGAAGAAAACCTAGGCAATACCATTCAGGACATAGGCATGGGCAAGGACTTCATGTCTAAAACACCAAAAGCAATGGCAACAAAAGCCAAAATTGACAAATGTGATCTAATTAAACTAAAAAGCTTCTGCACAGCAAAAGAAACTACCATCAGAGTGAACAGGCAACCTACAGAATGGGAGAAAATTTTTGCAATCTACTCATCTGACAAAGGGCTAATATCCAGAATCTACAATGAACTCAAACAAATTTACAAGAAAAAAACAAACAACCCCATCAACAAGTGGGTGAGGGATATGAACAGACACTTCTCAAAAGAAGACATTTATGCAGCCAAAAGACACATGAAAAAATGCTCATCATCACTGGCCATCAGAGAAATGCAAATCAAAACCACAATGAGATACCATCTCACACCAGTTAGAATGGCAATCATTAAAAAGTCAGGCAACAACAGGTGCTGGAGAGGATGTGGAGAAATAGGAACACTTTTACACTGTTGGTGGGGCTGTAAACTAGTTCAACCATTGTGGAAGTCAGTGTGGCAATTCCTCAGGGATCTAGAACTAGAAATACCATTTGACCCAGCCATCCCATTACTGGGTATATACCCAAAAGATTATAAATCATGCTGCTATAAAGACACATGCACACATGTATGTTTATTGTGGCACTATTCACAATAGCAAGGACTTGGAACCAACTCAAATGTCCAACAATGATAGACTGGATTAAGAAAATGTGGCACATATACACCATGGAATAGTATGCAGCCATAAAAAATAATGAGTTCATGTCTTTTGTAGGGACATAGATGAAACTGGAAACTATCATTCTAGAGCAAACTATCGCAAGGACAAAAAAAACAAACACCGCATGTTCTCACTCATAGGTGGGAATTGAACAATGAGAACACATGGACACAGGAAGGGGAACATCACACACCGGGGCCTGTTATGGGGTGGGGGGAGGGGGGAGGGATAGCATTAGGAGATATACCTAATGTTAAATGAGACGAGTTAATGGGTGCAGCACACCAACATGGCACATGTATACATATGTAACAAACCTGCACGTTGTGCACATGTACCCTAAAACTTAAAGTATAATAAAAAAATTTACAAGAAAAATCAAACAACCCCATCAAAAAGTGGGTAAAGGATATGAAGAGACACTTCTCAAAAGACATTAATGGGGCCGATAAAGATATAAAAAAAAAAAAGCTCATGATCAGTGGTCATTAGAGAAATGCAACTTAAAACTACAGTCAGATATCTTCTCATGCCAGTTAGAATGGCAATCATTAAAAAGTCAGGAAACAACAGATGCTGCAGAGGATGTGGAGAAATAGGAACGCTTTTACACTCTTGTTGGGAGTGTAAATTAATTTAACCATTGTGGAAGACAATGTGGGGATTCTTCAAGGATCTAGAATTAAAAATACCATTTGACCCAGCAATATTACTGGGTATATACGCAAAGGATTATAAATCATTGTGCTATAAACACACATGCACATGTATGTTACTGCAGCACTATTCACAATAACAAAGACTTGGAACCAACCCAAATGCCCATCAGTGATAGGCTGGATAAAGAAAATGTGGCCTCTCCCTCTCCCGTCTCCCTCTCCCGTCTCTCCCTCTCTTTCCTTCTTTTTTCGGTCTCCCTCTGTTGCCAAAGCTGGACTGTGCTGCCGTGATCTCGGCTCGCTGCAACCTCCCTGCCTCGGGCTCCTGTGACTCTCCTGCCTCGGCCTGCCGAGTGCCTGGGACTGCAGGCGTGCGCCGCCACGCCTGAATGGTTTTTGTATTTTTGGTGGAGACAGGGTTTCGCTGTGTTGACCGGGCTGGTCTCCAGCTCCTGGCCTCCAGTGATCTGCCTGCCTCGGCCTCCCGAGGTGCTGGGATTGCAGACGGAGTCTCGCTCACTCAGTGCTCAATGGTGCTCAGGCTGGAGTGCAGTGGCGTGATCTCAGCTCGCTACAACCTCCACCTACCAGCCTCCTGCCTTGGCCTCTTAAAGTGCTAAGATTACAGCCTCTGCCCCGCCGCCACCCCGTCTAGGAAGTGAGGAGCGTCTCTGCCTGGCCACCCATCGTCTGGGATGTGAGGAGCCCCTCTGCCCGCTGCCCCATCTGGGAAGTGAGGAGCGCCTCTGCCCGGCCGCCCCATCTGGGAAGTGAGGAGCGCCTCTGCCCCGCCGCCATCCCGTATAGGAAGTGAGGAACGTCTCTGCCCGGCCGCCCATCGTCTGGGATGTGAGGAGCGCCTCTGCCCGGCTGCCCTGTCTGGGAAGTGAGGAGCGCCTCTGCCCAGTCACCCAACGTCTGGGAAGTGAGGAGCGCCTCTGCCCGGCCGCCCCGTCTGGGAGGTGAGGAGCGCCTCTGCCTGGCTGCCACCCCGTCTGGGAGGAAGTGAGGAGCACCTCTGCCCGGCCGCCCCGTCTGGGAGGTGAGGAGCGCCTCTGCCTGGCCGCCACCCCGTCTGGGAGGAAGTGAGGGGCACCTCTGCCCGGCTGCCCCATCTGGGAGGTGAGGAGCGCCTCTGCCCGGCCGCCACCCCGTATGGGAAGTGAGGAGCGCCTCTGCCTGGCCACTCCGTCTGGGAGGTGAGGAGCGCCTCTGCCCGGCCGCCCCGTCTGGGAGGTGAGGAGTGCCTCTGCCCGGCCACCACCCCGTCTGGGAGGAAGTGAGGAGCACCTCTGCCCGGCTGCCCCGTCTGGGAGATGAGGAGCACCTCTGCCCGGCCGCCCCATCTGGGAGGTGAGGAGCGCCTCTGCCTGGCCGCCACCCCGTCTGGGAGGAAGTGAGGAGCGCCTCTGCCCGGCTGCCCCATCTGGGAAGTGAGGAGCGCCTCTGCCCGCTGCCCGGCCACCACCCCGTATGGGAAGTGAGGAGCGCCTCTGCCTGGCCACCCCGTCTGGGAGGTGAGGAGCGCCTCTGCCCGGCCGCCACCCCATCTGGGAGGAAGTGAGGAGCACCTCTGTCCGGCCGCCCCGTCTGGGAAGTGAGGAGCGCCTCTGCCCGGCCGCCCCGTCTGGGAAGCGAGGAGCGCCTCTGCCTGGCCACCCCGTCTGGGAAGTGAGGAGTGCCTCTGCCTGGCCGCCACCCCGTCTGGAAGTGAGGAGCGCCTCTGCCTGGCTGCCCCATCTGGGAAGTGAGGAGCGCCTCTGCCCAGCCGCCACACCGTCTGGGAAGTGAGGAGCGCCTCTGCCTGGCCACCCCATCTGGGAGGTGAGGAGCGCCTCTGCCCGGCCTCCCTGTCCGGGAAGTGAGGAGCGCCTCTGCCCGGCCGCCCTGTCTGGGAGGTGAGGAGTGCCTCTGCCTGGCCGCCACCCCGTCTGGGAGGAAGTGAGGAGCGTCTCTGCCCGGCCGCCCCGTCTGGGAGGTGAGGAGCGCCTCTGCCCGGCGGCCCCGTCTGGGAGGTGAGGAGCGCCTCTGCCCCGCCGCCCTGTCTGGGAGGTGAGGAGCGCCTCTGCCCGGCCGCCCTGTCTGGGAGGTGTACCCAACAGCTCCGAAGAGACAGCGACCATCAGGAGCGGGCCATGAGGACGATGGCGGTTTTGTTGAAAAGAAGGGGGGGAAGTGTGGGGAAACGAAGGAGAGATCAGATTGTTGCTCTGTCTGTGTAGAAAGAGGTGGGCATAGGAGACTCCATTTTGTTCTGACTAGGAGAAATTCTTCTGCCTTGGGATGCTGTTGATCTATGGCCTTGCCCCCAGCCCCCTGCTCTCTGAAACATGTGCTGTGTCAACTCAGGGTTAAATGGATTAAGGGCGGTGCAAGATGTGCTTTGTTAAACAGATGCTTGAAGGCAGCATGCTCTTTAAGAGTCATCACCACTCCCTAATCTCAAGTACCCAGGGGCACAAACACTGCAGAAGGCCGCAGGGACCTCTGCCTAGGAAAACCAGAGACCTTTGTTCATGTGTTTATCTCCTGACCTTCTCTCCACTATTATCCTATGACCCTGCCATATCCCCCTCTCCGAGAAACACCCAAGAATGATCAATAAATACTTCATAAATTAAAAAAAAAAAAAATGTGGCACATATATACCATGGAATACTATGCAGCCATAAAAAAGAATGAGATTGTGTCCTTTGCAGGGACATGATTGAAGCTGGAAGCCATCATTCTCAGCAAACTAACACAGGAACAGAAAACCAAATACCGCATGTTCTCACTCATAAGTGGGAGTTGAACAATGAGAACACATGGACACAAGGAGGGGAACATCACACATTGGGGCCTGTTGGGGGGGGCGGTGGGGGGCAAGGGGAGGGATAGCATTACCAGAAATACCTAATGTAAATGATGGGTTGATGGGTGCAGCAAACCACCATGGCACATTTATACCTATGTAATAAACCTGCACATTCTGCACATGTATCCCAGAACTTCAGTATAATAAAAAAAAGATAATGTAGCCCTGCAGTGCACAATTACATGCTTGCCATGGTATTAACTTGTGGCCAAACTAGAAGAAAGACTCCTGAGGTATCATTTTCCTTTAGAAAAAAAAATAATCATCATCTTCATAATGTTGTTTGTTCACTTATTTATTATCTGTCTTTCTCACTAGATTGTACACTCAATAATAAGAATCATAGCCGGCAAGCTTATGATGTTATTCTCAATACCTCACAGTGCCTAGAAGATAGCAGGTGCTCGATAAACATTGGGTGGATGGATGGACGGACAGGGATTCAGGGATGCAAGTAAAGAAGACATGAGTTCTAGGACAGGAAGCAGGATAATGTAAGATGAATAGGTCTTCCTAGGTTGGCAACCCTCGGCATCTTAGGGGTACCATGAAGAACCTCAGGATATGCCTCATATATGAGGTGGTCTTTAAGGAAGAAGAGGCCATGAAAACAGGAGATGGGAGAGATACAGGCAAAGTTTACCTTCTTCACAAATTTTTTTTTTGAGACAGTCTCACGCTGTCACCCAGGCTGGAGTGCAGGGCGCGATCTTGGCGTACTGCAACCTCCGCCTCCTGAGTTCAAGCGATTCTCCTGCCTCAGCCACCCTAGTAGCTAGGATTACAGGCATGCGCCACCAGCCCAGCTAATTTTTGTATTTTTAGTAGAGATGGGGTTACATCATGTTGTCCAGCCTGGTCTCGAACTCCTGAGGTCAAGTGATCCACCTGCCTCGGCCTCTCAAAATGCTGGGATTATAGGTGTGAGCCACTGCACTCAGCCTGCAATTTTTCCTCTGCTTGCAAATAATATATGTAACACACCTATAAGAGTAACTGGCACAGTAGACATTATATAAGTGATTGTTATTATTTTTAATGTGATTGTGCCAGTAATTTTGAGCCCCAGAGAAGGCAGCTGACTCTTTGTCCAGTTGACAGCAGTAGATCACAGAACATTGAATAGCTCAGTTAACAAGAAAGCAGCTGAGGATGCTTGGACCCTCCAGTCCTGCAGTCAAAGCCAGTTACCAGAGGCAGGACTGCCCCTCTGCTTGGCAGGCCCTCGCTCCTGGCACCACCTGGCCAGCTGCCCCACTGGCACCGATGCCATCATCTCCCACAAGCATGGCTAGGCATCTCCAGAGGCTTCTCAGATGTGAGGAGAAGCTGCTGCCAGCTCTGGGAGTGTGAGAACAGGGGAAATCTTTCAGCTCTGATGGGTGGATTTAAAAGTCTGTTTCTAAAAACGGCTATTAATAGGTTTTTCTCTACACCAACCATCTCTACTCCTGTTTCATCAACAGCAACTGCATTGCTATTCACTGTCCTTGTGACCTCAAGTGATTTTACCAGTCAAAACAAATATCTACTGCCTAGAATAGACCAAAAGTAAAAGAGATAAGAAAGGAGAGTATGACATGAAGGCTAAGCTTTCTGTCAGTTTGTGGAATGTTTTCAAGATCATGTTACTGCAAAGAAATACATAAAATTCAAAAGGAGGGTGGCAACTGGGAACTTACAGAGTCATCAGAAATGGACACACAGGAGCAACAGCAGGAGCTACCTCAACAGTTGCTTAGGTTTGCAACATACATTGTTTAATATTAAAGCACTTCATCTGCATTGTTTTAATATTCAAGTTTTTGTATGGAAAGACTCAAAAGCCCTCTGCCTAAGTTGACTGAGGCTGATTCAAGACCCTGTTTCAAGATGGCAGGCAAAGAGCTACCTTTCAAAGATGGTAGGTAGAAGAGACAGACATCACTCAAGGAGGGAGTTCCCCTTCACCACCTACTTCCTGGACAGGACATCAACCCCTCAGGACCTCTGAAAACTTATGTAGAATAGTGATGAAATGCTAGGATATTATCTGCCCAAAGCCTAAATGCTAGTCAAGATGACCTCTTTGTCTTCTGGGGGGATTATCATCTTGTGTTCCAACAGAGGAGAAAAGTTTGGTTCACATTATGTATGCAAGTATTTATTAACTACCCGTGGCAGTGTGGATGGAGACTATCTTAAAACATCCTGCCCAGTCTAACTGCTAGCTGGGTGAAGTTGGCCCAGCCATGCCCTATTTAGCTGGCTATGAAACAACATTTTAACTTTTATCCTAAATTCCCATGGTAGACATTCTCTTAACTTGCTGTCTCCCTATCAGAATCCCATGAGACTGGGAGCCTTATAATGGTGACAGGCAGGAAGGTAGACAGATAGAGACATAGATGATAGCTGAATGGATGGATGGATCAATTGATGGATAGATCCAAATTTAGCTGGATCTATTTTTTTAAGTTGGTTTTTAAACCTTGGTTAGAATGTGCCAAAATGTTGGGACAAAATCCTGAGACTACTGATGATGTCCACTATCTTCAACACCAGCTTCAACTTCCAGAACTACTAGCTCTTTAAATGATGCTTGAATTTCTGCTGCTAGTGACATTTTAATTTAAGCTTCTGTCAGGCAAATGTCTAGATTATCCAGGCTTAAGCTCTATCCAGTGCTGGGAAATCACTGAAGTCTCCACCCAGTCTGCCTTTTCTCTGACTCACTCTTCTCCTGTCAAGTCTGCCAAAATTAGATGTAGCCCATGGCCATGGAGTATGAGTTTGATCCTTCAGTCTTCCCCTCTCCTTCTGGACTGGATGCTTTCAGGGGGCATGTACCAGATCTAAACTCTATCACATCTGTGACTTCTGCAGCCCACACAGGGCTTTACAATGTGTTAGGAATGGAACAGAAGCTTTAGGATGTAGATTAATCAAGAACTAATTGGACACTTACCATCTGCTTTACATACATTACTTCACTTAATCATTATAGCAACTTGTCAAGTAGATATGTTTTATTGTCATCCCTTTCACAGACAAGGAAATGGAGGTTCAGAGAAATATCCCATATCTAGTGAATGGCAGAGCTGGGATTGGAATCTTAGATTTTTCTGACTCTAATTCCCTCGATTTTTAGCCTTTGAGCTCTGCTGCCTAATACCTGGTCACAGGCTATGCCCCTTGAGGGGGTCACACAAAATTGATGCTAGCTGACTACTTTCCTTTACTCCCCAAATCCTCTAACCTGTTGCAAGTTAGAACAGGTCTAAATTTAATGTCTTTAAAGCAACGCACGGATGAGAATTGATAATCTCATCACAAAGATGCTGTTCTTTAGATGAAGTGCACCTGGCACAGCATCAGAGCAGAAAACTCTCTTAAAGAAATATATTTCCAAAATTTGTATGATGAAATAAAAGATTTTTTGTGGCTTTCAAAATTCTCCAATCCCCATGGAGTGATCTAAAAGAGTGTCAGGTCAAGATTTTCACCATCTTTTCTAAAGAGCTGACAGATGGGGCTGGTATATCATCAGTCTTCACCATATAGTTTCTGATACGTCAAGGAGAAGGGAATGTAGAAGTAATTCATGTAACTAATTTTTTATTGAGGTTATACTATGTGGAAGGAATTGCATGCTGGCTATGAGATGCCCACGACAGTCTCCTGGATCTGAAGAAAACACATGCACATGATGGCGATACATGTGCTAATAAATGTACACTGAGGCCAAATGTGGAAAGAGCCATGACTACTACAAATGCTACATGCCAAAGGAATATAGAGGATGAATAAGTCACTGCCATGTGGCATTATCGAGGAGGGCATCATAGCGGAGGTGACCCTGGAGATGCTGAACCCTGAAGCATGCCAAAGTTTTTAAGTGGACCCAGTGTGGATGGGGCACCCAGGCACAGTGCAACACAAAAGTGAGGGAAAGAACGAAACCAAAGAGCATCTCAAAGTACTGGAGAGATGTCTTTAGTTCTATTTGTGGAATTAGAAATGTCATGATATTATTTAGGTCTTTGAAGATGAGGTCTCTTACAGGGTCCATGTCTATTGCTCAATTTCTGTACAAAGAGCTACAAAAGTAATGGGTGACTATACTTAGAGACAATGCCATTCTCTCTCATGATCTGACCTAAATAGCTTCTCCTCCACCATCTTCATCTACCACCTCTGACACTTCCACGGGTGTCAGCTTTGCCAGCACTGCCATTGGAAGTGTTTCTGCACCTCTCTTCCATGCTTCCATAGCACTTGTATGAATGCACCTCTCCTTACATCTACCCGCTGAATTAGAACTGCCCCTTACTAACTGGTCCTCACCTGCACCCCTCTTACACTGTAAGCTCCTTCAAGGCAGAGTATTGTATTGTATTGACCACGGTGTCTCCACTGCCTAAGACTAAACAGGAACTCAGAAAATGACTATTGAATAAATTAAACAAACAAATGAGTCTTGGGAGAATTACACAAAGTTAAAGGAGAGAAAAAGGCATCCAGTGATCTATAAAGTTCTCCCCAGCTCTAAGAATCTACAATTTTAACAGAGCCAGTGGAAGTGAAAAAAGCTAGTCAGAAGTCCACAGTAGGGAACAGGGAATACACTAGTTATTTCTCTGGAAAGGCCACAGCACATCAGACTTCATGCACTAGTCCCAAGTAAGAGGGAACCTGCACACTAGAAGTGTTAGTGCAGCATAGGGGATGAGCCGTAAAATCAGATGGCCTGGGTTCAAGACTCAGTTCTGCTACTATGAGTTTTATGACCTAGGGCAAGTTAGCTAACCTTATGCCTCAGTTTTCTCATCTGTAATATAAGAACAATTACAGTGTCTGAGAGGCTGAGGTGGGAGGACCACTTGAGGCCAGGAGTTCAAGACCAGCCTGGCCAACATAACGAGACCTTGTCTCCACAGAAAATTAAATTTTTTTTTTTTAATTAGCTGAGCATGGTAGCTTGCCCCTGTAGTCCCAGCTGCTTGGGTGGCTGAGGTGGGAGGATCACTTGAGCCCAAGAGTTCAAGGCTGCAGTGAACTATGATTGTGCGACTGCACTCCAGCCTGGGTGACAGAGTAAGACCCTGTCTCTAAAAAAATAAAAATGAAAATAAAATTTAAAACAGGAATAAGATAGTAACAGTGTCTACCTCAGAATGTTGTGGTATTGTATTAAATGGGTTAACATATATAAACTGCTTAAAACAATTCCTGGCACACTGTATGTCCTAAAAACATTAACTGTTATTACTTGACTTCCCTCCATAACGTTACCAAAGAAAACTCAGTATAATAGGAATCTGGATTGAAATCTTCAACACCTCTTTCAAAACCAGAGAAAGAAGAATGGAGAATGTCTATTTTGACTGGAACCCTAGCTCCACTGTACACTTGGCAATCCCTCTCCTGTTGGGGAAGTCCCTGGGCAGCCTCAAAACTCAGAAGCTATGCCGATTTGTAGAGATGTGGACTCCCTCCTTCAGTTTTCTAAAAGAGCAAAGCAAAATATAATGAAACAAAGGAATCAACAGAGCCTGCCTTCTCCAGAATTCCACACCACAGAGGAAGATGTTTCAGGACCAATTAAGTAATGGGCTTCATGTAGCTCACTACTAAACGATGACACAGAATCAAGACAAAATGCTTTTAAAAAATAATAATCTTAAGTTGCTGATCATTGAACTGTATCTTCTAAAGTCCCTCTAGTTTTCAAGAATCACTTTTAGAAAGCCAGTGCAGCTTTGGCTTTCTCTTATTCAGGTTTCTGAAAAGCTGTGGATCTATCAAAAATCCCTCTCCTCAAATGACTGGGTACATTTTACTCTTTACTGTGTCCTTTTGGTAGGAATTGTGTTTTAACTGGGCTGCATGGCAACCTTTCAGATACAAAATGAATGCATGCTTTTAACCACTGACCTCGGCACCCCCAACTGTAGGATATCCATCACATTTTCATCACAATCATAGAGCACCTTTTGTGCTCTGCATCAGAGAGGCAGTCGGATACCACCCCAAAGGATTTCCCGATATACTTTCTACACATCAAAGTGAAGGTTTTTGAAACTGACTGTAATCCATGTCTTTGCAAACAAAAGTGCTGCACATTAGTGATCCTTTTGCAATGGCCATAGAAATCAAAAGGCCTTTTTCCCCCCTCTCACTATAATACTGACATTTGGAAAGAAGAGAGTAGATGATAAAAAGAAACCTTTGGTAGAAATGACAAAAATGTGAAGTAAAATAAGGCCATAAACCTCAGGGTCCACAAAGGCCAGGAGAAATTGGAAACAGGGAGACTAGAGATGAGCCTCAAAGTGTCCAAAAAAACGCCATATATGGAGCCCAGACTTAGACTGACTTAAGATGTCAGTTGGCCCAGGTCTGGGCAAAACACATATTTCTGTATGGGATTTACCCTTCAGCGCTGCTGCTGACGTAATCTAGATATCGCTGTTTACAACTGCTTTTAGAACAGGCAGCAGGCTCCTCTGTTAACATTTTGTTATTACTTTATTGCCTCTAGAAGATAACTGATAATAAAAGCTTGAAAGGAGACTACTTCAGAGGGATCTCCACCTATATGTTACAGATGGGCCAGCTTCCCAAAGTTGGTCTGAGTATTACTTACTTGGCTCTAGAAACAATTCCCAACAGAAACTGTAACCTAAAATTGAAAAGAAAATGGAACATTAAAGGAAAAGTACATAAAGAGGAAATAAATCTCCCATAATCTCACTGACATAACACAATCATATTCACACATTTACTTCCAAGCCCTTTAATATTTAAATCTTTTTACAATAACATTCATGAATATACAGTCTACTTAGTATTTTGCAATTTGAATTAAGCATTCATTAACATAAGCCAGTGTTTCTAAAGTCTTAATAATGATTACACAAATGCTTACTTAACACGATATACTTTCCTTGGAGGATGATTCAATTATTTACAACATGCCTATGAGAAAACACTTTCTGAGTATCATCTTCAGGTTCCAGGAACAGCAAATCTCCCTCTTGTGTTCCGGGCACCCCATTCCATACTTCCTTGATTTTCAGACCCCTGGGAGAGGAGGCTCTGAGTGGTTTCCTTTTACTTTTATAGGGGTCCTACAGAAGAGTGGAAATACAGAAATTCCAAGCAGGGATGAAGTCTCCAAGGACTCAGAGTGGAGGGTGGGAGTTCCAGGAAGTTAGAGATGCTGACAGATGCTGGGGTCTCCTACCTCTGGTCTATTCCCTAAACATCTCCTTTTGTGTTTTCCGTGGGCTTGAGAATTGTCCTTGTCCACCTCTGGTTCCAAGGCATCACCTGTGTCTTCTGAATAGGAGCTCCTTCTTTCCTGGGCTCTGCTTAAAGCTGGAGATAAACAGTTAATATCTCTGTGCTGTGCTCCTCCAGCACTTCATTCTGTAGTGGGCCTCTGGGCGCCCAAAGGGCTGATGTAAGATGTATACACACTCCAGATGGGCATGTCAACACCACAGATGGGGACACTGGGGGATGAGAGTCACCAGGGTGAAAGAAGGGGCCTTGGCAAAAGGCAGGGGGAAGGGAAGAGATGAGAGGAGGGAGCCTTAGCAGATGTCTCTTTGAATGACTCGCTCATTCACTAACTGCTTACGAGCACCAACTAAGTACCTGTGATACATCAATGAACAAACAGAAAAAGTCCCTACCTAAGTGGATCTTAAGTGAACAGACAATAAGCAATAGACATACTAAGCAGTTAGATAGCATATGAGGAAGTGTCAAATACTATGGGGGAAAGTAGGATGTGTAGGGGGAGCAAGAAAGTTGAAAGGACTGTTCATGACTTCACATGCATTGGTCAAAGCAGCTTTTATTGAGAAAGCAAGAAACTTTGAAAAAGGGAGGGAGTTAACTATGTGGCTATGGAGGGGTGGTGTGCTCTAGGAAGGAGGATCAGTCAGTGCAAAGTCTGGGTAGGAGCACAACTGACTGAGGAGGCCAATGGGGATGGGGCAGTGAGTGAGGCAGAGAAGAGTAGCAAGAGATGAAGTTAGAGAGCGTCAATGTGAAAGGCATCGTGAAGACTTGGATGTGGCCAGGTTTTAAGCAAAGAGTGACATGTTGAAACTTAGTTTTAAAAGAAATCACCCTGGCCATTGTGTTGAGAATAAATGAGAGGAGCTAAAGGGAAAGAGGAGACCAGCCAGGAGGCTGCTGCCGGCATTAAGCAGAGAGATGCTGGTGGCTTCAATCATTGGGGACCCATGGTGAACAGGGGCTGGATTCCAGATTTAGTCTGAAGACAGGGCAACAGGATTTTCTGGTGGATTCCATAAGGGGTCTGAAAGAAAGAGAGTGGTTAAGGATAGGACCAAGAGCTAAGCATCTAGAGGAGAAGACTGAAGAAGACTGGAAATTGGGAGATTAATTCAGAGGTTCCTGCGTAATCTAGATATGAGATGGCAAAGGAGTGAAAAAGGCTGATGGTAGTGGGGATATAGAGAAACAGATAAATTTTTAAAGGCTGGGGTAAAATTGACAGAGTAAAACAATGAAAGCTTCATATCAACATTTTGTGGTAGTATCTTCAATTTCCATTTTCCCTTTATTTAATAATGTAGAATTTTTAGCTGAATACATGGGTACCCAGCCAAAGATTACATTTTCCATGTTTTCTTGCAGCTAAATGTAGCATATGACCAACTTCTGGCCAACCGAATGTAAGTAGAAGTGATATTTATAACTTCCAAGTTGTGCCCTTAAAAGGGATTTCCCCTTCCCAATTGGCTTCTGGGTGGAATTGATAGCAGAGGTGAGATCTGTCATCTTGGACTTTGAAATGTAAAATGCATACTGGATGGCAGAGAAATAAAGTCAAACCACACATCAACTCATGATTGCTTTCCCAGACTTGTTCCTAACAGAAAAATATACTTCTATCTTGTTTAAGCCTCTGTATCTGGGGTTCACATTGTTGTCATTGCCTAACCTGTAGCAACTAATAAACATTCTTTGCGCTGTTCTAAAAACAAAGCCCCAATACCAATACTTAGTAATCCTGTGAAGCTAGGACAGTATTCAACAAAGAGTTTGATTTCAACCTGCCTCTGCTAGTTTGTTCCAACATATCTGAACAGTATTTGAGCTTCAATGCCCTGAGTCATTGCACAAGCTCAAATCTAGAGTAAATTGCCACTTATGGAGCTAATATTTTCCCAATAATCCACTGCTTCTCTCAACTAGAAGGCACAATTCTACATCATACCTGAAGCAGAGGTCTCGAGAAGATATATTATGTAATCTGCCTTCCGGCATCACCAATAAACTTCTAATTATCCATACAACACACTTAACATCTCCTGATTGATTGATGAGCCAAGTCCATGATAACAACCTCCCCTCATCCAAAGAAGACGAGATCAAGTTCTAAGCTAGCAGAGAACAAAATCATATACTTTATTCAAAGGCAAATCCTAGCTGTGTAGAAGTCTAATAAATCATCATTGAATACAGAAGGGATTCAGCTGAAATCTGTGCAGTCTCAGATGTACAGCCAACACTGCAGCACTGTCCATCAAGCCTTTGCAAGTTTACTGCTCTAAATGTATCAAGTCCACCTGGGAAGGCCATCACCCGTGGTGCCTTGCAGTCTCTGAGGCCCCACTACCTGAAATGTCCTGGTCCACAATCACGGTGACTTGACTAAGCACACTTTCCATTCATTCTTTCCCTGACTATCAAGCTCAAGAGATCAAAAAACTGCAGAGAAGCAGGTGAAGGATCAGTGGAATTTCATGGCAAAAAAAAAAAAAAAAAAAAATCACTGCTGGCGCACACGGATCAAAGGGGGAAGATTGGTGTGTTCTGGGAAATAATGCACCCCTTCAGTTAAATGCCCTGAAGTCTGGGAAGATGAGAGTCAAGCAGGTGCATTTCCTTCAGATGGGCCATATGTAGGCATTTATTTAGGCAGCAAGAGCATTGGGCTAGCTGTGAAGTAGTGACATTCAGATTAATGAAGTTGAGAGGAAAGGGGCCATGACATGATTGAAATCATTTAAAGAACAAATATTTATTGAGCATTTCAAGTCAGACAGAGATAATGCCATGTGGCAAGACAGTCTCTGTCCTCATGGTCTAGTGTGGAAGGCAAACCAAGCAGCCATTGTAGTAGTGTGCTCAGTGCCAGAAGGAAACAGTGTGATAAGACAAATAGGAGGGGACTCAGATCTAGTTTGGCAAGTGGAGAATAGGACGGCTCTTCCTAAAAGACACTATAGGTAAATGGAGGTCAGAAATATGTTGATGGCCCATCAACATGTTGCTACACTTATGGAATGGGGATGGCATCTTCCTATGAAGGTACCCCTGTGAAGTGGGGCTGATAGTTGCCTATTTAATATGAGTAAAAGAGGGGTCATATAACCAAAGATTTACTCTGTTGCCAAATCCGTATGGACAATAGAAGAGGTCATTACATAAATTTTAGAAGGCAGAATATTAGTTTTAAAAAGAAAAATAGAAGCTCATGTGTAGTTAATTTGCATCATTTAGAAAATCTAGACTCCTGGAGGGAGCTTGGAATATCTAGTATCAATTCTGTCACCATCAGGAATATGCCTATATCAGTCTATGCAGTTGTGAATTGCCATCATTATTCAGTAGACTCAAATACAGCAGGCAGGCTGCCTCTGTCCACTTCTATGACCAATGATAATCTCTGTGGAGTTGCTTGGCTTCTTCCTTGGCTTGTCTTTTCTTTGGAAAATGAAAATGTTGGATGAGAACAATGATTTTCAAAAACTTTTTGTTACTACAATCCACAGTAAAAATAGTCATTTTACATGCTGACCTGATAAAATATCCATCTTTATTAACTTCAATGAATTTGCTGTTTTTCTATTTCAAATACATTTCTTTAAAAAAATTGCTGGTAGATCCACTAAGCTAATTTCATGTCTCATAGTTTGTAACTCATAGTCTGAACAATTCCAGACTAGATCATCTCTGAGGGGCCTTCCTACCCCCATTATGGAAATCATCCTAATTATCACCTAATATTTACCACGTGGGGGCTGTCTCCTATGATCCTCAAAGCAGTAGTGTAACACGGGCAGAGGAGCTTATGAGATTCATCACAGATCACATGGCCAGAGCATGATGGAGCTGGTTCCAGAACCCAGTGAATGAAGAATAGCAGCAATGCCTGCCCTGGTTGGCACCTCTTCTCTCAGATAATTCCATCTCCTGACCACCCTCTGTCACACAGCTGCAACTGAAATGCCACTCCTAATCTGTCGAAATGAGATGCAAATCTAGTGAAGACATTCCAAGAATTTAATGTTAATTTTTGTATTAATGCCCTTGCTAGATCTTTCAGGCACTACCGCATGCCAAACACAGGTGGATGAATCTTATTATCTGGCCTGGAAGGGCTCTCCTTCTAACAGAAAAAAATCCACCCACAGACCTGAACACTAAGCACAGCACTGAAGACTCTTTCAAAACTGCACTTCCATTTTGCTTCCTCAGTAATAACCTCATTGTTCTACTTAACCTCAGCACTATCTTCCCACCTGGCTGATGGAAAGTACCAAGGCTCAAGCCTTCCATGGAGACTCTCTGAGCCCTGGAGGACAACAGAACAGCCAGAGGGTGGCACTCCAGTGGGAAGAGAAGGGCACTCACAGTACCTCCCAGGAAGTACTCCCTCTGTCGCTCTCCTTCTGTCCCCAAGGGTGAGTGAATAGGGGATGCCAACAGGCTGTCAGCCTCCTTCTAGATACCCTTCTTATCCCAGACAAGCATCAACTGACTTCAGGAATATATAAAAGATGCTGTTTAACATCATGGAAAGTTCAGGTCCTTAGATTTATGGATAACACCTGTATTAGTCTGGTTCTCACACGGCTGTGAAGAAATACCCAAGACTGGGTAATTGATAAGGAAAAGAGGTTTGATTGACTCACAGTTCCACATGGCTGCAAAGGTCTCAAGAAACTTACAATCATGGCGATGGCACCTCTTCACAGGGTGGCAGGAGAGAGAATGAGTGCCATCAGGGAAAATGTGTCAGGCACTTATAAAACCATCAGATCTCGTGAGAACTCATTCATTATCACGAGAACAGCATGGGGGCACCACCCCCGTGATTCAATTACCTCCCACGGGGTTCCTTCCACAACACGTGGGGATTATGGGGATTACAATTCAAGATGAGATTTGGATGGGGACACAGCCAAACCATATCAACAACTTATTTATAGTACTTGGGAGAAAAAAATTTACATCAGAGGCAAACGACAGGGGTAAGAGTGATTTCAGGGGACCAAAACCTAGGTTTTAAAAAAAGGCTTAAAGATCTTCCTTCATTTTCTTAACTACTTAACAAAGCAATAAATGCTGGTTGGTAACATGCCAATAATTCTAAGGCAATTATTTTCACAATGATTGGAGCCTGTAGTGGGAATTTATTGTTTTGCTTTCTACATCCATTCCTCCTCCTTCTGATGACACTATCCATATTTACTGTGAGGATCCATATTCCCTTTATTCCAAGCCAGATGGTGTGGGTGGCCCTACCTTAAACCCTATTTTAACTCCAGGGGTGGGCTCTGACTGGCTTTAATTACTGGTGATTGGTTTTGGTTTGGGAATGGGAAGAGAGAATCTAATCAGAGTCAATAAGGCAGAAGGATTTGCTTTCTGAGGCGTCAGAGAAAGGGTATTTTCTCTTCCCCAAGAGCTACCAGAATAAAAGTATCTTTCTATTCCCGGATGATGTGATGTGAGAACAGGAGATGGAGGACTGTGGCAATAATGAAGTGAGAGATTTCACTGAATAGAGCTTGAGGATGAAACTGACCTTGCAGAGAGGCAGAGTAGAGAGCCAGAGAGAATCTGCATCTCAATGCCATCTGGGCTTCTGGTTCAAGCCCTGCCTGCAACCCTTCCTCTAGATTCTTTAGATAAAGGAGCCTTTGTGTGCTTAGGCCAGTTTGTATTTTCTAATGCTTACTAGCAAAGTAATTCAAGGTGATAACAAACACCTTGAACACTTTGGAAAGTGGTAGTGTCCAAACAATTTAAGGTTTCTTTTGGAAAGAGCAGGAGTCCAATGTGATAGAGGTTGTTTTTTTTTTCCTTAGCTGCTTCTATTAGTTCTGTAGGAAACAGTCACAATACTTCACATTATATAGTTGTTCCTACTTCTCAAAAACATCTTTTCCACACAGATTGCCTCACCTGAATTTCACAATCCAGAGTCAGAGCAATTATTAAAAAAAATTTATTTTGCAGTAATTGTTATTCAGCACTTTATACAGTTTAAAATATGATTTCAAGTTCAGTGATTCATTTTATTGTCACAATAACCAAATGAGATAGAAATGGTGGGTCTATCATAATATCTGTTTTAGGCTGGAGAAAGTTGAGCCTCAGATAAGTTAAATGAGATGTGTGAGTTAATTTGAGGAGGTAGGGGAAAACAGGACTAAATCTTAGTCTGTTGCTTCTATTTCTCTCATCCAATCCTCTGAACCAAAGATACTAAACTCTGTTCCCAAAAACAAATACAAAAGGGCTAGCAGTGGGTTGAACTTGACCAAAGCACTGGAGATCTGGATTCCAGTGGCAGAGTCAGAACTAACTAACTGGTGACCTTGGGCAAGTTTCCTTTGTCTTGTTTTTTGTAAAAGAAGAGGTTTAAACTAGGATCCCTAATGCTCCTGCAAGCTCTAAAATTTCTATAAGTCTAGACTTTTCCATCCTTGCTCTCAAATTAATCTTTTTCTCAGAATAATAATCATAACCTTATTTATTCTCCCACTGGGTACCAGGCACTGTGCTAACGTACCCCCATTTTCTACCCCCATTTTCTCTTTAGATCTCACGACATTCCTAAGACAATTATATCTCTTTTACAGATAAGGAAACCTAGGCTCATGCAGGTTAAATGAACTGCCCAAGACCAATAACATTAGTAAGCATCAAGCGGAGAGCTGATCGCAGGTCAGACTGACCGCGAGGATCTAAACCTGGTCTGTGTTGTTACTGCAGAAGAAATTAGGCTCCCTGCATTACTGGTCGCCTCTCTCCACGCATAAAAGGGAGAGGAGGGACAAGAAAGCCAAACCAAGTCACAACAAGCCCCTGGAAGGCAAAAACAGAAAAACCGCTGGAAGGGCGCCCGGGAGGATCCTTTCTCGGTCCAGGGGGCGGGGCGCAATTTTCCCGCAGCCACGGGATCGCAACGCGGGCCGTCCTGCCCTCTGGCCCATTACCTTGTTGAGATGAGGGTTCCTGGTGACATCGTATCCGCGCTTCTTCAGGGGCACAGGGCGCGCCGGGCCAGGCTTGGAGTGGCAGCCTTGGGCGGACGCGGTGGGTGCCCAGCGCGGGAGGGCGCCGCAGGCCCGGCCCGGCCAGGGAGCCAGCCGCGTGCCTGTCCCCAGCGCGGCACCCATGGTCCTTGTGCAGACCTGGCATGGGAGAGAAAGCAAGGTCAGGGCCTCCTTCCAGCCAGCCAGGACCCACGCGCGCTGCGGGGCACCGGGCCTGATCCGGGGACGCGCCCTCTGGGAGAGGGCAGGGGCTCCCAAAGGGTTAAAGGTTCCAGCCCCCGCCACTCCTCGGCTGCCACCTGCTCGGCTCCGTGTGGTACGCCAGGCCTAGCCAAGAGCCAGGCAAAGCGAAACCAAGCCCTGGAAGCAGATCCGGTGCGGGTGACAGCCGGCGCCACCCCTGCCCCCATCCCTGTGAAAAAGAGGCGGCTGCGCGGCGAGGGGTCCCCGAACCCTTAATCCCGCGTGGTGGCTTGCCTCGGTCCTCTCCTTCCCTGGACCGCCTGCGCTGCTCAGGGAGCTGAGGTCTACGCGGTCCCGCTGCGGAGCAGGCGGGGTGAGGAGCTGCGGTCTGTGAGTCCTCTCCCGCCAATGGGTGGACCGCGCTGGCGGCCGCGAGCTCGCGGAGCTGGTGCGTTCCTGAAAGAGCGGTCCCACAACCTTTGTTCTCAGTGCCTGGCTTCCCCTGAGGACGCGCGTGGGGCGCCTCAGCACTGCGTGCACGTGGTTTTCCCCAGTGACAAGAAGCAGCTCAGAATGCCCGCATGAGACTCTCCATCTTGGCAAGACTAAATGCACAGGTGGGGATTTGCGTTTAGGGGTCAGCATAGCCTCGCACTCTCCCAACATTCGGGGAAGGGCGTGCCTTCAGGATTTGGAGTAGAAATCCTCAGGCATTCGGTGCTCAGTGTTGCCTTGTGCTGTCCAATATAATAGCCATTCGCCACGTGTGGCTATATAAATGTAAATAAATTAGTCTATATAGAATAAAATTTAACATCCAGTTCTGCAGTCACGCTAGCCACATTTCCAGTTCAAGAGCCACTTGTATGCAGATACAGAACATTTCTGTTTTTGCAGATACTTCTATTGAGCATCGTTGATATAGGAGCCACAGTTACTAAGAGGACTCCTGAGGACCCCATGGAGCTTACCATGAGTTATTGGGGCCAGACAGGGATCTTGGGGTCATCTAGCCCCAAACTTAATTTTATACTTTCTCCACACAGTAGTCAGGAGATTCCTTTTAAAGCAAACACTTTGTTGTATGTGGAATAAAATCCAAACTTTCAGGGCCTACAAGATTTCCCATAAATTGGCTCTTGCCAGCTTCTTCAGACTTATCCTACTCTACTCTTTCCTTCTCACTGATCTCTGGCCATACTTGCTCCTGCCTGTGTCTTCACCCCACTTGGTTCCCTCTCACTGCAGAGCCTTTGCACTTGCTATTGCCTCTCCTTGGAAGGCTCATACTCCAGCCTTCCAAACCACTGCTTCATTCCCACCTCTCAGTTCTCCACTAAGTTGTCAACTGGAAGGCCTTTCCTCTATTCCATTCAATGTCAGCCTGCACTAGGAACTATAGAGTGAAGGGGTTTTTCTCTTTAGAGAACTTAACACAGTCAGTAGTGCGCTTGTTTTTCTGATTTTTTACTGACTATCTCCTGTCTAGAATGTAAGCTTCATGAGGAGAGACTCTTTTCCTGTGAACCTGTGTGTCCTCGCTGCCTAGCTCACTGCCTGGTATGTAGTTGCACAATAAACAGTTGTTAGGTGAAGGGAAGTGACAGCCACTTTCATAAGGATCGTGAACCCTTAGACTTACTGACAGACAGGTGGCACGGTCCTGTGCTGACACCCCTTCAAAGCTCCCCATGCCAGCATTAGCCCCGTTGTAAGTACCAAGCAGACATCATGGCACATAATGTGCTAAGGGCTGCTCCTGCCTGAGTTCAGGATTCCCTCATCCCTTCAGGAATAATTGTCTCCTCCTGCAGTCTCTCCCCTCCCTGTGTAATATCTAATTTTCCACTTGAATGATCTACATAAAATAGTTATTTCCAAAACAGAATTACAATTACCTGGTAGGAAATAAGGATGGGGCAAAAAACAGTTTTCCAGGCCCCATCCATGAAGATTCTCATCCAGTAGGGTTTACATCCCTGAAGTCAGGTTTACTCTTGGACTGCATATTTACATAAGCTTATAAATGCTCTTTTTTTCTGCCTTAAACAAGTTTGTGTCAGATGTGTGATTGTGTGCAACCAATAGTATTAACTAAATCCTTTCAACGCTATTTTTATATTGGCACTTCTTCCCACCAGTTAACATCTTTGGGGGGCAGAGATCATGTGTGTTTCCATCTTTGGTATCTAGTGCACACAAATAATTGGAAATTGATTGTTGAACCAGTTTGCTCTTGCTGAATACAATGACCTTTCCCTCCCCTGGAGGATATTTAATAGGTAACTTTAGTCATTTGAAACCAGGATGTAAACAACAAAGGTTTCCAAACAAGCAAATATAATTTTTATAGCATCAATTCAATAAAGCTTGTACAGTTTACATATAAAAGTCTCTCACATGTCCTCACCTTTGGCCTATATTCTCTTAACCCAGGCATAATTCTACAACGTTGTTGTGTGTGTGTGTGTGTGTGTGTGTTTGTTCTTTGGTGACAGGAAAGGAAAGGTTAAAGGCAGGTCCACCAGGAGCAGTGACAGAAGGCAGTAGCAAGAGGAGGTGGCTTCTCAGTTCCATACAGTTGTCCAGGGACCCAGGTTTTCTCTTTTGCCGCTGGGCTCTTCTTTAGCTGTTGCCCGCCTCTACACAGCGCTAACACCATGTTAGCATCCCAGCCGTGGAGAGGGGGAACAAGGAAACAGAGGGAAAGCAAATCTATTTGTTTTTTTAATTGAGACAGGGTCTCACTGAGTTGTTTAGGCTGTTCTTGAACTCCTGGGCTCGAGCAATCCTCCTACCTCGGCCTCCCAAAGTGCTGGGATTACAGGCGTGAACCTCCGTGCCCGGCCAAAGCAAATCTATTTTATGAAAGTTGTATATATTACTTCTACTCGCATTCCATTGGTAAAAACTAAGTCACACGTTCATATCAAGCTACAGGGAGGGCTGGAAAATATTGTTTGTAGTAGGAAAGGCATGTATGTGCTCTACTAAAGTTCAGTGGGGAGTCTATTACTAAAAGGAAGAAGGGGAGAATGGCTCCTAGGGACCACTAACTAGAAGTCTAAATATAATACTCATTTTCTGTTGAAGTGCTTAGCCTGTAGTGGGTGATCAGAAACTGTGAGCTGTTTTTATTGGCACGTGTGGTTTCCATTTCTGCTTTCGTGGCTACTTCCTTACTTTTAGAGCTGAATATAGGATTTCAGAGACCAGGTTCAGAACCATGGAAACATTACAGAACTTCTTCCAACTCCATACAACTCTGACTTCCTTAGCCAGCCAGGAAGTTGGCTTGTGATCTGGTGATCTGGTCCAGCACTATATAGAACTAATGGGTCTCCATAATTTGTCTTGGCCCCTCTCCTTTCATATCCCATTTACTGACTTCTGCCGTCATTGTAATGATGCTTCTTGGGATGGCAGAGAAGGAATCTCATTCCATCTCCTCCAGCCAACAGTTCCATATTCCAGGTATAGTTAATACTTTTGCTTTTCCATTTTGATTACAGAGAATTTAAATATCTACCTGTTTCCCTACTAGACTGTGAATTCCTTGATGACTAGAACCACGATTTATAATTCTTTGCGTCTCTAGTACCTGGGAAAGTACCTGGCACTTAGCATTAACTCAGTTTCTTGAATTAAATATAATTATGGTTCAAATTTGTGCATAACCTTCCAAGGAGTGGAATTAATTGAAACTAAATTTGGTACATTGTTAAAAGGGCACAAAGTGGCTTCAAGACAGATTTTTAACTCAGCTATCTTAAAACAAGATCTCTTATCTTCTGAAAGCAATGTTAATGACCTTACACATGGATTTTAAAAAGGAGGTGAATATAAAATTCATTATTTTTCAGTTAATCTCATTACTTCACAAACTTATTCATAATATTCTATACAACATTTAATGTTCATGATTGCCCCAAAGAACTCTTGAAATTCATATTGCTGCTAGTAATATTTGTAAACACTTCAACTCTATCATTATTATTATTATTATTTGCAGCAAAGGAGAATTATGGGGATCATTTATTTCTTCCTAGTCTGCATACTCATCACTCTGCTTATGTGCCCTGAACTCTGGGCCTTTGCTCAGCAGTTTCCTCTGCTTCCACCATCTGCCAGTTGAAGCCCTGTCTGTCCTTTACAATTCCACTCAAACACTACCTCCTCCAACGAGCCTTCTGAGAGTCCCAACCAACAGCTTACCCTCCCTCCCTGATGCCCACAAACTCTGCTATTTTTATCTCTCCTATTCACTTTTATTGCACTTTTGAAAATCTCTCCTATTGTGCAAAAAGGCTCATAGAAGTGAACAGCTTTAAATCCAGATAATCTGGACTTTACCAGTGAGTGACTTTGAGCATTTTATGTGACCTCTTTAAGCCTCACCATCCTCATGGATAAAACTGAGATCCTAACATCACTTCTCACATTGTTTTTTGCTGGATTTATTTATTTATTTAAAATGCATTATAGCATACACTTACCACCTACATGCCAGGCACTGTTCTAAGCACTTTATAAACACTAAGTCATTTAGCCTCGTGAGCTATTATGCCATTTTGTTCAGCTCCAGATCTACCTTTTTCTACTCTGGCTTATGGCTGAAGCTTGGGCCCTATAAACCCGTTCTTTGGCAGCAGGGTTCCTGTTCATTTCTGCCAATAGGGGGCGCTAGAGGGAGACTGAGGGCTGGAGAGGGGAAATTTTCTCCTTTCTGTTTGCTTGCTGTTGGTTCCCTGCAGCATCCGCCCAGCAACAGCCATTTACCCGGCATCAGCCATTGGGCCCAGCCTCCAGCCCCCTTTCACAGCCTAGAATCAGGCTTCCCAGGCTTCTGCAGACTTAGCAGCAAGTCTTTTTCACCTCAGGTCCAGCTTCTGATGGTCCAACCACTTCCCTTTGTTTCTCCAGCCCTGGAGATGGAATCTGCGTGCTCCGGTTACCACCTGTGATTGCCTCAGCATGCCTTTTCTTCTCATCCAGCCCTCCAGCACCTGGGAAACCAGTTCTTTATATTAACTTCCTCTTGTTGAGATATACTTTGTGTGGTTCTGTCTCCTCAACTGGACCCATCTGTTATAGATTGGTACCATTATTATCCTCATTTTACAAATAAACAAAATCGAGGGAAGTCAAATAACTCACCTGAAGTGGGCTGGGATTTAAACCCAGGCTCAGGTGCCATGGTGGTCCCAGGACACTAAGGGCTCGTGTTTGTAAAGTGCTTGGTCAGGCCTGCTGCATGGCCAGCACTCAATGAGCAGTGGTTCTCTGATCTCCAATCGTGATCCTCATCACCACTCTTCAGCCTTTCATCCTACCCAACACCTAGGACAGGGTGTGTGCAATCAATGCCTACTGAATTGAGTCTGATTACCTAAATATGAGAGGACTGTGGCATAGAAGGGGCTTGAGTTAAAAAAGGGCATGGAGGAGACAATGGGGCCACGAAGCTTCTACATCCTGTCCTTCTGACTCTTCCTTTGGAGTTGTTTCCAAGGTAACTGATTCTCCCTCTCTTCTTGACCCTCTCCCCACCTCCCTGCCACGCTTTCACTTTGGCTTCTTGACTTCTGTTTTTCTATTAAGTAGGAATAAGCAGTTCTCTGACATTCTGAGAATATCAAAAGCAAAAATAGAAGAGCCATTTTGTTGGGTAGCAGAAAACACGTTTCTTATTTCTCTGTTGCATTACATTCTATTTCTCTATTCTTTTGTTGCATTGTCATAATTTTTAATACCCAATTTTAACAAGAAAATATCTTTTAAATAACCACATTCCTAAGACAGGTGGTCCACGGGGTTCAGTTACCCCTGCAGAGTGTTGTCACAAAATCACCTTGAAATGTTTGTTTATAAACTACTTCAAGTAGTGGTTGCACCAAACCTAATTGCTTCCAGAGAGAAGGACACAATAGACTGCATTACTCCTCAGACCCCCTGGCTGATTCTCATTTAGTCTGCAGCTAACTCTTAAGGCCCACTTATGTTCCTAGCCTGGCCGGCTCTTATTTTCATGGCTGCTTTAGTCACAATTTACAATCCATTTTAGACATGCCCCCACTTCTACCATGTAGTAGGAGTTCCAAGAAGGAAATATTATCCTCAATCAGAGTGACCAGGGAGAGAACTAGTAACCAGTACTTTTTGTGTATTTTCCGGGCCTCCACATTTCCCAGAAGTTGTTTTAAAAAATCTATTTTCTGCCCCTCTTGAAACACTCTATTCAAGAACTCAGTTCTCTGATGGCCACCGCACCATTTCTTCATTATGCCCTGGGTTCCTTGGCCACCTCCTGCCTCACACAGAAGTTAGACAAAAAGGCAACTGTTAGAAAAAGGCAAGATGTGGAAACAGAAAGCCATGGCAGCAGCTGCTGAGCTAAGCAGCCTGATAAGGGGGAACAAATTTGTGCCCTCAGTGTTTGTTTGGAGGTCAGGGTGGTGGCCCAGCAGGATAGGGAGAAAGCTCTTTGTCTACGGTGTGATTTGCACATCTGGCCTATTCAGCATCCCCTGGACCAGCTGACCCCTGTCACCAGCTTCACTAGCTCCTTCATGGGCTCCAAGCTTGTTAAGCTGTAATGAGCATATCCTTGAGTTTCCTAATTAACTTTGCAACAGTCCTGACACACTTCCATAATGGGAAACAAAAATATTAATAGTTTTCCCCATTGACAATCATTTCTTGGTGGGACAAAAATCATCAGTAATCTGGAGGAATCCTGGGGTTCTTACTAGAGTTTAGGTTATTTTTGATTTAAGTGTTTTTAAACTGTGTTTTCTTTGCATATAATCGGTGAGATGAAGACAGGCTGTTCCCAGTGCATTTGGGTTCTCTTCAACTCTTTATCACCTCAATTGGTTTTTGTTTTCCCTTCTCACAGATTTAGCTACTTGACTCCTCCTCTCAGTCTGCATTTAGCCTCCAATCCCTTGGCCTGAGTCACTGAGGATTCCCCAAAGAGATGTAATTTGTTTCCTTTGCGTATTCACAGGTTTTGAGCTTCAGCTTGTGTAGTTTGTTATTGTAATGGATGTTATCTGTGTCATCAAGTAGCCCACAGAGCAGGCATTCACTCAGCTATGGAACCGAGCAAAGATTTTGACCACAAAGCTAATGTTTTTCCCTCCAGGTCATACCAATTGTTCACCAGAGGCACCTTATTTTCAGGAATACTTGTGCTTCTAAGAGCAGGTGGATTTAGTTCTCCTTAGCTTGAATTTTGGGTTTAGTATCAAATCTAAAAGACTGACTCACAAAGGGTAAAAACTGGAGACTGATTAAGCAGCATACAGATGATATGGAGTGGAGAGATATCTTTTTGCTTTTCAGGCATTGTAATTAGCTACACACTTTATTTATTAATTTATTTTTATTTTTTACAGACTTGACACTGCTGTTGCAAAGCAGATTTTGAGATTTGAGCTTCAGCAGCATGTTATTTAACAGTTTGATTTGCACAAGGCTATAAACCGAGGCTGCCATTTAAGGTTGTCGGCTCAGATTTTTGCCAGTATAAATTTCATGTTCTGGCCGGGCATGGTGGCTCACACCTGTAATCCCAGCACTTTGGGAGGCCAAGGCAGGCAGATCACTTGAGTTCAGGAGTTTGAGACCAGCCTGGGCAAAACCCCATCTCTACGAAAAACACATCTGTATTCCCAGCTATTCAGGAGGCTGAGGTGGGAGGATCACTTGAGCCTGGGAGATGGAGGTTGCAGGGACCCAAGATCGCACCACCACACTGCAGCCTGGGTGACAGAGCGAGACCCTGTCTCAAAACAAACAAACAAACAAATAAATAATTTTATGTTCTTTGTATAGTAGCTAAGAGCTTTCTCTTTAAAGTCAGATACATCTGGGTCTAGATCCCAACTGTGCCACTCACTAGCTGAGTGATCCTGGGGGATTTACTTGATTTCTCTGAAGCTCGGTTTTCTTATCTATAAAATGAAGATAACAATAATAGTATTTAGCTTATAAGGCTGTTGTGAGGATTAAGTGCCTGGCACATAGTAGATCTTTAGTAAATATTAAATATGACTATTGTAATACCTCCTCTGTATTCCCACAAAACAATTCTGGACATGTAATAATTGCTGAATAAACATTGATTAAAATGCACGTAAGTGAATTTTCAAAGGCCCAGGCTTCAAAGGCTTAATGTGAAATCTCTTTAAGGCAGGTTAATGCCCAGAGGTAGAGGCTGAATATTCATTGAGTTTCATTATATTTAAATTATCACAGTGCATGTGGTTTAGACACACACACACACACACACACAGGTTTAGATACAATGTGAGGTTCTATTAAAATGGAAGTCAGGTGAAGGTCCCCTGGGCCCCACTCATTTCAAGTTGCAGGTAGGTTTACTTGCACTACTGGCCTTTACTAGTTCTACCTCTACCACCTATCAAATACCAGGACCTCAGCTCACCCCAATTTTGTGCATATCTGGGAGTCCACCTAGCAGAAAGGCAAGTTTTCTATATAATCTGAGATACAGGTGTAGCTCCTCTGCTCCCCTTTTGCTCACTGGGGCTGTGGCCACCTCTTTCAGCCCCCAGCACTGCTGGAACTCAGCTCAGATTCCCTCTTGTGGCCCTGGCCACCTTAACTTCTGAAGCCCTTTGGATAGCTGCTTCCCAGCTGGTGCTGCTTGAAACTCTGCTGTTTCTATAATACCTCTCTCTGTATTTCTGTGGTTCTTCACTCTTTGTCTCCTGATGTTGCAGGGTAAGGTAGAAAAGTCGGGAACTCCTTGTGACATGGTCCCTTTAGATTTACTACCCTCTCAGAAGAGGGCAGGTTCCCAGCAGAATGGCATGGGCCTCTACAGATTCCATTATTATATCTCTTTTCTTATTGGGGCACACAAATGGTCCTGGGGAAAGACCAGACCAAAGTGGATTCCAGGACAACCTCATACCATACTGTGAACTTGTGCTTTCTCCAGGGCCTGCTTCTAATGCTAGCCTATCCTGCAAACATTTTTTCTCTACTATGTTTTTTTCTGGAGGGGAGAGACTCTCCATCTCTGCATTCAAGCTTCATTAGGCCCACCAAGTTTAGAGGACATACATGTCAGTCAATTGTAACGAGGCTCAAGTTCCTCTTCATGAGGCTCCAAGGCCCCCTATAAATCAGTGATGTACCCAGATGCTCCATAGATATCCCTGACTACCCTGCCACATTTAAGATGTTTGTCTGCCCTGGGCACATGGCAGACCTCTGGAGGAAGCTGTGTAATTCAGAAGATATCCATCCAAATCCAGGCTCTTAGACAGCCGAGATACTCTGCCACATATCATTAAAAACATTTCATTTAACAAGATGTATGTGACAGAGATGAGGAGAGGAATGGAGTTTCTTCACAAATCAGAAGTATTGAATTTGAGCTTTCTAAAATTCCTCCTAATTACAGGGTACATGAAATTACATAATTCTAAAGTTGGAAGGGATCTAGGTTTTATAATATATCAGTGATGCTGCCAAGAATAGAAATTTTGCTCCCTGAGAAGTTTTCCAGAGGCAGCGTGGCTCAGCAAGCCGGCAGTGGTGAGATACCTAATGAAATGGGGGAAAACCCCTTCCTTTCAGGAAGAAAACCATTAAAAAAGGATGATTGCACTTGGCAGTCATATTTTTACCCTCTTATTTTTCAGCTTTTATCAAGCCTCATGTTAAAAAGGACGTGTTCTCCTTTATAAGAAGAATGTGAGAGACTGGATTGATAAACAGCCCATATTCTGAGCACTAGAGCTATCATAAAGAGAAAGTTCATGGCAATTAATAGATTCTAAGAATTTTTTATCTAATCACAAGAACTGACAAGCTGTAGCCAAGCCAAGAAGATAAAAATCCTAAAGACAATAAGAAAGGATTTAAAATAAATGAGAATTAGTAGAAAAGCTATCAAATTGGAACAGTATGTTTGCATTTGTAAAATCTTACTTACTATTCTATATATAGAATATGACAGGATATTGAATGGGATTTTTCTTATTATCCCAGGATTTCAGCTAAAGCTGCAAGCTAAGGTTAATAAGTGGTACCCCACATTCTATAAAGAAATCAAGGAGCCACCAGACATGGCCTCCAGTGCTTTAAGGAGTGGCCAAAGGGATCCTCCAACTCTCACCCCCACCACGCCATGAGCAGAAAGCTAGACCCCATGGCTGAGGAGAGTGTGTAGACAAAGAATGAATCCACCAAGGGGGTCACACATGGAGATGAGATCTGCTCTAAGAGGGTACCCGGTGTCTCAGTCTCTGGCTAGCGGCTTAGCAAGCTGCTCAATTTGGGAGGGCCACCAGGGTGGACTGCCATGAGGCATCTCATGAGAGAGGCTGAACCATGGCCCTGGAGGTAGGGGATTCTGTAGGCAGAGGCGGACTAGAGAAGTCAGTGACTATGGGAGGAAAGAGAGCAGTTTCATGGTGGAGTGACCTCCTCCTCTTCACAATGGCTAGGGTGAGTGGAGATCCTTGAAAGTCAGGGAATACCATAGAAAGTAGCTGAGTCATTTGAGGGTTGTGCACCCATGAGGGGGCCTGTTTGGGGGAGGAAGTTGTAGCAGTAAGAGGCTGTGGAACTTGTCACCCCAGCTGGAACCTGAGCAAAGGGTCACAAGAGGCCAGCCAGGGAGCTTTTTTCCTAAGCTGGGCCCCTTCAAGGGCATCCAAGAAAATCTGCTCTTGCACCCAACAACATAGCCAGTTTTGGGACACTTGCCCACAGAGGGCGTCAGCAGCCATGAGAGAACTAGAGCACAATCTAAATGAAAAGGTTTTTTGCCCTTTAGCCTCTTGAATTAATTTCCTAGGGCTGCTATAACAAATTATTGTAAACTTGGTGGCTTAAAACTTCAGAAATGTATTTTCACACAATTCTGGAGGCCATTCAAGGTGTTGGCCAGACTGTTCTCTCTCTCTCAGGCCTCTAGGGGACCATCTGTTCCTCACCTCTTCCAGCTTTTGATGACTCCAGGTGTGTGTTGGCTTGTGGCAGCACCTGTCCAAATGATCTCCACAGTCATATTGCCTCTTCCTCTTCTCTGTGAGCTTCTCTTATCTATGTTTCTTATAATAAGTCCCTATATTTAGGACCCTCCTGGTTGATCCAGGATAATCTCAACTCAAGATCTTTAACTTCATTACTTCTGTAAAGACCTGTGTTTCCAAATACATTCACAATCACAGTTCCAGGAATTCGGATGTGGACAGATCTTTTTGGAGGTTACAATTCAACTGCCTACATTCCTATCCCCTTTCCTCCTCCAGCCATGTAGGAATCAGAATTAGCAGGATGAGGGGAAAGAGGAAGGAAGCACAGGTTGTGCCCCTCCCTCACTCCTACAGAGGCTCCTCATTCCATGGGAAGCAGGCCCAAGCTTGGGAGAAGAAGCCTGAAATGAATGTGAAATTGGAACTTCACATCGTACCTCACTAAACTTTCAAACTGAACTTTGAAGTTTTGAGATCTGCCTGAGATTTTCTCAAAGGTCATGAAGGGGAGACTGGACCAAGCATAACTAAAGACAGTGATGGGAAAGGATAAGACAGACATTTCCTGTTGTATTCCATTGAGTTCAGTATATTCAATAAACTAGTTACACTAATATTAAAGTTCATGCTTTTCTAATATAAGAGATCTGGGTTTTTTTTTTTAATAAGAAAAGCACAATTTAGAGGCAAAGCATGCTAATACATATTTTCAGTGAACATCATATTAGGAAAGGACTAGCTGTTTGGAACAAATATCTATGGAAATCTAAACTATAAAATTGTATTAAATGCCAATCACTGAAGCGAGAAGAGTAAGAATATGCAGTTCTTTTAATAGCAGATACTCTTGTCCACCTGCCCGACCACCAATTTCAGATGTGGACTGATAAGGAAAGTACAGTGGAACTATTACCTACCTCAGTCCATCAAAATTCTAGTAATGCAGCCTCAAATCACCTCAAACTTGCAAGAGCTCTGTCACATTGCTGGCTACATTGAGTTATTAATGGAAACCCAAAGCTCAGATGAATAACTAATGAGGCAGCTGTCTATTTGAACAATTGACAATCTTTTTTTGGGATTACAAAAACTTTAAACCTAAATACCTCTATGTTCTTTTATTCCTTTTCACTGTAATTTCGTTTGTTTCAGCTCATGTTTTCGGCTTGTTGCAATCTTTATAATGTTAACTTTGTAATCCAATGTGTTAGTGGTCCCTCAGAGTTTTACGTCGTATGCGTTAGGTAAACTGGCCTTCTGGGCCTACATTACCAGGAACTTTGGAGACAGGACACGGTCAAAGGCAGTTGGTACAGTATTCAGTCAGCTAAAACATAACACTGGGAAGCCCTCATTTAGTAATTTTTGCAGCATCGGGCTTTTTAGAGAAAGAGAAACACTAATAAAATAAGCTAATATAGAAGTCAGTAAGAAAAAAACTACATATTAAGGATGGACTCGGTTGCATTCTACCCAATGTCTCCTTTCCCTTGTGCCCCTACAGTAGTTATAGGTCTGCAAAGGGAGAATTCATCTTTACTTTAGTAATTTTTAATCATTACAAGGAAAAAATAGAAGAGTGGATAAATCTATTTTCAACAAGATGTGAAACCCCTCAAAGATCCACTTAACCTCGAATTAACCAGAGAATAGGGTCATCTGTCCAGATGAGCCTATTATCTATTTTTGGTATTTAAGCTATTTAAGCTATTTAAGCTATTCTTTTCTATGCATTAAAGGATGGTTGGAGGTATGGTGGAAAGGGGGTTGTAGGGCAGAGAGAATTTAGTAGAAGAAAGAACTGACAAGAGAAGTAAGTAATACTAAAACGTGAGGTTCAGAGATCGAGGAACCCTGAGCACAGGCATCTTAGTTAGATGTAGCTTATGGACCAGCTACCATCCTTCTGAGAGATAATTTTAGCCAAAACAAAAAATGCTATCTAATTAGATGACACATCTGAACTAGAAAGACAGAGTTCTATAATTACCTGTTTGACTCTCCCATTTGTAGAAGTGTCACCCCAGCAGGCAATTTATTAATTTATTAATCATTAGGAAGAAAGCGAATGCTATTGTCTAACTTGGAGGTGTTAAGGTTTACTTTCATTAATGCTCTGTTATAATACCAGGGCTTTAAAAAGGATTACTGAGTACAAGAAACATAGATTTAAAGTGAGTTTTCCTATGCGTGTGTCTCATGCTTGGATCACATTCAATAATCCATGTCAGGCATGGATCCTCTTGACTTACCGTTGTTATTGGTGGATTATGTAGCTACATGAAAACCCCTGGATGCTTCTGCCCTGGATGTCCTGAGACTGCCTGGGATCCTGGACCACACAGCCTGTTCCAGCCAGTCATGGTTCCTTGGGAAGCCCAAAGCAGATTTGATCATAATCCTGCCTGGCTCATTAGGGCCAGAACATGGTAAATCCCAAAAGGCAAATATACCTAAATGCTAAAGTTAATAAAGCAGAAAAGATGAGCATATAGTGACTTCTAACTCTAAAACTTTGGTTGCTGCAATGGAAGGCACTGTGGGTTTTTCTATGCTGTAAAACCATGGACAACAATGATCTCTTAAGAGGTTCGAGGAGTTAGTTGGTTTTTAGGATACTATAAAAGCTTAGGATGAAAGAAATCAAACCTTAATACTGGAGATGTGTGTGTGTGTGTGTATACACATACACATGCTTGTGTATATATATACATATATGAGAGGTTCAAGGAGTTAGTTGGTTTTTAGGATACTATAAAAGCTTAGGATTAAAGAAACCAAACCTTAATACTGGAGATATATGTGTGTGTGTGTATATATGTGTGTATATATCTCCAGTATTAAGGTTTGGTTTCTTTCAATTATATATATATATAAAATTTGTTTATTGAGACAGAGTCACTCTGTTGCCCAGAGTGACACTGCACTAGAGTGTAGTGGTGTGATCTCAGCTCACTGCAACCTCTGTCTTCCAGGTTCAAGTAATTCTGCTGCCTCAGCCTCCCAAGTAGCTGGGATAACAGGCACACACCACCACGACCGGCTAATTTTTGTATTTTTAGTAGAGATGAGGTTTTGCCATGTTGGCCAGGCTGGTCTCAAGCTCCTGACCTTAAGTGATCCACCCGTCTTGGCTTCTAAAGTGCTGGGATTACAGGCATGAGCCACCATACCCAGCCAGTACTGGATATATTTAACTCAAGTTTATCTATCACAATGAGATTACTGCTTATTTCTTGGGTAAATATAAACAATTGTACTTTGGAGCCAGGGTATTGAAAAGCTAACAAACGTGTGTGTGTGTATGTGTAAAATATGTGTACAAATAAGTGGTATATAAACAAGTTATATATTATTTTTATTGGTTTTATTATAGGTATAACTTTTTTTATTGGCAACCCAAAGTAGTAGGTGCCTTAGAAATAGGCAGGAGTTACAGAATAAGAAATATAATATACTCCTTTACTTGCTTTGGCATTAACAATTCCATAGTTATCTTTTAAGATGTCTGCAATTTAGATTCATCAGAAAAAGGTATGTTGAAAAGTGAGTTTTCTGGAATTTCTTCTCTGAGGCGGAACACCCGGAATGCATTGATGCTGGGCTCTACAACTTTGTCACTGAGGATTGCTGCTCTAGTTTTTCTCTTGCTTCTCCTTGCTTTTGCTTAAGCAGTTGCCTCCTCCTGGAGCACCCTTTACTCATCGATGTCTGAACCATTAACGTTCTCTAAGGCCTAGTTCATGTACCCCCTTACCCTGCAAGCTTTGCCTAGTACATCTTTCCTCTCAGAACTTTCATATCACTCAGGGTATTAGTCTGCACTTCAAGTGAGTAAGTTCCCAAATCTTCCTCCTCCTACCCCCCAACAAGACCTCCTTTCCCTTCTATGAATTCCACATTTTGAAAAAGTGTGTTACTCAAGTAACACAGTTTAATTAAGCACATATTTATTAAGAAAAATTTCATCTATTCAATCAGTGCTTTTTGTTTAGGCAGTTATTGTGTAACTGTCAATAATGTCATTTTTATTTAGTATTATGAGTTGGATAATCACATGAGTCTCTGTCATAGATGTGGCACTAATTATAATAATGAGGGAAATGTTAAGTCAGCAGTTAGTGGCCTAACTCCAGCTGTTGTGCTACACTTGCGTCCAAGGTCATGCCTGTTCTGGACATAGTCCATTGGAATACTGAAACTGCCAAATGTCAGTCTGTAAAATTATGTCACCCACAGACTGTATCCTAGAAATTTCAAAGATGTCATTGACAAGCAATCAAAGCTACTGATGAGCATGAGCTAAGTGGTGTTAACACAGAGTTGATATTATTTCAGCCTAAAGAAATTTGACCTTTTGTTTTAGCTAGTGTGACACGCTTTCAGTTTCTGCAAAGCTGAAAAACTTTTGAACCTAAAGTCTTCTAAAACCTCAGGCTCTGGAGAGGCCAAAGTGAGAATGAGAAACCTTTATTCTAAGGCTCCCTGATTCTTTTAGCAAATCTTACCTGGATTCAACACTGTTGTAATTTCAAAGGTTCTGGTTCCAGGAAACATTGCTCATAGGTGACTGTCTAAAATGTCTACTAGTAACTGTTAAAGGAAAAACTTAGAGTAAACTTTAGTGTCACCCATTCCTAAACATTGACTTGGTTGAGTTTGGAAGAAATACACTTCTTATCTTTAGTGTCATAGAAACAATCATTAAAGAGAGAATTATAAGAGTAATAACTTATTGTAGTCCTACTGTGTATGCCAGGCACTGAATGAGACATTTCACAACTGTTATCTGTATTCCTCCAACAGCTTTGTAGAGTGGGTCCTATCATCTCAATCTAACAGATATGGATTTATATTTTTGGGCAATTAATTTTTTCACCTTTTTATTTTGTGCGCTTCCTGTGTTCAGACTCACCTTTGACACTGGTTATCCACAGAGTAAGTTTATTGCAGCAGAAACAAAAAGAGAATCAAGAGAATTGGTTCTTGTCTACAAAGCCCAAACAACAGGCTTGAAGAATACTTTCAAAGTAAGTTTTGACCCACAACAGAAAATATATAAATTCCTGGGCTAATGGTCTAAAGAAAGAAAGACAAGCAATTCCCAGTTTCATATTTTTAAAATAAAGACCTTCCCTGTTTCTAGTCCACTATGTCTAAAGTACAGCCCTTTGGGTCCCCAACTGAGAGTCTGGAATATCTACTAGTTCCCCTCCTCCTCAGAGGGCCCTGAACTCTGATTTTTATCTTCAAAAAGTGGTGTAAAGCAAAAGCTCATCTAGGCCTCTAAGCCTTGTAACCATTGCTTCCTGTTTGGGGCCACTTAGGGCTGCCAAATGACTCATGGTCTCACTTCTCTGCACTTGCCTTCCTCAAGGTTCTTGGTCTCTATATTTACATGCCTTTGTGTCTTAGCTCAGCCTGCTATAACAAGAATATCACAGGCTGGGTGGCTTAAGCAACAAACATTTATTTCTCACAGTTCTGGAGGCTTGAAGTCTGAGATCAGGGTGCCAGCATAATTTGGTTCTTGGCAAGGGCCATCTTCCTCATGGGGGCCACCTTCTCATTGTGTCATCACACGGTGAACAAGGAGAGAGAGAGAGGAAAGAGTGAGCTCTCTCCTGTCTCTTCTTATGAGGGCAGTAGCCCCTTCATGAAGGCTCCACCCTCATGACCTAATCACCTCCCTGCCCTGCCTCCTAATACCATCACATTGAGGGTTGGGGTTTCAACATATGAATTTGGGAATACACAAGCATTCGGTGTCTAGCACTTGGTAACGCTAAACTCTACCTTTTGAGCGCTATCTGCAAATGACTGTCACTGCTCTGCTCAGCTGCTGCTTTCTGTTTTTCTGCTTGGTTTTTTCCACACCTCACTGCTTTTGAATGAGTAAATGCCTCATAGGAAACACAGGGTGGAATGTGCTCACCTCAGGCTTTCCCTTCTCTATGGGACCTCAGCTCTAGGACCTTAATCCTGGCTCCTGTGTAGAGCTCAGATGCCTTCAAACAGATGTGTATTTTATTTTTTAAAATTTATCTAGCTCTTGCAGTTGTTTCTTAGCGGGAAGTTTGGTTGGGTGCAGTGTTGTAGTCAGAAATGGAAGTGAGAATAGTGGCTAGAAGAGATGGTGTTTTGAGAATAGGACTTCAGCACCCCTATGCAGTCTTTATGCCCCCCTCCCCACCGTGTTCCTTAGTGAGCAGCAGAATGTTTGCCCTTGTGCTGGGATCAGTGTGGAGGTGGCAGCAGCTGCTGGCAGACCCAGAGACCTGGCCATCTAAAGGCAAGGATACAGTAGCAGATGATGATCAAGGACGATGTGCCCTGAGCCTGCCCCCTCACACACTTCAAGGCCTTGTCTCTCCTTAAACTCAACGTAGAGAAAGAAGAGGAGAGGAGTGGAGGGTGGGAAACCTGCACTGACTGAATGTACTCTGAATTGACTAAAGACTCTGTTTTTCTCATCTGGTAGAAAGGGGACTCAAGACAGAACTTAAAAAATTTACATAATGTAAAATTTATCATTTTAACCATTAAAAAAGGCAGAACTTACATTTAGTCATAGAAAAATAAAGACAATTTTTGCACCTCTGAATTTGGGACCCATGAAGGTCATTCCTGCCTATGGGATCATACTATATTACTCTGTGACTTGCTTAACAATATGTCATGTAAATTTTCCCCAGGCAATGTATGTAAATCTTCCATTTTCATTTAATAGATGCATAGTATTCCCTAGTAAGGTCGGATTTAATTTATTCCTCCATTCTACTATTAATAGGTACCTAGAAGATTTTTTAGTGCTTTCCATTATTAACTACATTATCATGTTGACATACTTTCCTTAATGAATGACAAAATTCCTTGGAATGGAAGTGCTGATGTAAAATATATCGAATTTAAAATTTTTATGGATTCTGCCCAACTGCTTTCCTCAAAATTACAGCAATTTACATTCTCACTAATGGTATACAAAAATGTCCCTCTTTCCATACCCATAAAACGCTGATGCTATCAGCTGTACTCTTTTTGTTAATTGAATGAAAAACAATACTTCATTATTGTCTTAATTTTTACTTTCCTGACCGCTAGTGAGAGTGAGAATCTTTTTATATTTGTATTGTCTATTCATAATTTCTTTTCTAAAAACTGATGATTTGTTTCCATCATCCATATTTATACTGGGTTATCTTTTTTAAACAATTTATAGATATCGTTTGTATTGGAGGTCTATTATCCCCTTTTCTGCTACATAATAATTCTAATGGCTAATATTCGTTGAGTGCTTATATTGCTTATCCTGGACTTAATGCTTTAAAAATATTCTCATTAAGTCTTTATAAAAGGCTCATGTTACTACTGCACTCACTAGAAGGGCTAAAATAAAGACAGTTTGTAATACTAAGTGTAGGCAAAGAAGTGAAATAATTGAGACTCACACATTGTTGGCGGAAATACAAAATGGTACAACCATTTTGGAAAACAGTTTGACAGTTTCTTATATAGTTAAACATAACATGTATTGTATGATCCAGCAATCCTACTCCTAGATATTTATTCTTGATAAATAAAAACATATATCCACAAATATATTTACTTGAATGTTCATAGCAGACTTATTCAAAAGAATAAAATAGCCAAAAATTGGAAAGAACCCAGATATGATTTTGATTTTGGTTTTATCAAATTCTTCTTTTATTTCTAAAAGTCTTTACCTTATACAGGTCATTCCTGTTTTGTTTGGTACATAAGGGTTTGTGGCAGTTATAGTTTCCTTCTATCATTCAAAATATCCTGTTTTGTCTAATTAAGGCTTTTGCTCTGAATTCTAATTCATCTGATATTAATTTTGCCTCCTTACTGTGGTTTGGTTTTCATATGTCTCATATATATGAACTTTTTCAACATTTCTTTGACAGAGCTAATACAAAGTTGATATTCACTGAGGCACCAATATCAGTACATGTCTGACGTCTGTCGATGGACATGGAAGTATATTAGTTGAGTTTCTGTGAGTTTCAATCAAGAGTTGAATGAATACAGGTGGTATACTTTTTTTTTTTTTTTTTTTGAGATAATGTCTCGCTCTTTCACCCATGCTGGAGTACAGTGGTGCGATTTCAGCTCACTGCAAGCTCCGCCTCCTGGGTTCACGCCATTCTCCTGCCTCAGCCTCTCTAGTAGCTGGGACTATAGGCGCCCACCACAGGTGGTATACCTTTTTAATCACTGCATGACTTTAAAACTTTTTGTACTCTCTTTGCATTCGTAAGTGTAGGATTCTTAGATTATAGTCCTTTTGTCTAAATTGTGAATATTGTTCTACTAGCTACTATATGTTGCAAATAAGAAATTCAACACTAATCTATTTTTTTGCATTTTACTTTTAGAAGTTGTAGTCCAAAGTCTTATTGACTTATATTCCCCCATGAAGCATACCAGAATTTTGTTATTGGCATCCAGAATTTTACTTAAATAGAGACCTACCAACAAATGAATAATGAAATTTTCATTTTCATGATGACTTTTAATATCAATATTTTAATAGCTTAACAATTGATTCAAACAAGTGATATGTCACAGTAGGTAATACATATCTGGAGAGATGAGAAGAGAAATTACTAACTGAAGTGATTTTGGGAAGTCTTGTGGGGAGGTTGAGGTCTGAGTCGAAGTGGATGAGACTTCAATAAACAGAGGGAATTAAGATAGGAGATTCCAGTCAGAATGTTTAGCATAAGCAGATTTATAAAGGCTAAACATTGAAGAGTGTTTAGAGAATGGAAAGGAGGCTACTGGAGTTGAATAAAGGGTAATGAGAAACAAGGTGAGAAAATATTCTGGGATCAGATGATGAAGGACCTGGAATGCCTAGCTGAAGAGTATGAAATTTACTTTTTCTGCAGAGGGAAGCCTGGGAAGGTTTGTGACGATGGAGTAGAAAGAGAATCACAGATGGGGCTACTTCTCTGGCCCGAGAGAGATACAATGAGACCCTGTGCATGGCAGTGGCAATAGGATTGAAGATGTGTGGACCACTGCAAGAGCCATTACAGATGGAGAATCCTGGACGACCATTAGGATGTGGAGAATGAGAAGAGTGAAAAGTTGAAAATAGCTTTGAATTTTTGATCCTGGGAGGATGATGGTTCATGATGTTTGCTTCTAGCTATAGGCTAGAATTTGTGTTTTCCACAAAGAATAGTGTTACAGTCTCATGGAAAGGTCTATATAGGTACTCTGAAATATTACCGTATACTTTAAAGAACAGACCCTTAGGTACAAGCTTCAGAGCTGCCATCAAGTTCTAGCAACTTTCTGATCATATCAGAGGTTTGAGTCAGAATTTCTAGGTCATCTTTCAGTTGGGAGGGAGACATAATGATAAAAAGCAAATTGCTGAGCCAAGAATGAACTGAGAAAGAAAATTTAATTGTGGTTATTTGTAGGGAATAGTATTGCTATTCAAATTTTTTAAATAATTTTACATTTACAAGCTAGTACAGAGACTTCCCATATACTCTTCACCCAACTTTTCCTAATGTTAATGTCTTATATAACCATAGTACATTTTGTCAAAACTAAGAAATTAACATGAGTACAATGTTATTAACTAACCTACAGACTATATTCAAATGTCACTGGTTTTTCCAATAGTATATTCTCTTTCTGTGTAAGGATTCCATCCAGGATACCACATTGCATTTTGTTATCATGTCTCTTTAGTCTCCTCTGACTTGTAATAGTTTCTCTTTCTTTGTTTCTGACATTGGCAGTTTTCAAGAGTACTAATCAGCTATTTTGAGGAATGTCCCTCAATTTAGGTATGTCTAATGTTCTCCTCATATTTAGGCTATGAACTATAAGTTTATTGGAAACAATAACCCAAAGTGAGGTACTCTTCTCAACCCATCATAACAGGGGTATGTGACATCGTTACTCATCATGGGTGGTGTTAACTTTGATCATTTGGCTAAGTTGGTGTCTGCCATGTTTCTCTGTTGTAAAGTTACTAATTTTCCCTTTCCATAACCTAGTCTTTGGATGTGAGTCACTAAGTGCCCCCCATTCTCAAGCGGAGAGGAATTAAGCTCCATGCCCTTGAGAGGGAAAGGGCTCCATATATTTTTTGAAACTCTGGGCTGGGCTGACGCCTGTAATCCCAGCACTTTGGGAGGCAGATGTAGGCGGATTGCCTGAGGTCAGGAGTTCGAGATCAGCCTGGCTAACATGTCGAAACCCCATCTTTACTAAAAATACAAAAATTAGCTGGGCATGGTGGCAGGTGCCTGTAATCCCAGCTACTTAGGAGGCTGAGGCAGGAGAATCCCTTGAACCTGGGAGGTGGAGGTTGCAGTGAGCTGAGATTGCACCATCGCACTCCAGCCTGGGCAACAAGAGTGAAACTCTGTCTCAAAAAAAAAGAAACTCTGCAATCCCCGCCTCCTCCGTTTATATATTCATTTCAAATAGTGACAATTGTGTTACTGATGTGATAGGGGCCTCGGTGGGGGAGATCGACTGCAAGTGTGCTGGATGAGTATGAATAATTGCTCTTGTTCCTTTAGGATTAGAATAGCAATAAAGACATTTGCTTGGCTGCCAAATCCTCATGTGTCTTCAGAAAGTGAATTTTAGAGTTGTCTTTCTCATGTAAGGGAAGCACAGTGAATGTTTTTTGGGAGGAATATATTTTCCATATTGGTACTCCATGATATGAAAATACTACAGAGATAACTCAGAAATATCTCTGAACAAGACTTTTATAGCTTTGGAGGTTCCTGCCTTTTGTTTTCTATAGGAGACTCTCATATTGTGGTAGATGGTATAAAGGGAAACCTAGGCTGTCTATAGTGTTAGCCAAATGTGGTTCAGCATGGAGTTTGATGGAATTCTGCCTCTAATTATTTTGCTTGCATGGAAAATCAGAGTAATAAACATGGCAGTAAAGACTGCCGTGGGTAGGAACTTCCAACTAAGTGGCAGTCTGGAGGCCGGGGAATGAATTGTTTTTCTAAAACTGCTATCTGCTTGACCCATTGTATATTAAATCATATGAGTTAGCAATAACAGTTCCTTTTTTATAATAGGTGTATTTGCACTTCCATAAATTCTGATTTAAAAGCTCAGATGTGGAATTTGGCAAGCCTGCAAATCTATATTAGAGTTTAAATTCCTAATATTTTTATTGTTTAATGCATAACATCCTCAGGTTTTCAGGACTGCAGCATGAACAATGCAGTTGTATAACATTGAATCCCAGTAGCCTTCATATCAGAACTTTGCCTACTTATCCAACTTTGTCTTGAGCTTGCAGTCTCTGATAAATGGAGTGATACACTGTTAGTTTATATATATCCATTCATTCATTGTTTATGAAATATCCTTTTTGCCTGGTACTATGTTAGACTTTGTATACATTGTCTCATTTAGTCCTCAAAATAATCTTTGGGTTTGGTAGTGTTATCTCCATTTTACAGATGAAGAAAAGGAGGCTCAGAGAGGTAGGATACTTGCTAGCATAGTTCTGTTTCTCTCTCTCTCTCTTCTAAGAACTAACCCCACATCTAAAGAAGCTGGTCTCTGAAAGAGATTTTTTGGACAGAACCTCATTATTGATTGGGGCCAGCGATGAATATATCACCCAAGCTGAGCCAAACAAATTTTTTTCTCCTAGAAATATGAAGTTTGAATTCAAACACTGCAAGTCCCTGCTTATGGCTGGAACATATAGACTTGACAGGCTTGGAGAAGTAGATTCTGATAATGCAGTTGGAGAAGCATCAGAGGCAGAGAATATGAGAGTGAAGCAGCTGCAAAGAGAGAAGCAGGGGTGAGAGGTGTCATGACAGCCTTGCAGATCCTAATTTACGGCCCTTTTGAGCTCTAGCTGTATTTCTACCCATGAATTCCACAAGATAGCCCTATATCCTTATAAGAAATTCCCCATTTTAGCATAAACTAGCTAAAGTTGATTATTTGCAATTAAGAAATATTAATTAATACAAGTAACATATGGCAGAATTTGCACCCAGGTATAATTCACGGCTATGTTTGTAGCCACTACACTATATTACCTTTCTAAAGAATTGCTTAACTCATGCAGTGTTCTGGGTGAAGATATGAGAATCATGCTAATGACCATTTATCATTAATTTATTTCAATGATAAAGGAAATATATCGCCAGTTTATATACCCACTCATGTACAGATTGAAAGAAGCAAGACAATTGAACAAATTTCTTTGCTGCATTAACTCTTTGCTGCATTAACAACCCTACTCTCATTATCATCATCATCATGTTAAGCAAGCTAGACTATACAGGACTATATACCCGGGAAGATCTCCAATTATTCTGCAAATCTCATATCTGGTTTTAGATCACTGACATGCAGTTACTTCAGGACTGTGTCAGACACCATAGGGTGTTCACCAAACCTGATGCTCTTCCTCCTGGACACAGAGATTTGCTACATTTCCCAGATACCCTTGAAATTAGTGTGGCCATGAGACCAGATTCTACCTAATAGAATATGAGCAGAAATGATCTGAACTACTTGCAGGCCTGGTCCATAAAAACACCCAATTGCCATCCTCTGTGCTCTTCCCCCAGGTCAACAATCTTGGAAGTCACATATTGAAGCTGGAGGAGCTCCAAGGCAGAAGGACTCTGAGTTCCTGAATTATTACTTAGAACCCACCTTTAAGTAGAAACACTCATGTACAGGAGCAAGAGGTACATTTTAATTTTGTTAAGCTATTAATATTTTGGAGTTTATATGTTACAGCAGCTGGCATTACCATAACAGGGATCATCTCTCCCATTTACAATTAATTAGCACACATCCCAAAGCAGGACAGCTTCATTAATGGATACATCTTATTAAAAAAGAAAGTTCTTCAGTGCTAACAGGTCATGTTTAGAATTTTTCCTTTTAAGTCTTGACTCTATGCCAGGCCTGCCAGGGAAATAGGATGACTCTGCTTGATTAACATCCTGAGAATTTGGAGTTATGAAAGAGACCAGTGTTTCCAGTACTTGATGAATCACATTTCTAGCTATTAGCCTGGCCAAAAAAATTATTCCTCAGTTCCTAGCAGACCCTGTCACCATAGAAGAGAAACTCCCCCATGCCAGGACCCCTACTAGTTGTTTTAGGGTGAGTTTTCTTCAAAAGAGTTCACAACATAAATACTTAAGCAGACATAGCTAAATGTGATCAGTGCCCAACAAATCCTCAGATGGGGAGAGTGGAGCAATTCTGTGGCTAATCCATTTAATTATGTAGACCAACACTTTAGATAGTTTAAGCCTCATAATGGATTATTGTTGTTGCTATTGTTGTTATTAATGTATAGTTTACACATTAAGGACCCATGAGCTCAAATGGAGTAGGCTGTCAACCTAGCAAGAAACACCCCTTTCTTCTCCGTCTACTGTCTCCTTAATCTGGAGTTAGAATACACCTGACTGGTTCCTTGCACAGCACCAACTCATGGGAAAATGCATCTCTCTGCTTTACTCCATCCTGATGTCTTTGGTCTGGGCAGGAAACCCCAAACAAAATTGGCGAGAAACCATGGGTCTTACACATTGGAATACAGTGGCTGGGTGCGGTGGCTCATGCCTTTAATCTCAACACTTTGGGAGGTCGAGGCAGGGTGATCACTTGAGGTCAGAAGAGCAAGACCAGCCTGACCAGCATGGTGACGCCCTGTCTCTACTAATACAAAATTAGCCGGGCATGGTGGTGTGTGCCTGTAATCCCAGCTACTGGGGAGGCTGAGGCAGGAGAATCGCTTGAACCCAGGAGGCAGAGGTTGCAGTGAGCCGAGATCACGCTTCTGCACTCCAGTGTGGGTGACAGAGTGAGATTCGGCCTCAAAAAACAAACAAAACAAAACAAAACAAACAAAAAAATTGGAATACAGTATGTTAAGTGACATTGGATGGCCAAGACTGAAGTAGACCTAGAATGAGAGTCTAGTTGACCTCAAGTGGCAGGGATCTGGAGTAAAAACCTGGGAGCATAGTTCAGTAACCGTTGTTCCAACGCAGCTGGTTAGATCTGACTATTCTAAGCTGAGGCAAAGAGTAGAAATCCAGGAAGGTCTACAAGCAGACTTCAAGGACAGACAGTTACCCACAGGGAGTTGTGGATGCAAGGAGGTGGACAGGAAGCCCATTACTGTGGTATAGCCTCCTTGGCTTCCCCAGCACCCTGTGCAGACCCCTGTTCTAGTTTTTATCTTAAAGTGCTATGATTGTTGCGGTTTCCCTCTGGAGATTGTGAGTTCTGTGAGGGCCAGAACCGCAGCTTTTGTGGAAGTCAATTTTAAAATACATTGATTGCTGGTGCAAAACAACCCAATGGAGGAAGAAAGATAGTCTTTTCAACAAATGGTGCTGGAAAAATTGGATATCCTTAGGCAAAGAAAATGAACTCAATCTAAAACTCGTATCATATAGAAAAATAATTCAAAAATGGATCATGGATTTACATGTAGAATACAAAACTATAACACTTTCAAAAAAAAATAAAAAAACATCTTCAGGACCTAGGGCTAGGTGAAGAGTTATAAGACGTGATACCAAAAGCACAATTCATAATGGAAAAACTGATAAAACTTCATGAAAATTAGAAACCTCAGTTTTCAAAAGATCCTCTTAACAGAAAATAAGAAAACATGCTACAGAGTGGAAGAAAATGTTTACAAATCACCTGACAAAGACCTTATATTTTGAAAGGTAAAAAAATCTCTGAAATTCAACAGTAAAACAAGCAATTCAATTATGAAGTGAGCGAAAAGAGAGATGGACAGCAAAAGAAGCATATGAAAAGATTGTTAACATCATTACTCATTAGGGAAATGCAAATTAAATTACAATGAGATATCACTACAAACCTACAAGAACAGCTAAAATAAAAAATAGTGATTTTACCAAATGCTGGAAAAGATACAAAGAGACTGGCTCTTTCATTCATTGATAGTGAGAATGTAAAGTAACACAGCCACTCTGGAGAATAATTTTGCTATTTCTTACAAAACGAACACATACTTGCCGTACAACCTAGCAATTGCATTCTTTAGCATTTATCCCAGAGAAATGTAAACTTACCTTATATTTTGAATGGTAAAAAAATCTCTGAAACTCAACAGTAAAACAAACAATTCAATTATGAAGTGAACGAAAAGAGAGATGGACAGCAAAAGAAGCATATGAAAAGATTGTCAACATCATTACTCATTAGGGAAATGCAAATTAAATTACAATGAAATATCACTACAAACCTACAAGAACAGCTAAAATAAAAAATAGTGATTTTACCAAATGCTGGAAAAGATACAAAGAGACTGGCCCTTTCATTCATTGATAGTGAGAATGTAAAGCAACACAGCCACTCTGGAGAATAGTTTTGCTATTTCTCACAAAACAAACACATACTTGCTGTACAACCTAGCAATTGCATTCTTCAGCATTTATCCCATAGAAATGTAAACTTAATGTTCACACAAAACCCTATACACAAATGTTCATAGCAGAAAACTGGAAAATAAAACCCAAGTGCCATTCAATGAGTGAATGGTTGAACAAACTCAGGCACATCTATACCTTGTAATACTAATCAGCAGTAAGAAAAGAATGAACTATTGATATATAAGCAACAACTTGGTATGGAATTCAAGAGAGATCCAGGGAACTATGGGACCCTACACTGAGGCATAATATAATTTGACATCCTTAAGGAAGTGATGTTTAAGTTAAGACTTACTTTCCTTTGCACTCCCAGTACCTAACAAAGTGCCTACCTTCTCTGTTGAATGAATGAATGAGGTGAGAGGCAAGGGAACCAAGGTAACTTCAAGACAAGCAGCAGGAGCAACACTTTACTGTGACAGAGAACTACTGCCATGTCATTTCACATTCCCTAAGCCAGGGCATTGATTGCAGTGCTTGGAGCTATATGCAAATGTGGATTACAGGATTTACTTGTAAAAGTTAGGACCCAATACACAGTAGGCCTGGGAGCCAGGTCAGGAATGCAGAACATCTTTCACATTGTTTTCTGTGTTACACATTTGGCATTTTTTATATGTTACTATTATTTCTAACAGCCATTTCCAAGCAATCAGTGCTTGCTAATATTGACTCACATTACATTGTCAACTTTTTGTTCATAAATTATTTGATTTTGTGTGTGTGTGTGTGTGTGTGCGCGTGTGTAAATCTTTTCTAGCTAGCTTGGTTGGAACCCTCTTCTGGGCAGAAGATTTTTTTTAATGCTTATTTACATGGAGCTTCTGGTATGGCGCTTTCTATAAAAACAGGTGCACACATTTAAACTGGACCACATTTTAGAAGAAAATCATTTTAATTCCCCCCTCTCCTCCTACTTATTTTACAAATGATGAAACCGAAGCCCAGAGCCAGGAAATATCATTATTGTTCACTCTCTTACATACGGTTTTCATGTGTACATTGGTTTCAAATCATGGACTATGAAGGTGTTCATATCAGAGAATATTAGACCTGAAAGGTGTCTTTAAGGCCAAGGTCACACAGGTAATTGATGACAGAGCCAGGAAAAGAATGTTCTCCCAGCTCCCAGTCTGGTACTTCTTCTGTGACCAGAGGCTTTTTCTGTGGGTGCTTCTAGTCACTGTTGATTGACTGATTGATTGTAGATCTGTTTACAATGAGTGATCATGGTTCCTGGTAAGACAAACATCCTGCCCCAAATAGGGAACTCTTAACGCAGCCACCTGAAGGCCACTTGTTGATTTATTAAGTTCAAGTTTTTCTTACTACTGATGGATATCTTCAGAAGGATATTTGCAGGTTTGATGGGCCTGTGCTATTTGTTCTCTTTGCTCTTAAAACCCAGGCAAGTTTCAGCAGCAATCATTCCTGGGATTACTGGCTTCCAGGACTCTGGACTGGCACATTCTGAAATCTATGTATGTGCACGTCCATGTCCATGGCCTCATGTCAGGAGGCATATAGGGCTCCCCTGCTGTGGGAACAAAGACTGAAGACTTCTTAAACTTACATTTACCAGTGTGCCCTGCCCCATGCACCCCACAATGACATTTTCCCTGGAGGTTTGTTTTCCAGGTTTTGATGGTGAAAAAAGAAGACAGGCTAAGTACTTACAGGATTTAGATGTGCCAAACTTTCACTGATGCCGAGATGCTTTTACTCAAATTAATTTTCCATCTGCCTGAAGCTTAAAGCTCTTCCTTCCTGGATCAAGCTCTTTACCAGGGTTCTTAGAGTAAAAGATTGGTTCAATTAAAATAAAAAAATTAAACATTAAAAGGGTGGTGGTAGTGATGGTGTGTGTGTGTGTGTGTGTGTATTATGAATAGTGAGTTAATATGCTGAGGATAATCCAAAGCAACTATGTATTGACTAATGTGTGTAAACAGTTCATTTTAGCAAATTAATCAGGTGTGAACTGTTTAATTATTAGACGAGTTAGTCAAGAAATATAAAATCTCAAATCGAAGTTATGTTTAGCTCTCAAATTGATGTGGTGTTTTTCTTTGCACTGGTGTCAGAGACAAAAGAAATGAATTTCAAATGTAAACCTTTTATCCCATCCCCCACCCAAGAAAGCATTGCTGCTTGCTGGATCAGTTTCTAGTGGGAGGTGGGAGGGGAACTGGGGTAGTGACAGAACAGGTAAAAGAAAGAAACCAGAGAGATTAAATTGATACATAGCATAGAATTACAACAGAGAGAAGAGAGGCGATATCAGAGCCTAAATAGACTGAACTGTGGGAAATTTTAGAGAACTTGGAGTGGGAGAGGAGAAATACTTTAGAGCAGGTACCTCATACATGTTAAAAGTGCATGGGATGGAAAATGAGAATGTCAAGTCATTTTTGTTTTTCATTAGTGCTTCCCATTGGGTGCTTTTTAAGAGACTTCAATAAAAATGTAGGTTTCTCTTTGATTATTTTAGATGCAGGATTAAACTTCTTTCAATGTGAAACCATGTAAAGATGGAGTCAGTAGGTAGTTGAGACATACATGGCTTATATATTGAATAGTAAGTGGCACGCATTTTCAACATTAGCTATCATGTATACACCCATATACTTTCATATGCATATACATCATGTAGCCTGATCAGTTATCTACAGATGCTTTCTGATATTCAAGAGGAACTGACAAGTGAAAGTGATTGTATTGGAGCAAGTGCATCTTCTCTGCTGGAAGAAAAAAATCAAAATACCACCTCTAGACTAAATCTCAGCAAACAAAAGACAACCTTCTTATATAATATCAAGGGTGTAGATAGGATATTTATAACAAATGGATAGACTTAGAGAACCTCAGAGACAGAAAACATTTGAGTCACAAACATGGACCTTGTAACTCATTTGACACTCTTTTGAAAACAAGAAGTTGCGACTCTACATTTACATATAATTACTACAACAAGAATTCTCTATTTCATATATTTGGTTACTTACGCCTTTAGAAAATTCTACAGCAGTGCTCTTAATCATTGCTTTGGTCAAGACATCTTTGAGACTCAGATGAAAGCTATGGACCCATCCTAGATAAAAAGCATGTGCATAACAAAAACATACCATTTGCAATTTTACAGGTTCATGGATCCTCCTGGAGCTGGCTTAAAACCTCCTACATCATTCTATAGAACATCAAAAGCCTGCAACAGAGATGCCCTTGTCCTGTCATGAGACATAAGCTGGCAAAGCAAGGCGATTCTTCTTTCCTTATAATGATGTTACTATACACAAGACACAAAAGAAAGTTCTTGGGTAAAAATACTGCTCACCCAGTTCTCAGAAATGTTACTGTGACGTGTAAAATAAGGATCAGTTTTTCAGTGGTATAGCATATTGAGCCAAAAAAGACTTCTTTTCACCTCTAAATAATTGAAAAAGAAAAACATGCAGTCCTTCTCTATCCTTACATGCAAAGAGGAAGAAGGCCAAAAATCGTGAAATAACATGGGTGTATCTTTAGTGCAGCAATTAATTATTTCACTGAAGCCTTTAAATGCATATCTCTTTATTCCATTGCCTTAGGGAACACTTAAGCAAACTCTAGCATTGTGGATGAAACTACAAATCAGCAGCAGGATTAGAATTTTCCAACTAAAATTAACATAGAAGTTTTCTAATGGAAAAATGTTTGTCTTCATAAAGTTGAAATTTATAGCTCTATTTTTGAAATGTACTTACTCATTGAGTTCAGTCATGCAGTCATGACTGTAATTTGTTATGTTGTGTATCTACTGGCTCTGCCACCAGAAAATATTTGTTACAGGCTTTAAATGGAATACTGTATATAAAGCTTTTAGCACAGGGTTGCTCATTCAGAAAGAGCTTAATAAATAGCCACATTAAAAGGCTCTCCTAAGGTGGCAATATTGCAGGTCAGGAAAGTCCCAAAATTGGGGATCCACTTGGGAAGATTCTCAAGAGCGAGAATCTTTACTCAGGAAGAAATTCAAGAGCGAGCAGGTGGAGGAAAAAACCAGCTTTACTGAGGCAGCAGTGTTACAGCTCCATGACTGTGCCTGCAGAGCAGGGCTACCCCGCAAGCAGTGTGTTGAGAGTAGCAGCTCAGGCTCAGTTCTGCAATCACGTTTATACCCACTTTTAATTACATGCAAATTAAGGGACAAGTTATTCAGAAATTTATATAAAAACGGTGATAACTTCCAGATCATAGCCATGGAAAGGGGTGGTAACTTCTGGGTGCTGCTATGGCAATGGTAAACTGTCACTGGTGGGTGTGTCTTATAAAGAGTGCTTTCCCCTCTTCCCTGTTTCCCAAGTCTTCAATCTTATCCAGAAGGGAGCCCCGCCTCCTACCTCAGCAGGGCCCTTTTTTTGCTGCTGCTCTGCAGATGATTTTTGGGGGTTTGGCTGACCCATGGCTAAAGAGAAAAAAATCACTAGCATATTGCTTAATTATGTGTTGAGTTTGTTGTATCCAACTTTCAAATGCTCAATTGTTGATCCAGGCTGTTTGGCATCCTTTCCCTCCCTTCTGGAATAACATCCCTTCCATTAAGTCTTTTTCTGAATTTGTGAGTCTGCCTACTAAGTCTTTTTTTTCACTGTGTCTTTTTTTTCACTGTAAGTTCATTTGGCTAGTCCTAGGGCCCCTAGGCTAGCACCAATTGTATCTGGTACTCACTTAAAGTATTTTGTCCAGTGTTGGCTTTTCCACCATGCATGTTGCTACCATTGTATATAATTGCCTGTGTGTAATTTGGATATCTATTTTTTATCCAGATATGTTGCATTGTACAAGATACCTTAGTCTAAAAGTGTTAAAGAACTTCCTGGAGTCGCCCTTGGCAAATGTCAGGGGTTTCATTTTGGCGCATATGATCCCACCAGGTTACTCTGAGGCTCATGTTACTCTTGCTTTGCCATTAAGATTTGCCATGGTTGAATTATTCCGATCCATTATATCTAATCACAGGGTGGTTGGGTAAAGCATCTTTGACCTCACTCGATCATACACTCCCTTAGCACCCTGTACTTTTCCTTCACAGCACTTTACCTACTTGAAGTCATTTAATTTGTTATTATATATATAATAGTTTATTTCAGGTCTTTCACCACTGCTAGACTCTAATCTTGGTGACAATAGGGATTGTGTTGATAACTGCAGCCTCAGGGTTTAGTAAAGTACCTGAAGCAAAGTAAATGCCCGACAAATACAAGGTGATTGATTAACTAATTGATTTATATTTTTATGTCAAGAAATAGTGAAGAGAGCTGGTGGCATTGACCATCACAGGAGTACCCTGCCGTTTTGTAGACCATGTCTGTAAAATCTGCAATGATCTTTCATCTAATCTTCCATCAACTCCTAAAATCCAGTTACTTAGATGATTAGGCACACATATATGCTTTCAACAAGGAGAGTTTGTAGGATCTCTGTGCCTAAATACCATAATCTTGTTCCTATCAATTTTTTGGCTATTTTATTCAAATGCTCTTTTCAAAAGACCACTGTCCCTCTCTTCTTTGCATACACTGCCTCATATGATCCCTCATATGATCCTTACAACCTTATTAGGTGAGTAGTTTCATTTGCTCTAGTGTGTAGATGAGGAAATTGGGATTCAGAGAAGCTAAATAATTTGCTAGGTGTTGCCTCAATAAGAAAGTTGCAGACCTGAGACTGGAATTCAGGACTGTTTGACTTCAAATCATAGGCATTTAATTCAACCTGTTCAAGCATCACTTTTGTCATCTGTGCATGCAGATAATAATGTCTACGTCATGTATACTTCTGTCTTACCTGTCCCCACTTTTCACCCCAGCTTCATTTCCAGATTGTCCTCATCTCCACTCAACCCTCTCCTATTAACTTTTCCAGACTCAGCTTAGACATTATTCACAGGAACCATTTCTCCACCCCTTCCCTTGCCAGTACCCAAGCCTGGGCTAAGCTGCCCCCTATATTGTGTTCCCATAGTGTCCAAACCCTGGCCCAGCACCTACAAGCCTAATGGAAATGATCTATGTGTCTGCTCCCCAGGCATCCTGCATGCTTTTGGAGGCAATTTGTCTTCAATTGTATGCCCTCAACACCTAGCATTGTGCTTGGAACATAGAGAAAGCTCAAGAAATGTTTCAGAACAATTTAGAAAAACTGGATCTCAGAGCTGGCAGGACACCTGAAAATCAATTAGCTCACACACTCATCAGATGCTTGGCTCCCTCTACAATGTGTTGCTCCTCTTCTCCCGGAGACTCATTACTTCTCAAGACAGCCCAATGGGCAGGTAGAGCTATGAGACACAGTGCTTTGTACATTGATCATCACCATGTCTCTTTGTACCCTATAGAATTAGCCTTTTTGTACTACTGACCATTCATCTGATGGGTATTTTCCAGTCTTGCTGACAAATGTATTTGACCAATCCCTGAATGATGTCATTTTCCATTTTAGTAAGTAGAAAAGCAAGAGGATTAAAGACCCTCTCTCTTAAAAACCAATTGGCAACACTCAAGATTTCAGTACCAATTAATCAATGACCCACTGAAAAAGCCACCTGTGTATTGTAAGATTTATTAGTTTGCATGGATGAGAAGATCAGGGGGTAGCGTATGTGGGTAAACAGGAGGAGAACTCCCTCCTCCTAATTTGTAGAGCCCCTGTTGGAGGCAATCTTTACCTAACGAAGTACCTTTAATGCCTGGTACCATGGAGTTCCCCTGGGCCAAGTGGTCCCAAATTGTTATAAGTCCAGATTGCATTAGGCTGAGTTTTCCTTAGTCCAGTGTAGGCCACTTGAGCACTGCCTGTTGACCTGACATTTAGGAGTGACTTAATTTTATATTTGTCTTTTTGTTTTTAACCCAGCTGGGATGAATGACAACATTCAAGATATTTTCATCTTAGATGCCAAATTGTGACGTGGACAAAGCCCTCTCCAAATGGCTTTCACTGGCCCGGTTATAGGCTATGTCAAAATTAGTTCAAGTGTTTGAAGGAGGCAGATATAGGTCTCCCAGTTTCCTCCCTATACTTCTCCAGGGAACCAGATGTTCAGGCTGATAAACTCCTGGGTCTGATAAGCAGACTTTCTTCAGTCTCATCTTCTTTCCCCTTCTCATTGTTATGTTTGCTTTGCTGTGTTTGCCATTAGAGCTCTGTGTATTGAGAAAACTTTTTAGCCCGTGTATGCCTGCGGATGTATTTGCCCTGCTCTGTTTCATCCTGAAGGACTGTTTACATTCTAGCCTTCAGAACTTTTTGGAAACTAGAAAAAGATATAAGCCCTTAGCCTCTGGGCTGCAGAAGCTCATATTTTCTGTGCTCAGAAAATACAGCAATTCTTATGGCCCAGAGCCAGAATAAAAACATCTCTTGGATTTGCAACATTGTCTTCTCCTAGAGGGCAGCAAGAAACCCTGAGACGCTGGAGTAAAATACTTTTCCAAAATAAACATAATAAATAAGCCTCACCAATCCCAAAGTTAAAGAGCTCATCACGGCTCATGGAACTTCTTCTGTCACCATGCAAGCTAGGCTCCTGGTTCTGCAGCTTACTTGCTGTGATTCCTGGGAAAGTTCGGGAATCTCTCTGTGCTTCAGTTTTTTCATCTCTACAATGGGGCTGATGATACTCACTTTTCAGGCTGTTGCAATTAGCAAATAAACCAATAAAGACAAAGCTCTTAGCAGAGCCCCTGGTACATAGTAAATACTTAACAAAATATAATCGTTGTTGTATTGTTATTGGCTGTGTTATTTCTACTTTAAAATCATTACTTCACATCAAAGTTATTTTCTTTTTTCTTTCCAATATTCTCCTTCTATAGCAGTGATAAGCTGGCTATTTAAAATATAAAATCTTTATTGTACTGTAAAAAACACTGATGTTATAATTTCGACAATTACAAACTCTGGATAAAATACTTCTTAAAACAACTGTTTAGTGGTCCCAGAGAGTTAAACAAACAGACAAACAACAATAACAAAAATAAGCTGGTATAAATTGGAGAAAGTTTGACTCTTAGAAGGAACCACATTGGGTGAGATCCAAATTTAGTGATATTCCACCTGAAGACATTCCCTCATCTCTGCAGCATTCAGAGGATAGAGCTCCAGTAGAAAGGCACAGTCTTATTGACCTTAAAAATCAGTTGATAGAGTTCAGGGCTTCCAGAGTAGCAAGAAATTGAGGTCAGAAATCCTGGAAGGAAGGAGCCACAGAAATGACTCCCCAAATAAAATCCTCTCAAATCCTTGGCTCACCTCCGACATGAATGTTTAGAGAAAAGCACCAAGTTGTGGAGGGGGCAAATAATAGCTGGGAAGCCAAAAGAGCTAAACAGAAGTTTTAGCAACTGCCTGCCACAAGACAGATAGATTTTGGAGTATGAGTTCCACAACGTTAAAGAGGTACCCTAAAACTTAAAGTATAATAATAAAAAAAAAAGAGGCATGACAGAAAGCTTGGGCTGTCCATCAGAATCTCAGAAAGGCAGTGGTTTGGAATAAAGTTCATGTGCTAGGACTAAGGGAATTGACCTAGGACTAAGTGCAGAACCACAATGGACATGCTCTAACAAAGACCAAAACCAAAATTCACAATACCAAGGCGAACCACTGATAATTTAAGTTTTTGCTAGAACAAAACACTTTTCAGAAGGAGATAATAAAGGCTGGTCACAGTGGCTCACACCTATAATACCAGTGCTTTGGAAGGCTGCATCAGGAAGATCATTAAGGCCAGGAGTTTGAGACCAGCTTGGGTAACATAGACTCTTTCTTTACAAAATATTTAAAAATTTTCCAGGTGTAGTGGTGTGCACCTGTAGCCCCAGCTACCTGGGAGGCTGAGGTGGGAGGATCACTTGAGCCCAGGAATTCGAGGCTACAGTGACCTATAATCATGCCACTGCACTCCAGCCTAGGCAACAGAGCAAGACCTTGTCCCTTAAAAAAAAGGAAAGAGATAATAAAGCCCAGCACCTCTATGACATATTATCCACCATGACTAGTGTATATTAAAAATTAGACATGTGAAAACAAAACAAAACAGGGAAATGTGACCCATAGTAAACTGAGGAATCAGCAAATAGAAACCAACCTAAGGTGATTCCTATGTTGAAATAAGTGAATAAGGACTTTAAAGATGTTTTTATAAATACATTCGGGAAACTTAAAAATTACCATAATTAATAAATAGAAATCTCAGCAGAGACATAGAAACTAAAAAAAAAAATCTGTAAGTGCAAAGAGGACTATCTCAAATTTTAAGATTCACAGGATGAGCATAATAGCTGAATAAATAGTAAACTTTTAGTTAGATCAATAGAAATAATTGAATCTGAAGAATAAAGTTAAAACAGATAGAATAGGCATAAACAGAGTCTCAGTAAGATGTGAAACAATATCAATCAGATAGTTAATTAAAAGCACATTGGCTGAGGCATGTCCAGAATAGTCAAATTTACAGAAAGACAGAGTAGTGGTTGCCTACAGCTGGAATGTGGAGAAGAGGAACAGGGAGTGGCTGCTAATAGGTACAGGATCTCTTTTGGGAGTAATGAAAATGTTGTAAAATAAGTGTGGCAATCATTGTACAAATCTGTGAATAGACTAAAAACCATTCACTTGTACACTTTAAAAAGGTGAATTGTTTAGTACATGAATTAAATCTCTATAAAGCTATTAAAAAATACTGGCTGAAATTTTTACACATTTTGTCAGCCATAGACCCAGAAAGCTCAGAAAACTTCAAGCAGGATAAATACAAAGAAAGCACTGCTGAAAATAAAAGATAAACAGAAAATTCTAACAAGACGAGAGAGAGAGAGAGAAAAGACATTATATATAGGAAACCAATAATATGAATGAGTTGACTCAGATCAGAAACAGTGAAGGTCAGAAGATGATAGAATGACTGAAAAGACAGCTGAATTTTATAAAATACAGACAGTCCTTGACTTATGATAGTTTGATTTAGGATTTTTCAATTTTGTGATGGTGCAAAAGTGATACACATTCAATAGAAACTGTACTTCATGTACCCATACAACAATTCTGTTTTTTACTTTCAGTACAATATTCCATAAATTACATGAGCTATTCAATACCTTATTATAAAATCAGCTTTGTGTTGAATGATTTTTCCCAGCTGTAGACTAATGTAAATGTTCTGAGCATGTTTAAGGTAGGCCAGTCTAAGCTGTGATGTTAGGTAGATTAGGTGCATTTAAATGCATTTTCAATTTATGATATTTTAAATTTACAGCAGGTTTATCAGGATGTTACTCCAAGATGCTCCTCCAAGGTGAGGGGCATCTGTGTTTTAGTCAGTGAAAATGTCTTGCAAAACTGAAGGTAAAATAAATACAGTTAGTCACACTTCACTTGCACTATAAGAAATTCTAAAGAAAAATTCTTCAAATTGAAGGAATATAATAACATAAATTTATATCTACAGAAGGAATAAAGAGCAAAGAAATGATAAACAAATGGTTTAAAGTGTTTACTTAAACTCTTTAAAAGTTATTTGACAGTTTAAGGAGAAATAATACAAAGTATTATGGGATTTAAAGCATGTATAGACATAGAATATATAACAACAATAGTACAAAGACAAGAGAGGATATAAACAAAATTATACTGTTAAGTATCTAATACATGAATGGGATAATATTAATTCAAGATAAATAGTGACAAAATGCTGCATATTGCAGTTCCTAGAGCAGTCATTTAAAAAAATACAAAAAGATATCGCTAAAATCCAATTAAAGTGATAGAATGAAATACTAAAACACATTGAATGAACCCAAAATAAAAATGGAGGGAAAAAAACCCAGGAAAGGAAAAATAAATAGAAATATTACAACCAAACCATAGCAATAATTACATTAAAGGTAAATGAACTAGATTATTCAAAGGAAGAGATTGCCAGATTTAAAAAGAAGCTAGGTCCAACTTCATGCAGTTTGCAAGAACTCATGTTAAATATAAAGACTTAAACAGATTAAAAGCAAAAATGGAAAAAGATGTACCATGCAAACACTCTATTAGTTTGTTTTCATGCTGCTATGAAGAAATACCCAAGACTGGATAAATTATAAAAGAAAGAGGTATAATTGACTCACAGCTCAGCATGGCTGGGGAGGCCTCAGGAAACTTATAATCATGGCGGAAGAAGAAGCAAATACGTCCTTCTTCACATGGCAGCAGGAGAGAGAAGTGCCAAATGAAGGGGGGAAAAGCCCCTCACAAAACCATAAGATCTCATGAGAACTCACTTGCTATCATGAGAACACCATGAGGGAACTGCCGCCATGATCTGTTCACCTGCCACGAAGTCCCTCCCCCAACACATGGGAATTACAATTTGAATTACAATTCAAGATGAGATTTGGGTGGGAACACAGAGCCAAACCATATCAAACACCAATCATAAGATATTCAGTGTGTCTATAGTAATCTCAAAGTAAGTATCTAGATAAGGAATAATATCAACATTAAAGAGGTCTTTTAATAAGGATGAAAAGATTCCACCTAATAACAGATTTTCAAACTACATGCATTAAAACTGACAGAACTAAGGGATAAATAAACAAATCCAAAATTATAGATGGAAATTTTAACATGTCACTATGAGTAACTGATGAGGCAAGTAGACATATCCATGTAAATCTAACAATTAATTCCAGAATACACACGCTTTTCAATGGGACAGGAAATTCACCAAAATAGGCTATCTTCTGGGCTATAAAACATCTCAATAAATTTCAAAAGACTGAAGTCATACTGAGTATGAGTTATCTGACCACAATGAAATAAACAGAATAAAATAACAATTTAAAATATCTAGAAAAATCTCCAATTATTTGGAAATAAATTAATAATCTTCTGAATAGCTCATGATTCAAAGGATAAATCACATGAGAAATTTGGAAATATTTCAAAATGAATAATAAAAATGCAGTCTATCCAAATTTATGAGATGCAGTTAAATCACTACTTAGAGGGACATTTATAGTTCAAATACTTTTTTAAGAGAGAGAGAGAAAGAGAGAAGGAGGGATAGAGGAAGGAAGAAAATCAATGCTATAACTTTTCATCTTAAATAGCTGGAAAATGAAGAGCAAATTAAACCCAAAGCACATGGAAGGAAGGAAATGATAAATATGAGTAGAAACAAAGTAAAAAACAAAAAAAGCCAAAAGTTGGTTCTGTAAAAAGATGGATAAAATTACTAAAATTTTAGCTAGACTGGTTTTTTAAAAAAGTGGAGGGAGGAGGGAAATCACAAAGTACCAATTTCAGTAATGAAAAAAGGGATATATACAGATCCTACAGTTATTAAAGAAATATTACAAAACTTTATGTCATTTAATGTGACAATGAAAAATTTTCCTGGAAAGCATGATTTACCAAAAATACTTTTTGAAAGGGTAAAAATTGTTAATATTCCTATATCTGTCAAAAAATGCATAATTAAAAACCTTCTACAGGCTGAGCCCCATGGCTTAACGCCAGTAGTGCTAGCACTTGGGAGGCCAAAGTGGGCAGATCGCTTGAGCCCAGGAGTTCAAGACCAGCTTGGACAACATGATGAAACCCTGTCTCCATCAAAAAATAAATAACTAAAAACCTTCTACAAAGAAAATTTGAGGTCCAAATTGCTTCACCAGTGAGTTCTATCAAACATTTAAAGGGAAATAATAGTAATCTTACACATTCTTTTCTAGAAAATGGAAAAATAATTTCCAATTTGTTTTAAGAGGGCAGATGGCCTTGATACCAAAAAGACATTTCATTTTCAAAAAAATCTAAAAATCAGTATACCTCATGGATGTACATAAAAACATGTCTAATAAAATATTTCCAAGTAAAACCCAGCAGATAATACATTATAACAAAAATAGGATTTATCTCAGAAATGTAAGGGTAGTTTAACATTAAAAAATCAATGATTTTAATTAACCAGACTAAGAAGATAAAGGAGGAAAAGCATATGACTAACAAAATAGATGTCAAAAAAGTTTTTGACAAAATCCAGCATTCATTTATTTTTAACAGGGTTGGCAAAATAGGAAGAGGCCTAAATGCCAGAATGGGAAGGGCATCCTAAATGCCCTTTAAGATGATAAAAGGCATTCATGAAGAAATCGTATGTTTAACATAATTCTTAATAGTAAAGTACTAAACGCTTTTGCCCTACAATGAAAGACAAAGTAAGGATGTCTGCTGTTATCACTTCTGTTTGACATTTAGAAGGAAGAGAAAGAAGTCATGAAGATTGATAAGAACAAAATAAAATTTTCTTTCTTCACAGACAACATGATTGCTTACATGGAAAATCCTAAGGAATGATCCCCTCCCATTGTTCCTGGTAGTGTGCTGGGCACAGAGATAACCTCTGACCATATCACATATAAGGCCTGCCCCTCAAAACTCATAGTCTTGTAGTGGATAGGCAGTTATGATAGAGTGTGACGGATGCTGTGAAGGAGGAAAGACAACAGGCCACAGAAGTGAAAGATCAAAAACAAAGAGCAAGAAGAAGATCTAGCTTTTATCTTTATTGGTGAACCCAATTAAAATTCATGAAAATTCCTGAATATATTTTCACATCTTAAAATACTGTGAATGTATGTGTACAGCATTCAGATTATTCTCCTATTACTGAGTAATGAAGAAAATTGAAAGAGTGTGGGATGGGGTCAAATACAATGGCTGCTTTTCTGTGTACCTTCTATTGTGATTTCCTAGGTAACTCCTTTCGCTCCTCCATCCCAACCCTGCCTACATGATAATTGATAGCAAAGGCCAAGTAGAAATACAAGCCACTGGACTCCTGCAGCCTGGAAGCTTAAATAATTCACATAGGAAGTATCAAGTCTGTTCTGCTCAAGGCGTGATTCTTTTTTTTGTTGTTGTTGTTGAGACAGGATCTTGCTCTGTCTTTGTCTCCCAAACTGGAGTTCAGTGGCACAATCATGGCTCACTGCAGCCTCAAACTCCCTGGCTCAAGGGATCCTCCTGCCTCCGCCTCCCGAGTAGGTGGGACTACAGATGCACACCACCACATCTGGCTAATTTTTTTTGTTGATGGGGTCTTGCTATGTTGCCCAGGCTGGTCTCAAACTCCTGCGCTCAAGTGATCCTCCTGCCCCAGCCTCTCAAAGTGCTGGGATTATAGGTGTGAGCCACTATGCCCAGCCTAGGATTCTTTTTTATCTCAGTTTCTAATCACTAGAAATCATTCTTTCCTCACACTCTTCTCTTCCATGACTACCAGAGTGTGAAGCATGGAAGAAAGTGCTTATTGAGCCAGAAAATACGGCCCAACCAGCTCTCAAGGCAAAGAGAGGGTGTACGAGAAGCTAATCTTCAAATGAGAGGTGGAGACCCAGCTGGCAGCTAGCATGGTGCAGAGTGTTGGAGGCAAGAAGCAGCATCTCAGACTGGCAAGAGGCAAGGGCAGGCAGCTCACCCACAGGGAAGTTGTCGCCAATCTTGAGCAACTCTAGAAGAGAAACCTGAACACATCAGAACTCAAACTAACTGATAATGAACTGTTTTTCATTACTTCCTGAGTGATCAGGAGGTAGAATTGTCTCTTACAACCCAATGTATACCATTCTCAGTTGTCTATTTAAGGATTTCTTAGTGAGCTCCATGGTAAAATATATCTACTTCTTAAAAAAAAAAAAGTAAAGAATCTGCAACAACCTACTGAACTACTAAGTGGATTTAGCAAGGCTGCAGGTTACAAAGTCAACATACTTATATTTCTTATATACTAGCAACAAACAATTAAAATATTTTATAAGTTTATTTATAACAACATCAAACACATAAAATACTTGGGAATAAATGAAAAGTGAAATACTTGGGAATAAATCAAAATACAATACAGATACACTGAAAGCTACAAAATATTGCTTTCAGTGTAATATTGAAAAACAAAAGAAGGCCCCAATACTAGAAAAGACATACAATGTTCATACATCTGGATGAAGTTTGAAAAATACTAATCTAAGTTAATCTTCTTATAGATTAAGAGAGTACGATATAGAGCTTTTAAATGACTTGCCCATCACTCAACTCAGTGAGGACAGGACTCGAGGTTTAAAGGAAGTGGGTAGAGGTGTAAAGAATGTGGGGAGAGTTTAGGTATCCCTTGTAAGAAAGCAAAAACACAGGAAAGCATTGCAGAGTGATACTGAGGCCCAGCTGAGGTCAGAAGTTGAGGATTTCTCATAGCACCAGCGAGCTTGGCCAAGGGATTTTCTCCAGTGGCATCCAAGAGAGTAGAGAAGTTGATTTTAGTATTAAGCTGAAGTTCAGGGTCTGTAAAGATGGGAACAGCAAAATGATAAGCCTGCTGGGATGTTGAAGGCACAGCAGGAGAGTTGTTAGTGATTCATCTGAAGGGACAGGTTTTCTCTGGTAAAGAATGAGGCCTTGAGGAGGGTTAGAAGGACTTGAGCTCCTGATAGGGCCAAAGAGAAGGCATGGAGAAGAAAGAGGATGGGAAAAGCAAAGCGTTCAACTACTGTGGTCAGAGCTTCATCTAATAAAGAATCCATTATTATAACTGCTGTATTTCCTAAAGCAAGATTTTTGACGATGACTAAAATTTTAAAGGATTTGATGCATAATTCTATCTACCTGAAGAATATAATAAGAGCAATCCTTTCTTTCTATTCTAGTTAGTAGATTTTTTTTTTTTTTTTTTTGCAATGTATGTAAGCGGACCCAACTCAGAAGTACAATGGACAGGGGCTAAAAGCACAAGACCTGAAGTTATGCTATCTGGAGCTGTATTTTTTAATAAGTACTCACATCTTGTTACTTAGATCTCTTATTTGTAAATGGGTGTAATGATGGTACCTGCCTCATAGGGTTACTGTGAAGTTCAAATGAGTTAACACCATTAATGATACCAGGCTTTGCAATGTGTTTGATTTAGATGCTAAAGACTATTTATTGGTTCCATATTTCAATAATTCACTGAGGAGAAAAGTGAGGGAGGTAAACATAGAATCTGTGAAATCAAAATGCCCTTCTAGAGCAAGACAATCAGGTCTCTATAGTGAAACAAGACTCTTAAAAATAGGCTTACACCAGGCACAGTGGCTCATCTCTGTAATCCCAGCAATTTGGGAGGTGGAGGCAGGAGGATCACTTGAGCCTGGAAATTCGATACCAGCCTGGGCAACATAGTGAGACCCCATCACTACAAAAAAAATAAAAAAATTAGCCAAGTATGGTTGTGTATGCCTGTGGTCCCAGCTACTCGGAAGGCTGAGGTGGAAAGATTGCTTGAGTCTGGGAGGTCGAGACTGTAGTAAGCTATGGTTGTGCCAATGGACTCCAGCCTAGGTGACAGAGAGTGATTCTGTCTCAAAAAGGTAAAATAAAATATATATGCTTGGGCATTTTTTTAACCCTCAGACTTCATTTCAAGGTTGAAATTGCTTGATACAAATGTAACAGACGTTGTAGTTAAGCTCCCATGTTTCTTGTACTCCCGAATTGTTTCTGATAAACCTGGCATGAGATTAGCTGGAGTCTGACTGACATGTGATTCTTGGGAACACAGGATTCCTTGATATATAAAAGACCCTTAGATCAATGGGTAGTTCTTAATATATGCCTGCTATTATTATTCTTATCTGACTTATACATGATCCCTTACCAGCAATGAGAGATTGTTTATACAAAGAGGGAAGAGGGGTACTTTGGTTTCTTTATTCTGTGTCTTTATTATTGAATACTAATGCATATTGAAAATATTTAAATAAAAAATACAGTGTTTGCCTTCAAGAAGTTTTAATTTAGCTGGACAATTACATGCAGTAATGAACATATTTCCTACATGTTTTCAGAAATGGAAGGCAGGGAGAAAGACACGAAGAGAGCAATAGATGAGAAATGAACGCAAAAATTAGAGGAAGACCCCTACTCCTGTCCCCCAATTTGCAGTCAGGGTGGAGGGACCCAGAAGGGAAAATCCCAGGATAGGGAATCCATATTCAAGACTATGCATCCTTTTCCTAGGTCTGTCTCTAAGGCATGAATAAATTGAATGTACGCATTGAATCTATTTCTGTCACATTTGGGGCCACAATATATGGAGAGTTTGCTTGTTTTTCTAACTTAACTGACTTCGTTGAAAGACCCTTGCTCAGAGGAGAGTTCTCAGTCAAAGTAGCCATACTCCATTCCCTATGGGAAGCCATCCAACCCTGGGCCTGAACTTTGAACATGGCACCAGTTGGCAGAAGGCTCTGCGAATCCACCCCTTTGTTTTTAAGACAGTGCCTGGGTGTTTGGTCCAGCATGGGTGGGTAACTTAGTGGGTCTTCAGAATTTTACTACATATCTTGAATGGCATAAGGCAGGGCAACCTTTCCAGCTGAGGTGTCATAACATAGAAGTGGATTGTGGTGACCACAATTAATGTATTAGAAATAATAGGTAGATAAACAATGTTGGCAAGTTGTTTTCTTGAAGATATATTACAGTTTTCAATGGGTACAGAGTTTCAGCTTTGCAAGGTGAAAAGAGTTCTGGAGATGGATCGTGGTGATGGTTGCACAATAATGTGAATGCACTTAATACCATCACCAAACTGTTCTTTTTTTTTTTTTTTTTTTGAGATGGAGTCTTGCTCTGTCGCCCAGGCTAGAGTGCAGTGGCGTGATCTCGGCTCACTGCAAGCTCTGCCTCCCGGGTTCACGCCATTCTCCCGCCTCAGCCTCCCGGGTAGCTGGGACTACAGGCTCCTGCCACCACACCGGGCTAATTTTTTGTATTTTTAGTAGAGACAGGGTTTCGCCATTCACAGGATGGTCTTGATCTCCTGACCTCGTGATCCGCCCGCCTCGGCCTCCCAAAGTGCTGGGATTACAGACATGAGCCATGCCTGGCCGCCAAACTGTTCATTTTAAAATAGTTAAGATGGTAAACTTTATGTTATATGTATTTTAACACAATTTAATATATACAACAGATTTAAGTTTCCAATTATAATAATGTCAGTGTCATACAATTGTCTACTGATAGGCTTTCTTGTGGGATTATGTCTTAGTTAGCATGTGAGGAATTGTGTGTAACCCTGGACATACCCATGGGAGTGTAGGGGTGAAAAGGTAATACCTCTTCTCATTCATCACAAGGGTCACAGCCAACTCTCCTATAACAAAAGACAGATTAGCAAAAGAAAAACGTAACAAATTTATTTAATCAACATTTTACGTGACAGGGGAACCTTCAGAAATGAAGATGCAAAGACCCAGGGAAAACTGTATTTTATGTTTGGTTAACACCATGTAGAAATGTGATTGGACAAAAAGTGCAAGCAAATGGCAATAAACTGAAGGGGAAATCCAGCAAGGCCTGTTTTTCAGATTCTTCTCAGCCTCTCTGTGTAGCATTTCTTCCTCCTGGTATAGGACAGGGCACCTATCACATGAGGATTTTCAGGGAAGAAAACAGAAGGTCAGAGAGTGACATTTCCAGGTTTTATGGCTTTCTTTGGGGAAGAGGAATTCTTGTTTCTATGAGCTTCCTTGAAGGAGAAATAGGTGAAGAAGAAAGGAGGGCAGGAAAAGGTCAGAGAGAACTTCTTGCCTCTGAGGCCCTCCCATTTTCCTTCAGTTCAAAGTACTCAGCATGCCAAAGCTCTGTGCTTTGGGGAATCATGGTCTGAGCCCCAACAGGATTGTGCCACACATTGAGAATAATTAATCATCGTCGGTTAATAAACAGCTGTGACTTTGGGTAAGTTATTTCACCCAAGGAAATTATTTCTTCCAATTTCTCATTTGTTTGTAAAAAAGAGACATCTTATAGGATAACCTGACTAAACCTAACATAATACATAGTGAGGCACTTTGATGTCAGTTTTCTCCCTTCTGGAAGTATCACAGAAAGAAGTGAACAAGATGATTAAAATTCACAGGAGAACCACTAAAGGGAATAAATAATCTTGTGAATACTTAAAACTTTGTGTAACCCAAATGTCCTCAGTTCCACCAACCTGAGGGAATGAATAAGTTATTAATACCCAAATTTTGCAAGCTCACAGCCCCACCTGCATGATCTCAACTCTTCCTCAAAGATCCTGTTAATTATGTGTTGGAGTCCCTGTGTCTTACCAGTACTCAGGAATAGGTCCAAACTTGTCCAACTGCCTCAGCCTCCTTGTTAATGTTCACTGTCCCAAAGCACCTGAATTTCTCCACCACTGCCAATGCGTTCCCTGACAACATTGCTTCTCTGTCTGCCTCTCCCTTCCCAAACCCCAAATCCCTGGTGTGTTTTTGTCTCACTGTATCAGAATTATGCATTGTGGATTATACAGAAATGGAAAAAGAGCCCTTATACCAGTACTTTTTCATACCTTGTTCATCCTCTGGATGACATGAAAGCTAGTGAGACATAAAAACAGCTTCTGTCAAGACCAGATAAAACAACAGATACTGTGCTAACACCTCTCCTGTACCACCATTACCCTGCCTCCTCCATCCATCCGTCCAATCATCCACCAATCCATCCATCCATCCGTCCATCTGTCCATCCATCCATCCATCCATCCATCCATCCATCCATCCATCTGTCCATCCATCCAACCATCCATATATCCAACTATCTATCTATCTATCTATCTATCTATCTATCTATCTATCTATCCATCCATCCATCCTCTCATCCATTCCAAGGCGTATCCTAGTCCCGCCATCCACACACAGAAAACTTCCTTCTCTCCCATTTCTCTGTGTTCCCTTAGCCCTTATAAATATTTTGCTACTCAAAATGCTCTTAATATTGAACATATGTATCAGGTATCTTACTATTAATATTAATATGTGCTTTACTTATATTATTTCTTGTAACTTTACAAAACTTTGAGATAAGTACTAGCCTTAATCCCTCTCATTTGACAGATGAGGAAATGGTCATATAGATATTAAGCAGTTAGCTCAAGGTCACACTGATGATTAATAACAACTAGGATTTGAACCTGGATTTCATGCCATCCTCTCTAAATCTAGAACCCTTAATTTAGGAAAGGCAAAATAGTTATTACCATGTAGAATAACTACGTTTTTATATTTTACTCTCCTCCAAGCCATGAGCTCATTTAATTTAACTCAATCCTATTCATTTCTATAGATCCTTTTTAAACACCTCTCAGGGTCAGATTCTCTCCTGAAGACTCCCTATAAAGCAGAACCTCTTTCTTAGGCTCCATGTAGCCCCAGCTCTCGTCAGTGCTTGGAACCTGCATTCAACTGTCATTCATCAGTCAAAGACACTGATGACTAAGCACATACGATGCCAACCAAAATTCCTAGATGAAAAAGAAAGTCAAAAAGGAGTGAAGATATCAAGTAAATTAGCAAATGACTATTTCCCACAAACATTCCTCCCCTGCCAGTCATGGGAGGTCTCCTCCTTCTTAGTAAGGATTAATCCTGTTTTCTTTGGTGGGAGAGAGAAACATGCTTCTTATATATCATTTTTTTTTCCCTCTAAGTTCAACACAGTGTTGGATTCCAAATTGGCCATCTAAACACCTGCAAGCACCAACAGCACAGTCTGTCCTTAAGGTAAATCACTGCCTTTAAGCCAGAACTTGAGCTGATTAACACAACTGCATGTGGGGACATGCCTGACACCCCAAGACAAAGCAGCTTACTCTGCACAGAAGGAAGACCTTGGAGACTTCTCTGGTGGCTCTGAAGGCTTGTGCAGGTCCACAGCTCTCACAGGCCATGAAAGGAATGGCGTTGTTTTTCTGAGGACTAACAACCCTCCCAGAGAAGAGACTTGCATCCCAAGGTCCCTGTGACACTCAAGAAACACATTCTTCTTGGCCACTTGCATGGATCCAAACTTTGGTATCCAAAAGGGTTGGATAAAGTTGATGCTAAAGAATACCTGAATGGGCTGCATCCTGTGAAACATGCTAACAAAACAAATCCCAGTGTCTTCACAGCACAGATACACAAGAAGATTCCAAATGTTTCCCTCCCTCCACTGATGAAGCTCTGGTCAGAAGTAGATTTACCAGGAAGCCAATAAAATGCGAGCTCCAGGGACACTCACTTATATGGGCCCCTTCTAAGTTCTGCCTCTATTTTCAATTTGTAACTTTGTATTCATTTTCTTTACAAGTTTCCCTCCTCCCCCTCATCCCTGCCCCCAGTTGTAAAATCATCAGGCTCCACAGCACTTGGATCTGTCCCAGCTCTAGGCAGAATTTTTCTGCATAGAAATCAATATTGGACTTAGAGGATTGTGGCTCCATCTCTCCAGATGATCCCAGAGTTAATGATTTAAATCCATCTCTTGCCTCCTGTATCTTTATCCTCTTTGATGTCTCTGACACTGATTTCAGGAACCATCTACCAGTGCTCCTAAGAGTGAAAATGCGTCCCAGGCAGTAGGGCTCTTTCCCACACTGAAAGGTCAGCTGAGGAATGAATTTCTTGTCATTTCCTCAGTAAAGGGACTTTCCTAAACCTCTCTTTGTCATCACATGGTACCCTAAAGTTATCCCAGACATATTAGAAAAGGACCACGGTGGTAGAAAAGGATTCTGTACATACTTTTAACTCTGCCTGGACTTCTCTCCATTTATATAAAATTCCTACTATTCATCCCTTAAGAACCAGCTTCTGTACCTTGGAGGGTGTAGGGACTGGAAAGTGGGATACCTTTCTTCATCCATGATAAGGACCACAGCCATTACCCCTGTAACAAAAGAGAGGTTAAAAAGAGAAAAGCATAACAAATGTATTTTATCACAGTTTTATGTGTCTTGGGAGCCTTCAGAAATGAAGATTCAAAGACCCAGAGAAAACTGTCCATTTTTATGCTGAGGTTTGATGAAGAATGGACAACCATGTAGAAATGTGATTGGGCAAAAGGATATGATCTAACAGAAATAGACTGAGAGGGAGGTGGGAAACTCAGCAAGAGCTGTCCAGATTTTTCTTGGCCTCTCTGGGTAGCATTCGTTTCTCTGTGGCATGGGGCAGGACCCCTCTGGAATGATGGTCTTTAAGGAAGAAGGGACAGAGTGCTCTTTCCATCTTTTATAGCTTGCTTTGCAGAAGAGGAGTTCTAGTTTCCATGACCCATCTTGAGGAAGAGGAATTCTGATTTCAATTATTTGCTTTGGAAGAGAAAGAAGAGTGGGAGGCAGGAGGGCAGGCAAAGGTCAGAAAGATGCTTCTGAGGCCTTCCAATCTCCTTTAGTTCCAAGAACTCAGCATGCCAAAGTGCCATACTTTAGGGTACTGTTTTCTGAGCCTTAACAAGGGAAAGAAGTACATTTTGTTTATCTATGTATCGTTAGTATCTGCCATTTTTATAGGCACTCAGTCAATCTTGACCACATAAATAAACAAATGAATTAATCAGTGAAATGTGAGATGAAACATTAGGAAAGGAGAATGAACTGGATGTGAGTAGAGACAAAAAAGTAAAAAGCTAGGACATGTAAACAAGATTTTGAGCTGTGTAAACAAAATTAAAGCAACCATTAAACAGATACAATTCCCTCTTTTGATTTATAAAAAATCACACAGATTGCTCATGAAAATTTGTTAGGAAATGTACTTGGAACCCTTAAGGGAGGCAGCCACACTGAGTCATTTCTCTTAATTTGTAGCTTTTCATCTGCTCAGAGGGTTTTAGTGTAGAAAGGAAACTTTGCAGATAGGGAAAAGTCAATATTGACCTAGAGATAGGCTTATGTATTTTCTTGTGCCTGGAAATTTGTCCAATCACTTTTAATTCATAGGTAAGGCTAAAGCTTTGAGCATTAGTTTAAATAATTTGCTTAAATAAAACTATAACTAGCTTAACATAAACATCAACAGAATAGAGCTCACTTTTATTTTCCTTTTTATCTTCTTTTTCTTCCTGTAACACGGGAAAAGCATATCAAATTATTACCTCCATTTTATATGCAATAAAAATTTCCTATAAATTTTGTGCACAAATATGATCACGTCTCCTATTTTTACAATTCATACTTTGAGATCCACTTGTCTTATTAGCTGGAAATCTAATTTCCCCAGTTGATCTTATTTATAGAGACTTTTGTACTGTAGAAGGGCTGTGTCATACTAACTTCCATAACCAAGAGGAATAGAACTGGAGTTTGATCTAATCCAACTAGCAGAAGAAAAAAGAAAGAAATGAAAAATTTTTCAATAATTTAATTAAAGCAGAAAAGAGAAACTGAAAACAAAAAACAATTTAAATAGAAAACAAAAATACAAAAAAACCCAATATATTTGTAATGACAATAAAGATGAATGGATTAACTTTTTCTAGTAAAAGACAAAGACTCTCAGCCTGGTTTTTAAGAATGTCTAAAGACACTCCTAAATTAAACAATGAAAAGATCAATTTAAAAGTTAGAAATTTTAAGAAACAAAACAGACAAATGTTAACAAAATGAAAGCAAGGCATAAAAGCATTAATACCAGACAAAGCACATTTCAAGAATAAAAGATGTTTACGACAAAAAAGATGTTTTAAACTCGCTAAAGGTACAATTCACCAGGAAGATATAAGAGGCATCAACTTGTATGTACATAAAACAATAGCTTCAAAATATACAAAGAAAAAAATTATACACATAAAGTAATTATTGAAAAATTCAAAATAATACAGGAGGAAGTTAACATATTATCTTAGAAATAGGCAAGTGAAAAAGCCAAAAAACGTAAGAATGAACATGATCTGAATAACACTATTAACAATCTTGATCACATATATGAAGAGAGAGAGGAAGAAAGAGTCGGAGACAGAGAAAGAACTCACCATCTTATATAGGAAACTACACATTCCTTTCAAAAGCATGTGGGTCATTTACAAACACAGGATATAAATTTGGCCACAAAAAATTCAATAAATTTCCAAAATAGAATAATACATACCACATTCTCTGGCCACAGTGTAATAGTACTTATTAGCAACATAAAGATAGTCATCCACAACAAAATCAAACTAATTCTACTCTTAAATAACTCAGATTAAAAAGAGAATTAGAAGCAAATTATAAACTATTTATAAGTGAATAATTATTATACTACATATTAAAGTTTGTGGAATGTTGCCAAAGCAAAACTCAAAAGAAAAATTAGGGTGGGTGTGGTGGCTCATGCCTGTAATCCCAGCACTTTGGGAGGCCAAGGCGGGCAGATCACGAGGTCAGGAATTAGAGACCAGCCAGTTTGAGACCAGCCTGGCCAACATGGTGAAATCCCATCTCTACTAAAAATACAAAAAGTAGCCAGGCGTGGTGGCACATGCCTGTAATCCCAGCTACTCAGGAGGCTGAGGCAGGAGAATTGCTTGAACCCAGGAGGTGGAGGTTGAAGTGAGCCAAGTTTGTGCCACTGCACTCCAACCTGGGTGACAGAGCAAGACTCCATCTCAAAAAAAAAAAATAAAAAAGGTAAAGCCTTAAATATATTTTAACAATAAAAATTACCTAGGCTGAGGCTAGCAAAATTTTTCTCTAAAGCCATAGATAGTTAATAGTTTAGTATTTGCAGACCGTACAGTCCCTGTCACATCTACTGGACTAACTCTGCCATTATACAGTAGTTGCCTCTTATCCACAGTTTTACTTTCCATAGTTTCAGTTACCTGTGGTCAAATGAGGTCTGAAAATATTGAATGAAAATTTCCAGTCATAAACAACTCATAAATTTTAAATTACTCACCTTTCTGAGTAGCATGATGAAAGCTCGCCCTGTTCCACTCTGCACACCAGAATGTCAATGATCCTTTTGTCCAGCACATCCATGCTGTAGACACTACATGGCCATTAATTACTTAGTAGCCATTTTTGTTATCAGATTGAAAACACAGAGCTTGTGTTCAAGTAACCTTTATTTTTACTTAATAATGGCTCCAATGCACAAGAATAGTGATACCGATAGTTCTGATAAACCAAAGAGAAACAGTGAAATGCTTCCTTTAAGTCAAAAGGTGAAAGTTCTTGATTTAAGAAGGAGAGAGAAAAAAACTTTTATTGACATATATCATTATAATTGTTCTATTATTAGTTTTTGTTGTTAATCTCTTACTATGCCAGATTATAAATTAAACTTTATCTTACATATGTATGTATAGAATAGGAATAAAACATAGCATATGTAGGGTTTGGTACTATTTATGGTTTCAGGCATCCAGTGGAGGTCTTGGAATATATAACAAGGATAAGTGAAGACTACTGTAGTTTGAAAGCGGCCATAGACAATAGGCAAAGGAATGAGAATGATTATGTTCCAATAAAACTTTATTTACAAAAACAGTGGCAAGCAGGATTAGGTCCAAGAGCCAGAGTTTGTCTCTCTTTTCTAGGGTATGCTGAGGTAACAAAGAACCTGAAAATCTTAGTTGCTTATAACAAATAAGTTGCTTATACAAATGACTCATAACAGTCATCCTCACTCTGGGACCCAGGCCGATAGAGCAGGAATCACTTGAAACATTGCAAATAGTAGTGGCAAGAAAAAGTACAACTGGCTCATAATTTCTGCCTAGAAATGACACAATGTCATCTCTTCTTGCATTTTATGGACCAAAACAAATTATATGGCCAAAACTAACTTTAAGAGGGCAGGGAAATTTAATTATCCCTAAGAAGAGAAATAGGAATTAGTGAACAGTAATATTCTCTCCCATATGTTTATATTAAAACATTTCTTTTCTGAAGATTCCAGTTTTATCTTCCCTTCCATTATGGGTTGAATTGTGTTCCCTCAAATTTTATATGTTAAGGTCCTAACCTCCAGCACCTCAGAATGTGACCTTATTTGGAAATGGGTCTTTACAGAGGTAATCAAGTTAATGTGAGGTCATCAGGGTAGGCTCTAATCCAATATGACTAGGGTCCTTATAAAAATGGAACATTTAGAAACAGAGACACACATAGAGGGAAGACAGTGTGACATGTTCTAAAAAGAAGATGACCATCTATAAGCCAACAAGAGTGGCTTGGAACAGATTCTTCCCTCACCACCCTCAGAAGGAACCAACCCTGCCAACATCTTGATGTCTAGAGGACTTCTCGCCCCTAGAACTGTGAGAAAAATGTGTGTTGTTGAGCCACCCATCTGAGATACTTCCTTACAGCAGCCCTAGCAAACTAATACACCTTCCAAGGGAGACTCACAGGGTACCCTATACCTACTTCTTTGTTGGAGGCTGTCCTCTGGGAGTCCAAAGTGGTTTTCTGATGAGGATGCAAAGGTGTAAGAATGATACAATGGACTTTGGGGACTTAGGGGGAAAAAGGTGGGAAGTGGGTGAGGGATAAAAGACTACAAATTGGGTTCAGTATATCCTGCTTGGGTGATGGGTGAACCAAAATCTCACAAATCACCACCAAAGAACTTACTCATGTAACCAAATACCACCTATATTTCACAAACCTATGGAAACAAACAAACAAAAATTTAAAGTGGTTTTATGGTAGTTTCTTTGTTCAAGAATGGGGAGAAAACATATCTTTGGTTTTGGTGGACCATCCTGCTACTAAAGATGAGTCCAGCAGGAAAGTTAAGTCTGTGACTCGGGTAACATGGCTATGGTAGAGATAGGACTAGCACAGGAAACCTTTGACCTCTGACAATGAACAAGCCCTTTCAAGAGCACCAACGAGTCACCACAGCTCTAACTGCTTTACAGGTGATTTTTCTCTTAATCCTCATATCAACCCTATGCAGTAGATACTATTATTTCACATTCTTTCCATTTTAAGTCAAGCTAACTGAGACCAAGAGCTGCTAAGTAGCCCACTAAAGTTCCCAGAGCTAGAAAGTTGGAGAGAAAGAATTCAAACCAGGTGATATGTGAAGACTACACCAGAATGACTCCCTCCTCTGGAATCCCATGTGCACCTTACTCACATTCTGGTTCTGTCTTTCACCACTCTCTTGTGGGTAGATGTCCTGGTGGCTTTCCTGACCATAATGTTGCTTAGTCATCTCAATTCCCTGTGTCAGGTACAGTGCCTGATACAGAGTGGTCACCCAACCAGTGTGTTAAATGAATGAAGAATGAATGAACTGTGTCTTCACTGCAGGGATAGTGATTTTGGTGGATAGTCAGATGGAATCTGGTTGAAGGGCACCTAAAGCTTAATCCCTGCTTGTGAGTCTTTATGTGCCTTTGGGCAAATCTCTTACTTTCTACATGAAGTTTTTCTCCTTGGCATGAGTGAAACTTTCATATCTTCCCAGATGCATTATGGATTCATTCCTGAATTAGTAATGTGCATTAACACTATAAATGCTGTACTTCTGCTTAGGATATGCCCCACAGGCAACAGAGAGATCCGTCCCTTTCACAGCAACTTCAACTTCCAGGCTACTCTGGGGTTTCTAAATCACTTTGGAGTACTTGGAATGTGTTTAAGAGTTAATGAAAGCACTGAAATAGGCAACAAAAGTGCCCTTCTACCTGTATCCTAGTTCTTTTTTTTTTTTGTCTTGGATTTTTCCCAAGGTTCTTAAAGGAACAAGTGGTTGACAGCCACATGTATAAGCAAGGGTCTCTGCTTAGGAAGCAGGACCCAGCTCATTTCTGTCTGTAACTTGATGTATGACTTTGAGCAATGTGCTGTCCTTCACTATTCATCTGTTTCCTCATCTTGAAAATCACTGCATGAAATTGCCCTGCATGACTTCTCTTTCAGCTCTAATATTCTTTGATGCAATACTGGACAAGATGCTATGTGTGGAGCTCTGCACTGGAAGCTGCAGATAACAGCAGTGAGTGGAGGATCAGGGTCTGGGTCTGTAAGCACTGAGAGCCTGAGCAGCGGGCCAGTGCTCCAATGAAGCCAGAGGCCTCATGGGTCCTGACACAGGTGGGGATGGGCGAGTACTTTAGTGGGGCATGAGATGAACGGCAGGAAACAAGGCTAAAAAAAGGAGAAAGGGGGCTTCTGTGCCTCATAAGGAATTTAGACTCCTGTATTCCTGTTAGCCCAACTTTGTTCCGTTTTGTCCCACAGTCACTGTTTTGGCCAACTCTGTGCTATGGTGGTTAATAGCAGGGCCACCAGAGCTGCCAGTCCAGGTTTGTATCTGTGCTTTGCTGCTTACTGGCAGCGTGACCTTGGGAAAATTGCCTAACCTCTTTGTGCTTCAATTCTTCATTGCAGAATGGAGATGATACCTCATAGAAATGTTATAAAGGCTCAATGTGTTACTGCATGTCAAGTGCTTACAAACAGTGCATGACACCTAAAAAGAATTCAAAAACCGTTGGCTGGTATCTTTGTACCTATGTACCATTGGAAGTGATGTTTTAATATATGGTTTAGAAAAGCATAGCACTGTACGTGGAAATTCAGGATGTGAAGATCCATACTAACAATTTATATCACCTGCACAATGTATACCCCTGGAATGTAAAGGCAGAGATTTGGTTACTGAGGTTTTAAAAAATCATTGGGCATGGCTGAAAAATGCTCCTGTAATCCTGTCAACTTTGTAAGATGAATTACCATAGGCATAACTACTTGAGCTTCCCCCTAAGAAAAAATATATGTGAAATCACTAGTGTAATTTTAATAATTATACATTAGAATATTACTATTAAAATTAAAATTGTTCAACCCTCTGCTTCCTAAAACTTGTTTATGTATAAAACCCTTATTGTATGCAACGAAGAGACAGAAATGTTTTAAGCAGGGAGTGACATGCACAGATTTGTATTTAAAAATTTTTAGTAATATTGCCTCCTTTTTTGTTCCTTTCCTTACCCTCAATGTGAGTGCTTGTTAAGCAGAGAGGAAGATAAATCAGGCTTTGCAAAAGCTGGGATTAACTTGCCTTTTTCATACATTGCATTGTTTTCCTGTTCAGTTGTAACATGTCATATTGGTTTTGAATACAATGTTTTAAATGGAGTAAACAGAACACTTGGATTGCTCAAAGAGCTGAGGCCACAACAGAACATTTGCACAGGCTGTTATTTCTAGCTGGAATGCTCTTTACCTGCCCTCCGCTTATCTCCTACTTACTTAACTTCAGAATTCTGTGAAGCAGTATTTTACAGGGAAGCCTTACTCTGTCTAGCTTACCAGTCAGATTGCCTCATTATTTACTCATCTGATGCAAGTGTGTGTCCTACAGTTTATCACAGTTGTAACTATACATTTATTGGTGTGACCACTTGATTGATACCTGTCTAGCCCACTAGATGGTAAGAACCATGAGTAAAAGGATCATGCCTGATTTTGCTTACCACTTATCACCAGTACTTTGCACAATGCCTGGCACATAATAGGATCAATAAATATTTTTGGAATACATAAATGAATGAATGAATTAAACATCATTTTTAAGGCACTCCATTTTATCTTCATTGTAAATATATAGAATAGAAAGAGCATAAAATTTGAAATTGTGCACCTGGATTTATGTCTATAACCCATCTCTTATGAACACTGGTCTGGCCACATGCTAACATTTTTAAGCTTCTGGATCCAGTAGTATTACTTATCAATAGGATTTTGGTGAAAATAAAATAGTATAATACAAGGGAAAGGGTAATGTGTATATTCTATTAGTGTATACATATGTTAAACTAATTATTGCTCTGAGTTGGTCACATACAGAAATTCATAGAATACTTTCTGCCCTCAAATAATATGTTTTCCTTGAACTTTCAAAATACACTCACACACATACACACAATGATCACAATTGTTACAGAATAGTATGAAACAGTGTGGCATAAAATGTGGTACTACAATTTTCAGGGGGACTTTTTAAAATTTTAATTTAATTTAATTTATTGTTATTATTATACTTTAAGTTCTGTGGTACATGTGCAGAACGTGCAGGTTTGTTACATAGGTACACACATGCCATGGTGGTTTGCTGCACCCATCAACCCATCACCTACATTAGGTATTTCTCCTAATGCTATCCCTCACCTAGCCCCCCACCCCCCAACAGGCCCTGGTATGTGATGTTCCCATCCGTGTGTCTATGTGTTCTCATTGTTCAACTCCCACTTGTGAGTGAGAACATGCAGTGTTTGGTTTTCTGTTCCTGTGATAATTTGCTGAGAATGACGGTCTCCAGCTTCATCCATGTCCTTGCATAGGACTTGAACTCATCCTTTTTTATGGCTGCATAGTATTCCATAGTGTATATGTGCCACATTTTCTTTATCCAGTCTATCATTGATGGACATTTGAATTGGTTCCAAGTCTTTGCTAATGTGAATAGTTCTGCAATAAACATATGTGTGCATATGTCTTTATAGCAGCATGATTTATAATCCTTCGGGTATATACCCAGTAATGGGATTGCTGGGTCAAATGGTATCTCTAGTTCTAGATCTTTGAGGAATTGCCACACTGTTTTCTACAATGGTGGCACTAATTTACACTCCCACCAACAGTATAAGGTATTCCTATTTCTCCACATCTTCTCCAGCGTCTGTTGTTTCCTGACTTTTTAATGATCGCCATTCTAACTGGCGTGAGATGGTATTTCATTGTGGTTTTGATTTGCACTTCTCTAATAACCAGTGATGATGAGCATTTTTTCATATGTTTGTTGACTGCATAAATGTCTTCTTTTGAGAAGTGTCTGTTCATATCCTTTGCCCACTTCTTGACAGGGTTTTTTGTTTTTTTCTTGTACATTTGTTTAAGTTCTTTGTAGATTCTGGATATTAGCCCTTTTTCAGGTGGATAGATTGCAAAAATTTTCTCCCATTCTGTAGGTTGCCTGTTAACTCTGATGCTAGTTTCTTTTTCTGTGCAGATGTCCTTTAGTTTAATTAGATCCCATTTGTCAATTTTGGCTTTTGTTGCCATTGCTTTTGGTGTTTTAGACATGAAGACTTTGCCCATGCCTGTGTCCTGAATGGTAATGCCTAGGTTTTCTTCTAGGATTTTTATGGTTTTAGGTCTTATGCTTAAGTCTTTAATCCATCTTGAGTTAATTTTTATATAAGGTGTAAGGAAGGGGTCCAGTTTCAGTTTTCTGCATATGGCTAGCCAGTTTTCCCAACACCACTTATTAAATAGGGAATCATTTCTTCAGGGGGATATGTTAATGTTTCTAGAAGCAAGGTAGCAAAGAGAAAATATAAGAGTTTAAATTTTAATCCCTTGTTTCCCATTTAGAAAACTGATATTATAATTTCAGTTCTGCCACTGACTGGCTATATGACCTTAAATAAGTCATTGAGATTATCTCAGTTTCCACACTGCAAATAGAGATAATTCTACCCCTCTGTCAGGTTGCTGCAAGAATTCACAAGGGCTAGAAATTCCTATATTAAAAAAAAAGAATAAAGACCTCAAAAAGGAAAAGCTTCAGATCAAGAACAAACTAAACTCAAGCAGGTAGAAAAAAGGAAATAATAAAGACCAGAATGCAAATAAACTAAATAGAGAATAGAAAACTAATAGAAAAAAATTAGCAAAACCAAAAATTAGTTATTAAGAATGAAACTTTAAATGAATAAATCCACAAACCTTATTTAACTAGACTGACCAGGAAAAGAAAGAGAGAGAGAGAAGGCCCAAATTACTACAATCAACAGTGATAGAGGAGATATTGTTATCAACCTTACAGAAATAGAATTGTAAAGGAATACTATGAACTATTGTGAGTAAACAAATTAGATAACCTAAATGAAATGGACAAATTCTTAGAAAGCCACAAACTACTGAAACTGATTCAAGAAGGAATAAATATTTGAATAGGCCTATAACAAATAAAGAGATTGAATTAGTAATCAAACACTTTACTCAAAGAAAAGCCCCAAAACTAGATAGATTTATTGGTACAAAAATTTCCTTTAAAAAGAATTAACACTAATCCTTCACAAACTCTTCCAAAAAATAGGAAACATTTCCCAACTCATTTTTAAGGCCAGTATTACCTGATAGCAGAACCAAAGATATCACAAGAAAAGAGAATTATAGACAAATATCTTTTATGAATATAGATGCAAGAATCTTCAACAAAATATTAGCAAACCAAATTTAACAACATAAAAAGATGATTATATACCATGACCTGAATTTATCCCAGGAATGTAAGTTTGGTTTAATATACAAACATTAAACAATGTAATACATTATATCAATAGAGATTAAAATAACACAATCATTTCAGTAGATGCAGAAAATATATTTGACAAAATCTGACTACGTTTCATAAAAAAATATTAAACTGGGAATAGAAGGTAAGTTCCTCAACCTGATGAAGGGCACCTATGAAAAACCCACAGCTATCATCGTGATTAATGGTGAAAGACTTGAGAGTTTCCCTCTAAAATCAAAAACAAGACAAGAATGTATACAGTCTTGCCACTTCAATTCAACATTGTATTGAATTAGGCAAGAAAAAAAATAAAAGGCATCCATAGTGGAAAGGAAGAAGTAAAACTGTCTCCACTATCAAATGAAATGAACTTGTATATAAAAATCCTAAGGAATATAAACAAGCAAAGAAACAAAGAGCTAAAAACCGAAACCAAAATAAAACTATAAGAGCCAGTAAGTAAGTATAGCAAGGGTTTCAGGATAAAAAAAAATTAGCTGTTATTTTTATATACTAGCAATGAATAATCTTAAAATTAAGAAAACAATTCCATTTATAACAGCATCAAAAAGAATGAAATGCCTAGGAATAAATGTAACCAAAATACATATCTATATAGATATATATAGGTATTTTTGAGACAGAGTCTTGCTCTGTCACCCAGGCTAGAGTACAGTGGTGTGATCTCAGCCCACTGCAACCTCCACCTCCCGGGTTCAAGTGATTCTCCTGCCTCAGCCTCACAAGTAGCTAGGACTATAGGGGCCCATCGCCACACCCAGCTAATTTTTGTATTTTTAGTAGAGACAGGGTTTCACCATGTTGGCCAGGCTGGTCTTGAACTCCTGACCTTGGGTGATCCACCTGCCTCAGCCTCCCAAAGTGCTGGGATTACAGGCGTGAGCCACTGTGCCCAGCCACAAGAAATACATATTAAAAATTATAAAGCATTATGGAGAGAATTTAAAGATCTAAATAAATGGAAAGACATCCTATGTTCATGGACTGGAAGACAATGTTATTAAGATGGCAATACTTCCCAAATTGATCTACAGAGTCAACACAATCCTAACAAAATCCTAGCTGCTTTTTTTTTACAGAATTCAACAAACAAGCTTATCCTAAATTCAAATGGAAATGCAAAGATTCAGAAAAGGCAAAACAATCTTGAAAAAGAACAAAATAGAAAGACTCATTCAGTTTCTGATTTCAAAACATACTACAAAGCTACAGCAATCAAGACAGCGTGATACTAGCATAAGTCTCTCTCTCTCTATATATATATATATACACAATATACATAATATATATTAAATATATATTGTGTGTATATGTGTGTGTGTATATATATATATATATAAAATAGAATTCAGACCAAGAAATAAAGCCTAGTCCATTGATTTTCAAAAAGGGTGCCAACATGTTCAATAGAAAAAGTTTATTTCGACAAATGGTGAAAGGTTATTTTGACAAGTGGTGCTGGGGCAACTGGATAGCCACATGCAAAATAAACTTGGACTCCTACTTTACACCATATACAAAAATTAACTCAAAATGGCTCAAAGACCAAAATGCAAGTGCTAAATATGTGAAATTCTTAGAATAAAACATAGGTGCAAATCTTTGTGAACTTGAATTAGGCAAAGATTTCTTAAATGTAACACCAAAAGCACAAGCAATAACAAAAAAAAGGTGAGTTGGATTTTCACAGTTTAAAACTGTGTGTTTCATAGAATGCTATCAAGAAAGCAAGAAGTAACTTTCAAAATGGGAAAAAAATTTGCAAATCATATATCTGATAAGGGACTAATAAAGAACTATTACAATTCAACAATAAAAAGACAAGTAACCCAAATAAAAATGGGCAAAAAATTTGTATTGACATTTCTCCAAAGATATACACACATCATTTCCATTCACATTCCATTGTGAGAACTTATCTGTACAACCACACCTAATGCTAGAGGCCTAGGAGACATAGCCCTTGCCTGAGAAACCACAACTCTATACAATGGAAGAAAGAGCACAGATTTTTCACGGAGATCTAGCCAGATGTACCTCAGTAGCAATTGTTAACCATGTCACACTGCCATCATCCAAAGCAGAACATGTGGAATGCCTTAATAATCTACTGAGTCTCAAGGTCCCTCCAGTTTGGTCAAGCTCACCTTTGGCCTTTTGGTGTCCACACTTTTATTTTATCCTTGAAGACTGAGAAACTCTTCTCATCTGAGGCACTTGGTATGCTGGTGACACTTGGATTTCCTTGTATCCCATATGGGATATGTAAACTCAGAGCAAGAAAAATATGTGCTTTTTATCATTCATACATAAAGCATTTCCTTTCTTGGCATCTCTGAGGCTGATGAATGAGTTTTTTTTCTCTCTAAATACTCTTCATGCTTCATGAGCTATAATGAAAAGAAATGACATGCTCTGAATTCATCTGATTTAGGCACACGCATATTGAATGTCTTGCCATTAAGTATACTTTTTGATGTGTGGTATCCTTATGATCACATTATTTCCCTTTTATGCTAGAAAGAAACACTTGGGGGATGGCAGGGGAGCAATGCAAAAACTCCCAGCCCAATTTAGTTACATTGGGATTAGTTAGCTATGCAATGATGCCAGTAACAAAAGAGTGACCCAAATCCCCAAGCAGGCAAGTGCGCAGAAAGTTATTTTATTTTCAGGGTGAGGTGACCGCAAACATATTTGATTTCTACCCCCCGAGAAGTTACAAATCTGACTCTCTGGATTCAACAAAAAGGTAATTATTATGGTTGTAAAGCTCTTTGCAGCTTTGCAAATAGCTTTCAGATTCCCTATTGCAGTGGAGCAGGATGCATAGTTTCACTCACTCATTTAATGTACAGTTAGTGAGTACCTGCTATGTACAAGGCACTGTCTTAGGTATTAGATTTCTATCTCCCTGTTACTTAGGAGAAAACTGAGGCTCAGAGATGTAAAGTAGCATGCCCATGATCACAGTCAGTGGAATTAGAACATACTTTCCTTAAACCAGGGTCTGTTAAACGAACCCTAGGTTGTCATAGTAACGATTATTTACATGTGCCAGGCAAAGTGGTAAGAACTTTATATACTATATCTCATCTGATCTTCTCATCAACGTTGTGAATAGGTATTGTTTCCTTCATTTTACATATGAAGAAACCAAGGTTTAGAGAAGTCCGGAGCCTTGCCCAAAGTCACAACATGTGTAAGTGGCAGGGCTGAAATCTCTATCTAGCTCTGTCTGTCTGGAACCCTCCTTTGCCTATACTTTGCCTCTGCTTCTCTCCCTCCCTATTGATTGGCTGTTCCAGTGAGACCCTGTCCATGTGGCCACAGCTGATTGAATAGGGATTGACACCTGCCACAGGGCAGCTTTCCTAAGGCCAGTGCTCTGTAGCACCCTGAGCCAGGCACACTTCAGGGCACAGCCCATACTGGGGGTGTCAGCTGTTGCCGCAGTCCTTGCCCTTTCAAGATGGGTCACTGACCTCTGCCTCATTTGGTTAGGTTCCAAAGTGACTTGATGGCTGTACTTGCTCCCTGCTCTGATAACCAAGAGTGGTCACTCATTCATCCTTCCCTCGTTGTTTCTTCCTGTTTTAATTTCTGGAAATGAGTCTTTGGTTCAATTCTCCCTGGTCAGGATTGGTAACGTCATTTTTAGGGCCCAGTGCAAAATTAAAATGTAGAGTTTTTTGTTCAAAAATTATTACAAATTTGGAGATAGCAGCAACAGGACATTGAGTCAAGCATGAGGCTCTTCTGAGTGTGAAACGCTGTGTGTTTAAACAAGTTACATGCACATGAAGCCAGCCCAGGCCCTGGCACAGTTTTTAATGAAATTTTTGGAATGGCCCAGATTTTTACCATAGATTCTCCTTCTGTTTTTGCATCACACCTCCCTGCTCTAACCTGGAACAGGCCAACTTTCACCATGGCTCTGTTGGCACTTGTTCTCCATCTCTTGGCCCTTTTACCCATTGTAACCTAATTCTCTAATTTCCTAAGTTCCCAGTAGTCTCCCCCAAGACCAGTCCTAACTCCCTCACATTCTCAGGGACATCTCACACACTGAGCTTTCCAGCCAGTGACCTCTGTATACAGATAGGAGACTGATCAGGAGAGAGAAAAGACTGTATGTTTGGCAAAGTATTTGTTTATAAGGATTTTTGGCATCTGGAGTAATTTTTGCTTTTTATTAAATATAGCTCTACATTTTGTAGATGGCTCTCAACTTGGCCTGAGATTCTTGAAGGAAATTTTGGGATTTTTGCCAAACAATAACACAGAGCTTCATATTTATGTTATAAAAGCCAGCAGTGTCACCATAGACAACTTCCTTCCTTTGTTGGAGCAATTTTCAAAAACACAGATCAGAGCATTATAAAGTACAGTAAACCACACCCTCCACCTCTTTATTGTTATTGACAACAACAGGGCAGAGTGTGTAAGTCATATCCAAGTGGAAAACATTGGCTCCAATGCATCCTATTGTGAAATCATCTTGCATTGTGTTGCAGCACTGACAGCAAAGGAAAAATTAAGAAACATAAAGAGGGAGAAGAAAAAAGATTCCAAATGGAATAAGACAAAAGAGAGAGAGGTTCAAAAAGCAGTAAGCCAAGATATGCTGTGAATGCACAAGACTCTGGTTCTCTTAAATCAATACTAGTCCATGACAGCAAACATTTATTGAGTATTTGCCATATACAAGGCATGGGTTGATTCTATACATATTTATTTGGTCTTCTCAACAACCTTGAAACCACCTTTGCAAACTTACAACAGTAAGAGAAATCTAAAATAGTTGTCTCCATCTTGCTTCTGACCTCCAACTTGTCCTTGGTCATTCCTGGGCATAGGCCAAAATAACCTTGGGTAGAATTTAGTTTATAGTTAACTCAAAAGCAAAGATGATAATAGTCCCTCCCTAAAATGAACTCCCTCCTTGCTCAGGGACTGAAAACTCCCTTTGTGGGTATTTTTTTTTTAATTTTATTTTATTTTCAAAAACTATCTTTGTAAACTAGAATAGGATTCTGGGAAGAGCCCGAATTCTGCTAAAATGTTGGCATAGTTTCTATAATCCCTTACTGCTCAGGAGTCATGTGGCCAGAGGTTATAAAATTTGTGGCTTCCCTAATTGCTTCTATAGATAGCGTCACTATTGTAGAACCTAAAATTGATTTTTTGAGATATCTTTCAGACTGACCCCTCCTGGATTCTGACTCATGACTCATCTAATCCTGTGGCTCTACCCAGAGGCAAACTCAGTGCACACCTCTATTCTTTCAACCCCAACCAATAAGCAGCACCCATTTCCCAGCCCGCTACCTACCAACTTGTGCATAAAACCCCTAAGCTCTGAGCCTTCAAGAAGACTGAATTGAGTGAGAACTCCAGTTCTGGCCTTGTGTCGATTAAACTCTTTCTCTACTGCAATGCCCCAACCTCAGTGAACTGATTTTGACTGTGCAGAGGGCAGGAAGAACCCAACAGGCAATTACAACCTGGTGAAGTTGGCATTATTTTACAGATGAGGAGGAACATAAGGCTAAGAGAAGTAAGGAGCGTTGACCGAAGTCACAGATCCTGTAAATGGCAGAGCTGGAATCTGTATCTCCATGGTCTAAACTTCCTCCATTCCCTACTGACAGGCTGTGGCCTGGAGACCCTAACCCTACAGCCACAGTTGATTGGACATCTGACATAAAGCAGCTAATCCATGGGGAGAACTGGGATGTCTGTGACCAGAACCAAATATGAGATCTGGGCCAATTTTGTTCCTCTCTTACGATTTTAGAGTCTGGAAAAATCATAGCCAGTTAGCTATGGAGCCAAAGGTTAATGAGATGGACTCAATACAGGGGCAGCCATTCTGAGCCATGGGCAAACTACAGTGAGGAGCACTGCAGGCAGGAGAAAAGGGAAGACAAGGCACCAAGAGACAGAGGGTGAGAGGGATCAGAAACAGAGACACAGAGCCAAAGGGAATGGAGCCTAGAGCTAGCCACCTTGGCTCCTGACAGAGCCTTGATTTTAGACCCAAGGAGTCCTGGCTGCACTATGGCACCTATCCTTGGCTTCCTGTGAGGTCTCCGTATTCTTACAATGATTCTTTCCACCTAAGTTCATGTGAATGGGCCTCTATTGCAACCCCCAAAATTCTGATTTCAACAGCCTGATGCAAGAGCCACCTTACCATCTGACTGCAGGCCCCCCTCTTCATTTACAATAACAGCCACACCCACCATGTGCCCCAGGACGGTTGGCAAGCCAGAGTTTCCGTAGGTCTAGTTCCTCATCTCTGTTGCTTTGATTAACCTGCCACTGCCACCATCCCTGAATAGAGAATATATCTTCAGCCTCCAGGCCACTCCCTACCAGTCCCACCTTTCCTCCTATGGCCTATCTCCAGGTCTCTTGCCTTCATGGGTGCAACAGCCACCTTCTCAGGTCACCGGACTGGAGCTCAGGGATACCAAGGAGCAGGTGTTCAGCCCTGAACGTTGCCTTCCACTCTCATTCCTAGAGGTCCCCAAACAATGACCCCCCTCCTCCAATACCCAGATGTGGGTTTTTAGGAATTAATCAGGACATATAATAAAGAAAAACAGAGGCAGTCTAATAAAGAGATGTAGACATGAGCAGACCCTGGCTTCTTGTCTAGATTCTCATCCTAACTGGCTGTGTTATCTCAGGCAAGTTGGCTGATATCTCTGAGTCTTGGATTTCTTACCTACAGTGACAGGGAGGGTGGATAACATGAGAATGAGGCTCCTTCCCACTCTGACATTCTAAGATCCAAATTTAAATACCAATCAGTTTGATTGGCATTTAGAGAAGGGGACCCTAGATTCTTTCTGAAACGTGTGCTTTATCATCACACCTGTTCAGGCAGCAAGTATCACCAAAGCACCTATAGCAGTGCAGACTGGATGTGGAAAAGGAACTAAATTATCACAGAAGAGATAGCATACTAACTGAAGCTTCAGAAAAAAAGGGAGGGGGGTTTCATGTCTAAGAGAAGAAGGAAGGTGTGGGCAACTGTATGAACAGCAGAGGTGCAAGGGCATGTGCATTGCTGAAACAGCAGATTTCTAAGCATGTATCACAGCAGGCTGGGCTTGCAGGCTTTATTTAGGTAAAACTCCCATTGAGCTTCAGCTCCCAGTGCCCAGTCTGACTCAGAGCTTCAGAATTTTGGCCTGCAGTGTGATGAGTCATGGTGATGAAATTTCAAGAGAAAAGGACATTCTTAAAATTAGCTGTAAGACAGCAACTGGCTGTGCTTTTGCTCTGTAAGTGCCTTTTCCAGGTTATTTGAATTCCTCCTTTTTCAAGGGAACTGGAATGGTTGGGAATGGAGGCCCTGGAATAGGCCTCTCGTTTCCCTGCCCTTGGCCCCTCAGATTCCCAAAACTCCAGGGCCTCTCAGTGCTTGCTCTTTTCAAGGAAGCAAGCCAAGGACTGGGGCACTGACCCTCAGGCCTGGTCTGCCCTTCACTCTTCCGCCTGATATCTTGTGGTTCTAAGAGAATGGAGTCCTCACAGGCGCCCAAGGCTAAGGTTGGGCTGGGCTGGGTTGACCACCCCAGCTAGAAGTTCCACCATTGAACAAAGATGGAGTGTGAGGGTCTCTTCTTACCCAACCTAATTCCTCTGACTGCACAAGCCCACTTTGTGCCTTTTGACCGCGCCTCCTCTCAGGGCAGGAAATCAAAGCTGACACTGGCTTTGCAGTTGGAATATTTCCATCAGGAATGAGATGTAAATGAACAATTTCTCCACTGTTTCCTGTAAAACAGAGGGTTCTGTTGAGATTGGACAGGCGTGGCTCAGTCCCTTCTTTTATTTACCCTGATGGAGAGCATGTTCTCAATGTTTCCATCCCTCCTCAGGGATGTGCTGTCTAATGAGTATAATTGGGATTCCCCTCAACAAATCCAAATATTCAAAGAGCTACCCAGGTCTTCAGGGAATGTGATTGGAACTACAAGCAGGAACTATGAGCCCAGCCCAGCTGGTGAGATTCAAGAAGCTTCAACAGGCCCTGTTGCCAAGTTCTTCCTATCAATATGCGTATATTCATTTAGTCTTTCATTTAACAAGAATTGATTGCATACCAACCATATGGCATCACTGAGCTGGATATAGAGACTATTAACATAAATAAAATACAGCTGCTGTCACAAAGAACGCATCTTTTAGTATGGAAATACTGGTAAGCAATCAGTTATAATGCAAGATGGAGTGCTATCATAGAAGTGTATACAAAATATGAGATGCAGAAAGAAGGAATGGAAAGGTAGGGATGTGATCAGGCTCTAAGAGAAAAGCAAAGATGTGTATTAGTAATTAGGTCAACAAACCAAGAAAAACAGACAAAACCTTTTCTGGTTTGTATAACCAGTATGTTGAACAAGCATGACTCATGGCATAATAATACACTGTTGACTTCTCCTGTCCTGGAGCTCTCCTGCCCTACTCTCTCTCTCCGCTGTTTCAGATCCAACACAGTTAAAGCCATGGGCAGGAGAAGAGGTAAAGCGATAGTACAGATTTGACTTGAGTCTGGTCTTTGGCCAAAGAAATCATTCCCCGGGTGAGCCAGAGCAGGACTCTTCTCATAGGGCCATGCCATGGGTTGCTCCCAGGTCCCTTTGTGGGACCTCTGTCTTGCAGTCGCCTTGACCCTGACAGATGTGTCGCCATTCCTGGAGCCACTTGAGGCATTGAGGAGCAGCACATTTCCAATCTTCCTGCCAAAACCCCTTCAATTCTCTCGCAGGCACTTTCAGACAAGATCTAAGATGGCCCACAGAACGGTTCTCTTTCTGGTGTGTCCCACATCTAGTGCACAGGAGATGACCCTGAACAACTCTGGGAATGCATTCCAAACCCACCCAGCACACCTCCTGGTTCCTGAACCTAGACAGCAAGTCACTCCTCTCTCATCCTCTGCCCACAGCGGGCAGGAGCCAGGACCCAGTCATGGTCTGCTCTCCCAGACATTACTCAGGCACTAGTTCTCTATGGTCCCTCCTGCAAGGAATATCTTTTCACGTTCTCCTGCAGCACCTCCATGCCTCCCTCTAAGGGAGAGGGCTGTAACAGCTCTCTCCAAAGGAATCTCTTCTCTAATCCTCTCTCCAAGCTGGTCCCTCTGACCCTTTCCTGTACTCTTGACCTGGCTGAGGGCCAAGACTGAAGATACATGAGCCCTTTTCTTGAAAATCCACATCTTGGGGATATGTTGTCATGCTCATTTTTTTAATCTTGATATTGATCATATTTGGTATGTCAGGTAAACTAATGGCAAGAAGTAACCCATTCCAAACATCTTATGTCCCATCGCTGAAACAACCCATACTGGGAATGGTGTCTCTCAGGATGCTCACCTGAGCTGTGTTCTGTTTGTAAGTAGGCAGAGGATGGGGACCTCTTGAAGACCTAATTGTTCCCAAGATATAGTCTATGCTCCCCGTCACATAAACTTCTGAGCTCCTTGGTCAAATCCCAAATGAATTTTTCATACCAGAGTTTACCCAGAGGACTGTGGGGGTGGGGTTGTGACCTGGATGGAGGACCAGAAGCTGTCCCAGTTTACTCAGTGTAGCTCAGAAAGGACAGGTTTGAAGTGAATCCATGTTTCTTCACACAGATAATTTTTCCCTCTTCAGAGTACTGGTCCACTCTGACAGCCCATTGCCACAGAGCACCAACCACAGAGCAGAGGATCCACACTCAGTATTACACAGCATCAGCAGAAACGGAGGCTGACCCCCTTGGTGAGGCCACTTCAGTTTCCTTGTTCTTGGGCCACCCATGAGAACCTCTGACAGTTTAAAATATACTCTTACAAGCCAAAGGAGAGAAGTATAGCCCAGGATTCCCAGCTTCTCCACATATTCCTAGCCTTATGTCACCTCCATATAAAGCCATCCCTGGGAGCCCAACAGTCAAACTCTGAGCCCTGCGTAGGCTGTGAAAACTGAGTCACAGGTTGGTGACTCACTGGCTTGAGACCACACAATGAGTCAAGCAAAAAAGGCTGGGGACAAACTTTTATAATCTAATTTCTCCAGACTGCCTCTAGGGAACCACCCTTGAAAAAGAGCAGGCTCTGGGGTAAATGGCTGGGAAGGCTTGTTGAGACACAAAACCACGCATCAGAGAATAAAGACATACCTTGGCTTGTTGCATGTCTCATCTCACTGAGAGCTTGCAGTTGTGTGCAATAGATTCTAATGTTGTTCTGTAATTCCTAACCCCACTTACTGGTAACAAATTCATCAATCACTTCAGATCTGCTGGCTGCCCTTAGTGACTCAGTGTCATTCATTATCCCCTAGCAACTGCTTATGCTTCAGTGTTTATGAAACCTTGATGCAGAAAGGCTGTCTGGGGACAGGGGAGGTGACATAGAGCAGTGGTTAAGGTCACAGTCTTGGTTATTACACAAACCTGGATTTAAATTCCGGTGTCACATTTGATAGGATCTTAGGCAAGTCACTTGCTTCATTTTTTCCATTATTAAAACAGAAATAACAGTGCACTTGAAGAGTTGCATGGAGGAATAAATGAAATCCTGTTCATAAATAGCCTGGAATATAGGATATGCTTTATAATTGATTAAATATTATATTATTCATTAAGGATTTATTTCCATTAATGACTGCTCTTCCTCACAATTTTGCTAATTGTTTACAATGTTAAATAATCATTTATTGGGGTACAAAAAAATTAAGTTTATGCCAATATACAAAAAAATCAAACAGCAGCAGAGATCTAAACCACCATCAGCACACATAGCCCTTAAGAGAAGGACTGGCAGGGCGCAGTGGCTCACGCCTGTAATCCCAGCACTTTGGGAGGCCGAGGGGGGCGGATCACGAGGTCAGGAGATCGAGACCATCCTGGCTAACATGGTGAAACCCCGTCTCTACTAAAAATACAAAAAAATTAGCCGGGCGTGGTGGTGGGTACCTGTAGTCCCAGCTACTCGGGAGGCTGAGGCAGGAGAATGGCGTGAACCCAGGAGGTGGAGCTTGCAGTGAGCCAAGACTGCGCCACTGCACTCCAGCCTGGGTGACAGAGTGAGACTCCATCTCAAAAAAAAAAAAAAAAAAGCAGAGAGAGAAGGACCACCGTCCATTTTGCATCTTTGGGCATGACATAAAGTGCTCAAAAAGTGGTTATAAATAAATAAAAGGCTAAATGGTGAGTATTTCCACACTAAACAGTTTTGGAGTTTGTGTCATCCATATTTGAGCACATTCATTCATCAAGTAAGAAACTTCAGCACATCTCTGCGTTAGACATTATGTGAAACACAACCTAGCCATCCTCCACACACAAAACAGTGTAAACACAAGCACACTCCAGGGTGTGGAGGGGTTTCAGGGCCACAAAGTGATACTTAGGCTTAGGATGGTCCTAAAAAACATTTTTGAGACAGAATTGGTATTTGAGTCTGTTTGGGCTGCTGTAACAAAAACATCAGAAACTGGATGGCTTATGAACAACAGAAATTTATTCCTCACAGCTCCAGAGGTTGGGAAGTCCAAGATCAAGGAACCAGCAGATTTGGTGTCTGGTGAGGCCCTGTAATCTTGTTCATGGATGATGCCTCTTTCTGTGACCACACATGTGGAAGCAGTAAATGAGTTCCCTCAAGGCTCTTTCCCAAGGGTATGAGTCCCATTCATGAGGGCTCTGCCCTGTAACCTAGTCACTTCCCAAAGGCCCCATCACCTGGCACCATCACTTGGTGAATAGGTTTCAACCTACAGATTTGAGGGGGTCACAGCATTCAGAAAACAGCAATTCAGAACTGGGACTGGAGAGAATAGGCAGGATGAGGTGGGACATCAGGAAGCAGGAGAAGCTCTGGCAAGGGCTGGGAGAGACAGAAAATGCTGAACATATAGAGATCAGTGAGGCAGTGGCCTGGCCAGCCTGAACTGGGGCATTTGTGAGAGACGAGGGTGAATAGTAAAAGCCTTAGAGGGAGAACACCTCACCCACTGGAGACAGTCTCTTGTGGTCTTCACCAGCTGGTCCTCCCAGATGGGAGTAGCTTGCTCTTCCTTTCGCTGTGGGGTCGAGACATAGGATAAAGGAGGCTCTATTGACCACATGTTTTATGATGTTGAGCCAGTCACTTCCCCTCTCTGGAGCCTGAATTCCCTCAGCCATGGAATAAGTGTGTTGACCTGATCTGAGGTTCTACACTTTAGTATGCAGATGAATCACTGGGCAAATGAACTAAAACACATCCCTGGGCTTGACTGCTAGATATAGATTCCTAGACTTGGGTTGCATTTTACAACGCCCCCCCACCACCCCAACAGGTAATTCTAGGAGGTAGAATTCTAGCACAAAATTTCACAAAATTTTCCAATACGAGAATCAATTTTTTAAGTCAAAAAATTTCCAAAACCACCTCTATGTAAATGTAGATTAATTCTTATATTGGTTGTTTGAGAAAACACATAACCAAAAAAAAAAAAAGAGAAAACACATAACAGTTTAAAACTATCATGAATGCTGTAACACTTTGTGATGCGCTTATAGTTTATTAATCTCAGCAGGGGCACATATGTTTGAAAAATAGTATTCTATGCATGTGGAGTGGGCAGGATGTGCTATTTCTTCACACTCTAGGTGATGTTTGGCATCCTCTGCATTGGAGTATTGTAATCCACAGACTCTGGCTATGTAGCTCACAATTTGGAAACCACTGACCTAAATTAACTGTTAGTTTCCACCTCAAAACTAACCTTTGATTCTAATTAGAGGCCTATGACTAGTTGGCTAAGCACTGGTTCTTTTGCCTGTGTTTGAAATCTAATAATAAAAAAAAAAATCCTGGCTGAGCAAGAACTGCTGCTTCAGGTAATATTGCCCCACCTCCCAAAAAAAGTGGCACTGCTCCTTTCCCCATAGATTCGTTGTTATCCCCTGATTTGCAAGAGGGCTGAGGAGTCCACTAGGACAGGAAAAGGACTTAAATCTTTTTACCAGGGGGTTTAAATACAATGCATACGAACTGTCACTTAAGAGCCAGTTTTGGCAAAAGGGGCTATGAATTCTCCTGTAATTGAATCATCCATCAGAAAAACAGGGTCCAGCAGGCAGCCAGACCCAGCACAGACCTGGAGGGGATCTGGAGTGTTTCCAGATCCACTCTGTTAGCTGATATTAGACCATGCCTGTCCCAGTCACGATGCACAGCTGTAAAAGGGATATATGTATGAACTTAAATAGGTCTTTTAGAAAACATATTAACTCTGTGGCTGAAGCTATGAACCCCTCACTGAGCGTGACATATAAGAAACTCACTCTCTTCATTAGAGTGGTAGCAGCATGCAGCCTCAGGCAGCAGCTGCTACACTTGGCAAGAAACCACCAGCACTGCTTCTTGGACACCTGAAAGCATCCCTGGGGCTTCTCAGAAATGTTTGGGATGAGTTTCTGTCAAAGACCAGTCTCCTACATTAACATAGGTGGAGGCTCAGTGCCCTAAAGATTCCAGTACTACGCTTAAATGTGATTGCCTTTGCAATGACTGAATGTTCAGACTATAGAAATGGAAAGTTGGAGACAATGTTCATCAAATAGGTATTTATTGGCTGTTGCTTAGTTCTTTAGGTTTCTTTTACTGTAATGGTTGTTCAGTATAATGGTAACTGGTCTCAAAAACAAAAGCCTGGTTCTCACCCAGCCATTAAGGCACCCACAACTGCAATCTCAGGGTGGTGGGAAGCATATCCATGTGAACCTTCTCTCCATCGAGCTCATGCTATCTGCAGATAGCTTCTGGTTTCTCAGGGAATGGCTGGCATTTAGATTTACAGTTGTAGGAGAGACCCTGGGGAGTGACTGCAGTGGATTCCATTGGGCTCAGAGACATTCTTTCTCTTGCTCTGTCAACTGGGGTGCACCCAAGCTTTTGATGAGGGCAGCTTCAAAGTATGTGATGTGTCTGCACAGAGTATTCCCCCTTTTTTTTTTTTTTTTTTTGAGACAGAGTCTCACTCTGTCACCCAGGCTGGAGTGCAGTGGTGCAATTTCAGCTCACTGAAACCTCCCCTTCCCAGGTTCAAGCAATTCTCCTGCCTCAACCTCCTGAGTAGCTGAGATTACAGGTGCCTGCCACCATGCCCAGCTGATTTTTGTATTTTCTGTAGAGACGGGGTTTCGCCATGTTGGCCAGGCTGGTCTCAAACTCCCGGGCTCAAAGCAATCCACTTGCTTCAGTCACCCAAAGTGCTGGGATTACAGATGTGAGACACCAGGCCCCGCCCAGAGTATTTAGCCACAAAAATGTCAGGGAGGTGGTATGGAATTGTTAAAATAATGCAGGTTTTGGAACCTGAAAGATGTGACCTCTCTGAGCCTCCGTTCCATTGTCTGTAAAATGGACTCGAAAACCCCACCTTATAGGGTGGTTATGAGGTTAAGCAATAGTGTATGTAAGGTGACTGGCACAGTCATTGCTCAGGCAGTTTAGTGGTATTCAGATACCAGAGAGGGAAGCTTATTTCAGAGACTACATCATGGGACTGTTTATACTTTTTCCTTCCCAGTGTGCCAAACACCATCCTGGGCACTTGGTTATAAAGATGCGCTAACTCATCTCCCCTTCCCCTTTCACAGCACAAGCTCAGGCCAGGAACAGTCCTGTTTCCTTCCCAGTGGCATAGACTGCCAAGCGCTTACTGCTGTGGAGATGGGGGTCATTCTGGATGCCTCTGACTTGGGTTGTGCTGGGAATTGAAGTCGGGTGGCCACAGGATGAAAACAACAGACTAGGCCAGGGCTGGAAAGCTGTCAACAGGAATGTGAAAACAAGATCTTGGTTGAATAGCTATGGCAAATATTCTTGGAACATTCTTCCTCTGTTCTTAGGGTGAGGAGGAGGAGATCTCACCCCAATTGTGGGGGTGGAAAAATCTGCTTTTCATTAGGGGTACACTGTGTGTGGAGGGACCAGCCCTTCCAGACAGCTCAGCGATCACAGCCTGGGTGCTCACTGGCTGAGGTCAGCTCTTCCCAGCACCCAGAACCAGGCTCCAGGCATTGGACAGGGCTGCTAATAGCCAACAGAAACATGAGGTCTCTCTACCCTTCTATCCCACTCAAAAGCATTTTTCTCATTCTATTCTTCATAAGCAGAAGGGGAACAATCCTCTTCATCATAGCTTTCCTTTATTGAACACCTGTTCACCAAACACTGGGCTATGAAGCCACACGGTCTCTAAGCAATCTTTATATTCTAATCTTTACGCCCTTTCTTTTGCCTGCTATCTTGCCTAATCATTCACTGAGAAAATAAATCCCACCAGGCAAGTGCATTTCACTCAATGCAGCAGACAGGGTCCAGCAAGGAAAACAGAACTGTCTTTAAGTACTTAAAACCAAGAATTTAATACTAGAAAATGGGCTGGGCATGGTGGCTCACGTTTATAATCCCAGCACTTTGGGAGGCTGAGGTGGGTGGCTTGCTTGAGGTCAGGAGTTCGAGACCAGCCTGGCCAACATGGTGAAATCCTCTCTATTGAAAATACAAAAATTAGCCAGGCATGGTGGCAGGACCTGTAATCCCAGCTACTCAGGAGTTGAGGCAGGGGAATCACTTGAACCCTGGAGGCAGAGGTTGCAGTGAGCCGAGATCACGCCACTGCACTCCAGCCTGGGTGACAAAGTGAGACTCTGTCTCAAAACAAACAAACAAACAAAACCCAGAAAATGGCTAAAGGAGAGATGGAAGATGGGAGAAGCCAAAGAAGCAGTGATGAGGCTGCCCAGAAGCCGCTAGCACTCTAGGCAGAAGAAGAAAGGGAGCTGGTAGCGTGGTGTTCTTCGGGCGAGGGTGCTGGGTTTACTTGCTGAACCAGACCGTGGAGGACATCCCTCCAGGATGATGGCCCCATGAAGGAGAGGCAGTGGCTGCTAGAGATTTCAGGGAGAAGGAGTAATACTCTGCTGCTCCCTGCCTCCCACTCTACAATCCTCCACCCTACAATTGCCCACCAGTGCCTCCTGTTGACCACACGCAGGTGGAAGAGCTGAAACAGGAGCTGAGAGATGCAGCCTGCAGCCCATGATAGAGTGAAGGAGAAGGGCATGGAATATTTCCAAGGGAGGCACACCATGGGCAGGAACATTCATATTACCTTATTTAGTCCACACACAATCATATTGTCAGGTAGGAATTATTGTTATCCCCTTTTTCTGATGAGAAAATTGAGTATTATAGGACTTAAAAAAATAGATTCTTAAAGCTGAGCTATTTTGGCATTCTACCTAATTTAAGCTTTGCCAGAGATTTGAATTCTCAAACCTCTTTTTCTTTCCTAATAGCAGAGCTGAGTAAGCTTTAATGGGTTAGCTAGATCTGTCTTTAAAGTAAATCAAAGGTTTTCAATTTCATTTTTGAAAAACATAATTAATGAGAAGCACATTAATTGCAAAGTGCCAACACTAAATAAAACAAGCCTATGGCCTGCTGGAGCTTGACAGCTGGCAGCTTTGGAGAAGGAGAGAGGGGCCTCCGGGAACTGCATCGTGGCTTGGTAGTGTGAACAGAGCATCACTGGGGTCAGCTCTGTGTCTGCTCAAGGCTGCCTGAGGTCTCGCTGAGGCATGTGAGCATTTCTGCCAGTGTCCCTGCCTGGCAGCACTGCTCTAGAGTTCCTGGAGCTGTGTCAGCCACCACTATGAGCCCCTTTGTCCTAAAATCTTCTTTGATGTCCCTTTTCACTGTACACTTGAGGATTTGATGTCCCTCTTCACTGTACACTCAGCATTCTGTGCCTGCATCCATCATGGCAGAAATGCAATAGAAATTTGAGGAATGAATGAGTGAAAAGACATATATCAATGCAGATGTCCTTAATGGTATGGGGTAGTGGGAAGAATGTGCAGTCAGTTGTCTGTTAGACCTAGAATTACACCCCTATGTGCTACTTACAAGATGTGTGATTTTAAAGAAGCAAATGAGGTCTGAGCTTCAGTTTTCTCCTCTATAAAATGGGATTTGTATTACCTTCCTTAAAGGGTTGTTGTGGCTATTCAAAGAAATAGCATTGCTTAATGACTGTCATTTCCTTTCTACCTGATATTTTGAAAAGAAACTACTCTGCTTTTCCTGAAAATGTTTTGGGTAATCAGCAGGATTAAATATTGGGATAGATGAACCATGGCTTTGAAGCAGGATGAGGATATAAACTAAGATTCAGTACAGGAAATATAAATCACTTTGGGTAATTCAAGAAGAAAGGGATTTGATGCAGAGAATTGATAAATATAAAATTGTTGGAAGGTATGGAAGAGTGAATGTCGAGGGCCACCGCTGGACTTTTGAGTTCAAGGACATTCAGTCCACCGTGGCTGCAGCCCATGTCAGGAGGCTGCTGCTGCTGCTGCCGTCACACATGTCGCCACAACTGCCTGGTAATCTTCAGTCTCTGTAACCTTGTGTGTTCGTGTTCTATTGCTGCATGACAATTGTACCACAAGCTTAGCAGCTGAAAACAATACATATTTATTATCTCACCATTTCTATGGTTAGGAGTCTAGGCACAGCTGAGATGGATCCCCTGATTCAGGATCTTATGAAGCTGCAATCAAGGTGTCAACTGGGGCTGCAGTCTCAGCTGAGTCTCAATTGGAGCAGGATCTGCCTCCAAGCTCGTACGGCTGCTGCTGGTGCATTCAGTTCCCTGCAAGATGTCAGAGTAAGGGTATCAGTTTCTTGCTGGTTATTAGCCAGAGGTCACCCTCAACTTCTTGCCACATAGTTACTTGGTACCTCAAAGCCAGCAAGGAAGACAGCATCTCCTAGCAAGACGGATGTTATAATCTTGTACCACATAATCTTATACACACAATTCCATCACCTTTCTGTATTCTACTGGTTAGAAGCAAGTCAAAGTCCTGTCCACACTGCAGGGAAGAGGAGAATCATGGGGAAGGTAGAATCAATGTTGAGGGAATTAATTCAAAATATCAACACCAATGTCGTTTATTTATGAATAATGATATTGAATATCTGCTCTAGTGGCCAATCTTATTAAAATGATGATGTAACATGCATTGAAAACTTACTGTGTAGCTGTCAATATTGCAAACTGGTTAAGAGCATAGGCTTATAGTCACATTACCTGAGTTGAATTCAGATTCTATCTGAAACCCCTCATCTGTAAAGTGAGCATGATAATAGGACCTAGGTCGTAAAGTGCCTCTGAAAGAGTCAGCACTCAATGAAGTCTAGGTAGCAACATTATGATGGGCCAAACAATTCCCTAAGTGTTTTACACACATCATCTTATTCAGTCTTAAAAATAAGCTCACAAAGTAGCTATTGTTATTATCCCCATTGTACAGACGAGGAAACGGAGTTTTAAGGAAGTTATGTAACTTCCCAAAGTTAGCAAAGCCACTTATTGGCAGAGTTCATGGCTCTTAGTTATTAGGCTAAACTGCCTCCTCTTTATCCTTTGAAGATAAATTTTATTTTCTGTAAATGGCCATAGTTGTTTTTGTTCATTATATTAACAAAAATAATAATCTCTTAAAATTATATAGAGCTTTACAATTTACAAAGTGCTTTTTCACTCCAGACTTCCAATAGAATGATGTAATATGTATTTGTTGTATTGTTTGAGAATATGCAATTATGCTGTAGAAGAGGAGAAAACAAATTAGATTCATGGAATTCATAAAATATGTTAGAAACAATGGCATGGGTGTATTTAACATAGAAAGTGATAGAGGGACCAAAAGACACCTAATATTCATAAGACACTGAATATTCACTGTGCACTAAATATAAATGTGCATATAAATGCACAGTGCACTAAATATAAATATATATTTATTATATGTAATAAATTTGTATATTATATATAAATGATACATAAGTATATATGAGATACATGAGGCACTAAATATTCTGGATGCAGTAAATATACATGAGCAATCGATGTTCACAAGGCCTTAAATTAAGGGCATCCTTTCTTGCTCCATGTTCTTTGCCCAAGAAACACAAACGAAACTCATGGCTGCTCAGCAGGCTAAGCAAGCTACAGCTGTTGTTCAGATGTACCTGTCCCTGTGTCTCTCCAACAGTGCAAGCATGGGTCCTTGGCCAGGGCAATTTCTGTCTGTGGGCCCCTTTGTTCAAACCTCAACTTTTGTCCTGTAACCAAACCATCAGTGGGGAAGGCTGATGTGGCAGATGGGGAGAGCGGACATATGAACTGCTTACCCCAGGACTTGGGTAGTATGGTCCTTCTATGCTGATCACACCCTATATCAGAGTGCTAACATGCCCCATGTCTTTCCTTTTGCTTGTCACTGTGTGTTTCAAATTGATGTTATAACTTGTATGATTTGAGCATTTTAATTTGGTTACTGAGCCTTTCTGTTCTGTGACCCTTGATAGGAAGTACCAGCTTGACCTTGGAGGCTACCATTGCATCAAGGTAATCTTCCACTTGACAAATGATGAGAGGTAGGTAAGGCTCATGATCCCCTCTTTAAAGAAAAGGAAATTAAGAAATATAAAAGGTGTGTGACTTCTCCAAGGTCACACAGCAATTAGGTGAATTAATTGGGATTCACACACAGGTTTCTCCAACTTCAAGCCTAATCTTTTTTTTTTTCTAAACGAGATCCTCATGCCACCCCCTACACCAAAAAAAAAAAAAAAAAAAAAAAAAAAGATATCAGGGGATATTATTTTAAAAATTGAGTTGGATATTTCTTGTTAGGCTGTAAAGACAGGTTGCAAAGAAGAATCCAAGGCTGTTGTGAGCAGTGGTGTCCAGGCAAATTAGGCCATCTTTTTTGCAAAGGCCTGGTTTTGATGGAGTCACACTCACTTGGCATGCCCATGCTGGGCACATCCTTAACAGGGCCTCCTTGTTCCAGATTACAGTCACCCTTCATCTGTTCCTCATTGATTCTGTAAACACAGGTTCCTTATGGGCAAGGCCCCCAGCCAACAGACACGTTGAGGTTCTGATGCTGTTAGGGATTAGGTCCAGGAAAACGAAAGGCTTGAGCCGGAAAGGGTTCAGATGTCTTCAGGTCCTTTCTAAAGCTGGATTCCTTGCCAGACAATATCAGCCTTGGAGATTTGGTCTGTGTGTTTGCTCTGGCTCTTTTAACTGTTGACTTTTGGATCAACTCTAGGTTGGCTTGGATATGAAAATTGCTTTCCCCAAATTAATAGTTAACTTGAATAAGCACTTTTTGGTCTTCCTTCCATTCTCTTTCTCGCTACATTTTTTTTTTTTTTTCAGATGGAGTTTTGCTCTTGTTGCCCAGGCTGGAGTGCAATGGTGTGTTCTCGGCTCACCGCAACCTCCGCTTCCCAGGTTCAAGTGATTCTCCTGCCTCAGCCTCCCACGTAGCTGGGATTACAGGCATGCACCACCACAGCTGGCTAATTTTGTATTTTTAGTAGAGATGGGGTTTCTCCATGTTGGTCAAGCTGGTCTTGAACTCCTGACCTCAGGTGATTTGCCCGCCTCAGCCTCCGAAAGTGCTGGGATTATACGTGTGAGCCACCGCAACTGACCCTTTCTTGCTACTTTTGAAATCATGTGCAAATAAATGTTGCTGACCAGAAGGATGTGCATGCTGTGGCCAAGGCCTTTTAGAGAGGGAAGTTTCTCTGGGAGGGCAGGACTGAGATCTTCATTTCATCCATGTCAATTCACAAGCTCCTGTGGGAAACATTAGTCTTCTCAGATGAAGAAATGGGTAAGCCTCAATGGAATCTTGCAATAATTTTCAAACATCGCTAGGCCCCCAAAATGTGTAATTTTTCTGCAGATTTTCACTGGCTTTGCTCTTGTTTCCATTTTATCCTATGTATCTTCCTTCAATTACTCACAAAATCATTAGGCTAGAAAAGTATCACAGTAATTATAACTCATGGTTATGGAGAACTCTAGCTAGTAACAGGGAAGATGGACACAATGCAATCCTGTATTTGTTTTTTTTTAAATATTGTGTTTTGTGCATATGTGTGTGTGTCTGTGTACAGGCACACATATAAACAAGAGAAAATTCTGAAAGAAGAAACAACAAAATGCTGAAACATACTTATGGAGGAATTGTGGGTAACTTTACTTGATTTTTCTTTATAACTCTGTATTGCCTAAATTATTACAATCATCTTTCATTACTTCCCCACCCCCAACATACCTTTTTAAAAGCTACTCTATTTCTATTTTGAATGGAAATAACAATACTTGAAAAAGTCTTTGCTGTTACCAAGGGCCTTCATAAAAGCTAAATAATCTTAGCTGAGCTCATAATGTCCCTGGGAAGTTGGTATCATCTTTTTTTTTTTTTAATTATACTCTAAGTTTTAGGGTACATGTGCACAATGTGCAGGTTAGTTACATATGTATACATGTGCCATGCTGGTGTGCTGCACCCATTAACTCCTCATTTAGCATTAGGTATATCTCCTAATGCTATCCCTCCCCTCTCCCCCCACCCTGCTACAGTCCCCAGAGTGTGATGTTCCCCTACCTGTGTCCATGTGTTCTCATTGTTCAATTCCCACCTATGAGTGAGAACATGCGGTGTTTGGTTTTTTGTCCTTGTGATAGTTTGCTGAGAATGATGATTTCCAAGTTCATCCATGTCCCTACAAAGGACATGAACTCATCCTTTTTTATGGCTGCATAGTATTCCATGGTGTATATGTGCCACATTTTCTTAATCCAGTCTATCATTGTTGGACATTTGGGTTGGTTCCAAGTCTTTGCTATTGTGAATAGTGTTGCAATAAGCATACGTGTGCATGTGTCTTTATAGCAGCATGATTATAGTCCTTTGGGTATATACCCAGTAATGGGATGGCTGGGTCAAATGGTATTTCTAGTTCTAGATCCCTGAGGAATCGCCACACTGACTTCCACAATGGTTGAACTAGTTTACAGTCCCACCAACAGCGTAAAAGTGTTCCTGTTTCTCCACATCCTCTCCAGCATCTGTTGTTTCCTGACTTTTTAATGATCGCCATTCTAACTGGTGTGAGATGGTATCTCATTGTAGTTTTGATTTGCATTTCTCTGATGGCCAGTGATGATGAGCATTTTTTCATGTGTCTTTTGGCTGCATAAATGTCTTCTTTTGAGAAGTGTCTGTTCATATCCTTTGCCCACTTTTTGATGGGGTTGTTTGTTTTTTTCTTGTAAATTTGTTCGAGTTCGTTGTAGATTCTGGATATTAGCTCTTTGTCAGATGAGTAGGTCACGAAAATTTTCTCCCATTTTATAGGTTGCCTGTTCACTCTGATGGTAGTTTCTTTTGCTGTGCAGATGCTCTTTACTTTAATTAGATCCCATTTGTCAATTTTGGCTCTTGTTGCCATTGCTTTTGGTGTTTTAGACATGAAGTCCTTGCCCATGCCTATGTCCTGAATGGTAATGCCTAAGTTTTCTTCTAGGGTTTTTATGGTTTTAGGTCTAACGTTTAAGTCTTTAATCCATCTTGAATTAATTTTTGTATAAGGTGTAAGGAAGGGATCCAGTTTCAGCTTTCTACATATGGCTAGCCAGTTTTCCCAACACCATTTATTAAATAGGGAATCCTTTCCCCATTGCTTGTTTTTCTCAGGTTTGTCAAAGATCAGATAGTTGTAGATATGCGGCGTTATTTCTGAGGGCTCTGTTCTGTTCCATTGATCTATATCTCTGTTTCGGTACCAGTACCATGCTGTTGGGGTTACTGTAGCATTGTAGTATAGTTTGAAGTCAGGTAGCGTGATGCCTCCAGCTTTGTTCTTTTGGCTTAGGATTGACTTGGCAATGTCGGCTCTTTTTTGGTTCCATATGAACTTTAAAGTAGTTTTTTCCAATTCTGTGAAGAAAGTCATTGGTAGCTTGATGGGGATGGCATTGAATCTGTAAATTACCTTGGGCAGTATGGCCATTTTCACAATATTGATTCTTCCTACCCATGAGCATGGAATGTTCTTCCATTTGTTTGTATCCTCTTTTATTTCATTGAGCAGTGGTTTGTAGTTCTCCTTGAAGAGGTCCTTCACGTCCCTTGTAAGTTGGATTCCTAGGTATTTCATTCTCTTTGAAGCAATTGTGAATGGGAGTTCACTCATGATTTGGCTCTCTGTTTGTCTGTTGTTGATGTATAAGAATGCTTGTGATTTTTGTACATCGATTTTGTATCCTGAGACTTTGCTGAAGTTGCTTATCAGCTTAAGGAGATTTTGGGCTGAGACAATAGGGTTTTCTACATATACAATCATGTCGGCTGCAAACAGGGACAATTTGACTTCCTCTTTTCCTAATTGAATACCCTTGATTTCCTTCTCCTGCCTACTTGCCCTGGCCAGAACTTCCAACACTATGTTGAATAGGAGTGGTGAGAGAGGGCATCCCTGTCTTATGCCAGTTTTCAAAGGGAATGCTTCCAGTTTTTGCCCATTCAGTATGATATTGGCTATGGGTTTGTCATAGATAGCTCTTATTATTTTGAGATACGTCCCATCAATACCTAATTTATTGAGAGTTTTTAGCATGAAGTGTTGTTGAATTTTGTCAAAGGCCTTTTCTGCATCTATTGAGATAATCATGTGGTTTTTGTCTTTGGTTCTGTTTATACGCTGGATTACATTTATTGATTTGTGTATATTGAACCAGCCTTGCATCCCAGGGATGAAGCCCACTTGATCATGGTGAATAAGCTTTTTGATGTGCTGCTGGATTCGGTTTGCCAGTATTTTACTGAGGATTTTTGCATCAATGTTCATCGAGGATATTGGTCTAAAATTCTCTTTTTTTGTTGTGTCTCTGCCCGGCTTTGGTATGAGGATGATGCTGGCCTCATAAAATGAGTTAGGGAGGATTCCCTCTTTTTCTATTGATTGGAATAGTTTCAGAAGGAATGGAACCAGTTCCTCCTTGTACCTCTGGTAGAATTTGGCTGTGAATCCATCTGGTCCTGGACTCTTTTTGGTTGGTAAGCTATTGATTATTGCCACAATTTCAGATCCTGTTATTGGTCTATTCAGAGATTCAACTTCTTCCTGGTTTAGTCTTGGGAGAAGGTTGGTATCATCTTTATATTCGTTTTATAGATGGCTCAGAGCAACTGTCGTGTGTGAAGTCACAGCTACTAAATGGCAAGATTGAGATGCAAATAGGTATTTTTGATGTCAAAGGCCATGTCCTTTCCACTCTGACATAGCTGCTCTCTGTAAGAACTTTTAGCATTGTTTCCCCAGTTTCAATTAACAATTACTCTATGGCCTGGTGGTCCAGGGGGTTCAAGGATGAAAATTCTGCCTTCCAAGAACTCACAATCCAGAGTAGGGGTTCTCAACACCAGCTGCTCACTAGATTCTCTCTAGGGAGGTTTTTCAACTTCTAGTGCTTGGCTCACACCTGTGTTTTTTTAAAACTTCCCAGATGATCCAGTGAGCAGCCAAGATGAGAACAACTGATCTGCTGGGGAAATGGCACATCTATAAACGCACAGATCCCGTGAAAGACAATATACACTCAATTATGACAATTCACTGCTTTGTTTCCAGTAATTGCTTCTGGCATTTTATGGGTCTTGGTATGTGGATCTCTTTGCATGGATGTCATGAGAATTTAAGACCATAAACAGCATTTAGAGTCTATCTTTGAAATTAGCTGGAAATAACTTTTTCTTCCTCTCACTGCATATGTAGTTAGGCAGGACCATGCAGCAAAGATAACTCTAAACATGGGATTCTGAAGACTTAGGTCCAGCCGTGGCTCAAGCTGTAAGATTTGGGACAAGTTGCCTCCCCTCTCTGGCTCTCAGTTTCTTCCTCTGTAAAATAGAAAAATCAAATTAGATGCTGCCCCAAGGTCTCTCCAGCTCATATTTCCTATGATTCTGTACATTATATAACTCTAGATTGTTAAAAAGCAAGTGGTTAGTCTCAGATAAGAAATTTAAAACCGCCAGGCGTGTGGCTCATGCCTGTAATCACAACACTTTGGGAGGCCAAGGCGGGTGGATCACCTGAGGTCAGGAGTTCGAGACCAGCTTGGCCAACATGGTGAAACCCTGTCTCTACTGAAAGTACAAAATTAGCTGGGTGTGGTGGTGCATGCCTGCAATCCCAGCTACTTGGGAGGCTGAGGCAGGAGAATCACTTGAACCCAAGAGGCAGAGGTTGCAGTGAGGCGAGACTGCGCCACTGCGCACTCCAGCCTGGGCGACAGCGAGACTCCATCTCAAAAAAAAAAAAAAAATGGTTTAAACCTTGGCGTGATGACTCACCTCTGTAATCCCAGCACTTTGGGAGGCCAAGGCGGGTGGATCAGCTGAGGTCAGGAGTTCAAGACCAGCCTGACCAACATGGTGAAACCCCATCTCTACTAAAAATTCAAAATTAGCTGAGTGTGGTGGTGCATGCCTGTAATCCCAGCTACTTGGGAAGCTGACGCAGGAGAATAGCTTGAACCTGGGAGGTGGTGGTTGCAGTGAGCCAAGATCGCACCATTGCACTCCAGCCTGGGCCACAGGGCGAGACTCCATTTCAAAAAAAGAAAAAGAAAAGAAATTTAAAACCTATGTATTTCAATTATCTATTGCTACACAACAAATCATCCCAAAACTTAGTGGCTTAAAACAACAATGGTTTATTATTATTTTTTCAATTATGTAGATTGACTGGAGATTCTTCTGCAGATTTTCCCTGGGCTCTCAAGTGCAGATTCAGGCAGAGGGAGCTCAACTGAAGTTGGGAGACCCAAGAGGGTCTTGCTCAATTGGTAATTGGTGCTAGCTATTGGCTGGAAAGCCTTGGCTGTGCTCCACATGACCTCTCATATGCCAGGAGGATACACTGGACTTCTTTATAACATGGTGGACTCAGCTTCTCAGGAGGGTGAGAGTTGAAGCTTGCAAAACCTTTCACGGTCTCATTTCCAGAACTCCTGCAATGTCTCTGCTACAATATTCTGTTAGTCAATGTAAGTCACAGGATCATCCCAATTTCAACAGGGTGGACCAGTAGACCACATCTTGATGAGAGAGGCAGCAATGTCATGTTGCAAAAGGATGTGGACAAAGGGAAGCATGAGTCATGGGTGGCCCTTATTATAATTCTCCATATCATTTTTGCCTGGGAATGGCATATGATATAGTGGTTAAGAGCACAATCTTTGAATTCAAGTAGTCTAGTTTCAAATCTTGCCAGTCACATTTACTAGCCTTATCATGCTGGGCGAGGGGCTTAAATCACTCTTTGCCTGTCTCCTCATGGGTAAATTGAGGAGGATATTAATAGTGACCTCCTCATAGGGTGGCTATGATAATTAAGGGTGATCAGTCATCAAAGCCCTGGCACAGAGTGAATGTGTCCTAAAAGCTTTCTGCTCTTCCTACTGACCCTGCTTTTCTGCAGGAGGTGAGGGAGCCACTCCATCCCTCAACTGAGGGCAACAACTTTTGTCTCCCTCCTTCTCAGTTAACATCAGCATCAGTTAGACTAACTGTGACCACTTAAGGTTTGAACTTGGAGTCCCTTAACCTTCTGTTGTAGACCCAGTGGGTTAAAATTCAGTTGAACTGATTATCATTTTGCTCATTCACATACACAACATCTCTTCAGAGAAAGGCCCAGTTTTGGGCACCAATCTTAAAACAAGGAATGTGACTTACAGCCTCAGTGGAAGGAGTGTGCTTCTGGCATGAATGGCCCCTGTTGTGCCTTGGTAGGCCCTGGCTCTTGAATGCCTAGTTGAGCATGGTTCCAGGTGAGAGCAGCCCTCCACCCCTGGGAACCCAACCCCACCTACATACAGCATGCCACCACTTCCTGGTCTTGTCTCCTATCTGGACTCATGGAACTGAGGGCTAGAGGGGACCTCAGGTCACTGGTGTGGTCCAGTCTGCTGTTAAGTGCCTGAGGTGCACAGACTTCCCAGGTCAAGACTTACCTGTGACTTGCTCTCTGGAATATATGACCTAAGCTTTCTCCAAGGCAAATTAAACCATAGTCAGCAGTGTGTCTGAAGGCTTTCGAGTCAGGAAGATATGGGTTCAAATCCCTATGTTGACACCTATAGCATCATGACTTAGGGCAAGCAGATATCCTCACTGAGCCTCTCAGTTGTTTCCTCTGTAAAATGGGACAGTCTTTTTTTTCCTTTGCGGGGTTGCTGTCAAGATTAGAAGTAAGTATATAAAGCACAGAGTATGAATATGAGGAGGATTAAATTACTTAATTTGCACAAAGTGTCCAAGAATGCATAGTATATAGCAAGCCCTCAAGGAAATGCTACTTCCCTTTCAGTATCATGGCGAATCTAAGCCTGAGGATTTTCATTAATTAATTAATTCATTCAACAAACTACTGCTAATCCTGTGGGAAATGAAAAATGTATATCGAATTCCAAACTGTCTGCTCCATGAAGACAGGGGTCCTGCTTTTTGGTCCCTCACTCTTTAGAAAGTTTCTAGTACAGTGCCTGGAACACAGTAGGTACAGAATAAATGTCTGTTGAAGAAAAGATAACATAGTCTCTGCCATAATTGAGTTCGAATTTTTTTTTTTTTTTTTTTTGAGACCGAGTCTTGCTCTGTCGCCAAGGCTGGAGTGCAGTGGTGTGATCTCAGCTCACTGCAAGCTCCACCTCCTGGGTTCTTGCCATTCTCCTGCCTCAGCCTCCTGAGTAGCTGGGACTACAGGCACCCGCCCCCACACCCAGCTAATTTTTTGTATTTTTAGTAGAGACGGGGTTTCACCATGTTAGCTAGGATGGTCTTGATCTCCTGACCTCGTCATCTGCCCACCTTGGCCTCCCAAAGTGCTGGGATTACAGTTGTGAGCCACCGTGCCCGGCCCTAAGTTCAGATTTGAAGAAAAGATGAGGAATATACACAAATAACTATAATTTCTGGTTGATTGATTCAAGTGATCAGAGAGGTACAAGGGTTATGGAAGCAATTATGCCCTACTAGGGGCTGAGACAAAGCTTCAAAGGAGAGATGCATTTAGAATGAGCTTAGAGAAATGGGTGGGGCCTCAAAGTGCAATATGGTAAGAAGATTGAGAATAGAGGGAGCAAAGCTTAACCCATGGCTGAAAATGAAGCTGAAAATTAGAAACGAAACTCTAAGTGTCTCTTTCTCTGTCTGCATGTTTATATGTCTGTAATTCAGAGAGGACTCAAAAACCTCTCATTATGCGAGTATGTAGTATTTTCCTACCTCTGGCAGTATCACCCAAATTAAATTATAAAATTCCTTAAAGGAGCTGATTGTACTCTGATTGAATTTGAGATGAGTAAGCTCATGTATAAATAAAACATTCCTAAAATGCTCTGAAACAAAGGAAAATGAGCCTTGAATATTTTCAATGTGAAAAAATAGGTATTCTTATAGAAACTAACTCAAAAACTTTTTTTAAATTACATTTATATGATGTAGGTAAATCTTTGGCAGAAAAACTAGTTGAATAATTTTAGTTTAAAAAAAACAGCTTCGTTTTCTCTGAGTTAGAATTAAGTATAAGTATACATTTGTATTCTAATTGAGTAAGGTTTTCCTAAATTTATCTAGGTTTACTGATAAAATAAACTAGCATTACTTCTACTAAATATTTAAGATTTATGAAAAATATAAATTTGTATTTAACCACATCAAATCATTATTCTGACAAACTTTATGTCAACAGTAATTATGATTTTTAGTGTTTAGCTAGAAGATAATTTCCAAGACGTTTAGGTAACTTAAAACCTTAATTAATGAACACTAAATTAATGAATGGATGTTTAATAGATACATAGATCATTTATAAAAGATAGAATACTGAAAGAATGTTACTAAGTATAATTTAAGTTTATATACATTTGCCTCTTATTTTTATACACTAAAGAGAGGCTATATATGTTTGGATTGTTAACAAATGTGCTTATTTTTTGCCACTTTGAAAAGTTAGGCTATAAAGGATATGTAATAAGTATAGAATACTGTGGAAGAGTTGTGAAAAGGGGATTTTATTTATCATGGCCAAAGCTGGCTAAGGTTTGATCAGTTTATTTATGAGACTTTCATGGTCTTTGAGCTATTTTTACACCTCTCTGTAAATCGTAGGTGATGGATATGTGAACTTTGTCCTGTCTGGTAGAGATTAACTGTCTTCCTACCTCCCTGTGGAAAACCCAGGTTGGTACCTACTTGCAAGTTGGACTGAATCCCGTTACCTTGCCCAAATTTTCAGTTCTTCCAGATTCCTTCGATATCTGGCTACAACTTTCCAAACTAAGTTTTTTGGTTTATCGCCCACTGCCCCAATGGCATTCCTGAGGACCAAAACCTCTCTATGTCCCTATTGGGACCTTAGGTTGCCATGCAGTTGGCCATTTTTCCTAGGATTTGAAGAAGGCCTGCAAACCGAAGCTGGACAACTTGATATAAATCTGGAAGGACTCACCATCACTGCAGACCATGCGTAAGAAGGAATGATGTTCCTTGTGCCCAGGAAGCTAGGGAGACCTATGAGAAGAAAGGATGGCCTGTTATGTGTAGGCAGGTAGGCCTTTAGAGAGCCTCCCAGAGTTTCCTGTAACTCTGTGCACCACTGAACTTGCAGAATCATTCCTGAGAGATCAAAACTGGCACATATGTAGGAATGAAACCCACAGGCTCTAAAGGAGATTTCAGATATGAACAGAGAATAATTTAGAAACCTGAGTGGGCAGGCAATTGAGGGCCCAAAGAACCACTGGACATCTCAACAGATCCCAGCTCAGGCACATAAACTCACAGATCAAATGCACTATTGACTCTCACTTAGCACTTAGAAGCACCTCCAGGGAAAAGTAAGCATGACCAAATGGACATGCTCTGTTTCAGCTGTTTTGACTTACCACCGGATAGGATGATAGCTCAAAACAGAAATTACATACAGTTACAGAAAAGAAAGATATTTGTAGATTATTTGAACCCATTATACATGTTAAGTTGCTACCCTTCAATTCGATGCAAAAGCAAAACACAATACAACCCCAAATCTTTACACTACAGTGATCAAGGCTGGGGGATGTAAGAAATACAGTAATTAGTGTGCAGAGTAAGAACAGAATTGCCTGGGCTTGAGGCTCTAGTGACCTAATGTGAGCCTGTGTTGGTAGAGTCCTGGTGGCCACAGCTAGTGTGGGTTCTGACTCTGGGGAGAGGTCAGGTCACCTGACCTTGACCTTCACCTTTATGACAATTTGAGATGTCACATCAATTTTTCTAACTGGGAAGCAGAAAAGTGACACAGGGCTATATTAGTGCAATCTTTCTCATGGAATATGAAAATAAGCAAGAATTTGGGAAAAGTTTTGTTACTTGTGACATTTCTTGTATATGAGACCACACTGCTTCAGAGTGAAGCCTTCCTGTTTCTTACTATATCTTCCAACCTATCCGTTTCCTTCTTCTTTCATGAAATACTTTTGGGTACTTCCCTAGCATCTCAAGGGATCATGTGCAAGGAAATTCCCAGCCCCTAATTTTTTTTTTTTTTTTCTTTGTGAGGGAGTGGGGGCAGGTGAGGAGGAGGGACACGGGGACACAGCTGGCTATTGGTCAAAGTTAAAACCAACATTCCTGACAGTGGAGTTCTGAGCTCTGCACAAGCTCTTCAGGCTGTGTTCCTGGACTCAGTGCCAAGGACTACTCCTGGGACTAAGAAAACTCCAGTGGGCTGGCCTCATCACATCAGACTCCCACGGATCTCATGTATCTTATCTAAAGCCAGAGCAAGGCACATGGGATCAGGACCCACAGAGGCATGAAGGACACTTCCATCCCTTCCTCTCCCTCTTCTCCAACAGCCCGCACCAAGTCCCACTTGAAGGAAAAGACATACCAGATGACTGGGGTATTCAAAAGAGGTTTAGATCATAGGAGAAGGTAACTCAGCCTCCTCCAACTTAGAAAATGTCTACAGAAAGCCTGACAAGGGAGAAATAGCCAAAAGAAGGCCAGAAAGATACCTAATGGATTCTTCTTTCTCCATAGTGACCTGATGGAGAGAGCCATTCCACTCAGCCTCATCCAAGCACATGGGGACACAACAAGGGACCTCACGAGATTGCTTTACAGACCAGTGAGATACAAAGTCCTCTTCCAAAACCCTTCAGGTCACTTAGACATAGAATCTATACCAAAATCCCCACAATTCAGACCCCTAATCTTTCCCAGTGGCCTCTGGTCTTTCCATTAAAGAATATTTCAAAAAGTATATCCATAACTATCTCCAAACTCATGAGGGAGGGTTTTGAAGATGGCTCTCTAGAGTGCTGGTCTTCAAACTGAGCTCCTTCAGTCTCTAGACGTCACGAGAGAAACCTTAGTGTCTCCACATAAGCAATGGGGAGGCCAAACAGGATGGATAGGCTCCTGATCCCCAGTCCCAAGTCAACCAGAGCAGTCTATCTGTTTTATATTTTGGGCTTTAGGGTAAAATTTTATCTGCAAAAAGCTTCCAATGCTAGAAAAACTATTTTTAAACCTCTGAGCTGGAGGATGCATCTCAGTGTCCCTATCGCATCCCCACACTCAGGCAGACTTTGAGGGAGGTGGTACATGGCAGATGGTGGGAATCGGCACTGGGCACACAAATTCCAGGTACCTCACTAACATTATTAAAGGTTCAGAGAAGGATATAGCCTGTCTCAGCTTATAGCAACTATGAAGAAATGGTTGTCTTGATAAAAAAAAAAATTTACTGTTACCTTCTCCCAATAAAATAAAACTCAGACCCTCCAAAATTTGGCCTGGAAGGAGAATCTCCAGGTAGAGAATGTGAATTAGACCTACAAACACTTTTTCTGTTCCTCTGGGTTCCATGTATCATTTTCCTCTTTGGATTTTCTCAATTGCTCAGTGTTTCTACTCTGCAGCATTCCCCTACTATGCCTGGCAGGAGAAGTGCTGCTCCTCAGCATCTATCTGTCTTCACACATCTTTCCATTTCCTCCTAAAATGGCAGCAAGTCACCTCCACAGATTCCTCAGCTGAGATAAGACTGGCATTTTCAAGAAACAGTTACATATTAAGGGGAAGCAAAATGGAGGGGGAGTACAAATCATTTAACTGATGCAACTTTCAAGCACATGGCTCTGATCCACCTGAACTTTCAAGCACAGGGGTCTTATTCCACCTGAACTGAATTATTCCCCAGGGATTTCACCCCTTCTCATTTCATGTGGGATCCATGAGTGGCTGTAAGCTAGCTATCCAAAGGGCCCGATCACCTCCAGAGCCTTTGCTTAAGCCCTCACTTCAAAATTCCCATCCTGTTGCCACCCCCACCCCCAAGACCTTGATTCTTTCCATTAACAAAACCAAAAATCAGTCATCTCTTCTTCCTACCTAAGGTTAGTCCGGAGGCACATTTCTTCTGCAGGGATTGGCAAGGAAGATTTCATTCTTCAAGGTAGATTTTCCACTATAAACATTGATATGACTTTATTCTTTCAGGTCAGAGCGTATCATTGTCTTAATTCTTTTAAAACCAGATGGGGAAAATTGTAAATTGAAATATAATGTTTATGAAGAGCATTATATTTGGCCTGAAGGCTGTGAGAGGTAGGGTGAAAATGTTTTTATGAATCCCTGGAGCTTGAAGTTTATCTTAATCCCTTACCCTTTGTCCAGGTCTGTTCCCGGGCCTGGGCAATGGATGCATTTTTCAGTAATAAAGGGAAGAATTTGAAGTTCCAACAGATGATTCAGGGAATGAGGAAAGATGACTAGGATTGGGTGCTACATAAAGGAGGAATTTGAAGACAGCAGGAATATCTCAAAATGGACTTTGGCATGAGTGTTATAAATTCTTCCTCTAACTCCTCTACAAAATCTTTAATAAAGTCTACAATGCTCTTTTGTACTTTTGTGTGAGTGAATTCTCTTGGGCTTTGACTTTTATGTCAGGTTGGGTCATCCTTGGTGCAACACAAAGATGGCATTGGAGGGAAACAAAGTGTGGAGGCGAATGGGCTATAAGAGTTTAAGTCCTCAGGAAACAGATGTCAGGGTGGGGGCATGGTTCCCCAGGCTGTGAAATGGAGACGTGAGGCTTGTGTTTGGCTGCATCTTGTGGGTCCAGCAGGCTCTAGCTGACCAGAACTACAACATGATAAATTGGCATTTCAATCCTTCACTGGCTACCCATTGTCTAAGTCCATACTCCTTGGCAGGAGAGGTGCTGCTCCTCCAAACTTTCTTGCTTCAAACATTTTTTCCATTTTCCTCAAAAATGGCAACAGTTCCCTTTCACAGATTCAATAGCTAAGACTGGAATTTTCAAAACAACTAAGTATTAAGGGAGAGTAAAAGGGGAAAAAAAAGTATAAATCATTTAAATGATGCTACCTCCTGCTATAGGGCTCTGAGTCTTTGTATGGATGATACACAAAGCCCCTTCAAATCTGGCCTCCCACCTCTCTATTGTCATTTCTCCCACACACTGCCTTGCCACTGCATGCTACAGCATTACCATTTGCAAGAAACCTAAATGACAACACTCTAACCCCACCAAGGAAAACAAACTACTCTTCTCTGTCTCTTCCAAGCATAGCATTCCAGATCATTTTGCGTAAATATTTATTGACATGCTTGGCTCTCCTAAGAGATTTTGTGAGTTTCCAACCCCAGAACCCACTAAGTGCTTAAAAAGTAGTCGAATCTCAATGAACGTTTGTTGAATTAAAATGATTCCAAAGATTGATGTTAAAACAGAAAAGGAACAGACAGAGTTGGAATGGCAATTCTGCCACTTACTGGCTTGACAACTTTGGACAAGTTCCTTAATCTCTCAGTGTCAACTGCTTCATCCATCAATAATGGTACTTTGTAGAGAGAAGGTGAAAGCATATAAAGTATCTGGTCCCAGTGGTCACTCTTAATTAGTAGGCCAGGGGCTTCCCAGATTTTTCATTATCAGCAATGTAAACCTTTAAAAAATGAAATATTTCATAGAACCAGATAAGAGCAGAGCTACTGTAACTTAGGGGTGCAGCCTCAGAACCCCACCTGCTTAGCTACATCCACATCTTGACCTACTCACTCCCACCCCAGAAGAACCCCAGGACTCCCAGAGCATGGAGTAAAATCTTCTGTCTTAAAACAGCATGGGAGGCATACAACTGGTAGTATGTGAGATGATTTTAAGTGGCATAAAGACATAACATTAAATGATACTGATACCAATCATTTTAAAAAAGTTATTCTCTCTTCAATTCTCTTTTAATTGTTCTGATTCTTTTGGGGGAAAGTCTCAGTTTGGGGTCAATACGTCTTTAACTCCTCTCTTTCTCCTCCTAGGGCCCCAATATTAAAAGACAGCCAACCACAAGCTCAGAACCTTTAGCCAACAATAGTACCTAGCTAGAATTAATGCTATGAATTTGTCCAGTTTCCATCTCTACCTATATCATATTCTGTATGTTTGGACAAATTATTTGACAACAAACTTCCTTCATTCATGAGGATTAACATGGATTTATTCTGAATGTATTTATTGAGTGACTTCTATGTGCCAGGCAGCATGGTGGAATACAGTGGTGAATCAGGCAAATGAGATCTTCATTCTCATGGATCTTCCAATCTAGAGGGAGATCTAGATAAATAAACAGACAATTTATTTATATACTGTGATAAGTGCCACTGGGGGCATACGGGATGCTGGGCAGACACTTTAGAGGGATGCCTAACTTGGACTTGGGTGAGGGAGTAGGCAAAGAAATATTTTTTTTTAAAAAATAGCATCTCAGTTTAATTCTGAAGCAGTAGTATTTGATCAAGAATGAGGAGAGGAAACCACATGTACAAAGGTCTAGATGTAAAGAACACTGAAATAAAATGTTGACTTCCTAGTATATGTCTGGAACATAGCTGGTATTCAATAAATGGCAGCAGCCTTTAGAACTACTACAGATGAGATGGGGCATGTTCAGGATGGTATGACTGTAGACCCTATAGAACTTTTACAATGTCTTTAGCCTCCAAAGGTATTAGATTTATCTCTATGGCCTCATTCCTGGCACATAGTAGATAATCAGTAAGTGCTGAAAAGTGAATAATCAAATAAATGAGTGAATAAATGAATGAATAAATAATTATTAATTTCTGTCTCCTCCTAACGACCTCCCATACTAGAAGCCACATTCTTACTCAGACTTTACCTAGAATGGTGTGGTTCCCTCGCACTGTAGAGAGAGTGAGGCTGCAGCTTGGTTTTGACTTTGGACTTGGGAGATATCCACTGGGTTCAGCTGGAATCATGTGGCCTCCTCCCCTCTAACAGAGGAGAGAGTATGCTTTTTTCCTTCTTATAACACTGATGCTAATGAGATGCACATAGATGATTCTTGTTTGAAAGTCTGTCTGAATGACATCTATTTGTCATTCCAGAGACCCACACAGAGCTTAGCAACTGGTAGTATTGTGAAAACAATAACAGCAACAATAAAAGCCAAACAAACAAAAAAGAGAGTGGCTGTGGGGCTTCCTTATCTTCTGGAGCCATGTCTGATTGTGGCTTATGGACCAATGGAGCAACTTAGCAGGTGGAAGAGCATTAAAAACCTGAGAACAAGTTATAGGGAAGTCTGAAGCTAATAGTCATATATTAATGAGTTAATGAATTAATGGGTTATCATGGGTGTAGGACCAGGGCTTTGAGAGAGACCTGGGCTAGCATACTCAGCCCTTTTGCCATGTGATGCCCTATAACACTTTGGGATTCTGCAGAGTCCCCACCAGCAAGAAGGCCCTCACCAGATGTGGCCCCTTGACCTTGGACTTCTCTGCCTCCATAACTATAAGAAATTAATTCTTTTCCTCTGAAAATTACCCAGTTTGAGGTATTCTATTATAAGCAACAGAAAATGGACTAAGACACTGGGCATTGTGCTAAGTGCTGTATGTATGTTACTTCATTTAACCCCCGCAAGGACCCTTAGGAATAGAGACTGATATTATCTGCATTTTACAGGTGAGAAAACTGAGGCTTGGAGAGTGATGTGACTTGCCAAGGTCAGACTTTTAGACAGGGATAGCTGGGATCAAACCCAGTTTGTGTAACAGCAGAGCTGGTACTCTTAACCTCTTAACCACAGTCCCATAAGCGAAAAAGGGAGTGGGGTTCAGCATACTGCCTTATTAGAACACTGAATAAACATTTATTCAGAAATCAGAGAAAATATAAGAAACAGATTGAAGTAGAGCTAGCCACTCAACCAACCCCAATAATAGAATCTCTTTTTTTTTTTTTTTCTATTTTGAGCCACATTACCTCAGATTGCAGTGTGGCATTAACTATCAGTTTAGTCTTTCTTAATTTCCAGTAAGTCAGTTGTCACTGTGGCAACAAGGTCAGTCCCTAAAAGCAGAGACTGAGTTGGGAGTTATTTCTGCCTCTGGAATTATAAAATGGCTCTTTACTTTGCAATTTTTTCCTATTTTGCAGAATGACTTCTACTTCTTCTTTCCAAATCTCAGCACCCACATGCTAGAGAACAATGTGCAGACTATTAATAAAATATTTTCTTTAGATCCATCTTCAAATCCCAATGTGTGATTGGCCTGCAGAACCATCACTACACCCTCCAGGACTTGTTCCTTTGAAGTTAGGCCCCAAATATGTGCCTTCAAGATTCACCTTGAACAGGAATAATTTCTGTCATTGATTAAGGGCTAATCAATGTGCATGAAGCAGTCAGAATCAGGAGGCCCAGCTGGAACCACTAAGGTTCAGTGGGAGCCCGACCCAGAATCCAAAGCCATGATGCAGCCAGGCACTCTCCATTTCTCTCTGCTGGCTTCGTTCTCCCTCCCCAAGCTTCTCAGTGTCACTGGAAAAGGTCATGCAGCTGCTATGATTAGCATGACTACAAATCTCTGTTATCTAATCTCAGCTGGGCCCTCAGTGACGCTCAGAAGTTTTTATTGATCCTGAGTGACTCCCCATCACATTCCCCATGGCACATTTTCCGACTATTTTCCTTTTGTTAAGCCCCCAATCCACTCCAGCACCCTTACCCACATCCCTTTCCTTGCTTAGCAGATTGGGGTTGATGCCCTTCTTTCCCATTCAAAACTTCCTCCTTTCTTCCCATCCTTTCCTGTCTCCTCCTGCCCTGTCAGGGAGGCCCATCCCCTAGGCTTTATGAGATACTCTCCCCCATCCCTAACCCTAGTCCTAAAGATCATACTCCCTGTCTCTTCCCCTTGTTCTCAAATCTTATCCTTCATCTTCCCCAGCCCATCACCTCAGTTTATAAACAGGTTCCAGGGCTCCCCATGCAAATAAATACAGAAATGAATCAACAACTTTTTTTTTTTCCAGTGCTTTCTTCCCAAAACACCATCCCAACTTTCCCTTTAATAGCTATTTTCTTTTCTTCACCTCTTGGACTTTATAGTTTTAAATTATGTAAGTAATCTATGTTCATGGTAGAAAAGTTAGAAGCTGCATATTAGCAAAAGAAAAAAATCTGCCATAACCCCTCAGGAATAACTTTGTTATCATCTTGAAATATATCTTCTAAAGGTTTTTCCATGCATTCATGTACAAAAATAGGTTAAACTGATTTTAAAATAAAGATAAAATCCGATTCTACATTGTATGCTGTAACTTGCTTTTCTTTAATTCCATCTACTCAACACCTTTGCTTTGGGGCCACCCAGATAATACAGGATAATCTCCCATCTCAAGATTCTTAAACTCATTTGCAAAGTCCATTTTGCTATGTAAGGTAACATATTCACATGTTCCAGCAGGGATTAGGACAAAGACATCTCTGGGGGAGGGTGGCATTATTCTGCCTATCACAAGTTGTCAGTAGCCTAGGGAAGTGGAAGGGAGCAGAGTGGTAGTTGGGGGATTCCAGGCACAGGGAACAGCAGAGTGTGATGGGACCTCCTTCCCTCCCGACTCCCAAAACCTCCACGCTGATAAATATACTCTCTTTAAAAAAAATAAGTTTGTAGCTATTATGGACATTTTTTTGTGTGTGAACTCAATCTTTCTTCTTGGAAGATACCTTTTTCCCACAGCATATGATTCTGGAAGGTTTGTCAAGGAAGAAAGGCACATGTGATCAGGCTGACTAGTCACAGTAACCCACTCCTTGGGGCACAGTAACTGGTTGAAGGATGGGCAAGTGCCCCAAACAGGGCCAATCTGACTCTTTGTGGGAGGGGCCTGGTCTGGATGCTGAGACAAGGAAGCTCTAGTTGTTGATACCGTGCAAACTACTAATAAATACTGTGAGCTCTAGAAATGCTGGAACCACTGGGGGCTATCTTTCTTACATCTAGAGAAATCCTGTCTAAAAAGGGAGCCATCCCAGAGGAGAAAATTGAGAGAGTGAGTGAGAGAGAGCGAGAGAGAGATAGATCAGAGGATATCATCTGAACATTTATTCCAGCCTGCCTAAAGCAGACAAGTTCTAGACTCTTCAATTGCATTAGCCAATAAATTCTTTTTTTTTTTTTTTGAGACGGAGTCTTGCTCTGTCACCCAGGCTGAAGTGCAGTGGCGGGATCTCAGCTCACTGCAAGCTCTGCCTCCCGGGTTCATGCCATTCTCCTGCCTCAGCCTCTCAAGTAGCTGGGACTACAGGAGCCCACCACAAGCATTAGCCAATAAATTTTTTTTCTTCCTTTGCTTGAACTAATTTGATTCAGGCTTCTGTTACTTAAAATAAAGAGTCTTCACTACTAAAATATTATTCCATAATATGGATGCATTAAAATAAAATTAACCACATTCCCTAATGTTGAGTGTTTGGACTGTTTCCAACTTGTACTATTTTAATAATACCATAGTAAACCTCCTTGTACATATATCCCTATGCATATTACTGATAATTTAGAACACATTCAAAGAAATATATTTAGAATACATTCTAACGTATTCTTTAGAATACATCCAAAGAAACTCATCAGTTAAGCCTACTGCAATCTGGCTGCAGCCCCACAGCTGTGCTTAAATTGCCCTCTGCTAGGACACCAAAATTTCCTCATTGCCTATTCCAGCAATTCTTTTCTCATCCTCATTCTGTTCAACCTATTCACATTCCTTCTATCTGTAAAATCCTCTTGGGCTTCAATAAGTCTTTCTCCCAGCTCCTATTCTTACTTCCAGGGTTCAATTTGGGCACCAATTCTGAAGAACTGGTAGGACTACTGGGAGGAGTCCCAGTAGTTGTGAACAGTTTTTTAAATTGCAACAAAGCTTGGCAGGAGAATGTGTGATCAATAATTAACAATGTTTTCCAATGTACTGACACATGGTGGGTGGGGAAGTAAAATGCTAAAAATTGTAGCAAGAGAGCCAAACATTTGCCATTGCTATAACCAGAGTTTCTTAATCTGGAGGATATAGGTTAGGAGATGCCCTGGGGGTTTCAAAGTGACCCAAGGGCTTCATGAATCCCCTGGAGTTAGATGCAAATATTGTGTGATCACATCTAGGTATCTAGGATCTCCAGGAAGATTAAGAGCCATTTCTATAGGACAGTCTCCTGACCTGTGTTTTCCTCAAGTGGCCTTGTGGAACTTATTGTTTGGAGAAGGAGAAAGTCAAGTGACCCAGTAATTACCCATCAAACTGATGCATGAAATGACATCGGGAAAATGTAGGTGGTCCCTGCAAGATTCTTTAGGGAGAAACACAAGGTCTTCTTACACTGCCTTGTGGGCTGGCCCAGCATGACTTGGCTGAGTAGGGAGGGAGGGCAGGCAAGTTGAGAGAAGGTACAGCTGCTCTCCCTGATGTGCATTTCATTCTTTAACTCTGTTCTCCTAACCCACTCCTGGGCAGCTTTACCTCAGCTTCTCCCAAAACTATTCCTAGCTCTCCAGTGCCCGAGAAGCCTGCACAGTGCACTACCAGAGGCCTCCCTCCAGCTGTGCCCCAAAGTGCAGAAGTTTGTGACGTCTGGAAATTTGCACATTTGGGCAACAGTGCTCAGGCCAGCTATATTTGGCTTTGAGTATGATTTGCTTCTGCCCTTTCTGTCTATTGCAGGGCTCTTTAATTATGGTGGCTCCGTTAAGATCTCCTTATCTTGGTGACTATCAATGTTTTGAATTCCTTGCTTTTTTCCCCCCAAGTTTAATGAGAAGTATTTCCTGTCAACATTTCTTCTGTCCTCTCTGGTGACTGTAACTTCAGCTGTTATGTTATCTTCAGTGAAATTCATTAAAAAGGATGAATATCTCATGTTCCAAGATCACTAGCAGAGATGTTAAATGGAATAAGATTGAACCACAGTCTTCTTCATAACCTCTTGAGACCTCCCAGAATCCAGCCTGGAAACTGTATTTCTAGGTATTCTGTGGTCATAGTTCCACTCTGCACCTTGACAGATCTCTCTGGATCCCTTCCAAGAATATAATTTCTTGAGACCAATTCAATGTCTTATTAATATTTTAATCTGCCTCCTGTGACCCATGAAAATCTCTAACCCGTGCTTTCCAAATACCATTCAATCTTCCACAGAGTACCTATAGTTGAGATATTTTTCTCCCCACATAATTACTTGGAGCATTGCTTCACATAAAAATCTGGCATTCACACATCTCAATCTGGCATTCAGGGCCCTACAGTTTGACGTCCTTTCCTTCTAGAAGTTATGTGCATTTCATTCTTTAGCCCCTACAAGGACATGTGCTCTGGACTCAGATGACCTTAGTTCAGATTGTGATGCATATACTTCCTAACTATGTGATCTTGGAGAAGCTAATTAATATCTCAGAGTCTAAGTTTCTTCTGTCATGGAGTGACTGACAGAATTAAATTGCATAGCATCATTAAGAGATTTAAATGAGATAATGCATGGAAAGCATTTAGCAAAGTGCCTGGACCATAGTAAGTGCTTTTGGTGAGCAGAATGGCCCCTCAAAGAGGTCCACACCTTAATCCCTGGAACCTGAGAAAGAAAAAAAACTCAGATGTAATTAAGGTTAAGGATCTTCAAATGGGGAGATTTTCCTGGATTATCTGATTGGGCCAAATATAATCACATGAATCCTTAAAAGTAGACAACGTTCTCTTAATAGAGGCAGAAGGATGCAGAAGGAGAAGTTAGAAGTTAGAAAGATTCAAAACATGAGAAAGACTCAGTGTTGTGGCCCACTCTGAAGAATGGAGTGGGCCATGGATGTGGACTGCAGATAGACCGCTAAGAGGTAAGGGTGGTCCCTAGCTGACAGCCAGAATGGAAGCAGGGACCTCAGTCCTACGACTCTAAGGAACAGGTTTGGTCAACAAGCTTGGAAGTAGGTTCTTCCTCCGAGCCTCCAGTAACAAATGCAGCCCTGCTAACACCTTAATTTTAGCCTGGAGAGACCCATGTTAGGCTTCTGCCTACAGAAACTGTGCGATAATTTATTTTAGCTGTTAATTTGTGATAATTTGTGATGGCAGCAATAGAAAATGAACCCATTGCTAAGCAATATTGGCTATGATTTGCCAGCCACACTGGCCTAAGATTCCCCAGCTCATCTGCCGCCTTCTTCCAGTTGTGGGAAAATCCCTTGCCTCAAATAACTGTCTTCAAAGCCTTGTTCAGATCCACCTCTTTTATATTGTCTTTCATGACCCTTCTATGAGCATCAGTCAGCCTTGAGCTTCCAGAGAACAAAATTATATGCTTTCCTCATTCCAAATCTATTGTTTGAGCCACTTACTACCTGTTGTGTTCCCAACTCCATGGAAGGACACATCTATGTTTTACAGACTGTGTATTTATAAGACTGTTTTCTCTGCTGGCTGGGAGGGGAAAGGACAATTAATACTCAGAGTTTTCTCTGTGTCAGGCCCTGTGCACATAAATTATTTTACTCTTACAAGAACCCTATGGGGTAGAGAGACACTTTTTTATAGATACCTCAGAGGGGAAAAACTTATCCATTTTCCAACAGCCTCCAAGAGGAAAAGTTGTGATCTGATTCCTGGTGGATTCAGGTCTGCTTGATTCTAAATTTGTTATTTCCACTATATTGTGGTGTTTCTCATAAATATCACCTTTGTCATCATTACAATGAACACTTGTATAGCCCTTTAGAGAGTAGCTCACACTCACGGCAACCTTTTAAGGAAGGTTTTATTATCCTAATTTTAAAGTTCACACAGTCCCTGAGAGACACCATTAGGATTTGAGCTCAGGATTTCTTACTGCAGAAACAGAGTGTTTTTTCCACTATACCACAGCTAGTTCCAATCAATGTTGATGAATTAAATGTTACGCAGCTTCAGGCTTGTGTTCTCTCTCTCTCGTTTCTCTCCCTCTCTCGTTTCTCTGTCTTGATTATATGTGCCACACCTTCCGGTTCTGGGTCAACTGCAAATTGCTTTTGTGTCACGCTGACTTCTCCCAGATGACACACCCAGATATAGGGAATGAAACAGATTCTGACATCAGCTTCTAAAGCCTCTAGGCCTCTCCACCCACAGATAAACCAGATCAAATTCCCCTTTGTTTAGGAACTTCTGGTCAATTTTAAGTCAACATGACTTTTTAAAATGTAAAATATCCTTAGTATTTACTATTTTAACCATTTTTAAGTGTACTTCAGTGGTAGTAGGTACATTCACCTTGTTGCACAACCATCACCATTATACATCTCTGGAACTTTTTCATCTTTCCCAGTTGGAAACTCCACATTCCATACTCCTTCATCTTTCCCAGTTGGAAACTCCCCATTTCCCCTCCTTCCAGCCTCTGGCAACCACCATTCTACTGTCTTTCTCTATGAATTTGACTACTTTCAGGTATCTCATGTAAGTGGAATCATACAATATTTGTCGTTTTGTGACTGGCTTATTTCACTTGGCATAATGTCTTCAAGATTCATCCATGCTGTGTCAGAATTTCATTCCTTTTTAAGGCTGAATAATATTTCATTGTATATATAGCACATACTGATTATTCATTCATCAATCAATGGACACGAGGTGCTTTCACATTTTGGCTGTTGGGAACAATGCTGCCATAAACATTGGTGTACACATATCTCATCAAGTTCCTACTTTCAATTCTTTGGGCTATATCTTCCCAGAAGTAGAATTGCTGGATCACATGGTAAGTCTATGTTTAATTTTTTTTTTTTTTTTTTTTGAGACAGGGTCTTGCTCTGTCACCTTGGGTGGAGTGCAGTGGCACTATCTCGGCTCACTGCATCTATGTTTAATTTTTAAAGGAACTGTGATACTATTTTCCACAGTGGCTACAACATTTTAATTCCCATCAGCAGTACACAGGGTTCTAATTTCTCCTCATCTTTGCCAACACATTATGTTCTGTCTTTCTGATGATAGCTATCCTAGTGAGTGTGAAGCAGTATCTCATTGTGGTTTTGATTTACAGCCCTACTGATTATTAACAAGTTGTATAACTTCTTTGGAGAAATGTCTTTGCCTGTCCTTTGCCCATTTTTCAATTAGTTGTTTTTTTTTGTTATTGTCAGTGTGACTTTTCCTAAGTAAACTTTAAGTTTTTTATTTCAAAAATAACACATCAAGTGTTAAAAAATAAATTTAAAATCGCATTTAATTCTACCACACAGAAAACCAGAGGAAGTTACTTTTAAATTAAAATGTTCCTAGAAATAGCTTAAAGATTTTATATCCAATACTATAAAATGAGTATATTAAATGCATTACGGACCTACTATTTTATAAGCAATTTCTCTGGTTTGATACATTTTCTTTAAAAAAAAAAAAAAGAAACCCGTATTGCATTTTGCTTATTATGTTGTTTAAGTCTCTAGGGTTACTTGTTACCTTCATACTCATTTCGTTAAGTTTATTACCAGATAAAACAGGGTCTACATTCTTCCTTGAAAATAAATCAGTTTCCTAATTCTGTCCTCTAGAACTGTCTTCATTTTTCTTTACTTTATGCAAGTTAAGGCAAACACTCACTTCCAACACCCCTGAGAACTTAAATCTAGCTCTGCTGATTCTGCAAAGTTCTCATTTGCTAAGTGCTCCCTAGCCTGCTTTCCATCAAAAGTTACAATAGTGTTTTCACTACTTCGTAATTATCCATACTACTGGGCTCTGGTTTCCTTGTGAGCAAAAGCAAATAATAATTGGTGTAATTGCATTTTTCTTTGTTTAGATTACTATTCTTTTCTCTATAGAGTTTGATTTGATGTAGCATTTTCTGTTTTTGTAATTATATATACAAACATTTTTCCCCAAACTCTAAAGCTCATACTATTGACTCCTTCATTTCTCAGTAATACTTGACCCTATTTCTGGGTGCCTCAATACAGGTTACTAGATTTTCTTATGCTTCTCCTTTTTATAAAGTGAGGGCATTGCTTTTTTTATGCTGATTTCCCAGATATGATCCTGCTTTAATTACCTAAAAAAGTGAACCATTTAATCAAATTTTATTTGTAGAGGTTGTGCCTCACTGTTTAGTCACACTAGAGTCTATTGAATAGACCAATTATACTTACTGATAATCCTTGGTGAATTATTATTATTACTTATTACAGTATTAAAGTATTCCATGAGTCTATACTGTATGTCTAATAATAAAAGTCACTTTTTTGGAGTGTTTACTATGTGGTAGGCATTTTTCTAAGCACTTGACATAAGCTAATTTATCCCAACAAATCTGTGATAACTTAACTGTCATCATTTTATGATGACACTCACATATAGAAATATTAAGTACATTGCCCAAGGTCACATAGCTAATAAAAGATACGGCCACAGTTTGTACCTAGGCAGGCTGAGTGTCGTGTTAGGTGTTTGTTCATAGGACATGTCAATGGCTGTCTAGATATATACATGAACTTTCAAATAAGTATGTATTCTCTGAGGAGTTACCAAATGTGTTCATTTATTCAAAGTGCACTTATTAAGCATTGACTCAATGCCTCCATTATGATACACTCCATAGAAAGAGATTCAGCAAACCAATATCTACACTTGAGGGAATTTAAATCTAGCTGAGAAGATCTACAGATATAGATACAACACAATCTAGCTAAGGAGGTCTAAGATACAGACACGACACCATCAAATAACAATAGAATCAACATTTGAGTAAAAGATTGCATAGAACAGCTTATCTCTGATACCAGAAATCACAAAATGGGAAAATAATTGTAGTATCCATTTTGTCAAGCTGTACAATGGACTTGCATTAGAGCATGAGTACACTCAAGATAAAAAGGAAATCTTGATACTATGAATTTATTTGATTAAAAAAATACTTATTGAGCACCTACTGTGTGTCAGGCACTGTTCTTGGTACTAATTGTTAAATGAGGGAATGAATGCATTATTGAGAGAAATTACAAAATTACTTTCTCTTCAATAACTTTAAAAATAGGACAATATTTAGTTATGCACAGAGGCAGGGAGATGAGCTATGTGATGAAAATTATACTTAATGATAAGGGGATGACCTTGAAGGGGGACAAGGCATAGCCCTCTCTGTGCTGTCCCATTAAGCTACCCAGGGAGAAGTCATTAAGTCATCTCAGGAGCTCACAGAGGTTCAAAGCTGCTGCTGTGTGCATCATTCAATCCAGTCCTTTATGCCTCCTTTTCCTCCCAAATTTTTTTGTAGAGCCCTCTGGAGCTAGATCTGTGATCAATAAACTCCAGTATATCCTCATTGCTCTGACCACTCCCTCTCCTGGGCTTGTTGAAACTTGGTTATCCCCCAAGGCCACTACTTGACCTAACACTTCTAAAGGCTATTGTCTCTCTTATTCCAAGTGTATCTAAGGGCTAGGATGTGGAGTAACTATCCTTTTTGCTCTAGTTACTGTTTTAAACCATTTGTCCCTCATCCTCTCTCAAAAACTGAAGCTCCTGCCTTGAGATTACAAGAATACCTTGTAGTTGTCAAATATCTACCTCCCCAGATGGCAGTCGCTCATCCCCCCTCTTTCACTGAAGGCTTTGGTTATGAGTTCTAGGTCTCCCAACTAGACTGTGAGCTTCTTGAGAACAGAGACCTCCTTTCCTTTGGTCATTCCTGGATCTCCAGCATCCAGAACAATGCTTGGAAGAAAACAGGTGCTCAGTTAACATCTGTTAAATAAATAAATAAATTAGTTTTAAAATATATGTTATATGCTATGTTCTTCAAATGTCTTGTTTCATTTAATCCCCATAACCATCTTATCAGGTATTATAACTATTATATTATCTTCTGACAGATGAGGAAACAGAAGTTCAGAAGAGCTATTTGCTCAGAGTCACATAACTGATGCAAATTGTATTAGTCAGCATGGGTTGCTATAACAAAATACCATAGACTAAGTGGCTTAAACAAGAGAAACTTATTTTTTCCACAATTCTGGGGGCTGAAAGTTCAAGATCAGTGTGCACAGGGAGAGAGAAAGAATTTAACCCTAATTACTTTCTTAAAGACACCATCTCCAAACATAGCCACACTGGGGATTTGGAATTCAATATACATTCAGGGAATAGGAGGAACACAAATATTCAGTCCGTAACACAGAGCCAGGATCCAAACCTAGACTTGTCCAGCTCCAAAGCCTATATCCTAACTGCTGAATAAGGATGTCATGGCGCCTCTGGGTCCCTCGCTCTGCCCCTGTCCTGAACCACTACAGGCCAGGCTTCATGCATTGCCGGGGTCATCTGTCTGGTTCTCTCACAGCACACATTCTCCTTGGAGTTGGGAGCTAATGGTACAAGGCCTGGCTTCGCGCTTCAGTACCTTCGTGACCTGGAGCCAATAACTTAACAGCTCTGGATGTGCCTCCATTTCCACCTCAGTAACAGAAGATGATTCTAGGAACTTCTTTCAGGTGTTGAGGGAAAAAAGAAAATAGTCTTCTGACAAGTCCACGAAATGCTTTATGGCAAAAGCACCACATGATTCCAATGTCTTGTTGCTATGAGTATTTTCCTGAATAACATTAACAGCTGTGTGGATAAGCATGAGAGAAAGCAGCCTCCATCCCAGCAGGGTGACGCAGCCTATGGGAAAGGCCCTTAGAGGCTGTGACCAATATTTTCTGCTGCTTTCTCATTTGAGTCATTGTGCTTTTGCTCTGTTTAAATGAAGTTTTTTGTTTGTTTTGTTTTTTGCTCGTTTGCTCTACTTACAGGCTGGGAAGGATTATCCCAAGGGGATTGTTCTAGTAGGCAGCCTCAGGATCCCACTGGGATGGATGTCACCCTGTCTGGAAGTTCTCAGGAATGTTATTTATCCACTTGAGATCAATGGACATCTGAAGGTAGCCTAAATTATAATAACAGCTAACACTTATATAGCACTATGTAACAGGCATTGTTCTAAGCACTACCGAGATATTAATGTCCTTTATTTCCACGATAACCACATTCTGAAGTAGATGATCCTCCTAGGTAGGTACTATAATAATCATTCCTATAGCTACTAAGCAGCTGAGCTGGGATTGGAACCAAAGGACTTTGGCTCTAGAACCTGTGCTCTGAAAGATGACAACACAAGGCTTCTCCTTTTTCCTGATATCTGTTATTCCTCTCTGCCTGTCCCGTAGTCGCGAGTGCTGAGAGATGGGGCCATCCTAGAGGACAGGGAAAGGAAGCATAGGGCCTTATGGGTAGAGGTGAGTCAGGGAGCACCACTGTGGGAACAGAAGCAGAAGCCAGAAGTCCGTGGGACCTGCAGTCACCACCTAAGAGGGTTGGGGCTATTCCCTCTCCAGGGCTCCCAGATCACCCCTGTGGGTTCCCAGATCACTAACCAGCCTGCATTGTCACTATTAGCTCAATTATGTCCTCCAGGGGGCAGTGGGTTCCTCCAGGGCAGGGCTGGTGCCTAGGTCAGCTCAGTGGTCCCTCTGCAGACAGTGGCCAATGGCAGTAGGGCAGGGAACTGGGCCATCACCTGAACTATTGTGATCCTGGGCCCTAAAACAATGCACTCACAGACTAAGTGCTCATGTATGGGTAGATGAAATCGGCCAGGAAACACCACAATAAGCACTTGTATAATGTTTCTTTAGTATTTCTAATTTCTTTACCTTTTATATGTTTCTGCTCCACACAAAGGCCCTTAAACTTGAATCACCTGAGGAGTTTGGTAAGCAGGCCCAAAACCACTGAGATTCTGAATCAGTAGTTGGTTTGTGTTCGCCCCGCCCCCCGCCCCGAGACAGAGTTTCACTCTTTTTGCCCAGGCTGGAGTACAATGGCAGATCTCAGCTCACCGCAACCTCCGGCTCCCAGGTTCAAGCGATTCTCCTGCCTCTGCCTCCCAAGTAGCTGGGATTACAGGCATGCATCACCACGCCTGGCTAATTTTGTATTTTTAGTAGAGATGGGGTTTATCCATGTTGGTCAGGCTGGTCTCGAATTCCCGACCTCAGGTGATCCACCCACCTCTGCCTTCCAAAGTGCTGGGATTACAGGTGTGAGCCACCACGCCCAGCTGGTTCATGTGGTTTTAAGAAACATTTTACTAAGGGCCCAGGCAATGGCTCATACCTGTAATTCCAGCACTTTGGGAGGCCAAGGCAGGTGGATCACTTGAGGTCAGGAGCATGAGACCAGCCTGGCCAACATGGTGAAATCCCATCTCTCCTTAAGGGGGAAAAAAAAGAAAACATTTTTCTAGAATATAATATACAACCAGAAGTACTCATAAGTGTATACCTTACTAAGCCTTTGCAAACTGAATATACCTATGTACCCAGCACCTAGATCAAGAAACAGAATATTATCAGAAAAGTTTTTGGACCTTTAAACAAACATAATCATTAAATAAACAACACCCCAATAATTCTCATGCAGGTCCCCTGAAGGCTGAGAAACACTACAGGAGTAATAAGCAGTAAAACTGAAAGCGGAAACCACTCATGTGTGCATCTTTGAGGATAACAAGGACAAGATAACTAGAGAGATTAGTTCCGTGGACACTGGGACCCCCCCAGGGACAGAGTAGGTGGCATTGGCCTTGGGGTGGGGAGTGGAGAAGGCCAGCTGAGCTGCCAACTGACTTTTTGGATACACAAGAAGCAGAGCTCATAAACTTCCAACACCTGAAGAGAGACCCTGAGGATTTAATAGGAGAAAAGTTCATGAATGCCAGGTGCAGGCCTCAGCTTATTAAACAGCTAAAAGCAAACAAGCTTTCAGAGCAAAGGCAGAGGGGCCTTATGGGCTTTAGTCATTGAGTCACCTGCTTAAAATGGATGTATGTCCCTCCTTACAGGTTCCATCTGAACCAGAATGGATCAAGGCCTTCAGAGATTCATTCATTCTCTTTCTTTCTGTCTCTCTCTCTCTCTCTCACACACACACACACACACACACACACACCCCACACACACCCCAAGATTTGCTTTTGAATGTTCCTTCCCATGCTCCATTTAGGGTCTTTTACTATGAATCAGACTCACTTTGATTCTTGAATTACCTCTGCCTTTTTCCTCCTGACTTTTCCCTTCTTCAAAATTTTTTGATTCCTGATGCTCAGACTTATTGACAAAACTAAAAGTTGAAACCTGACCCTTTACAAAAATTAAAATATTGAGTGATGAGAAAAGAAGAGATGGTTGTTATCCTGATTATCACTTAATCACTCATCAGATTCTCAGAACACTGAAATCAGCCTGGCTGTTCCAAGCTGCATCTGTATTTTCCCTCCTGTATTAAAAGTCCTCCAGAGCCTAGCTGTTTATCAAGTATAGATATAGAAAAGGGGATAACAGGAAGTCATTTGGGCACTGGACATTGAATAGTTTCTCTAGTTTTCTAATGTTAAATCACTAACAGTCCATCCAACTTATAAAACTATTTGTGTTGTATATTCAACAGAGGGATGGAAATTTTTTTTTGTTTACTGGGTTTGGCTCCTGAATTCTTTCCCTAGAATTTATTTACTGTGGGAAAAGGGTTGAAAACATTTCAAAATAACTTTGGAAAGGAGTTGTCTGGGCCCTGTACAGATTTAAGATGAATAAAATGAGTAAACTTTTTGCATAACTTTTTGTCTCCCAGCCAATCAGTAATAAGTCTCCATCCAGTGGTCCTATGGAGAGCTCAAGTATAGTTCATGCCCAGAAACGTAACATGGGGAACTTTTCACATCACACTATTGATTTATTCAATCATTCATTTATTCAACAAATTGTTATCGAGCATGAACTATGTGTCAGGCACTATGGTAGGTGCAGATCACCAAATGCAAACTCTCTTCCCTGGTCTCTCCTTTTTATATCTTGGTCAGGGCACTCAGATAAATGAAGGAAATACAGCTCTCTAAAATCGTCATCCTTCCCGTCCACCTGTCCGCTGCCTTCCCAGTGACCAGTTAGGAAGTTGCGTAATTGAAAAAAAAAAAAAGTGATTCCCTCCAAACCTGGGTCTTCTATCAGTGTTGTTGTTAACATCTGTGTTTCTTCAGGATGATTTTTATGAGTCTAATGAGGGCCAAGAGGCTTCCTGGGCTTCACAAATCTAGCTGACATTGCAGCAAGCCTGCAGCCTCCCGGGAACTGTTGATTACAAGACCTGTTGATTGTATTGTATTGGGACAACCAGCTCTGGCTAAACCAGTACACTCATCTGCTTTGCAGGATCAAAAATCAAGTGTTCCACCCAGATTCTTTTCTAATTTTCAAACTTTTGATCTCATTCCAAATTACATGTTACAGTAGTTTGCATCAGCAGGATGATAGTCACTCTGGAAAATTGAAGGAGTGGCTCTGCCATATGTTTAAAAATATGCACACAGCAGTGTGGATTTTGGTAACAACTTCATTCAAGCTGCATTTGTGCCTTTAACACTTTAAAAAAAATTTTTTTTTTTGAAATGGAGTCTCTCCCTTTTTCCCAGGCTAGAGTACAGTGGCACAATCTTGGCTCACTGCAACTTCTGCCTCCCAGGTTCAAGTGATTCTCCTGCCTCAGCCTCCCAAGTAGCTGGGATTACAGACAGGCACGACCACATCCGGCTAATTTTTGTACTTTAGCGAGATGGGGTTTCACCGTGTTGGCCAGGCTGGTCTCGAACTCCTGACCTCAGGTGATCTGCCTGCCTCGGGCTCCCAAAGTGCTGGGATTACAGGCATGAGCCAAACACTTTTCAAGTAGACATTTTCTTTTTAATAAAACAGAGCTCAAATTTAACAGTCTTATAATGGGATTCAACATTTTTCCTTCGTGCAGCTCAGATGTGAGTACCTGGCTTTAAAGCAAATCCAGTATGTGAAAATAGGGATGTGTACCCATCACATCTGGGGCAAGAGATTCACTTCACAGAATGAATGCTGCTTTTCTTTACCAGAGGAATTTTCATAGTATTCTCTGGAAGGGATAAGCTTTCCTCATACACATAAACACTTAGTAAACTTTTAATTTAAGTACACTCTTTAGATAAGTGCTGTATAAAGAGAAGATTCAGATCAGGCAGATGGTGCATGTTATTTTTCAAGCAATTACCTCATTTCAAATTAAATCCAAATGATTTGTCAACATCTGGTTGGCATTCAGTGCCTTGCCTAGATTGTTCTATTTTAAACATAATGGAGTCTCACTATGCTGCACAAGCTGCGAACTCCTGGGCTCAAATAATTCTCCCAGCTTGGCCTCCTGAGTAGCTGGGACTACAGGTTTGCATCACCATGCCCTGCCTGGATTGTTCTGATGTAAAGCTGCTTCAAGGCTTAGGTTAATAGTTACTCCTTTGTCACCCCTCAGATAATCTGTACCCTTTTCCCAGACTTGAAATCTTTTTAGCATTTATGTAGGTTTGTACTCTCCAATTTGAATACTGCCCTAGAAATAGTTTTGGTTTTATTCATTTTATGAGGTTAGCCATGTGCCAGGCCCTTAAGAAATGCCTTTAAAAATATGGCAGTTGATGAAATGGAATGAAAAGAAGCTGTCACTGTTCCGAATCATGTCTTTTGGTTAGGAAGAATTCATCAGAATGAGATCTGATCTTTGTCATAGGGCAGCATTTTATAGTGGCCTATACTTAGGCTGTCTTCATGGGCAAATTATTAAAATAAGAATAAGAAAGACCAGATATGAGTCCAAGCCAATCAGCAATGATCTTTCGTAGCCAGAGGGATTACTTCGGGAATGTGCAGGTGACCCTGCCTGGCCCATGGGAATCGGGGTCAGGATAGTTGTTGCAACTGATGAGGAAGACAAACTCTCTTTTTTGCTGGTTTTAATTCTGGGAAAATATAAGTTAATAGCATCTGCAGATTACCTCAAAGTGAAACCAGCACAGAAGAAAAACTGAGTGGTAGAGAAGCCCAAATCCTGATGACGTTTCTTGAGCCCTGTAGTTCAACAGTTCCAAGGCTAGACCTATATTTGGGACTTTTCAGTTAAGTTAATAGGTAAATTTAATTTTTTTTTTTTTTTCAGATGGAGTCTCCCTCTGTCGCCCAGGCTGGAGTGCAAAGGTGCAATCTCAGCTCACTGCAATCTCCACCTCCCGGGTTCAAGCAATTCTCCTGCCTCAGCTTCCCCTAGTAGCTGGGATTACAGATATGCACCACCACGCCTGGCTAATTTTTGTATTTTTAGTAGAGACGGGGTTTCAACATGTTGGCTAGGCTGGTCTCAAACTCCTGACCTCAAAAGATCTGCCTGCCTTGGCCTCCCAAAGTGCTAGGATTACAGGCATGAGCCACTGCGCCCAGCCAAATTTACTTCTCTATTTAGGCAAGTCAAGTTTGGGTGACTTTTTTTTTTTATCACTTCCTAACGAAAGGTCCCTGACTCCCCCATTTCCCCAACTCTTTTTTTATATAAATTACCAAGACCTAAGCTTTCTCCCTCCAGAATATCACGTATCCATTATGTCATCTCCATCTCAATGTCCATAATCTAGTTCGGGTTCTCATGAACTCTTGCTTGAATGTGCAAACTCTTAGTTTGTCTCTCAGCCTTCACTTCCTCCCCTTGCACTTACCTTTCCAGATGCTGCCCGATTAATCCTCATAAAGCACAGATATAATGAAGGCACACTGCCCAGAAGCTTTTGCTGACTTCCATTGCCTATCGAATAAAGTTCAAATTCCTGAGTCTGATATTTCAGCCCCTCTATATTCTACCTGTAATCTTTACCTTTCCAATTTTATTTTTTTGCTGCATCTCTCATGTAATTTATACTCAAGGATTATGCTTTCCAGTTGGGTATTCAAATTTTTGAAGCAAGTTTGATATACGTGAACAGGTGAACTTGCTATTTCTTTATCCAAATCTACCAGCTTCTAATTCAAGTGACACCTTGTCCATGAAGCCTTCCCTAACACCACAGCTGAAAACTGTCTCCACCCTCTGAGCGGTTACAGCCCTTTGTCCCTTCATTACTGAGCTATTACTTCCTCTTATCTTCCTACATTTTATTATAGCTGCTTTATCTAGTCTGCTATCTAGAATTTTTAACTACTAGATAGCCACTGTCCTTTCAGCAGGGTCTGTTTCAGATTTACTTTTTTGTGTACCCCATCCCCTCCTCCCATGGTAATATTCCATACATGTTTACTGAGTTGGTATAAATGAAGGGATGAGAAAGGTGTATAATAGCTTCTTAGAAAACTTACTTTTTGATGACTACTTTAACTTATAAATAACCAATCTTATTGACCTATCCTAATTTATATATAGATTTCCTGTTGAAGTTCATCTGGATGCTTGAAAATTGGCTTTTTAAGTACTAAATTTCACACTTTCCCCCTATTTTACACTATAAATCTGCCAGCATAAAAGTAAAATGTAGGTAAATCTTTGGCAAAACTCATACAAATTCTAAACTATCATCTTGATGAGATCAAGTACCACAGATGAGTTTAATTGAAAAAGTGTCTCAAGATCAACAGCTCTCTTTGAATCATGCTAATAGAAGCAATAACATGCATTTAAGTAGTGTGTTACACTTTACAAAATGTTTCTACAGACATGACTTCATTCCTGATTCACAACAACTTGGTGAGATCAGTAGGGTGGGAATTGTTGGCCCTGTTTTACCAATAAAGAAAAGGTAAGGTCTAAGAAAGGCTACCCAATTAGCAAGTTTCCATAACTAAGTAGATGACAGAACTAGGACTAAAACCCAAGATCTCTGAACCCTAGTCCAGAGCTCTTCCAATTATTCCACATCACCTACCTTAGACTAACTAAGGTAACTTCATTCCCTTTCCAGTAACAGGTTTAGCAAAGGATATATTATGACTATTGAATTCCAGCCATTGCAATACGAGGACAGGTGTGGGGAGTGGTATAAATTTGTTGCTCCTAAGAGACATAAGAAAAGCCCCCTTTTGATTGGCTCCTGGATATAATTATACATGATGTTGGCTTGTTTCTCCATCTTGTCACAAGCCTGAGGGCTGAGCCAATACAGAAGAGGGGGCACTAAGAGAAGCAGAGAGGGAGACTGGAGTGCCCCTCACCTACAGCCACCCTGACCTTGAACTTCTTGATATGTCTGATTTTTCATTTCCTTATTATTTTTTAAGCTAGAGTGAATTGGGGTTTTCCATTACTTGCATGTAAAAGCATCTTAACAGAAACAACATTGGAAACTTTATATGAGAATTTGGGATAGAGAGTCCTGGGTTTTCATCCTCTCCAACACTCTGAACAGAGAATGTTACTTAACTGTTTGGAGCCTCAGGTTCTTGCCAGTAAAAAGAGGGATTCGAGTTACTACTGCTCAGGGTTATCCAGTCAAATGCAAGAAGGAGTGGGAAGTATCTAGCACAGTATCTAGCACATGGTGCTATTATTATAATGATTATAAGTTATCATTATTATTAAGATGGACTCCAAGTATATCAATGCTATAAGTGCTTTTTTAAAAGTGCAAAAGTAATTTGGTGCAAAAGTATTTGCGGTTTCGGACTGAATTTTAAATTATTATCGCTAAGCTCAAACACATCTTTATTAATCAAAATAGGAACCATTACAATCAACGCATTTTTGCCAACAAGTAATAAGTTTGCTTATTCCTATAGCGTAAAAATCTGTGCTTCAGGATTCGATGAACTCTTGGAGAGCATTTTCTGCATCTTGCTGGCTGAGGAAGCATTTTTCCTGCAAAAGGTTGTCGAGATCCTTGAAGAAGTGGTAGTCGGTTGGTTAGAGGTCAGGTGAATATGGCAGATGAGGCAAAACTTCATAACCCAGTTTGCTCATCTTATGGAAGCATTGGTTGTGCAATGTGCAGTCGGGTGTTGTCGTGGAGAAGAACTGGGCCCCTTTCTGTTGACCGATGCGACTGCAGGCCTTTCAGTTTTTGACACATCTCATCAATTTGCTGAGCATACTTCTCAGTATTCAGAAAACTGTAGTGGATCAGACTGGCAGCAGACCACCAAACAGTGACCATGACCTTTTTTGGTGCAAGTTTGGCTTTGGGAAGTGCTTTGGAGCAAGAAGAATCTAGTTTCAACCACTGAGCTGGTGGTCATCAGTTGTCATATGAAATCCACTTTTGTCGCACATCACAATCCCATCAAGAAATGGTTTGTTGTTGTTGCATAGAATAAGATGACACTTCAAAACGACATTTTTTTTTCTCAGCTCATGAGGCACCTATGAGTGGGTACTTATTGAGCTTTTTCACCTCTCCAATTTGCTTCAAATGCCAAACAACCATAGAATGGTAGATGTTGAGTTTTTCAGCAAATTCTTGTGTTGTTTTAAGAGGTTCGGCTTTAATGATTGCTCTCGGTTGTTGTCAACTTCCGACGGCCAGTCACTATGCTCCTCAGCTTCAAGGCTCTCCCCTCCTTTGCAAGACTTCTTGAACCACCACTGCACTGTACCTTCGTTAGCAGTTCCTGAGCCAAATGTGTTGCTGATGTTGCAAATTGTCTCTGCTACTTTACGACCCATTTTGAACTCGAATAAGAAAATTGCTCAAATTTGCTTTTTGTCTAACATCATTTTTATAGTCGAAAAACAGCAAGTAATAAGTCATTAGCAAAAAACATAAAGTGAGAAATGTACATTAAAGTGATATATAACATAACATTTAATAATGTATTCCAGTATCAAATGGCAAATTTCAACAATGCAAAAATCGCAGTAACTTTTGCACCAACCTATACTATTTAAAACTATAACTTTACACAAAACCATTTTATAGCTAACTCATCCTTTCTTCTCTTCTCAGGTAGGGATCAGAATAAATGCAAAGGTTGATACCTATCATGCTTAGATCAAGAATACCCAATCTCTGAGTGAACTTCATTTCCCTGAAGCTTGGAGATCATTGGGCAGAGGATGAAAGTTGATAATAAAATTACAGATTGTAGTTGGGGTTGGGGGACTGCTACCAAGACTGGAATTTGCCTTGAAGTCAGAAATCAACCCTTCAAAGCTAGGCTAACAAATCAAAGGCTTGTCATTTATTTGTTTTAAATTTTCCTGCAGGAAGGTTTTTAAGGATTTAAGAGTTCAATTTTATTGCACTGAGAGAGGGAGAGAGAGATTGCTATCTCTTGTCCTGAAAGAGCAAATAGCCTGGATAACCTCATTTTCCAAAATGCTATTTATACAACTGTGAGGTCATGGTAGTTTAGGTAGTTTAGACTTCCTGGGTCTTCCTGGATTGTAGCCAAGTGACTTTTTCATTTTCACATTACAAGGAAAATTGTCATGTCATCTTGGAGAGGTGTCACATTGCTGGGAAGAGCCCATTTTTATTGGGAGCATGATCCTCAAACCACTGTATTACCTATCACCCTGCTGTTTGATGGAGTGGACCCACTTCTTGTCTGGAGAGTCTGTCCTCACCCTGACTGCACACAATTCCCCAAACATCACCTCTGCCAGCCTTGAGCAGAGACCAAATATCTGTGTGCTCCAGGAAAAGCCAGAGGACTCAAGATTGGCCCACTAAGAAAGTGTGAGGCTTGTGGGTGTAGTGACATCAGAGCCATTTATTAACAGTTTGGGTTTATGTCTTGATTTCCCAGGGGCAGGGATGACAATGTGAGCAACTACTTACAGATCCCACAGGATCAAGGGGCTTTTTCCCACTAATTTTAGTCTGCCGGAAACCCGGATAAAAAAGTCACTCCTCCTTGAAGGAAGTCCCTACCTGCAGCTGCTGGTGTCAGTACTGGAATCTTGTCCCAGTGTGACCTTCATTGCCTCTGTCAGTGTGACAGGTTCCACAGAGCTGTCACCCTGCAAACTCACCCTTCCTCCAGGAGCACAGGCGCAGAGCTGCAGTGGAGGGTACCTGTGTGGCTTCCCTGTCTGACACAGATTTGCCTTCATGTGGTAAGTCCCACCTCACTCCCCCAGCCCCCAGGAAAGGGCTTTCTTAAACCAGCACAGCCCTGGAAGGGCCTCTCTTGTTTCAGGTGGGAGAACCAGCCCTTGTGGCATTCAGCAAGGCTTTGAAGTGAAAAGAACACATAGATGATTATTCTTGTGGTTTCCCTAATCTGTGTGCTGAGGGCAGAAGGAGCCAGGTGATCCTGTGTTTGAAATAAAACAGGTTACTCTTCTGAAAAAGGAGGAAGCAATTTGCTTCTGTAAGTATAAATCCTCTTGCTGAACCCCTGGGCCAGCCACCTCTAGCTGGCTTTCAAATGTGACAAATTGGTGCCATTTCCAGTGATGGCTGTGAGGCACTTTTCACAAGCTCAGTTGTTTTTCAGCAGCTCTCACCTCCACAAAGAGACAAAGGAAAACCTAGAGGCCTAAACTGTGGGGAAGAAGTGCCAGAACAATCTGCTGCAAGTTAAAAATAAGTCTTAAAGTCAGCTCACTGCTGTCTGTTTTCCAAGGTCAGATTGACTGATGATTTCAGTCAAAACAGCCAAACTAGCTTCCCTGTGACCTCTGTTCAAGGTGGCTCCCCGTGGCACACCTGATGGCATCCATTCATGGCCCTACTGCTCAGAGGGCCTTTGCTGCATGTGTAAGAGCTGAAAAATAAGCAATGCATGACATCTTCCTCAATCAGCTTTTATACCAGTAGCTATTCACAGAGTTCTTATGAGTAGCTAAAATAATTTGAGAATCAGGCTCTGTGCAATATGTTAATATTTGGATACATTTTCTAATGAAATCCCTATAATCTCCTTACAGCCCTGTGAGGAGGGTACTGGTCACTACCCCTACTTTGAAGCAGGCTTTCCCAGTGTGCTGATTATTTTCTGTCTGCCTCTCTCCCGTGAGTTCTCCACCCTTCACTACCCTGCACTGTGCTCAGAAGGCTGGTCCTTATAGACAGCACAACCCGACTCCCTTGTGAGCTGACTTTGGTAGGCCTCGGAAGATCAGAGTAGGAAGAGAAGAGGTCAGGGTGCTTCTTTCCAACTTCCTTCGTCCTTGGGGGGCCATTTCTTGCAGCAGCTGCAACTACTTTGGAGTCCATGGACTACTTTGGAAGCAGGCTTCCCTCAAGGTGCTCGTGCTCACTGGGCTCTGGGACAGCATTTTCTCCTTTCTGCCTCCTGCCCAGATGAGTGATGGCTTCCCACTGCTGCTAGACCCTGGATGCCTCTCTGGCTTGTTTGTTCCCTGTACCCTGTCTTCACCTCCATAAGTAGCCCTTCATTAAAGTATCATCATTTGAACCAATGTGCTATTGCCAAGACCCTGAATAACACACTCAGCCAAAAAAGGTGCAGGCCAGAGATGCAAACTCATGGTATTCAACAGTAGGGGACGAGAAACATAAGCTGAAAACAAAACAAATAAAATTACAAGAGCTATGAGAAAGTTATAGAAAGTGTTATGGGAAATCAAAGGCCAACAAAAATACTTTGTAGACGATGTAACATTGTGTTAGGCCTTTGAAAAATGGATAGAATGTAGACAGATGGATATGAAAGAGTTTCAAATATAAACAAAGACAGCAAGGCAAAGAAAAGCACAGAGCACATCTTGGGAACAGAAGTGGTTCAATTGTAGAAGTGGGGTAAACTTATGGATGACATTTTTCAAACTCCATTCTTTTTTTGAGACAGGGTCTCACTTTGTCACCCAGGCTGAAGCACAGTGGTACAGTCACAGCTCACTGTAACCTTGACCTCCCAGGCTCAAGCCCCCCAAGTAGCTGGGACTACAAGCACACGCCACTAGGCTCAGCTAATTTTTGTATTTTTTTGTAGAGATGGGGTTTCACCATGTTTCCCAGGCTGGTCTTGAGCTCCTGAGCTCAAATTCTGTTCTTTAGAAGGCTATTATACTATGAACTGTTACTTCTGTATTGAAAAAAGGATTCCATGGTCAAATAAGATTGGGCACCTTTGAGATAAACGAACTTAACTAGATTTCTTTATGCAAGACTTCTCAGAGTATTTGAAATGGTAATATCCATATTTAACTACCTTTTTTTACAGGCAATTTATTGACCTCTTCCAGAAGTGTGGGAGGGAATAGAGTTTGGGAAACACATATTGTCCAATAGCATTCTATAATCCTGTGGGACTCCGTGACAGAGCAACTCAGAACACCCTGTAGTGGCCAAATTCAGAGCATACTGCAAAGAGTTCTGCAGAAAGCCAGTCAAATGTCATAAATCATGGACAAATGGCACCTAGAATGCCACCATATAGCCATAGCGTGAGTAGTGAAATGTAATTAGCAGGGCAAGTGAAAACTGAATTTGTTATCTGACATGACCTGTAAGGAAACAATGGTAAACAGACCCTAAATGGAAATTCAGATTAACATTCTGGAGAGTGTGAGAGCCCCAGTGGTAAAATTTCATGTACACTCACTGTGTCCTGTTCCTAGTGGCTGGCAAGCTAAATTATTTCCGATCTAATATTTTTAACCAATTAGAATTGTATTCATTAATTTAATCATTTATTAAATTAACATTAAATAAGCCTTTACAAAGAGCTAGGTTCTCTGCAAGACTATAGCAGAAAACTATAAAGACTATAAAGGAAAACAAGACAGATTTCCTACACATAAGGAGCTCTGGACTGCTTGAGTTTCAACATGTAAATATATATAATTACAACATAAGATATAATTTTAATACAACCCTCTAAAAAACATAAGTTAAACTTACAAATCTAGCACCGAAGGGTTTGGAAGCCTTCAGAGAACAGCTGATATTTGAGCTTGAAGGATGAATAGAATTTTCCAGAAAGTAAAGGAGAAACCTCATAAAAGACCCAAATTCAAATATCCACCACACTGAACCACATGAAAGCTTACTCCTTATAAAGGAGTAAAAAGAGAATCCAACATTTATGGATAAATATAAACAAAAATTGAAAACAAAATAATTTTCCACAAAAGATTTTTAAAGTTATAAAGATTTCAGAAAAAAAATTCCAATATAAAATCTTCACTTTCTCTTTTGTTCTTGATCATAAGATCCAGTATGCAAGTTAGAGTAGATCAGAGAAGCCCCATGCTGACCACTGGAGATTTCAAATTTGACCAGAGAAAATGAGAAACACGTAGTTATTCCAAAATGTTCCTAATATTTCAGTTTACAATAGTGCCCAGAGTATACAGGAAATTGCAAGTACTCAAGTCTATTTTTCTTTCTGATAATTTTAGATTGGCATATTCTAAGTAGGATTAGAGTAAAGCTTTTCCTTGCTGTGCAGCTTTTTTTTTCCTACCATATGTACCAATATGACAATTTAACCCTACAACAATTTTGTATGTTAAGCTTTTATATATTACACCTTCACATATTTACATTTAGAGTGCCTGACTACCTATGTTTCCAAAGACTTAAAATGAGTAATCTATACTTAACAAAAATAGAAATTTTTAGAAAGTTTTGAATGTAATACAAATATATTTGTTTTCTGTATTAAGTGCTGTAGAGATTTGAGTGGTTTATCTTGTTAGATTTGTTTTTATTACAGGAATTTTACTATGGGGGTTTTATTTTTTACTATAGAAAATTTTAAATCAAGCACTATAAGAAAAATGTGATTTTGCCCTAAAAAAACACTGACAAATATATAAACCTTGTAATATTCGTGGTTCAATAGGTAATTGTTAAATGAATGAACTGATGGTACCATAGAGGAGATTGGAGGAGGAGACAAAAAATACAACCATGGCTCTCATCTGAATCTATAATTCTTCCTAAATTCAATATTAAAACTCTCTTGCCTGTAGACCAGACTGAAGACAAGATTTGGGGGTGTCAACGGGAGTCCTGGGATACATTTTTTCTTATAAAGTCTGGATTAAACTTTTTAGCATTGATAATATAACAGTTTGATTTATTCATTTATTCATTCAACAATTTTCAAAAACATTTATTTAGCATTCACAGTAGTAACAATAGCAACAGTGATAGTAATGATAATAATAATTATCATAATAATACGTATTGCCAATTTAGAATTTACTTTGTGCTGAGCTCGATGCTATGGGTTTTGTACTGATTATCTCACTGAATCTTTACAACACCCCTAAATCAGTCTCATTGTGCAGATGAGAAAAGTGAGGCACAGAAGGTCACGTAACTTGCCCACATTCACCCAATGAATAAATGAATTCTAAGTTGAATCCAAGTCAGTCTGACCACAGAATTTCACATCCTTCGCTACTCCAGGATCCCATGGTAGGCACCGTGGGTGCCCCAAAATTAAAAAATGATGTGGATCATCTTCCCATAAGGATTACTATGTCATAAGCTCAAAGACTGTAACAGCAGGTTATCTAGGTTCTCTATTAAACGGACAAGAAATCAAGGCCAATGAGTGTGGTGATTTACCCGAGGTCACACAGCACCTCTATGGCTAAGACACATTTAGAATGCCCCACCCTGTGTTGACTTTCATTCCAATTCTCTTTTCACTCACTACACAGAGGTGAAAACCCCCACTTACTGAGTAAACTACAAGATCCACGTAACACTTTATTATCATCAAAGAAATATGAAACCATATGGAAATGATTTTGAAATATGCCCATTTATCTCCTTAGAAATAATCCTTTTTGACAACTTTCAAACTGACTTAAATTGTTGAGGCTACATATGGATCTTGGTCTCATAAAAAATAAGCACTAAAATTAAGTTGAGTTGAGGTTGAGTTTAGAGTTAGTGCTGGTCATGCCACCCTGCTTCCAAGTATCATTCAGTCCCATCTTGTTTCCTGCTTTGGGGTCATTTAACAGGTCATTCGTGAGTTATTACATAACTGGAACAAAAGCAACATAGAATCAAAAGGATACTTAGAGCTGGAGTGACATCAGAAACTGATGCAACCTCCTTATTGTCAGGACGGGAAAAGGCAAGTCTGGAAAGCAATATAACACAATGGAATCCGGCAAAAGAATGGGGCAGAGTGGGCAGAGGTCACAGCTGTGATCCTTTGTACTGTAGTATGGCACCGAGTACACTATTTTAAAACTTTGAACCTTAGAATCCTCATCTGCAGAATGAAGAAAATCATAGCTTCTCTATTTGTCTTAAAGATTACACATAATAAAATATACTCCACAGTACCTGGCATATAGTATGCATTCACTAAGCATAGATACAATTTAGTCCTAGTTCTGCTCCCTTAATTTATGCATTGATTTTCTCATCTATACAGTGGATATTTTTCTTCTTGTCTGTGTTACAAAGTAGTTTTGTGAACACAGTGAGGTAATGTCCAGATCTTTATGCTTTGAGCTTCAGCTCAAATTCTACCTCAAAGAAGCTTTCAGCACCTGCCAGAGTGGGAATTAATGATTCCCTCTTCCGTGTTCTCTAGCTCATGTCTGTATCCTGATCCAGCCGATATCTTGCTTTCTCCTATGTTTGATTTTGTTTATGTCCATTGCATAAATTCCTCAAGCTGAGGGGTATTTGCTTTCTCTCCCTGACAGCCCAAATAACCTTACACAGAGTGGATGATCAGAAAATGTGTGGGCTTTGCCCTGAATGCATTTTCAACAACTCGATTGCTATGCATATAAAAAGTATTTGGGAATTACAATTATAGGGTTGAACTGAGTTCTTAAGAAGCAGTGAGGATTTCGGTTTTGGTTCCCCCGACCCCCTCCCCACTGGGGAGGGAAATGGGATGAGTACAAAAAGAAAAGCAAACCTCTAATCTTAGCATGAAGACATCTGCTGTTTACATTGGTCATTTGTCTCAGAGGTGAAAATACAGTTCTATCATCGTCCTTATGGCAATCGTGATGACAACCTAATAGCCAGGAAGTAGCCTCTCATTTTACTCTTGGTAGCTCTGAGGAACAACAAAAGCTGGTGGTGCATGTTCAAACCCTGAGCCCCCGTGGGACATCTGTAGTTAAAGAGTCCTGCCTATTAGCTGTTTGGATAGTGGGTGGTAGTCCCTGAGACCAGATGAAGGACTATTGTGCTCTTGGGCCCTTCTGTGCCTCAGTTTTTCTCTCTGAATGATGGGAATAATCATCTTGTTCTCCATGACTCTACCTTGAAACATTGCAACTACTAGGAAAAAAATGAGCAATGAATGTCAAAGCTGACTGAGGTGGTACTGGAGGACTACACTCCGAAGCAGAGCCAAGTGTGATAAATAGAACAATACCTAATATTTATTAAGGGCTTGTTCCATGTAAGAAACTGTCCTAAGCACACTATGTATATTCATTCAATTCTTAAAAGAACTCTATGAGAAAGTCCTGGTTTTACAGAGGAGGAAACTGAGGTACAGAAAAGTTAAGCGAAAAGCCACACAACTAGTAAGCGTCAGACCTTGGATTGGTGCCCCATAGTCAGATGCCACAGGCCACTCTTAATTATGTTGCTGTATGGTCCTCCTATAGGTATCTCTTTAATTTTGTGCCTAGCCCAATGTTTTCCATGTAACAGGTGCTCAATATATATTTGTTGGATTGAAGTGATTCTAATACAGCTTGAGCATGGTTGATAAATCTCTCCCTTCTTCCCTTCCTTCCAGCTACACCTCCAGTTCCTCTATTAAGATACTTACCTTTTAATGGTGTTTCTTCAATTGGGAGCTACAGACACTTAGAGATCCTCAATTTAATTTTTAAAATTTTTATAATAAAAGATAAACACATTCTGGATCATTGGGATGACCATCTCATGCCAAGTACTGCCTCTTGCGGCACCTGTGTGTACTAGTCTTTGGCAGCAAGAGTTACCACTTCACTTGCTATGCTAATAAGAAAGAAACAGCACAAATACCTAAATAATGTATTAGAGTCAAGAGAAACCCATTGCAATGATATATGGTGTGGGCAAAGGAGATATGGTAGATGGAACAAAGGAAAGAGGTGAGAGAACTGAGTCTGCATTGGGCACCTCACACATCATGAGAGTGGTAGAGTCACAGGGAAGTCAAAGGTACCGATGCCTCAGCTGTCAGTACCATGCAATGCTGATAGTAGTCCAGGAAACGTTACTAATTTCAATTTTATTATTCGGGAAGAAAATTTTTATAAATCTGTTCTGGTTTTATTTGCGAGTTGTTCAAAAGCTGTAACATAAGTTTATATCTGGTTTTATGTCTGTGTGTGTTTGAGACAGGGTCTTGGTCTGTCACCCAGGTTGGAGTGCAGTGGTGATCATAGCTCACTGCAACCTCCACCTCCTGGGCTCAAGCCATCCTCCCACCTCAGCCTCCCAAATAGCTGAGACCACAGGCGTGTGCCACCACAACTGGCTAGGTTTTTTGTATTTTTTATAGAGATGGGGTTTTGCCATGTTGCCCAGGCTGGTCTCAAACTCCTAAGTTCAAGCAATCTGGCCACTTTGGTCTTCCAAAGTGCTATGATTACAGGCGTGAGCCACTGAGCCTGGCCTATGTCTCTATATATTAATGTGACATTTTAAAAGGAAACAATTGAAGCTAAGCTAAGAAAATTTTGCCCTTAAAATGGTGGAAAATATCAGTTTCCTTTATATTTAAGAAACACCAGGCCGGGAGCAGTGGCTCGCGCCTGTAATCCTTGCTGAGAAGGGAGGATACTTGAGCCCAGGAGGTCTACGCTGCATGAGCCATGATCCTGCTACTGCACTCCAGAATGAGCTACAGAGGGAGTACTTGTTTCGAAAATAAAAGACCGCACAATAATGTGTTCAGGGCTTTCTCATTTAAAAGTAATTGCAAACACCAACGTATTAGGCATATCAGTAACACCTTGGTGTGAAACAGCACTTTAGACCTTCCCTTTCTGAGAGTAGACTGATAGGAGAAAGGAAAGCTAAGTAGCTTGATACAAAGCATGGCTCAGTGCAAAATCTTGTCCTACCATTCAGTAGCTGTGTGATTTTGGGCAAGTCATTAAACCTCTCCAAACCTCCTGTTCCTTATAAAATTAGTGTAATCTCTGCACCTTCTTCACCACAATGGCCTATATGTAAAGCTCTTGACAGAAAACGCTCAATACACGGTAATCTATATTAAATAGGAAGGCTCTAACACCAGGACCTAAAATGGCAAGGTCTCCAGCCTGGTTAGGAGAGGACTCCCCGCACACCCCCCCACCCTGGCCCTCAACCACCACCACCAAGATAACGACCGCTTGGAGTGACTCAGGGAAGCAGGCCCACTGGACAAGGAGGTGGCTCCACCAGCTGGTGCCCCGATGAAGAACTGAGACCAGTAGGCTCGCCAGCTACCCCGCCGCTCAGAAGTTGCCAAGCACCCCCGGTGCTTTGGGCCCCACGCAGAGCACTGGGTGCTGTAAGGAAATGCAAAGCATTGGTGGCCCTGCCTTGGGAATACAGGTTTCTGTTCTTTGGAGGCACCGGAGAAACTAGGAGTTCGGTCAACACCTTAAGGCGCTAAAAGTGTATGTCGGGGTGGGGAGCACACAGGTTCTGAACCAATTCTTCAAATTTGCCCAGGGCTCCCCATACACCAGGTGTGGCCCGCGTCCCTAGTTCTAGGCTGTTGGGGGAGGGGTCGCCTTTTGTAGGGGACCTGGTCTTTTTGCGAGCTGGCAGCGTGCTCCCAGCAGCGAAGGCCGTAGTCTCGCTCAGGAGGCCGCACCCCAGACCCGGGGATGCGCGGTGTTCAAAGGGTGACGGTGCGCGGGTCCCGAGCAGGAGAGTCCGCCAGACCCGGCGCTGCCTGGCGCCGAGAGGCCGGGACTGGCGAGTGCTGCGGGCCACCGGGGCCCACCTGCGCAGGGACGCTCGGCCTCACGCCCTCTGGGCTGCTCCACCCTGCTCCGGCCGCAGGCGGGCGGCGAAGGGAGGGGGGCACGGTCTGTGTGCAGTGGGGCGGGCAGCGGCCGCGCGGCTTCCCCGAGGCCGGAGGCGGGGCGGGCGGGCCTCGGGTGGCGCGGGGGGCGGACCCGCCAGCTGCCTGCGCTGCTCGCCCGCTTGCTCGCACTCGGCTGTGCGGCGGGGCAGGCATGGGAGCCGCGCGCTCTCTCCCGGCGCCCACACCTGTCTGAGCGGCGCAGCGAGCCGCGGCCCGGGCGGGCTGTTCGGCGCGGGTGAGTGTGGGCACCGACTGGGGCATCCGCCCGGGCGCGGGAGAGGCGAGGCGTCGGGAGGAGCGGGACAAAGGGCCGGGTATGCGCGGGGTAGGGTAACAGCGGGCTGCCGGAGGCACCGGAGACTTCGCCAGGGCAGTCCTCGGGGTTCCAGAACACGGGCTGGGGGCCTGAAGGAGCTCTGGGGAGACGGCGGGGGCTGCAGGGCATTTGGATTCATGCAGTGTCACCCATGAAACGGATGGGGAAAGATTTTGAGACTGCTGTCTTGCGTGCAGGATGTTGGTTAGGAAGCAGAGAGAGCCGACTCTCGGCAAGCTGTCCTTCGGCGGGGGCGATGGCTACACCCCCATGCACCCCCCTCAACACACCACCACCACTACTTTTCCTTCAGTTTTGCATATACCGGATTCCATCAAGTTCTGAATATTAATTTTTAACCCTGGGCATGTGATTGTGAACACACCTAAGCAAGCAAGAGAAGTGCAAAAGTGCAGCAAATACAGGCTGGGAAATAGAATCTTTTCTCCGGAGCCGTAGTGGTTGTCCGTGTGCGTTCCGGGGGTGCTAACCTTAGACACTACAGTCTGAACTAACAACAGTTGTTGTAAGCAAATAGTTCTTCTGCCTGTAGGCATTCATCAGAGTTAACTTTTAAATAAAAGTTTTAAAGTTTTAAAAGGAGCGAGAGAAGACTTGTTCAGATGAAGGAACACCACCACTCCCCCCCAGAATACAAATTAGGTTTGCTTTCCAGCACCTCAGGAGAAAGCAGCTGATAAAAATCCTGTTTGTTTTACTGCCCACTGGGTGACACCAGTAAGAATTAAGAAACTCACTGTAGGTATTGGAATAGGGCTTGCTTCTCTCAGCTCCTGAAACTAAATTTGAGGGCTCCCTGTGCACTCCTTAGGAACAGGTAGGCCAATGCCAGAATCCTCTTCACATGGCCATGTGAGAAAGAATTGAATTTATAGATGAAGTCAGCTGTGGTCAAAAGCCCTATGTCAAAGTAGTATCACCATATTTATTGCATGTTGTTTCAAGATCCTACTTGTGCATGAGAGTATTTGTGACAGGTTTATAACCGTGCCTACCATGAAGTCTGTCAGGAGTGGTTTGGAGGTGAAGTGGGGAGAAGGAACTTAGAAAATGCCCCCAGAATCCACTATGTTTATTTGTGAAAGTGTTTGCACCCCATCTGCATACGAAAAGGTTGTTTCCCTTGCAGTTTTCCTAGTTAAATAAAGTCAAGCGGTAACTTGTCCTTTCCTGTGCCTGAACTGGGAAGGAAGCCTTTTTCCTTACAAAAATGGATCTCATTTTTGTAACACTGACGACTTATTCAGCTGGATGGTTAACATGGATGCATTTTCTGGTTGTAGCATAAGTGTGCATTAATGTGTCTGAGAACATTTTCGTCCCCAGTCTGCAATGGTTAATAGTCTCAGGTTCTCCCAGTATCTCTTCTCATAGATCCCTTAGGATTTCATCCACCAGGCATTATTCATGCCTAACTCCCACAGACTCCAGGGAATTTGTTTCTCATGTTCTCAACATTAGCAGGTTTTTTTTTTTGCACTCTGTTCTTGTTGTGCCAGGTTTGTCCCAGGCTCAATTTAGTTCACCTAAAATCTGATAGAGAAGAGGCTAGACTTCATTTGACCACAAGATTGTGTTTAGGGTTGCTGGACTTGTAAGTGCCTTGCAGTTTCCTGTACAAGACTGTAATTCTTAAACGATTATGTGATTAGGTCTGTTTTGCCTTAACAGGGTCTGTGACTCAGGAAAATGAGAACAAGCCTGACTGCAGAGTGTTCACAGAGCTTGGTTCGTTCTTAAGCATTTGCTTTAGGATTTAGCATGGTTTCACTGTTCCATATGCCTGACCACTGATTCCATGGAAGACCCTTTGTCATCTCTCCAAATGGTGTCCAAAACCTGTATCTTTGCAAACTTTCCTGCCATTTCTTCCTGTCATTACTGTTTATAGCGGCTGCAGGAATTCACAATTTGTACAATGGAGAATACATGACCTAAGGATTAGGTTTTCCCTCCCAGCACTTGTTTGCTATAGGAGTTAAATCATTCTCTCAAACAGTGGCCCTCTTGAGGAGACCTGTGTTGTTGCAGTTTTCAAGACTAAGGTGCCCTGCAGGAGATAGTAGTCACTGTATCCCGTCTCCAAAGAGATTGTTGTTTGCATATCTGTTAATTATGCAAAGTCCCACCACCAAGGGCCTATGAAGTGGCAGCATCCTCAAAAAGTATAAATATTTTCAGACAGTGGCTCATATTGAGTGATGGAGGGTGGACTGTGTAACCCATTTATGAATCAGGTACCCAAAGCTGGAAAAGGAACAGTTTCTGTATTACTAAGCATGGTGAAAAAATATTTTCTTACCTTCATTTTCCATTCTTCCCTGCCAGTTAGGTGAAATGATGCACAGAAACACTTGGTTGGAAATCTTAACAGATAATTTATGTATATGAGGAATCTTTATTCAGCAAAAGCTTATTCCTAGAAATGAAACGTTATAGACCTAAATTGTCTTCATCCAGACTTAGGTAAAAGGGTGAGATTTGAAAATCTTCATTCCATTTTTAAGGTGTGAGTCTTCCAGGCAGCTCTGCAAGGATAAGGTGATTCATTTATAAGGGTGAGAGAGAATTTAAAATTATGTAACTCATTAGTTACCTTTCCAGGTGTGGGATTATGAATGTTTTCATTACATCTGTTTATAACTTAGATGAGTGTTTATGTTTAAATAAACAGGTATAGCACGGGCTTACGCAGGGTTTATACAAATGGGAACAATAATTATTTGTCTTCTAAGGAATTACTCCATTATCATGTGAGTTGAGAAATTAATGTAAATCCACCAACCTAATTTTAAAGCATCACAGTTTTGCATCATTTGTTGTGTTATTAATGAGGATGAGTCAGGGCAGGCTGCAAATGCCTCAGGAAAGACCCTTAATGGACAGGAGGGTTGCTTCCCCCTCAGGCTTTTCTTTTGGGCCTGTCTTAAGAGCATACACACACAGCCATCCCTCCACTCAGTTCTTGAAAGCTGCCTTCTGCTGGAGTCACAATTTGTACAATAGAGAATATGTGACCTAAGGATTAGGTTTTCCCTCCCAGCACTTGTTTGCTGTAGGAGTTAAATCGTTCTCTCAAACAGTGGCCCTATTGCAGACTGATCAGGGAAATCTTGTCTGCCAGATAGATGAGAAATTAGTGTGATTCATTTTCCTTTTCCTTTCGCCCTCCTTTGCCTCCACCCTCCACAATTCCATGAATCAATGGTCCTGAGAAGTAAATGACAGTACAGACACTGTAGACAGCATCCCTCCCTGACCTGGACTTCTGTGATTCTGGAAAATTATAAAATTAGGGAATCCTGGACCTAAAAAGACCAGAGCTAAAAAGACCAGCTAAAGCAATCATCTGGTTGAGGATGCTATTCAGGAGAATTTCTAAAGCACCCTAAATAAACATTTGGTAAAGGACTAAGCAACTTAAGAAGCTTGTAGCTTTAATACAGACATCAGTTTAAACCCATTTAAGGGCTTGAGAACCCACAGCTGTATCTTCTAATTTCTGATTAGATATTTTAAAAATATCTAAGCCTAATCAGTTTGAAATAATTTGATGGACATTAGTTTCTAAAAGTCTGCATTCGTTTCTAAATCTGAATTAAAGTTTTTTTAAATGCAATATTATAACTTTTAGGGTTACATGGAAGCTTTAAGCAAGATATATAATGCTGTCAGAACACAGTCTTATCACACAAGTTAGTAAATAGGGTTTAGTAATGTAGAGAACTTGGAAGCAGAGTTGCAAACTAATAGAAATTAGGACTTTTTAAGTCTCTGAAAAGTTTATTCTTCAAAGTTAAAGCTTCACACTATCCTGTTGGGTTAGCGGTTTGTTTTTTTCTTATAGATGTCTAGCTTCTCCTTCACTCCTGGCTAAATGAACAGAATTCAAGTTGTAAGAACTCTGAATTAGTAATATTCCATCATGCAGTAGACTCTTTAGCATTCTCTAACAGGATTCTGTGATTCATAACTGATCCCAAAGTTTCTTGAGACATAATCATTCATCATTTTGCCAAAGAATACATTTGATCCTCTATATTGAGAGGTTGGAGTAAGGCTGTGGCTAATTGAAGAGGATATTGTAACTGCCATGTTCTTCATGCACATTGAAAATATTATCTGTAGCTGATGATAATACATAGTATAATACTACCTCATCTCCTACTCTGTCTCCCCCCAAGAAACGTATTTTAAAAACAAGAACACTTGGCAGGCTGGACCTCTGCATTCTGTGTTTTCTTTCTTAAGATAAGCTGAAGTAAAACTTGGCTTACCATGTGCTCAATGTAAGCCACATTAACATTCCCCACATTAGTCAAAGGGAGGAGAGGATGGTGTGTTGAGGCCCAAGATACAGCCATGTGGGAGATATATGACTCCTCCTAGTCCCTGTCACACTTGGCAGGGATTCTGGTGTGAGTGGGGCATTTAGTCACCTAGACAGCAACTTATATAGGGAAAAGGCTGCTCAAGTCCTAGATAAGCCCAAGGGATGAGTCCTTAGCCAGTAGGTGGGAATAATCAGAACCATGCCCCACAGATCTCCTAAAGGGTTGTCATCACCACACCCATTTCACTGCCAAGTTCTCCATTGGAGAGGAGGACTCAGCTAGCATTGGCATCCCCTTCCTAATCCACTTAAAACCTTTAGTCTTGGCAGTACTCCCAACAAGCACATACAAACACGTGTGTGCACATACGCAGGCACCCCATGTTTTCAAGGATTTAAAGAAATAATTAAATGTATTTCCTTCCTACAAAAGGGCTCAGGGACCCTTCCTATTTGGAAAGAGGAGACAAGTAGAATTTCAAGGAATTAGGAAGTCCCAAGGAACTGGCTTTTCCAGGACCTTATTTCTTTCTTTTCCTATCCCTGTTCTCCCTGACTGAAGTGGAAGCCAAGAGAAAAAGTCAAGCAAAAAGGTCCCAGAGGTGGGTGGGGCACACACATATGTTAGAAACACAGTGTGGATATTGGGAATGAGAATGGGCATGCTCAGCTATACTACATCAGATCATTGGGATTTTCCACTTTTATATAAAAGGGAGCAAAAGGCACCCAAAGTTGCCAGTAGATCTGTACTTTCAAACAGGAAGAGAATGAGAATAACAGAACAGTTTCTTCCTGACTTCTGCTGTGTTCTGAGAGCCTCTTGAGACCCACCCCTTCCGGGTCCTTGTTTTTGGATGCTTGGTTGTGAATGAGTTACCCTACCTGCTGAGTCAGCTTCTATTGAACCAGAAGAGTCAACTGATGCTTAAACAGTTATGAAAGCACTTTCAGTCTTCCTCATTGTTGTTCTTCTTGTGGGATGATTGATCTGGGCATTTAAACATACCTTGCAGTATAAAATCCAAACTTCTTCATTTAGTACACATAGCCCTTCAGAATCTAGCTCTTGCCTGCTGCCTCCACCACTTCCTCTACTCCACCCTTGCTGAGCTAAGTGTGTTTCCCAAAATTACTCACATGGTTGCATGTTGCTGTGCCCTTGCGCAGACTCTTGTTTCCCTTCCCTAAGTATCCCCTTCTCTCTGTCTTATGTTATCAGACTTCTTTTCAACTTCAGCACCCATCTGAAACATCAGGTGATGCCTGGAAAATTTCTAGGCAATTTGTTCATTTAGAGGGTAAATTTAAATTACATAGCTTACTGAATGACCGAGGCATCAAGGAGGGACAGCTCCACGGTGTCACCTTTACTAGGACTCCTATTGCTTCTAAACGATGGGTACATTTGAAAAGAATGGGTGCATTTGCCAAATAATACGTTTGGTCCTCTATATTGAGAGGTTGGAGTGAGGCTGTGGCATACTATTTCTCAAGCATCACTTCTCCTAGAAGGCCTCTCTCGTTCTTATTCCCACAATTGGCCTCAAGCTGTTTCTCTGAGCTACCACATCATCCATGTACATCATTGTCATTAGCGTCAGCATGCAACATTCGTTCACTTTTCCATTAATACAAGCATCCATTTAACAAATCTTTGTCAAGTGCTAGCACAGGCCCAAATTTAAGGGATTTAGTTGAGAATACAGATATAAACACTGAAAAAGTAACCAATGGTAACAGTTCATAGTGTCATAGCTGATGCAATATTAGAGCTTTAGATATTTACAAAGATCCTGGTAGTGTACAACATAATCCAAAGGAAGAAGGAATATTTTATTAGAAGCCTAGCCACTCTGGAACTCTATATATATAATAGTAAAGGTTGTTGTAAATTCAAAGCAAAAAACAAAACAAAACAAAAAATCTCATACCCTTTCTCAAATGCACCATCATTTAAAAACCATAGGAGTGGTGGTAATTGTGACACTGTGGAGCTGTCCTTCTTTGATGCCTCAGTCACTCAGTAAGCCATGTAATTTAAATTGACCCTCTGAGTGAGAAAGTTGCTCTGAAAATTTTCCAAGTACATGTTACAATGAGAATGAGAGAAGGAGGAGGGAAAGGCGGGGGCATCATGAAGGTAGAAGAGGAGGAGGTTTAGAATCAAGCACAAAGAGGGCTCAAAATTACATGGAAATTGGGGCTGGTCAGTCAATTAGCCAGGGCACTAATGACTTTATGCTACTCTGCAGTCTACCATCATTAGGGACATCTTAAACATAGAAAGGAAGGAACACCCAATTTCACTTCAGGCACCCAGCCACAGGAACGTTCCTAAGGTTGAGCCTTTGCATTGAAAGTGAGACCGTTATCTAAGGATTCCTCTCCACACCCTGATTCTTGAGGAGGGTTCAAAGACTCAGAAACAATGGCAGACCTGCTGCTGGGCTTTGCTGTCTGCAGTAAATGAACGTTCAGCCCTTGCCCTCCTGACCTGCTTGTCTTTGTTTCTACAGAACAGTGCTCGGCATGGCAGGGATTCCAGGGCTCCTCTTCCTTCTCTTCTTTCTGCTCTGTGCTGTCGGGCAAGTGAGCCCTTACAGTGCCCCCTGGAAACCCACCTGGCCTGCATACCGCCTCCCTGTCGTCTTGCCCCAGTCTACCCTCAATTTAGCCAAGCCAGACTTTGGAGCCGAAGCCAAATTGGAAGTATCTTCTTCATGTGGACCCCAGTGTCATAAGGGAACTCCACTGCCCACTTATGAAGAGGCCAAGCAATATCTGTCTTATGAAACGCTCTATGCCAATGGCAGCCGCACAGAGACACAGGTGGGCATCTACATCCTCAGCAGTAGTGGAGGTGGGGCCCAACACCGAGACTCAGGGTCTTCAGGAAAGTCGCGGAGGAAGCGGCAGATTTATGGCTATGACAGCAGGTTCAGCATTTTTGGGAAGGACTTCCTGCTCAACTACCCTTTCTCAACATCAGTGAAGTTATCCACGGGCTGCACCGGCACCCTGGTGGCAGAGAAGCATGTCCTCACAGCTGCCCACTGCATACACGATGGAAAAACCTATGTGAAAGGAACCCAGAAGCTTCGAGTGGGCTTCCTAAAGCCCAAGTTTAAAGATGGTGGTCGAGGGGCCAACGACTCCACTTCAGCCATACCCGAGAAGATGAAATTTCAGTGGATCCGGGTGAAACGCACCCATGTGCCCAAGGGTTGGATCAAGGGCAATGCCAATGACATTGGCATGGATTATGACTATGCCCTCCTGGAACTCAAAAAGCCCCACAAGAGAAAATTTATGAAGATTGGGGTGAGCCCTCCTGCTAAGCAGCTGCCAGGGGGCAGAATTCACTTCTCTGGTTATGACAATGACCGACCAGGCAATTTGGTGTATCGCTTCTGTGACGTCAAAGACGAGACCTATGACCTGCTCTACCAGCAATGCGATGCCCAGCCGGGGGCCAGCGGGTCTGGGGTCTATGTGAGGATGTGGAAGAGACAGCAGCAGAAGTGGGAGCGAAAAATTATTGGCATTTTTTCAGGGCACCAGTGGGTGGACATGAATGGTTCCCCACAGGATTTCAACGTGGCTGTCAGAATCACTCCTCTGAAATATGCCCAGATTTGCTATTGGATTAAAGGAAACTACCTGGATTGTAGGGAGGGGTGACACAGTGTTCCTTCCTGGCAGCACTTAAGGGTCTTCATGTACTTATTTTAGGAGAGGCCAAATTGTTTTTTGTCATTGGCGTGCACACGTGTGTGTGTGGGTGTGTGTGTGTAAGGTGTCATATAATCTTTTACCTATTAAAATTGCAAGATGACTGGCTTTACTGTTTGAAAACTGGTTTGTGTATCATATCATATATCATTTAAGCAGTTTGAAGGCATACTTTTGCATAGAAATAAAAAAATACTGATTTGGGGCAATGAGGAATATTTGACAATTAAGTTAATCTTCACGTTTTTGGAAACTTTGATTTTTATTTCATCTGAACTTGTTTTAAGATTTATATTAAATATTTGGCATACAAGAGATATGAATTCTTATATGTGTGCATGTGTGTTTTCTTCTGAGATTCATCTTGGTGGTGGGTTTTTTTGTTTTTTTAATTCAGTGCCTGATCATTAATGCTTCCATAAGATAGTGTTCCCATTTAGGAACTTTGACAACATTTGTTAGGCAGTTAGAATATTTTGGATTGGAGGCATTTGCACAGTAGTCTTTGAACAGTAAAACGATGTGTTGACTATACTGATACACATATTAAACTATACCTTATAGTAAACCAGTATCCCAAGCTGCTTTTACTTCCAAAAATAGTTTCTTTTCCAAAGGCTGTTGCTCTAATTTGTAGGAAGTCTTTGCATATGGCCCTCCCAACTTTAAAGTCATACCAGAGTGGTCAAGAGTGTTTATCCCAACCCTTCCATTTAACAGGATTTCGCTCACATTTCTGGAGCTAGCTATTTTTCAGAAGACAATAATCAGGGCTTAATTAGAACAGGCTGTATTTCCTCCCAGCAAACAGTTGTGGTCGCACTAAAAACAATCATAGCATTTTACCCCTGGATTATAGCACATCTCATGTTTTATCATTTGGATGAAGTAATTTAAAATGAATTAAATTCCAGAGAACAATGGAAGCATTGCTTGGCAGATGTCACAACAGAATAACCACTTGTTTGGAGCCTGGCACAGTCCTCTAGCCTGATCAAAAATTATTCTGCATAGTTTTCAGTGTGCTTTCTGGGAGCTATGTACTTCTTCAATTTGGAAACTTTTCTCTCTCATTTATAGTAAAAATACTTGGAAGTTACTTTAAGAAAACCAGTGTGGCCTTTTTCCCACTAGCTTTAAAAGGGCCCCTTTAGCTGGAATGCTCTAGGTTATAGATAAACAATTAAGTATAATAGCAAAAATGAAAATTGGGAGAATGCAAAATGGTTTAGAATCATGCCTTCCAATAAAAGGCCTTTACAAATGTTTTATCAATATGATTATCAAATCACAGCATATACAGAAAAGACTTGGACTTACTGTATGTTTTTATTTTATGGCTCTCGGCCTAAGCACTTCTTTCTAAATGTATCAGGGAGAAAAAAGCAAATGGACTACAAGCACGTGTTTGCTGTGCTTGCGCCCCAGGTAAACCTGCATTGTAGCAATTTGTAAGGACATCCAGATGGAGCACTGTCACTTAGACATTCTCTGGGGGATTTTTTGCTTGTCTTTCTTGAGCTTTTTGGAAGGATAATTCTGATAAGGCACTCAAGAAATGTACAACCACAGTGCTTTCTTCAAATCATGAGAAATACTATGCATAGCAAGGGGATGCAGAGCCGCCAGGAAAATTCTGAGTTCCAGCACAATTTTCTTTGGAATCTAACAGGAATCTAGCCTGAGGAAGACGGGAGGTCTCCATTTCTATGTCTGGTATTTGGGGGTTTTGTTTGTTTTTGCTTTAGCTTGGTGAAAAAAAGTTCACTGAACACCAAGACCAGAATGGATTTTTTTTAAAAAATAGATGCTCCTTTTATGAAGCATCTCGATTCCTTGATTTTGATTTTTTGCAAAATTAGACAATGGCACAAAGTCAAAATGAAATCAATGTTTAGTTCACAAGTAGATGTAATCTACTAAAGAATGATACACCCATATGCTATATACAGCTTAACTCACAGAACTGTAAAAGAAAATTATAAAATAATTCAACATGTCCATCTTTTTAGTGATGATAAAAGAAAGCATGGTATTAAACTATCATAGCAGTTGACAGAAAAAGAAAAAAGGACTCATGGCATTATTAATATAATTAGTACTTTACATGTATTAGTTATACATATTAGAAGCATATTTGCCTAGTAAGACTAGTAGAACCACATTTCCCAAAGTGTGCTCCTTAAACACTCATGCCTTATGATTTTCTACCAAAAGTAAAAAGGGTTGTATTAAGTCAGAGGAAGATACCTCTCCATTTTGCCTCTCTTTATCAGAGGTTCACATGCCTGTCTGCACATTAAAAGCTCTGGGAAGACCTGTTGTAAAGGGACAGGTTGAGGCTGTAAAATCTGCATTTAAATAAACATCTTTGATCACAAAACCCTTGTTTTCTCATATAATGCCTATAAGCAATCTGGTGTTCTAATAAATACATTCTGGGGATCTCTGTAACAGCCTTTTGGTTGAGGTGATAATGTAGAAAGAATGATGAGTCTGAGTGGGGTCAGGTGTCTGTGCCTTTAGGGTTTAACCAGACCCTGTAACCAGGATTTGGAAATCTTCACAGCGTGAAATTAGAAGTAATAAATTTGAAAATTTTCTGTCGCTGAGAATCAGAAGTTTGTGGCAGAACTGGGGACACATATTTTACATAGACTTTACTCCAAATTTTGAATTTTGGAAAGGAGATAGTGTTTTTAAAAGGTGGGAAAATAGCCTTAAAGAGGTAAAGAAATATGATGAGCAGAGTTGTATGTGTATTCTTTCTTTTTACTGTTTTTGGACCAAAAAGGGATTGGAATACCAAGGTCATGCTCCCAATTCCCTGTTCTTTGTGTAGCTCAGTCTACCTGCTTGGGGAGATGGGAAGTACCTGGTGATGCCTGGATCATGCATTCAAGGAATCACTCTTTCTCTAACAAACCCCACAGGAGGTCTTTAACTCAGAACTTGTTAAGAATGACTAAGCCTGCCCTGGAATGATGACTCTAGGCTGCTGTCTGCTAACTGAAGAGTAAATGGCAGCCATCCAGGGACTCCAGAGGAATTCTGACAGTGATCCCCAACACTCACCGAGGGCCTCCTTCTTACTTTGCCTGGGTTCTGCCGCTGTTCGTGTCTGCACTTTTTCTTTGTTCTTGTCATGAACCAGCTCAAGTATGCCTTGAAGTTGCCTCTGACCATTAATTTCTATGGATGTTTGATAAGGCAGCCATTTCATTTATCATTCAGAATGGGATTCTTTTGAGAATGCTATGACTAATGAAGCTGGGGCAGCAGGTGTAAGCCAAGTATGTCTTGGCCAACAAGCATGTTTGGTTACTTAATTATTAACCTTTCAAAGCACTGTATAGCGTGCAGACTGGCAGCCATCCTTGCTAATCTAGCAACAAAGGTGGGGCTGCAGCTTCCTGCGTTTCTCCTCTCTGGGCTTCCACTGTGATTCCTGTGATACCTTCTTTGCCTGGCTCAGCATTCTGAGGGCCTCCAATAGGGGAAGGGCATTTAAAAATCCTTTTGATGGGGTGGGGTCATCGTACATACATGGTAGATATGAGGCCATTTCTGGAAGATCAACAACACATCTGTTTTTAGTCTGGTGTTCCCCCCGGAGGAGGAAATAAACCAGCGTCCAGAACAAGAGTAAACAGGGGTTGGCCGGGCATGGTGGCTCATGTCTGTAATCCTAGCACTTTGGGAGGTTGAGGCGGGTGGATCACTTGAGGTGAGGAGCTCCAGACCAGCCCTGCTAACATGGTGAAACCCCATCACTACTAAAAATACAAAAATTGGCCGGGCATGGTGGCGCATGCCTGTAGTCCTAGCTACTAGGGAAGCTAAGGCAGGAGAATCGCTTGAAACTAGGAGTCGGAGATTGCAATGAGCCAAAATTATGCCACTGCACTCCAGCCTAGGCAACAGAGTGAGACTCTGTCTCAAAAGAAAAAAAAAAGAAAAAGAAAAAAGAAAGGGTAAACAGGATTGAGAGCTGAGATAGCAGCCTGGTATGGGAAGATGATGACCTTGGAGTTGGGCAGACTGATTCCATAGTTGCCTAGTTCCTTATGGCGAATAAATCCCAATGCAGCATGGTTTAAAATTTAAACCCTCCTGTATGATTTAAAGCTCCTCCCTCTTCTGGGTTCCAGCTTCTCAGTGGGTTCATTTGAAGCTGAGGAAGAGAGAAAGGAGACAGGCATCTTTATCTGACTCACTGCAGTGATGTTCTCTCTTCATTGCTTGCTGCTTCTCAGATAACACCAGCTCTTCTACCCTCCTTAGCCCTTACCTATGGTGATATAACCCTCTGTCTCCTGCACACCTTTATCTAACAGATAGCTCTCTCAAGTACACAGCCAGCAAGATGCTTCAAGCCCAGTCATCTTGTTTCCTATTTGCATAACCCACAAGAAAGTCATAGGCTTGCTACACCTGTGTGTTAGTGGCTTATTGAGAATTTGGGAGGGAATATGTTTGAGCCTCAACAAACTGAAGTGCAAGGGCCCCTGGCAGTATCACATTCATTCTGTTTAAGAGACAGATGGGGAAGAGTTCAAAAAGATAGATTCGAGCCAGCTCATATAGAAATTAAGGATTCTGGCAAGATCTTTTTAATTCATCTTACTTGCTGGGGGATACAGTCAAAGGACTTTAAGTATGAGCCCTGGTGGGGCATAATCAGGACTGACTTATCCATGAAGGGACAGTAGGCACAGTGTCTACGGCCCACAGCAGTTTTAGAGGTCACACAGAAATATTTATTTTAAAATCAGAAGAAGTGAATTTTTAAGCCTAATAAAGTGTGTTAATATACTGTTAATATATTTATATTAACAGCCATAAAATATAATTTTTAATATTTTTTAATGGAGAAGGAGACTTATGAAGGCAAAAGTGCTTAGGGCCCACAAAAATCACCATGCAGCCCTGAAACTCATTCATATTTTACAATATCTCTTTGGATGCTAAACAGAGAATGGATTTTAGGCAGTGGCAATGGTAAAACTAGTAATCCAGGTAAGAAATGGCAGTGACTTTGACTTTGGAAGTAGAGGATATTGAATAGTGGTCATATCTGGAATAGTATATATTTGAAAGTAGAGCCAACATGAATAGGTGTGGTAAGGGAGGAGTCAAGAATGACTGCTTGGCTTGGGGCCTGAGCATCCAGAGGGATTCCAGGTGCCATTTGCTGAGATGGGAAAGACTAAAGGAAGAGAATTAGATTCTGCTGTGGAAATGAAAACCGGGAATTCCTGTGTCAGTCATGCTAGGTTTCAACTGTCTAGCGGACACCCAAATGCCAATGTCAAATGAACTGTAGGATCTCTGATTGTAAAGCTCAGTAGAAATATCTCAAATGCACTTGTAGATGGTATTTAAACCACAGAGAAATAATATCACCTGGGGAGAGAATGAGGCTTGAGAAGAGAAGAGGGCTGAGGACATCCACCAACATTTAGATGTTGGATTCAGTAGAACAGGAGGAGGAAGAGGAGGAGGAGGAGGCAGTAAGGAAGGTGGTAAGAAGCCACCAATAAGGTTAAGGACATCAAGGAAAATGTGGCCTCAAAGAAACCAAGAGAAAAAAGTTGGAAGCCAAGTTGAGGAAGTGAGAGACAAAGGGTGGGACAAGATCAGATTGCGCTTCAGGTTATGTTTAGAAATGTCCCTCTGGCTATAGTGGGAAAGATGGGGTGGAAGGCAGGAGACCAGAGAGGAGTCTATCTAGTCCTCCAAGCCCCAGCTGTTTTCATGACAAGCAGAACCTTGCCTTGTGTATCTCCATGCACCCACCATGCAAGCATGGGGCACTGTGCACCAGGTATGCTTATCATGCCTGTGAATGAGGAATTGATTAACTGAATCCTCCAGGGACCCTTGGGACAGCTCTGCCCACAAGAAGAGCAAGAACCCAGGCATCAATGGGGTGGTGCAAACATGGGCTCCGGGAGGCCCCCTGCCATTCCCTTCTGCCTGGACCAATGTTTTCTGAGAGGCAGAAAGTGCAGGGTGACTCTTCACTGTGGTATTTGTCTATGTATGTATCAAGTGTGTAAAAATACTGAGTGCTCTCTTAGTCTTGATTTATCACTGCCCCTTGTCTTTGGGCTATTAAAAGGACTAAGGCCCTGTCTTCCATAAAGAGCAAGAACAGCTTTGAGAAGCGTCAAGTTCCAATCCAGTGAAGAAAGACTGAAGTGTTTGCCTTGGAGAGAATGAGGAGAGTCTCAGGAAATGAAATAAACAGAACAAGGGGCTAGAATCCGAGCAGCAGCCGTGGGAACAGCAGCCAGTTCTTGCCATCCGATGAGCTGTCTTCCCAGGATGGCCTTCCCTGGCCATCTTCTCTGAAGTTCAATGCCCCTCAGCCCCTTCCTCGGGCAGTTCTTGTTGCCTTTCCCTGTTTTATTGTCCTGCTCTGCACTTACCACTAACACTGTTATATCTATGTATTTGTCCTCTGCCACTAGAATGTAATTTCATGAGGACAGAGGTTTTTATCTGTTGTGTCCCCACAATTAGAACAGTGCCTGGCATGTAGGTTCTCAATAAATAATGTTATTCAAATGGATGATTGAATGAATGATCCCAGATGGTTTATATAACCCAGAACATGATGACTTAGGGTTACTTGAGCTTGGATATTCCTTGGGTCCAAACACATCCCAGAATAAAACTCTTGTGGTGTTTTGCATGTATTCTGTTCTATTCTAGAATGGATTACATTGCTGTTGTTATTTATGTGTCTGCCTCTCCAACAAGACTATGAGCCTTGCAAGAGCAGGGGCTGAGTTCTGTTCTTCTGTGTCTTCCCTTGTCTATCCCATGGTCTAGCACAGGAAATATTTGTGAGAAAGTGAGTGTCTGTCTGTCTGTCATGACTTAGCCTGTCATGAAATAGATCCTCTCCCATATCTCACAGGCAACAAGCTAGAGTTCTGTGCTATCCATCACCTCCTCTCCAGCTCCCCTGCCACTGCCCTGATTTCACCTTGTTGTTTCTTCTTTAACTATGACAGCAGATTCCAAACTGGATTCTGAGCTTCCCAGCTCACCCACACCTGCCCAAGACATGTTCTGAAGCAAAGACCTGATCAGGCCCCTCCCCTATGTTTCCTATTGACTAGATGCTGGTTACTAGAGAAGTTTAGTTTTCTTAGTCATGAATCCATGACCAATCCAATATAGTGGTCAGATTTATCCCCCATTGCTTCCCAGAGTCACATAACCTGGCATCTAGCCAAGTTGTACCAAACACATCCGTGTTTTCAACCTTCCGTCATTGCTCAAGTTCTCCTACCCTCCAGCTAGGTTGCCCTTCCTCCATCTCTTCGGTTAGTCAATCATTCAGTTATTCATTCAGCAAATGTCCTCAAGCCCACCTCGGTGCCAGTCACTGTGTTCACGCTGGGGCTGCAGAGATGACTGAGATACATCCCTGTGCTCAGGGTGATCATGCGTCTTCTCCTTTTGAGGTCACTATAGTCATGACTCTTGCTCTACCTCCCAGAGTGATGAGGCTCAGTAACTACCCTCTCCACAAAATATCTTGGACTCAGTACAATGGAATTGCCACTTTGTAAATTGAGTGTTTCCCATACATTTTAATAAGTCTTTGAGTTACCATCCTGCCTGATTATTACATTTCCTTTCTTGGATTTATTAAAACTTGCTCCACCTCCAGTTCCCTGATGGAAAATGCCATGTTTGGTAAACTAATATAGCCCCAAGCATGACTAATATCCTCTGTGGATAAGGAATTCTGGGACATAAGGACACTGTTTTTTTAAAGTGACAGGTTTTACTACTCCAGGATGATTTCCAGACCAGCTGAACACAGAGTTGGAATAGAAATGCCACCATTTTGTCTTTCTACTTTCACAGAAAAGATGCGTTGGTTGAGTATAACATAATATCAGGAAGAATTCATTTAATTCCTTCATTATATCTTTACCGATCAGCCTCTTTATGCTTTGTTTTGTTCTTCAAGCTGTTTAGTGTCCCAAATTCTCTTCGCTCTATTTGTCTGAGGTCTTGAAAATTGTAAAATCCTATGAAGATTCATCTGCAAAAAAAGTTTAACTTGAAAATCTAATTATTTATAAGACCCACTTTTGTGAAAGAATAAAACATAATGATCATGCTTGAGTCTAAAACTCTGGACATTTATAGTTGTGATCAGATTTATTTCCATTCTATATTTTTTCAAATGGCCTATTTTTGCTTGAAAATATACTTTTTGAGGGACAAGAAAGCCTTTTTTTGTGATTTTTTTTTATTACCTTCTAACTGTGGGCTTCTGTTTCCCTCATGCTTTCTATTTCATGTATAGTATATTTTGGATCATGTTTTTCCTGACTCTGGAACTTCCTGTAACTTTTTATATGGTGTTTCTTTTAGATACTGTTTTAAAAACTTTTTCTTTTGAAATGTGTCAATCTGTCCAGAGAATTAAGTTAATGATGTGGCTATTTTTAAACTCTTTAGATAGCTATGGTTGAAAAGACAAAAAACAAAGCGAGAAATTCTGTGACTGCAGATAGAACTTTTCTAAATGGCTGGCTGGCATTTTTGAGACAAAACTCTATACTTTTATTGAAACGACTATATTTCTGGCTCATGGATTGACACCGTATTCTAGAAGTAAGACAAAGAGCCTTGTCTGGTGGACCTGAACACCAATTAGAGTTTCTTTTCAAGAGTATCACTATTCAGCTCTCCTGTTTGCCACTGGCCAGTTGAGTTTTTATAGCCAGTGAAAATCCATCCAAGAATTCTGCAGTTTCTTCATGAATTTGTTCTTGTAATGAATTTACATTATGTTCAGGCAAGTATCAGATCATTCATTTATGAAACCAACAAGCATGTATTGAGTACCTGTTATGTGCCAGACACTTTTATGAATGATTTACATGTATTAATTAATTCACTTCCCACTACAAACCTATGAAGTAGGCATTGATTTTGTATCCATGTCAGAGAGGGGCTAACTGAAGCAAGGTAACTTGCCAAAAACACACAGCTAGAAATGGGATTCATATCTTAGCAGTCTGCCTTGGGAGTTCATGCCCTTATTCTACTAATAGCAAGGTGCTATAAGACTACCGTGAGTGGAGCAACTAACCATGCGTCCAGATAGGGAGACAGGAGCCTCAGGGAAGGCAAATTCAGAACAAGAGTCGTTTGATCCTTGATGAAGAGGCTTAATCCTTGATTTAATCCCTGTTAGCAACTGATTAGCACATACCAAATTACCTGCAAAGAAAATACACCAGAAAAAAAATATGTGCACATATCTGCAAAGCTGTATTACATACCTAAAAACTTTGTATCATCAGTACAAGTATAAAACAAATCATGTGTGATTTGATTCATTTATACATGCTAACCAAATATTTTCAGATTTCCTTTATGCTGTGCCACATCATATGTATCATTAATTGAAATCTATTTTGAATGGCCAACATTCAGAAGTTCCTTGAGTGCCTGGGGGGGGGGAATCTAAATTTTTAAGACACACTATTGTTTCAATCATTGTTTTTCATTATAACATGATTCTGATCAATTTGTATTTAATAAGTGTTTGTGACCATTTAGGAAGACCTGTCCTTTCTAAATCAACATGTAACTTGAAAAAAAAATCAAAATTTTGAAATATCACCTTGTTCTGTAGATTCAGACTAAACGATATCAGATTTCTTCATGTGTTGGAAAATGTACTTAAAAAAAATCTTTCCCCAAGGCATCTTCTTTGCCAACTGGACTGACTTTTGTTCATTCTTGGATTGCCCCCTAGTGGTTTATTTAACTTATGACTATTTCCCAGATGCTCATCGGCAACTTGTGGTTGCTTTGAATTTGTTTTTAGTTTGATCCTTTCCACACCTTCTCCCATTTGCACAGAGGGGCTTCCGAAGACAGTGTCTTTGAATGAGGGTGAGCAACGTGCAAAGTGGCCCAAACACTTAGTGGTAATCAATACATGCCATTAATGATGGTGGTGAAATCCTTCTTTCAAGTTTGTTCTCTTACTTTTTTTCTTTGTGCTGTTTTTAACTTTGCCAACTCCTTACTTTCTTCCCTCTGTTAACATCCTACTGGAGTGGTGCCAGGTAATCTGGTGGCACGGGATGACTTACAGGCAATGCTGTGTCTTGAAAATGCCAATTAGGAATGCTGAATGCTGCTGGGCGGGAGTCCCATGCTCTCACCCATATAACAAGTCAGCACTCCATAGGCCTCAGTCAGACCCAGACTTCTTGGCTCCTTTTGGGTAGCTAAGGCTATGACTCGCTGGCCCAGACACTTAAGCATCATCCAAATAGCAAGAAAAACCTTGGAGTTTCTGTAGAAATCCAGCGAGAGGCCCAGCCAGCATCACAGACCTGACACTCTGCAGAACTCTGGGTCCAGGCCACCTACACCAATTAGACCAGAACCAAGAAACTCAGTGCAACATGCATTATTAATCCAAAACTTTTTTCAATAAGAAAAAAGCCAATTATTGGCTCAATTTTTTTTAGAGAGAGAACAGCTACACTGCTATATATAATTTATTAACTTAGTTTAGTCTCTCAATATTTAGCAAGTTTGTTTAAAAATTACCATTCCCATTGGTTTATAGTGACATGAATATAAACCTGTAATTTCAAAGTCAACATTCCTTTCACTGTGAACATAAGGCTTCTTAGAAGATAGTTGTGGGTTAGGGAACAGTAATGACTGTGGCTGGTGGGTACTGTTCAAAGCAAAAAAGACTGGCATGTTTGGAAAGGCATACACTGTATATAGACACACTCTCAGTATACTACTGTTCCCCACACTTTTGCTGTACATTCTTGTCTCAAAATATGGTATAAATTATTCCCTTAAATTTGAAAAAACAATTAACATGAATACATTTTCATCTTCATTTCAAAATAACCCTTTTAAATATAAAAAGTTCCTCATGTTTGTTAAATCTGTTCAAAAGGTGGATTTAAATACTTTCTTCACAACATGTACAATGTTTGCATCCTTAGTGCCTCATTACAATCAGTTTGGCAATATGACCTCCACTGCTTTTTCAAAAATGGCATACAATAGCTTATAAGATTGATAAATCTGCATTTGAATCAGTCTTACCACAATGAATTATAACAAAGTCCAAAAAATGTATAACTATTCATCAACACCCTTGGAACCTATGAATTATTGCAAATAATCTCCTATGTGCATATAATTCAAACATAAACTTTGTGGGGAGGGAGTGTAAAATAAATACTACAGTATTCCTTCAATTTTTTTTAATGCTGCCTAGCTGGTTAAATGAAAGATTAATTACTAACAGGAAGAGTTAAAATTTTAAGGACTGTTTTCTAAGAAGGGCAATTTTGCAAAACAAAGATAAGCAAGAGCCTATGCAAATACATTTTCTTGTAGTGTAATGTAATTGCTAATATGAGGTATAATCTGTAAGCAACTAACATAAATATAAATAAGTATAAGCAACCACTAACAGTCTGGTGAAAAGCTTCTCAGCTAAAGTAGTTTGAGGATAAGTTTAAGGGAAATGAGGGGTGGACAGGGCAGGTTTCCAGTGGGAAGATCATTTATGTGCCTTATCATTATCATCATCTTGTATGTACCAGTCCATTGTTGCAGAAAGGTAAATCCTTTCCAAGTATGTTATACTTTATGTAGCACAGTAAAATTATTTAAGTATTACTAATGCTTCATTTGCATTTGTATTTAGATATACACATAATTATATATGTATATCAAAAACTATAAACAGAATTTTAAAACACTTTATCTCATTTGAGGAAAGTTAACAGGTAAGACAAAACTATGTACTATAGAATTTTTTAGGATATCTAAACTCAGGGTGAAAACAAAGAAAAACATTTCTACCTCTTTAGTAAAGGGCTTGTGTGAAACCTCAAGCTCTCACTCAATTTTTTTTATAGATGGGTATGTTTGATGAGGATTGTGATCCAATGATTGTTTAGCAGCAATTTTACCAAACTCTAAATTCTTTTATTAACAGGCATTATAAACAGGTAATACTAATCTAATTTAAAACCATGAGTGCCACACTGGTGAATATACAGCTTATGAATAACTTAAAAAGTATTTCCCATTTTAAAAGGCAAACCCAGCATACAAAAACTTATACTAAATAAAGAAGCTATAATATAGATAGATGATCGATGTGTCTAAAATGATATATACAGTACGTAATTAATGTTAATTATGTGATCAGTACATTTTTCCATGATTCCCTTCATGCTTCACTTTCCCCAGAAACTGAATCCTGTACTTCCTTTTCTAAAATTGGTACAATGAGGTTATCCCTGGACATTAAATTATATTTCATCTAATTCATCACAAATTTAGTAAACCGATGACACAAAAATGTTTCATTTTCATATTCATCAGATACCTGCCAACGATGAAAATAAACATGTGAAAATATTCTGTAAATCCTAAGGCATAGTGATCCTAGTTTTGCTACAGATTATTTCTTTATGCTAACACTGCTGGGAAAATATTTATTGCTCTTCAGAAGACATGCAGCACCATCAAATGTGTGTCTAGTATAGGCTATAGCAGGACACTCTTTCGGAGCTTTATGAGCTGCACAAAGAAAAATCCATTGTTCAGTTGCTGTCATTTGAGTGCAAGTATCTGGATGGCATTCACTCTGAAGTTTGACAACAAGTCCGTTTAGCTCAAGGCAGAATTCCCTTAAATGTTCATACTTCCATAACTTTCATCTTGGCCTTCAGGTGGTTCAAGAATTTTGTCAATATTGGAGCAATCTGCTCTTATGTTCTGTTGAATATACTGTTGAACAGCTAGTGTACTGTCTATTTCTTCAAAGGATTCGTCAGGCCAATTATAAAAATCCTGTGCCCAGCCTGTTCCGCCTCAGCACGCTGACCCCTCCGCCATGATCATAGTGTCAGCGTCTGGACCTATTGGCTCGATTTAATAAGTAAGAATACCAATAATTTTTTAGAAGTAAAATGGATTTATTAAAGGATTTTAAAGAAAAAGCACTTGCTTTTATCTGAATTTTAAAAGGAGAATTGACATTACAGATGAAATAAAGATGAATACAGAAGAGAAGATCCTACTTTAAATGCAAAATAATATCTATAAAATGGGACTAGTAATTCTTCCTAGAGAGCTTGTGAGAACTAGAGATAATGAATATAAAGTGACCAGTGAATTATCAAGCACATAATAGGGGTTCATTTATTTATTCATTCATTTGGCAAATATTTATTGAGCACCTACTATGCAAGGCACCCATTTAGGTAAAACTGAAAAACATGTCTTTGTGAAGTTTACATGGTAATTTTCTATCCCATATGCCAAAGAGATAACAGGGGAGGAATGACCACCATCTTTTAGAGACTTGTAGTATCATTTAGGAGATGAAATGTTATGTTTTATGTGGCTGTAGAAAGCAAAACTAGAGCCAGGCACGGTGGCTCACGCCTGTAATACCAACACTTTGGGAGGCTGAGGCGGGAGAATGGCTTGAGCTCAGGAGTTTGAGACCAGCCTGGGCCACATAGTGAGACCTTGTCTCAACAAAACATCAAAAAATTAGCTGGGTGCAGCGAAGTGTGCCTATAGTCCCAGCTACTCTGGAGGCTGAGGTGGGAGGATAGCTTGAGCCCAGGAGGTCGAGGCTGCAGTGAACTGTGATCACGCCACTGCACTTCAGCCTGGGCGACAGAGTGTGAACCTGACTCAAAAAAAAAAAAGGAGAACTAGGACCAATGGATGATCTTTCAAGGGCTTGGTTTTCATAATGAAAGGAAAACCCTGAACCCTGTTTACAACCAAGACTGACCAAGAATGGGATGGGGCCACCTCTGGGAGCAGAGAGACATGGGCTGGAGGTGATTCTGTTGGTGGAAGTATTTTGTAGGGAATTTGAGACCTTGTATCAAGGATCTCTGCAGTGTGGGCAAGGAGGGAATACAAAATCTGTGTTTCCTTCTGCCTCTTAATTCCAAGATGCTGGAACTGGGATGGGAAGCCAAAGCCATTGACCAGAACCAGGGCTACAACTCGGGGGTGAGTGTGGGAGTTTAAATGCAGGATCCACACTGGCTACAGCTGAACTGGAGCCACAGATTCCTGTCACTTTCTGCCTCCAGGGATCAAGTACCATGGGTCTCGACCTGACCAGCCTGAAGGTTTGGGAGGCCTCATTAGGGGATGAGGGCAAGGTACTTTCCCTAAAAGACTGAGGAGGCTATATCTGGTGACCAGACACAAACATGGAGGCAGAGGGTAATAAGGATGATACATACAATTTATTCAGTTCCTATTTCTTTTACTTTAGTATTCCTAATCTGTGAAAGTATCATGAAAAAAGTGTATGATTAATCTCATTTTACAGATGAAGAGACTGAGGGTCCAAGATGTAGAATAGCTAACCTAATTTAGTGTAAAGCCAGGACTTGAACTTGCTGTCTCTGTGTTTCATCTACTTCAGATGGCTCCCTAATGAGTAGAATGAGACCTGTGTGCCAACCCTGGCCTGGTCCTCATGCCCCGACAACTGTGAAGCGAGAGGGCTCAACAATTTCGAATTCTATTCAACCACCACCTCCTGAATACTAACTAGGTTCCAGGACCTGGCTAGAAGCAGAGACGCCAGGACAGAAAGGATAGTGTTCTGCTTTCATGGAGTTCACAGAGGAGTTGAGGAGGTAAGTTCATATCAGATTATCACAAAGTAGTGTGATTAATGGTGCTTAAATCTTTTCATGTTTCCACATTTTCTAATGCATTTTAACGGAGCAAAGCAATGTCACATTGGTTTCATCAAGAATTCAGAGCAAGGGGCTTTGGTGAAGAGAAGTCGAAGCCAAAAGAGGGCTCTGCCCTTTAGAAGAAGGGGAGTCATTCAGCCTGGGCAACATAGTGAAATCCCATCTGTACAAAAAATTCAAAAATTAGCCGGGCATGGCCCCGTATGCCTGTGGTCCCACCTACTTGGGAGGCTGAGGTAGGAGGATAGCTCGAGCCTGGGAGGTGGAGATTGCAGTGAGCCAAGATCACACCCCTGCACTTACTCCATTCTGGGCAATAGAGTGAGATCCTGTGTCAAAAATAAAAATAAAATAAAATAAAATAAAATAGAGGAAAGTAAGAACAGGGGGGTGAGAACTTTGAGCTCTCAAACTATGATAGAACCCAGTCTTTTCCTCTTTTCTTTGGAGTTCCTACGTCCACAAAGCCCAAAGAGCAATGGCAAAGTACTGTGTTTGGCTATCTGACTGTCTTTTAGGAGTCCCTACATTATCTACTTCATTGTGATTTAAATCTTATCCTTTTCTACCATATCTCTCCTCTCAAATCCTACATTGAATCCTAGCCCATAGTGGGTGCTATATATGGACTGAGACAGAGATTTGGGTGCCAGGCCTACCAGGGTGTTGATTTGATTGGATATGGTTCCTTGACTCTGTGATACATTGGGTATTGCTAACCTAGTAAATTCGTCTTTTTGAGCCTTTGCAAAGTAAGATAGTGGGAACCCATCACTTCCTTCTATAGAATAAGCAAATGAGGCTCAGATTACAGTTAAATGTCTACATCAACACAGCAATTCTGCAAAGAGATTGGCATAACCAACAAGATTGCAAAGCAGAATGTGCAAGCCTCTCTTCAGTCTCCATCAATTGTGGCCCAAATTTTTCTAGGGAGTAACAGTTCAATGGCATCATTGAATCTAGAATGTAAATATTTGCTTTAGGAAATGATGGAAGCCTCTTAAATCATAAATGATGTCCTGATTTTGTACTCCCAATTACAGGTCATTCATTGCTTATTGAAATAGAGGAGGACATTATGTTTCTATCACTCTTTATTCTTTAAAATGTTTCTTCCATCCTTCACTTTCCTATTGTTTATTTATTATTTTTTATTTAATCTGGTATCTGAATTTTATAAAACACTTTACAATTAATTTTGTCTTATCTTCCCATAATGATCATCATCATAATTATGTTTTCTTACAATTATGTATTGCTCTTCACAGTTCATAAATCACAGTCATGATCTCATGAATCTCCCAGAAGCCCATGAGGCCAATAATGCAGTTATTATTTGCATTTTACAGGTGAGAAAACTGCAGTTTAAAGAAGTTAAATCATTTGTTCCAGGCTCTAAGCTCAGTATTTTAGTGCGGAAGTGAACCCAACCCCCTGATGCTTAACTCTCTGTTAACCACTATCCTAGATCAACAAGGTCCCACATTTGGGCTGTGATGGACTTTACTCAGAGCCTGGATTCTTTTCTCATAAAACTTTTAAAAATTTAAATAAGTGTCATAATTTATAAGTCAAAACGTGTAATTTAAAAGAAATTTATGTGTTTGGATGCTAAATAAACTATGGTGCAAAATGCCACCTCCCCAAAATCTCCAAGATAGATTAACATCACTAGTTATTATTCAGCACTATGTAGTAGATGCTCAATAAATATTCTGTTGATGGATAGATGGGTGGGTAGATGGATATCGGGCTGGCCATGTTCTGAGTCCAGGAGATACAGTAGTGAACAAGACAAGCAGGTGCCTTGGTCTACACCACTCACAGTCAAGTGAGCAAGTCAAACCTCACACAAGCCATCTCAGTTATGTCTAATGACCATAAAAATGTTAATAGAAGTAATAGCTCTAGAGGCAGAGAGCAATGGAACCTAACCTAGTGTAGGGGTCAGGGTGGACCTCCTTGAAGAAATACTGTTTATTCTGAGACCTAAAGACTGAGTAGGAGTTGTCCAGAGGAAGGAGGTAGTGGGGCAGGCAGTCTTTTAAGCAGAGAGAATAGCATCAATAGCAAGCATAAACTCCAGAGGTAAGCAGAGTGTGACATGCTTAAGGAATGTAGAGGATTCCAGTGTCAGTACAGAGTAGCAGGTGGGTGTGGGGTGATGCCAAGTGGGCCTGGAGGCAAGCAGAGCCTGGAGGCAAGCATGGTAAGGAGCCAGGACTGTATACTGAAGGACTATAAACACAAATCATATCCTGTTTGTGTTTTGGAAGTCTCACTGTAGAGAACAGATCAGAGAGGGGCAAGACTAGAGGATGGGGGAAACCACTAGATCAAATCATGGATCACCTTTTGTAAGCAGGGGCTTTGGAATAACAGACCTAGAAAATGGGAGCAGGTGGAGTGGGGCCCTGGGCAGAAGGAGCAGTAACGGTCTGGGGGTTTCCAGAAATGGTGAGCAGTTCACAGTGCTCAAATGTGAGTGTTGGGGGGTGGAATTTGAGGCCGGAAAGGTTACATCATGGGAGGTTGTTGAATGCCAAGTTAGGCTTGTTTAGGCTTGCTCCTATAGAACATAAGGAGTCACTGGAGCTGTGTGACCAAGGAAGTAGCACGGTCATATCTAAGGATGATAAAAGTCCATGAAACATGATAATAATTTCTGCTTGTACAATACCACCCACTAAACACTTTCACATACTTGAACTCATATAAATCATGATATAATCTCATGTTGTTAATATTTTTGTAATTATTAAGTATAGCTACTATGTATTAAGTGCTAAATATTTGTTTGACATGGAGATAAGTAGTACATATGTTATCTTAAGCAATTCTCACTTTCTGTCTTGTAGTATCTTTATCCTAGTTTAGAGGAGGAAGCTGAAACAGAGAGATAAGTACTTATCGAGGAACACGCAGGTGGTAATAGCATAATGATGACACCAACTAGTCAGGGCATTTTATCCATGTGGCCCATAGGCATAGTGCTTGAGGCTCCCAAGTCTTTCGGGGGTTGGGGGGTTGGGGGACAATAAGAACATTTAAGCTCCTTGCAAAACAACAACAAATACGAAATGCAGCTAAATATTGTAGAGAATTTGCAAAAACTAAAAGAACTGAAATCTAAATATCTGTAAGCTATCTCAACTTTATTAAGTCAACTTATTGTTTCTTTATTATGTGTTGAAATTTCCATTGCATTTGAAAACAATTTAGGGTTAGATTTTCTCACATCACAAGATCTCCAGAGAATGCACAAGGATTTTCTTACAAGCAATCCTATAATAAATAACTTATAACCAAATAATTTCAAAAACATAATTATAAAAATACATTCAAAAAACTTACATTACATGTATGTGCATTTTAATATATTTGATATCAGCTACAGAATGTGAGAATGTCTCGGTTCTGTGATGGTTAAAATAGCCCCTGGCTGGCGAAGCAGCCTAACTGTGGGCTTCTCATTTCAGAGAACCACTTGGATGTTATTATTCAGCTAAGATATTTATAGGATGGTCTTTCAGCTCAAATAACTACCAGAGAAACGGGGAGGGAGAAGAGAAGAAAAGGAAAGGGAAGAAGAAAGGAAGGAAGGAAGGCAAGGAAGGAGGAAGAAAGAAAAAAACCTTTAAGCTAACTTTGGTATGACTTCTGTCCTCAGTGGCAGCACATACCTTTGCCAAGGGGAAAGAAATAAGCTTCTAAGATACGGGTTTGTTCCCAGATAGGTTTGGCAAATCCATAATTTACTTTTCTTATCTCTAGTACATGATACCTTGGCCATTCAGACACCATATAGGCACTGACATTAATCAAGTACCTCAGTACCATCTCCTCTGCCATGCCAGGGAAGGTCTTGCACAGGAATATTTATTTAGCTGAGTTCTTTCTCCATGACTGAGAGCACAGAAGCAGGGCTGTAGTGAATAGAACAATGGGATTGACCAGCACCCGTGTGCAAACTCCAGATTAAAAGAGACTAAAGAAGTGACTACTCAAGGTCATGCATAATCTTGGATTGGATCCTCATATTGGGGAAAAATAGTCATAATGAATATAATCAAGGCAATTGATGAAATTTGAATGTTAATTTACTTATTTTGATAGAGAATATCCTTGTTTCTAAGAAAAGAGCTTTGAAGTATCTAGGGGTGAAGAGACCTCTTTGTTACTATAGTGATAATAATAATAATAGTTCTTACAAGAAACTGGACACCCTCTTGCTGGAAGCTGGGGACATGGTTAATGTCTCTCTTTGTGCCCAGGGACTCTACACTTCCTGGATGCCCAAAGCATACCATATCCTCAACTGCCAGGGAGTAAAGACTCAGCGAGTCCTAATTCATGTCATAGTATGACTTGCTGATGAGGAGAGTGGGTGGGGATGTTCCAGAATTTGAGGGATGGTGGCTAGAAATTCTAACATTCAAGGCAGTGGAAGTAGGTCACTTGGCTCTAACTAGGCAGGATTTGTGAGCATCAGGGACTTTTCTGAAAGTAGAAAGACAGGACAGGCCATTTTAAGGAACACCTTTTGTAAGGACACAACAATCTCAGAGCCATCCAGCACTTAAAGTGAAAAATCACCATGGCACGTGTGTACCTATGTAACAAACCTGCACATTCTGCACATGTACCCCAGAACTTAAAGTATAAAAGAAAAAGAAAGTACTACATAAGCGTTTGCTATGTATACAGAATATGTAATCTGAACAGAAGGCTTCAAAAGTTAAGCAGAACAGGGAACAGAGCTGAGAGACAAACTGGGAACAGAAGAACAGGACAGGCACCTGAAAAACGGGTTGCAGGCCAGACACTGGGCAGCTCAACCTCAGATCAGGAAGCTCAAGACAAGTAGGGATAAGGGGTTTGAGCTAAGAATGGTTTTAAGGTAGTGAATTATATAAAAGTTGCCAGAGAATATGTGCAAGTTTTTTCCCATCATTCTGAGTATGTGCAAAAGGAGCTCATTTGGAAGAAGGAACCCCATTTAGCTGAACAAAATTAAGTAATTCAGTTATGTGTGCAAAGTTTCTTCTTGGCCATGTTCCCCAGGATGGATGAACTGGCAATGGACTTGCATTCCCACCATAAACAACTAGACAACTAGACACAATGTATGAAACGCGTGTTTTAAGACATTGGATAATCGGCAGCATAGGAATGTGCCCCTAGAAAAGAAAAACAGGTGAGGTGAGCCTACTCTTTCCTGCTTTCAGCCTAGAAGTGCTCCCCAGACCATTGTATGCGTGGGGGACCCCAAGCAGGGCATGGCCTTCTTGCTGAGTTGAGAAGGCAGAGATCATGGAAGCTGAGGTGGCTGGAGTTTGTGAGGCAAAGTGCCACAGAGTTGGATGACATGTAGAAAGGAATTATGGAAATTTCCCGTGAGCTGATGTGGAGTCATTTCAGGATATACAGCTAAATTTTAAAAAGCTAAACAAAAGCAAAGGACAAAACCATATATATAGTATGCTAATTTTGTGTAAGAAAGAGGGGAAAATAAAACATAGATGTGTCTCTTATTTTAAAATTTCAGGAAAAAGCACCAGAAGTCTATATAAGATCTCTCTGAATTCGTAGCTGAATAAGCCATGCATATGTAGGGAGAAACTCCATGAGGCCAAGCGAAGAACAACCAACAAGCCGTGAGCCACACAATTCCCAGAGCAAACAGCTGGGAGACATTTGAATTCCAATGATCAGAGAGTAAAGGTTGCACTAAACATGGGGATATTCAGTAGAGCCTATGAGAAAGGTCATGCCTCAGTAGTAGGGCTAAACTAGTCCTAGAGTAAACAGTACTTCAGAACTGTTCTGATAAAACATACTAACAAGTATCAAAATGATCAAGATGATCAACAGGTAACTTATCCGTCTGCCAGGACAAAACCAATACTCTTTAAAGGAAGACAAAAATCAAGCACTCAACATATAATATACACAATGGCAAGCATTAAATAAAAAATTAAACTCAAGGCTTCAGTGAGCTTTGATCACACCACTGCACTCCAGCCTGGGTGACAGAGTGAGACCCTATTCCTAAAAATAAAAAGTGCTAGACACAAAAGCAGAACCAACCAGATCGATAGAACTGTCGCCTAAAAGGGTTGGGGGGTGGTGAAGAGGACAGAGGAAGAAGTGGCCCTTCTCTGGATAGACTTTTATATACAGTTTTGACTTTTGGAAGCACGCTAATGTTTTACATATTAAAAAATAAAATTAAATCAATAAGAATGTGGAAAAACATATTAGAATACTGGGGAATAAAAGAACTAATCCAATAACTTCCAAGTAACAATCCAAGGCTTCATGAAGCCTTCGCTGACCTCTCCAGCCCACAGCTCTCTCTCTGTCCTCTGAACCCCAAGAGCAAACTCTCTCTGTTCCATTTATTCATACTCAAACCTAGTGACTGGCATATGGTATAAACACAGACTTGGAAATCAGACAACGTGGTTCCAGATCCTGGCTCTCTCAATTGCCTATTATAGGACGTGAGCAGACAGCAGATGTGTGCAGTAAATAGGTCATGAGGGGAAAATGCCTGGCACATAGTTTTCTTATTTATTTATTTATTTACTTTAAGTTTTGGGATACATGTGCAGATTGAGCAGGTTTGTTACATAGGTATACATGTGCCATGGTGGTTTGCTGCGTCCATCAAACTGTCGTCTAGGTTTTAAGCCCTGCATGTGTTACGTATTTGTTCTAACGCTCTCCCTCCCCTTGCCCCACACCCTCCGACAGGCCCCGGTGTGTGATGTTCCCCTCCCTGTGTCCATGTGTTCTCATTGTTCAACTCCCACTTATGAGTGAGAACATGCAGTGTTTGGTTTTCTGTTCTTGTGTTAGTTTGCTGAGAATGATGGTTTCCAACTTCATCCATGTCCCTGAAAAAAACATGAACTCATTCTTTTTTATGGCTGCGTAGTATTTCATGCTGTATATGTGCCACATTTTCTTTATCCAGTCTGTCAGTGATTGGCATTTGGGTTGGTACCAAGTCTTTGCTATAGTGAATAGAAGCACATAATTTTCAAAGAATATTAGGCCCTATAGTAATTACACAGCAGTGTTGCAAAGACTGTGATTTCTGCCTTGTGATGTTTCTTTTGATGCTATTTAATTATCCTGCCTTCATTTATTTTAATTTACTATATATATATTACATATTTCATTTATCATATATCCTGCCTTCATTTATTCAAATATCCTGCGCTTATCCTAGGGAGATATTACTCCTGGTGTACACCCACTGTGATATTATTGTAATATACTAGGGAGATATTAATTTAATATCACTGTGGTTATACACCCTGTGATATTAGAAGTAATATTCTAGAGAGATATTACTCCTAATGTAACAGTGAGTGTACACCCTGTGATATTATTCATAATATACTAGGGGGATGTTAATTCTAATGTCACAGGGGATGTACACCCTTTGATATTATTCATAATATTTTAGGGGGATGTTATTCCTAATGTCAAAATGGGTATACACTCTGTGATATTATTCATAATATCCTAAAGAAATGTTACTCCTAATTGTAAAGGGGGTGTACACCCTTTGATATTATTCTTAATATCTTAGGGAGATTTTACTCACAGTGTCACAGGGAGAGTACACTCTGTGATAGTATTTGTAATATCCTAGGGAAATGTTACTCCTAATGTCACAGGGAATGTAAACCCTGTGACATTATTCATAATATCTTAGAAAAATGTTACTTTTAATGTCACAGATGGTGTACACCCTGTGACATCATTCATAATGTCCTAGAGGGATGTTACTCCTAATGTCACAGTGAATGAACACACTATGATATTATTCATAATATCCTAGAAAGATATTACTACTAATATCACAGTGGGTGTACACCCTGTGAAATTATTTGTAGTATCCTAGAGAGATATTACATTTAATGTCACAATGGATGTATACCCTGTGATATTTTTCATAATATCCCAGGGAGATGTTACAGCTAATATCACAGTGGGTGTAAACTCTATGATATTATTCATAATATCCTAGGGAGATATTACTCCTAATATTACTGTGGGTTTATTCCTGGTTATATTATTCATAATATACCAGGAAGATATTACTCCTAATATCACAGTGGATGTACACCATGAGTGTACACTTTGTGGTATTGTTCATGATATCCTAGGTAATATCACACTAGATGTACACACTGACATTATTCATAATATTCTAGGGAGATATTACTTCTAATATCACAGTGGGTATACAACATATGTGTACACCCATTGTGATATTATTTGTAATATCCTAGGGAGATATTACTTTTGAGATTATTATAAGCGTATACCCTGTGACATTATTTGTAATATCCTTAGAAGATATTACTTGTAATGTCACAGTGGGTGTACATCCTGTGATATTATTAATAATATCCTAGAGCAATATTATACCTAATGTCACAATGGGTATGCATACTGTGATATTATTTATAATACCCTAGGAGGATGTTACTTTTAATGTCACAGGCTGTGTTCACCCTGTGATATTATTCTTAATATTCTAGGGTTATTAGAATATTATCTAATAATATTACCTAATATTTATTAGGTAATATTTAGGTAACCTAATTATTAGAATATTACCTAATATCACGGTGGGCGTACACCCTTTGATATTATTCATAATATTATATGTGGATGTTACTCCTAATGTCACAGAGAAAGTGCAACCTGTGATATTATTCGTAATATCCTAGGAAGATGTTAATCCTAATGTCACAGGGGGTGTACACCCCGCGATATTATTTGTAATACAGGGGCTGTACACCTTGTGATATTACTTGTAATATCCCAAAGAAACATTACTCATAACGTCACAGGGGATGTATATCATGTCTGTAAACCCCCTGTGATGTGTGTACACCCCCTGTGATATTATTCATAATATCCTAGGAGGATGTTAGTCCTACTGTCACAGGGGGAATACACCATATGTGTACAACCACTGCGATATTATTCCTAATATCCTGGGGGGGGTTGTAGGTTTTAATGTCACATGGAGTGTACACCATGTGCCTACACCTTCTGTAATATTATTCGTAATATCCTAGAAATATGTAAATCCTAATGCCACACGGGGAGTACACCATGTTTGTAAACCACCTGTGTTATTATCGTAATATTATCTCTAGGATATTATCGTAATATCCTAGGGAGATGTTACTTTTAATGTCACAAAAAGTGTACAAAATGTCACAGGGGGTGCACAGCTTGTGATGTTATTCATAATACCTTAGAAGGGTGTTACTCCTAGTGTAACAGGGGGTGTACACCCTTTGATATTATTCATAATATCCTAGGGTGATATAACTCCTAATATCACAGTGGGTGTATACCATATGTGTCCTCCCTTGATAATGTTTGTAATATCCAGGGTAAATATTGTTTCTAATATCACAGAGTTTGTACATTCTGTGATATATTTCATAATATTTTAGGGAGATATTGCTTCTAATATCACAGTGGAAATACACCATATGTGTATACTCTGTGATATTATTTCTTATATCTTAGGGAGATATTACTCCTAATATCACAATGGGTGTACACCCTGTAGATATTATGAATAATATACTAGGAAGATATTACTTCTAATATCATAGTTGGTGTACACCCTGTGATATTATTCATAATATCCTAGGGGGTTGTTAATCCTAATATCATGGGGGTGTACACCCTGTTACATTATTCTTGATATTCTAGGGCGATCTCACTTTTAAAAGTCACAGGGGGTGTACACCTTTTGATATTATTTGTAATATCCTAAGTAGATGTTACTCTTAATGTCACAGGGGGTGTTCACCCTGTGAAATTATTTGGAATATTGTAGGGGGATATTACTCCTAATGTCGTGAAATTATGTGTAATACACTAGGAAGATCTTGCTCCTAGTGTCACAGGGGGTGTACACCCTGTGATAGTATTCACAATATACTAGTGAGATATTACTACTAATGTCACAGTGTGTGTACAGTTTGTGATATGATTGGTAATATCCTAAGGGGATGTTACTCCTGTTGTCACAGGAGTTGTATTCCCTATGATATGATTCGTAATATCCTGGAGGGATGTTACTCCTACTTCATAAAGGGTGCATTCCTTATTATACTATTCTTAATATCCTAGAAAGATGTTATCCTCATATCACAGGGGATGTACACCCTGTGATATTACTTGCAATATTCTAGGGAGATGTTACTCCTAACGTCACAGAGGGTGTACAACCTGTGAAGTTATTCATAATAGTTTTGGGGGATTATTCATAATATTTTATGGAAATGTTACTCCTAATATCACAGGCACTGTACACACCGTAATATTATTCATAATATCCTAAAGGAATGTTACTACTAATGTAACAGGTGGTGTACTTCCTGAGATATTATTCCCAGTATTCTAGGGGGATGTTACTCCTAATGTTACAGTGGCTGTTCACACTCACTCATAATATTTCAGGGAAGTGTTACTCCCAGTGTCACAGGGAAAGTACACCATGAGTGTACACCCCCTGTGATATTATTAATAATATTCTATGGTGATGTTACTCCTAATATTACATGTGCTGTTCACCATGTGTGTACAACCCTGTGCTGTTATTCGAAATATCCTATAAGGATCTTACTCCTAACATCCTAACATCACAAGGGGTATGCACCGTGTGTGTACACACCCTGTGATATTATCCATAATATCTTAGGGGGATGCTACTCCTCGTTTTATAGGGCGTGTACAACATGTGTGTACACACCCTCTGATATTATTCATAATATCCTAGCTAATGTAACAGGGGGAGTACACCAAGTGTGTATCCTAGTGGGTGTTACAGCTAATGTAACAGGGGGAGTACATCATGTGTGTACAACCCCCGTGTTATTATTCCTAATATTTAGGGGGATGATGCTCCTAATGTCACATGGAGTGTATACCATGTGTATGCACCACCTTCTGTGATATTATCATATATCCCAGGGAAATATTATGCCTAATGTCACAGGAAGTGTACAACATGTGCATAAACTGCCTTTGATATTATTTGTAATATCCTAGGTGGATGTTACTTTTAATGTCACAAAGGGTGTACAAAATGTCACAGAGGGTGTACGCCTTATGATATTATTCGTAATATCCTAGAAAGATGTTAACCCTAAGGTCACAAGGGGTGTCCACCCTTCGATATAATTTGTAATCTTAAGGTGTATACACCCACTGTGATATTATTTGTAATATCTTAGAAAGATATAACACCCTGTGTGTACACCCACTGTGATATTATTTGTAATATCCTAGGAAAATATAACTCCTAATATCATAGTGGTGTACCCCATGCATGTACACCACTGTGATATTATTCATAATATCCATGGTAATTATTACATCAAATATTACAGAGAATGTACCCCCTGTGATATTTTCATAATATCATAGGAGATATTGCTTCTAATATCAGAGTCAGTATACACCACGTATGTACACTCTGTGATATTATATCTTATATCCTAGGGAGGTATTACTCCTAATTTCACAGTGGGCATACACCCTGTGATATTATTCGTAATATCCAAGAAAGATGTTACTGCTAATATCACAGAGGGTGTATACCCAGAGATATTATTCATAATATCCTAGGGGGATGTTACTCCAAAACTCACAGGGGATGTACACCCTGTGATATTATTCATAATATCCTAGGGGGATGTTATTTTTAAAGTCACAAGGGGTATACACCCTGTGATGTTATTCATAATATCCTAGGAAGATATTATTCCTAATGTCACATGGGGTGTACACCCTGTGATATTATTCGGAATATTGTCTGGGGATGCTACTTCTAATGTTACAGGGGGTGTACACCCTGTGATATTATTCATAATATCCTAAAGGGATGTTACTTTTAATTTCAAAGTGGGTGTACACCCTTTGATATTATTCGTAATATCCTAAAGAGATATTACTTCAAATATCACATTGGGTATACACATATGGTGTACACCCTGTGATATTATTCACAATATTCTAGGGAAATATAACTTTTAATATACAGCCTCTGTAACAATAGGAGTAACATCCTCTTAGGATATTACAATAATATTACTATGTGTATACATCTACTGTGATATTATTTGTAATATCCTAGAAAAATATGACTCTAATATCACAGTGGGTGTACACACTGTGATATTATTTGTAATATCCTAGAAAAATATGACTCTAATATCACAGTGGGTGTACACACTGTGATATTATTTGTAATATCCTAGGGGGATGTTACTCCTAACGTCACAGAGTGTTAACACCACCTGTGACATTATTTGTATTATTCTAGGAAGATGATACTCCAAAAGTCATAGGTGGTGTACACCCTGTGATATTATTCATAATATTATAGGGGGATTTTACTCCTAATGTCACAGGGGTGTACACCCTGTGATATTATTCACAATATACTAGTGGGATATTACTAATAATGTCAAAATGCATGTACACCTTGTGACATTATTTGTAATATCCTAAGAGGATATTACTCCTATTGTCACAGGGAGTGTATTCCCTGTGATATTATTCGTAATATCCTAGATGGATGTTACTCCGAATTTCACAGGGTGTGTACGCCTTCTTATATTATTCATAATATCCTAAAAAGAGGTTGCTCCTCATGTCACAGGGGATGTACACCCTGCAATATTATTTGTAATATCCTAGGGAGATGTTAATTTAATGTCACAGAGGATGTACACCCTGTGAAATTATTCGTAATAGTTTTGTGGGATGGTACTGCTAATGTCACACGGGCTGTATACACAGTAATATTACTTGTAATATCCTATAGAAATGTTACTGTTAATATTACAGGGGCTGTACACCCTGTAATATTATTCATAATATCCCAGGAGAACGTTACTACTCGTCTCACAGGAAGTGTACACCCTGTGATATTATTCGTAATAGTTTTGTGGGATGGTACTGCTACTGCCACACCGGGTGTACACACAGTGATATTACTTGTAATATCCTATAGAAATGTTACTGTTGATATTACAGGTGTTGTACATCCTCTAATATTATTCATAATATCCTAGGGAAATGTTACTGCTCATGTCACAGGAAGTGTACACCCTGTGATATTATTCATAATAGTTTTGTGGGATGGTACTGCTAATGTCACACGGGGTGTACACACAGTGATATTACTTGTAATATCCTACAGAAATGTTACTGTTAATATTACAGGGGCTGTACAACCTGTAATATTATTCATAATATCCTAGGGGAATGTTACTACTCATGTCACAGGAAGTGTACACCCTGTGATATTATTCATCATATCCTAGTGGGATGTTACTACTAATGTCACAGTGCGTGTACACCCTGTGATATTATTCGTAATATTCTAAAAGGATGTTACTACTAATGTCACAATGCATGTACACTCTCTGATATTATTCGTTATATCCTCAGGGGATGTTACTCTTAATGTCATATGGGGTGTACTCCCTGTGATATTATTCATAATATCCTAGGGGGATGTTGCTTTTAATGTCACAGGGAATGTACACTTTGTGATATTGTTCGTAATATTCTAGAAAGAAGTTACTTTTCATGTCACCCTGTGATATTGTTTGTAATATCCTAGGGGGCCATTATTCCAGTGTCACAAGTTGTGTTCACCCTGTGATGATTCTCATAATATCCCAGGGAAACGTTACTCTTAATGCCACAGGGGGTGTACACCGTGTGTTTACAGCCCTTGTGATATTATTCAAAATATCCTACAAGAATGTTACTCCTAATATTACAGGTGGGGCTCACCATGTGTGTACACCCCTGTGATATTATTTGTAGTATCTGAGAAAAATGTTACTCCTAACGTCACAGGAGGTATACACCATGTTTGTACACACCCTGTGATATCATTTATAGTATCTTTAGGGGATGTTACTCCTAATTTTACAGAATGTGTACACCATCTGTGTACACCCACTGTGGTATTATTTGCAATTTCCTAGCGGGATGTTACTCCTAATGTCTCAGAGGAAGTACACCATGTGTGTACAACCCCTGTGATATTATTCCTAAAATCCTATTGGGATGTTGCTCCTAATGTCACATGGAGTGTACAACATGTGTGTACAACTTCTGTAATATTATTTGTAACATTCTAGAAAGATGTTACTCCTCATGTCACAGGCAGTGTACACCTTGTTATAGTATTTGTTATATCCTAGGGGAATGTTACTCCTAATGTCACAGGAGGTATAGATTACGTGTGTAAACTGCCTGTGATATCATTTGTAATATACTAGGGGAAAGTTACTTTTAAAGTCACAAATGGTGTGCAGAATATCACAGGGGGTATGCACCTGGTGATACTATTTGAAATATCCTAAAAGGATGTTACTTCTAATGTCAAGGTGGTGTACACCTTCTTATATTATTGGTAATATCCTACAAGTTTGTTACTCCTCATATTACAGGGCGTGTACACACTGAAATTATTTGCAATAGTTTTATGAAATGTTACTCCTAGTGTCACAGTGGGTGTACACCCTGTGAAATTATTCATAACAGTTTTGGGGAATGTCACTCCTAATGTCATACGGGGTGTACACACAGTGATACTATTTGTAATATCCTATAGAAGTGTTACTCCTCATATCACAGGGGCTGTATACCCTGTAATATTATTCGTAATATCCTAGGGAGACATTACTCCTAATATCACAGAGGTGTACACCCTTTGACATTATTTGTAATATCCTAGGAAGATATTACTCCTAATATCTCACTGGGTGTATACCCTGTGATATTATTCATGATATCCTAGGGAGATGTTCCTCCTAATGTCATCAGGGGTGTACACCCTGTGACATCATTTGAAATATTCTAGGGGGATGTTACTTTTAAAGTCACAGGGAGTTTACAACCTGTGATATTATACGTAATATCCTACAAGGATGTTACTCCTAATGTCACAGGGGTGTACACTCAGTGATATTATTTGGAATATCCTAGGGGGATGTTTCTCCTAATGTCAACGGGGTTTACAGCTTGTTATACTATTCGTAATAGCCTAGGAGGATGTTACTCCTAATGTCACAGAAGGTGTACACTCCGTGATATTATTTATTATAACCTAGCAGGATGTTATTACTAATGTCACAATGCTTGTACACCCTGTGATATTATTCGTAATATCCTAAGGGAATATTACTCCTAATGTCGTAGTGGGTTTACACCTTTTTGTATTATTCGTAATATCCTAGAAAGATGTTACTCCTCATGTCACAGGGCGTGTACACCCTGTGACATTATTTGTAATATCCCAGCGGGATGATACTCCTAATGTCACAGCAGGTGTACCCCCTGTGAAATTTTTTGTAATAGTTTTGGGGGATGTTACTTTTAATGTTACACGTGGTGTACATACAGTGATATTATTCATAATAGCCTATAGAAATGTTACTCCTGATATCACTGGGGCTCTACACCCTGTAATATTATTTGTAATATACTAGGGGAATGTTACTACTAATGTCACAGGGGGTGTATGCCCTGTGATATCATTCCTAATATTCTAGGGGATGTTACTCCTAATGTCACAGGGGGTGTACACACTGTGATATTATTCATAATATCATAAAGGTATGTGACTACCAATGTCATAATGCTTGTACACCTTGTGATATTATTTCTAATATTCTAGAGGGATGTTACTCCTAGTGTCGCAGGGAGTATACACCCTGTGATATTATTCATAATATCCTATGCCAGTGTTACTCCTAATGTCACAGGTGGTGTGCACCTTGTGATATTATTCGTAATATTCTGGAAAGATGTTACTCCTCATGTTCCAGTGTGTGTACACCCTGTGATATTATTCGTAATATCCTAGGGGGACCTTCCTCCTAATGTTCGAGATGGTGTAACTCCCATGATATTACTCATAATATCCGAGGTAAATGTTACTCCTAATGTCACAGGGGATGTATGCCATGTATATATACCCCCTGTGATATTATTCATAATATTCTATGGGGATGTTGTTAATATTACTGGTGGTGTTCACCGTGTGTATACACCCCCAGTGATGTCATTCATAATATCCTAGAGAGATAGAATTCCTAATATCACATTGGGTGTACCACGTGTGTGAACACCCTTGATATTATTCATAATATCCAGGGTAAATATGACTTCTAATATCACAGAGGGTGTACACCTGGAGATATTTTTCATAATATTTTAGGGAAATATGGCTTCTAATATCACAGTGGGTGTACCCCATATGTGTACACTCTGTGATAGTATTTTTCATATCCTAGAGAGCTATTACTCTTAATATCACAGTGGGTGTATACCCTGTGATATTATTCGTATTTGACCTTGCTGCCTTTTTTAACCCACACTACAAAAGGAATGGAACAGATAATAAAATAAAGAGATCAAACTGTTCTGCCATGCAACCACTGCAGGACACTTTTGATGTCCCTGTTTCTCAGGCTGTAGATGAAGGGGTTCAGCATGGGGGTGATCACCGTGTACATCACTGAGGCCACTGCGCCCTTTCTGGGAGAAGATGACACATCTGAACTGAGGTACCCTCCAACGCCTTTTCCATAAAATAAACAAACAACTGACAGGTGACGCCCACAGGTGGAAAAGGCCTTATACATCCCACCTGATGATGAAACTCTCAGCATGGAGGAAACAATTTTATAGTAAGAGAAAATGATCCCCAAGATGGGAAGAAAACCAAATATGGCGGCAAGGAAATACATGACTATGTTATTGGTGAAGGTGTCATAACATGCAAGGTGGGGGAGTTGAGAAGGGTCACAGAAGAAATTAGGAATTTCCACATCCTTGAAGCAGGTCATTTGTAAGGCAATCAAATTGTGCAGCTGGGAGTCTGAAAGACTGAGAAAAAAAAAAAAAAACCACACACACACAAAACTAGGAAGCCACAGAAACATGGGTTCATGATGGCTGAATAATATAGAGGGTGATAGATGGCTACAAACCGGTCATAGGCCATCACACTCAGGAGCATGTCTTTCTTCCATGCCTCCAAAAACAGCAAAGAGAGACATCTGAGTCAGGCAGCCTGCATAGGAGATGACTCTGCTGTGAGATTGGATGTCCACAATCATCTTGGGGACTGTGGTGGAGGTGAAACCAATGTCAGCCAAGGACAGGTTGGAAAGGAAGAAGTACATGGGGGTGTGGAGGTGGAAGTCAGAGCTGACGGCCAAGATAATGAGCAGCTTCTCCAGCACCATGACCAGGTACATGGACAGGAACAGCCCAGCGAGGGCCAGCTGCAGTTTTGGATTCTCTGAGAGTTCTAGGAGGAAGAATTTTGAGACATCTGTTAGATTCTGTGGGTCTGTATAGTTTGGACATATATATATATTTACTGTTGCAAGATTTAATAGAGTGAAGACAGAGCTCCCATACAAAGGGAGGGGATCCAAAACATACAAAGGGAGGGGATCCAAAGAGGGTAGCCATTGCCAGCTCGAATGCCTGGGTTTATATCCGGATCATTTTCCCTCCCGCTATGCTCTCAGGCCATAGATGATTGGCTATTCCTTTACCTCCTGTTTTTGCCTAATTAGCATTTTAGTGAGCTGTCTTATTGGTCGAGTGTGAGCTAAGTTGCAAGCCCAATGTTTAAAGGTGGATGCAGTCACCTTCCGAGCTAGGCTTAGGGATTCTTAGTTGGAATCCCTAACTAGGCTTAGGAAATCCAGCTAGTCCTGTCTCTTAGTCCCCCCTCTCAACAGGAAAACCCAAGTACTGTTGGGGAGGTTGGCCGGCGGCCACTCTAACTGCTTCTTGCTGAAATGGGGCATAGTAGGGGTTGTGCAGTTGAGATTTCCTCGGGAGGGGTGCCTTCGATGTCATTAACATCAGAGCATGTGCTAGCAGGCCGGTCCAGGGGTCCACAGTAGATCTTAGTCAGGGACTGCATCTGGGGCTCCATTTGAAGAACATTTGTAGTTTTACAGCTTCGATTCTGGAGGAGACAAACTTAACAAGGAGGTTAGAGATACAGGGAATGAAATGTATGGCCTGCAGTGCAGGGGATTATTTCTTTGGCACACTTAACAGGACCTGACCATCTGCTTAATAGTTTTGAAAAGGCCTGGTCCAGTAAATAAGAATTTGGCCATCTGATGGGTGCTATCAATGCCTAAGTGAAAGATTTGGTGAAGGGTTTTAAGTAATTTCCATTGGTTAGCTGCAGGCAAAAGTATTTTTCCTTCTTTGGTGGCTAGCCATCCTAAGGGAGGAAACTATGTCCTCCTGAGTTTCCCCATTCTATTTCTTCTTCTGAGTACTGGGGCTTGGTTTCCCAGAGGGGATTACCCCATACTAGGGGTCCTTCTATAAGCATTTCTAATGGAGGGTCCTGCCTTGCGGTTCTTTTGGCTTCAATATCTGCTTGGTGTTTCCCTTCTATTTCCCTTTCCTTTCCTTTCCTTTCTGATGACCCTGGCAGTGTAAGACTGCCACCTCTTTAGGTTTCTTTACAGCCAATAATAATTTCCTAATGGCTTCCTGATGTTTGATAGGTGTCCCCTTGGAAGTTAGGAATTCCCTTTCTCTCCATATTGCTGCATGGGCATGGAGGACTAGGTAAGCATACTTAGAGTCTGTATACATATTTACCCTTTTTCCTTCTCCTAATTCTGGTGCCCGAGTAAGGGCTATTAGTTCTGCCAGCTGAACACTAGTTCCTGGAGTGAGGGGATTACTTTCAAGTATTCCGTTATCACTGACCACTGCATACCCCGCTTTTCAAAGTCCTTTTTCTACAAAGTAACTTCCATCAGTATACAAGTTGAGGTGGGGATCAGTCAAGGGAACCTCTAAAAGGTCCCCTCAAGCAGCATAGGTTTGAGCAATTACTTGTTGACAGTTATGTTCTATCTTTTCTTCGTTGTCTGGAAGAAATGTAGCTGGGTTAAGAGTTCGACAAGTGTGCAGTTGCAGCACTGGCCTTTCAAGTAATAGAGCCTGATATTTAAGTAAATGGTTGTCTGACAGCCACAAGTCTCCTTTAGCAGTGAGTATGCCTTTCACATCATGAGATTTCCACACAGTAAGATCTCTTCCTTGTATTATTTTAACTGCTTCAGATACTAAGACTGCTACTGCCACCACTACCTGTAAACAATGAGGCCAACCCTTTGCCGCTACATCAGTTTCCTTACTCAGGTATGCCATGGGTTGCAAGCTCATCCCTTGGACCTGTGTAAGGACTCCTAGAGCTATTCCTGTTTTTTCTGTGACATATAAAGAGAAGTCTTGCCCCGTTGGCAAGCTTAACACTGGGGCTTGGGTTAAGGCCCTCTTTAGGGCCTGGAAAGCTGCTTCAGGGGTCCATCTTACTAAATGGGTATTGGCTTTTTGAGTTTCCTTAATTAGTGTATATAATGGTCTGGCTATTTCGTCATACCTGGGAATCCATATTCGGCAGAAACCTGTTATGCCAAGGAACCCTCTTAGTTGCTTTAGGGTTTTGGGATGAGGATAAGCCAGTATAGGCTGGATACATTCCTCACTGAGGGCCCTGGTGCCTTTGGATAATTTTAGCCCTAAGTACATAACCTCCTGTGAGCAGAGCTGAGCCTTTGGTTTGGAAACCTTGTAGCCACAGGTAGTGAGGAAATTTAAGAGCGCTTGGGTGGCTTGATGGCACAAGGTTTCTGAATGGGCAGCTAAAAGTAAATCATCCATGTACCAAAGGACAAGAGTGTCCAGGTATGAGAATTGGCTCAAGTCTTGGGCTAATGCCTGGCCAAATAGATGGGGGCTATCCCTGAAACCTTTCGGTAAAACAGTCCAGGTGAGTTGAGACGTGGGGTTTGAAGGATCTTCAAAGGCAAACAAGAATTGAGAGTCAGGATGTACATGGATGCAGAAAAAGGCCTCCTTAAGGTCCAGGACTGTAAACCACTCTGCTTCCTCTGGTATTTAGGAAAGCAGAGTGTAAGGGTTAGGTACAGCTGGGTATAGAGGGACAACGGCCTCACTGATAATCCTGAGATCTTGCACTAACCTCCACTGTCCGTTGGGTTTCTGTACTCCTAAAATTGGAGTATTGCAGGGGCTATTGCATGGTTTTACTAGGCCTTGGGCTTTTAGGTCCTTAACAATCTTTTGGAGTCCTTGTTGGGCCTTGGGTCTAAGGGGGTACTGCCTTTGGTAGGGAAAGGAGGCAGAATCCTTTAGTTTAACTTGAACAGGATGGGCATTCTTTGCTCATCCATATTGTCCTTCTGCTACCCAGACTTCAGGATTAATTCTTTCCTCAAGCAGGGGACAACAAATGGGTGTTCTTTCTCCTATGTTCAGGTGTGTAATAGCCCCTGCTTTTGCTAGAATATCTCTCCCTAACTAGGGAGTGGGGCTTTCAGGCATAATTAGAAAAGCATGTGAAAACACTAAAGCTCCCTAGTCACAACTTAGTGGCTGGGAGAAGTATCTAGTGACTGGATGTCTCAGGACCCCTCAAATAGTGACAGATCTGGAGGACAGTTGTCCAGGACAGGAGAGTAAGACTGAGAAGGCCATGCCAGTGTCCAGGAGACAATTAACCTCCTGGCTCTCAATGGTCAAGCATACCCAGGGCTCTGTGAGGGTGATGGCATGGGCTGGCACTTGCCCTGGGCATTCTCAGAGTTTGGACATATTTTGAGTAGAAAAGAGGATTGAAAAATAGAAAACAAGTAAACCAACACCCACCACTGTGTTTGCATTTTGGATATAAGCAATTCACAAGTAATGTTTTCAGATTTCAGAGCAATCCACATTCAGCAATATTGTGCAGTTCTGACAAACTCAATTTTTTTATAATTCTTTTATTGAGTTTTGTGTTATTCACTTCTTGCTGTACACACCTGCCTTAGAGACACTAGATTCAAGAATGTTCCAAGAACCAGATCATCATATATAACAAATTCATAATTGCTAAAAAATACAGCCTATCTTTTCCAAAGAAAAATATGTAATAAAATCATTCTCTTCACTTTAAGAAAAAGTTTATCCTAATTAAAAGAAATTAAGAACTCAAATGTATTATTTTATTCTAATAGATTGCCACAAGTTCCCTTGATTTAGAACATTTTTAAACACTGTGTAATAGCTGAGACCAGGTCATCTGGAAATAAAATTATAGTTGATAGTTCATAATCAGAAAATATTTCCAGATGCCAGTTACGTTCTCTGACTTTTCTCCTTCAAGAGAGTAATTGCTTACTCAAGTAGGTGGGCCTTCTTTTAAAATTCATGTAAGATAAAACTCCTGTCCCTAGCTTAGGCGGACTTAGAGTTTTCATAAGAAAGTTTGGGAGGAGCCAAGATGGCCAAATAGGAACAGCTCCGGTCTACAGCTCCCAGGGTGAGTGACGCAGAAGACGGGTGATTTCTGCATTTCCATCTGAGGTACCGGGTTCATCTCACTAGGGAGTGCCAGACAGTGGGCACAGGTCAGTGGGTGCACGCACCATGCACGAGCCGAAGAAGGGCGAGGCATTGCCTCACTCGGGAAGTGCAAGGGGTCAGGGAGTTCCCTTTCCTAGTCAAAGAAAAGGGTGACAGACGGCACCTGGAAAATTGGGTCACTCCCACCCGAATACTGCACTTTTCTGATGGGCTTAAAAACAGCGCACCAGGAGATTATATCCTGCACCTGGCTCAGAGTGTCCTACACCCACAGAGTCTCGCTGATTGCTAGCACAGCAGTCTGAGATCAAACTGCAAGGTGGCAGCGAGGCTGGGGGAGGGGCGCCCGCCATTGCCTAGGCTTGCTTAGGTAAACAAAGCAGCCAGGAAGCTCAAACTGGGTGGAGCCCACCACAGCTCAAGGAGGCCTGCCTGCCTTTGTAGGCTCCACCTCTGGGGGCAGGGCACACACAAACAAAAAGACAGCAGTAACCTCTGCAGACTTAAATGTCCCTGTCTGACAGCTTTGAGGAGAGCAGTGGCTCTCCCAGCATGCAGCTGGAGATCTGAGAACAGGCAGACTGCCTCCTCAAGTGGGTCTCTGACCCCCGACCCCTGAGCAGCCTAACTGGGAGGTATCTCCCAGCAGGGACAGACTGACACCTCACATGGCTGGGTACTCCAACAGACCTGCAGTTGAGGGTCCTGTCTGTTAGAAGGAAAACTAACAAACAGAAAGGACATCCACACCAAAAACCCATCTGTACAGCACCATCATCAAAGACCAAAAGTAGATAAAACCACAAAAATGGGGAAAAAACAGAGCAGAAAAACTGGAAACTCTAAAAAGCAGAGCGCCTCTCCTCCTCCAAAGGAACGCAGTTCCTCACCAGCAATGGAACAAAGCTGGATGGAGAATGACTTTGATGAGCTGAGAGAAGAAGGCTTCAGATGATCAAATTACTCCGAGCTACGGGAGGATATTCAAACCAAAGGCAAAGAAGTTGAAAACTTTGAAAAAAATTTAGAAGAATGTATAACTAGAATAACCAATACAGAGAAGTGCTTAAAGGAGCTGATGGAGCTGAAAACCAAGGCTCAAGAACTACGTGAAGAATGCAGAAGCCTCAGGAGCTGATGTGATCAACTGGAAGAAAGGGTATCAGCAATGGAAGATGAAATGAATGAAATGAAGTGAGAAGGGAAGTTTAGAGAAAAAAGAATAAAAAGAAATGAGCAAAGCCTCCAAGAAATATGAGACTGTGTGAAAAGACCAAATCTACGTCTGATTGGTGTACCTGAAAGTGATGGGGAGAATGGAACCAAGTTGGAAAACACTCTCCAGGATATTATCCAGGAGAACTTCCCCAATCTAGCAAGGCAGGCCAACATTCAGATTAAGGAAATACAGAGAATGCCACAAAGATACTCCTCAAGAAGAGCAACTCCAAGACACATAATTGTCAGATTCACCAAAGATGAAATGAAGGAAAAAATGTTAAGGGCAGCCAGAGAGAAAAGTCGGGTTACCCTCAAAGGGAAGCCCAGCAGACTAACAGTGGATCTCTCAGCAGAAACTCTACAAGCCAGAAGAGAGTGGGGGCCAATATTCAACATTCTTAAAGAAAAGAATTTTTCAACCCAGAATTTCATATCCAGCCAAACTAAGCTTCATAAGTGAAGGAGAAATAAAATACTTTACAGACAAGCAAATGCTGAGAGATTTTGTCACCACCAGGCCTGCCTTACAAGAGCTCCTGAAGGAAGCACTAAACATGGAAAAGAACAACCAGTACCAGCCGCTGCAAAATCATGCCAAAATGTAAAGACCATCAAGACTAGGAAGAGACTGCATCAACTAATGAGCAAAATAACCAGCTAACACCATAATGAAAGAATCAAATTCACACATAACAATATTAACTTTAAATGTAAATGGACTAAATGCTCCAATTAAAGGACACAGACTGGCAAATTGGATAAAGAGTCAAGACCCATCAGTGTGCTGTATTCAGGAGACCCATCTCACATGCAGAGACACACATAGGCTCAAAATAAATGGATGGAGGAAGATCTACCAAGCAAATGGAAAGCAAAAAAAGGCAGGGGTTGCAATCCTAGTCTCTGTTAAACAGACTTCAAACCAACAAAGATCAAAAGAGACAAAGAAGGCCATTACATAGTGGTAAAGGGATCAATTCAACAAGAAGAGCTAACTATCCTAAATATATATGCACACAATACAGGAGCACCTAGATTCATAAAGCAAGTCCTGAGTGACCTACAAAGAGACTTAGACTCCCACACATTAATAATGGGAGACTTTAACACCCCACTGTCAACATTAGACAGATCAACGAGACAGAAAGTCAACAAGGATACCCAGGAATTGAACTCAGCTCTGCACCAAGCGGACCTAATAGACATCTACAGAACTCTCCACCCCAAATCAACAGAATATACATTTTTTCAGCACCACATCACACCTATTCCAAAATTGACCACATATTTGGAAGTAAAGCTCTCCTCAGCAAATGTAAAAGAACAGAAATTATAACAAACTATCTCTCAGATCACAGTGCAATCAAGCTAGAACTCAGGATTAAGAATCTCACTCAAAACCACTCAACTACATGGAAACTGAACAACCTGCCCCTGAATGACTACTGGGTACATAACGAAATGAAGGCAGAAATAAAGATGTTCTTTGAAACCAACGAGAACCAAGACACAACACACCAGAATCTCTGGGATGCATTCAAAGCAGTGTGTAGAGGGAAATTTATAGCACTAAATGCCCACAAGAGAAAGCAGGAAAGATCCAAAATTGACACCCTAACATCACAATTAAAAGAACTAGAAAAGCAAGAGCAAACACATTCAAAAGCTAGCAGAAAGCAAGATATAACTAAGATCAGAGCAGAACTGAAGGAAATAGAGACACAAAAAACCCTTCAAAAATTAATGAATCCAGGAGCTGGTCTTTTGAAAGTATCAACAAAATTGATAGACCACTAGCAAGACTAATAAAGAAAAAAAGAGAGAAGAATCAAATAGATGCAATAAAAAATGATAAAGGGGATATCACCACCGATCCCACAGAAATACAAACTACCATCAGAGAATACTACAAACACCTCTATGCAAATAAACTAGAAAATCTAGAAGAAATGGATAAATTCCTCGACACATACACTCTCCCAAGACTAAACCAGGAAGAAGTTGAATCTCTGAATAGACCAATAACAGGAGCTGAAATTGTGACTATAATCAATAGCTTACCAACCAAAAGGAGTCCAGGACCAGATGGATTCACAGCCGAATTCTACCAGAGGTACAAGGAGGAACTGGTACCATTCCTTCTGAAAGTATTCCAATCAATAGAAAAAGATGGAATCCTCCCTAACTCATTTTATGAGGCCAGCATCATCCTGATACCAAAGCCGGGCAGAGACAAAACCAAAAAACAGAATTTTAGACCAATATCCTTGATGAACATTGATGCAAAAATCCTCAATAAAATGCTGGCAAACTGAATCCAGCAGCACATCAAAAAGCTTATCCACCATGATCAAGTGGGCTTCATCCCTGGGATGCAAGGCTGGTTCAATATATGCAAATCAATAAATGTAATCCAGCATATAAACAGAATCAAAGACAAAAACCACATGATTATCTCAATAGATGCAGAAAAGGCCTTTGACAAAATTCAACATACCTTCATGCTAAAAACTCTCAATAAATTAGGTATTGATGGGACGTATCTCAAAATAATAAGAGCTATCTATGACAAACCCACAGCCAATATCGTACTGAATGGGCAAAAACTGGAAGCATTCCCTTTGAAAACTGGCACAAGACAGGGATGCCCTCTCTCACCACTCCTATTCAACATAGTGTTGGAAGTTCTGGCCAGGGCAATTAGGCAGGAGAAGGAAATCAAGGGTATTCAATTAGGAAAAGAAGAAGTCTAATTGTCCCTGTTTGCAGCTGACATGATTGTATATGTAGAAAACCCTATTGTCTCAGCCCAAAATCTCCTTAAGCTGATAAGCAACTTCAGCAAAGTCTCAGGATACAAAATCAATGTACAAAAATCACAAGCATTCTTATACACCAACAACAGACAAACAGAGAGCCAAATCATGAGTGAACTCCCATTCACAATTGCTTCAAAGAGAATAAAATACCTAGGAATCCAACTTACAAGGGACGTGAAGGACCTCTTCAAGGAGAACTACAAACCACTGCTCAAGGAAATAAAAGAGGATACAAACAAATGGAAGAACATTCCATGCTCATGGGTAGGAAGAATCAATATCGTGAAAATGGCCATACTGCCCAAGGTAATTTATAGATTCAATGCCATCCCCATCAAGCTACCAATGACTTTCTTCACAGAATTGGAAAAAACTACTTTAAAGTTCATATTGGAACCAAAAAAGAGCCCAATCGCCAAGTCAATCCTAAGCCAAAAGAACAAAGCTGGAGGCATCATGCTACCTGACTTCAAACTATACTACAAGGCTACAGTAACCCCAACAGCATGGTACTGGTACCGAAACAGAGATATAGATCAATGGAACAGAACAGAGCCCTCAGAAATAACGCCGCATATCTACAACTATCTGATCTTTGACAAACCTGAGAAAAACAAGCAATGGGGAAAGGATTCCCTATTTAATAAATGGTGTTGGGAAAACTGGCTAGCCATATGTAGAAAGCTGAAACTGGATCCGTTCCTTACACCTTATACAAAAATTAATTCAAGATGGATTAAAGACTTACATGTTAGACCTAAAACCATAAAAACCCTGGAAGAAAACCTAGGCATTACCATTCAGGACATAGGCATGAGCAAGGATTTCATGTCTAAAACACCAAAAGCAATGGCAACAAAAGCCAAAATTGACAAATGGGATCTAATTAAACTAAAGAGCTTCTGCACAGCAAAAGAAACTACCATCAGAGTGAACAGGCAACCTACAAAATGGGAGAAAATTTTTGCAACCTACTCATCTGACAAAGGGCTAATATCCAGAATCTACAATGAACTCAAACAAATTTACAAGAAAAAAACAAACAACCCCATCAAAAAGTGGGTGAAGGATTTGAACAGACACTTCTCAAAAGAAGACATTTATGCAGCCAAAAAACACATGAAAAAATGCTCATCATCACTGGCCATCAGAGAAATGCAAATCAAAACCACAATGAGATACCATCTCACGCCAGTTAGAATGGTGATCATTAAAAAGTCACGAAACAACAGGTGCTGGAGAGGATGTGGAGAAATAGGAACACTTTTACACTGTTGGTTGGACTGTAAACTAGTTCAACCATTGTGGAAGTCAGTGTGGTAATTCCTCAGGGATCTAGAACTAGAAATACCATTTGACCCAGCCATCCCATTACTGGGTATATACCCAAAGGACTATAAATCATGCTGCTATAAAGACACATGCACACATATGTTTATTGCAGCATTATTCACAATAGCAAAGACTTGGAACCAACCCAAATGTCTAACAATGATAGACTGGATTAAGAAAACGTGGCACATATACACCATGGAATACTATGCAGCCATAAAAAATGGTGAGTTCATGTCCTTTGTAGGGACATGGATGAAATTGGAAATCATCATTCTCAGTAAACTATCGCAAGAACAAAAAACCAAACACCGCATATTCTCACTCATAGGTGGGAATTGAACAATGAGAACACATGGACACAGGAAGGGGAACATCACACTCTGGGGCCTGTTGTGGGGTGGGGGGAGGGGGGAGGGATAGCATTGGGAGATATACCTAATGCTAGATGACGAGTTGGTGGGTGCAGCACACCAGCATGGCACATGTATACATATGTAACTAACCTGCACATTGTGCACATGTACCCTAAAACCTGAAGTATAATAAATAAATAAGTAAATAAATAAATAGAGAGAAAACAAAAACAGAAACTAGGTCTATGCTGAATTTGCTGTTGGGTAAAGCTGACTTTTTTGTTTGTTTGTTTTGAAATAACTCCAGTGGCTTCATGGTCCACACAGCACATTGTGATCTATGGACAGGGTACTGATGCGGATTCTGCCTGCCTGATCCTGGAAGGCACACTGGCTTTCCAGGCTTGTTGGTGCAGTATTTAAATAAATGAGCCCTGCTGTGTGCGAGAAAAAAAAAAATAGAAAGTTTGGCCAGATACGGTGGCTCACGCCTGTAATCCCAGCACTTTGGGAGGCTGAGGTGGGTGGATCACAAGGTCAGGAGATCAATATTATCCTGGGCAACATGGTGAAACCATGCCTCTACTAAAAATACAAATACTAGCTGGGCATGGCAGCATGCACCTGTTGTCCCAGCTATTTGGGAGGCTGAAACAGGAGAATGGCTTGAACCTGGGAGGCAGAGGCTACAGTGAGCCGAGATCACACCTCTGCACTTCAGCCTGGGTGACAGAGCGAGATTCCATCTCAAAAAAAGAGAGAAAGTTTTAGTTAAATGGACATAACCAGAGATCGCTTTTAAGATGGCCAAATAGGAACAGCTCTGGTCTGCAGCTCCTAGTGAGATCAACACAGAAGATGGGTGATTTCTGCATTTCCAACTGAAGTACCTGGTTCTTCTCATTGGGACTGCTTGGACAGTGGGTGCAGTGCACAGAGGGTGAACTGAAGTACGGCAGGGTATCACCTCACCTGGGAAGTGCAAGGGGTCAGCAGATTTCCCTTTCCTAGCCAAGGGAAGCTGTGACAGACTGTACCTGAAGAAATGGTACACTCTTGACCAAATAGGGCACTTTTCCCATTGTCATAGCAAATGGCAGACCAGGAGATACCCTCCCGTGCCTGGCTTCCTGGGTGCCACAGCCACGGAGCCTTGCTCACTGTTAGCACAGCAGTCTGAGATCAACCTGTGGGGCTGCAGCTTGACTGGGAGAGGGGCATCTGCCGTTGTTGAGGCTTGAGTAGCTCACAGTGTAAACAAAGCTGCCAGGAAGCTCAAACTGGCTGGAGCCCACCACAGCTCAGCAAGGCCTACTGCCTCTCTAGATTTCACCTCTGGGTGCAGGGCATAGCAGAACAAAAGTCAGCAGACAGATTCTGCAGACTTAAACATCCCTGTCTGACAGCTCTGAAGAGAGCAGTGGTTCTCTCAGCATGGCGTTCAAGCTCCAAGAACGGACATAGTGCCTCCTGAAGTGGGTCCCTGAACCCCGTGTAGCCTGACTGCGAGACAGCTCCCAGAAGGGGCCCACAGACACCTCAAACAGGTGGGTGCCCCTCTCAGATGAAGCTTCCAGAAGAAAGATCAAGCAGCAATATTTGCTGTTCTGCAGCCTCCACTGGTGATGCCCAGGAAAACTGGTTCTGGAATGGACCTCCAGTAAACTCCAACAGACCTGCAACTGAGGGGCCTGACTGTTAGAAGGAAAACTAACAAAGAGAAAGGAATAGCATCAACATCAACATCAACAAAAAGGACATCCACATGAAAACCCCATCTGTAGGTCACCAATATCAAAGACCAAAGGTAGATAAAACCACAAAGATAGGGAGAAACCAGAGCAGAAAAGCAAAAAATAAAATAAAAAAAAAAACAGAGTGCCTCTTCTCCTCCAAAGGATTGCAGCTCCTCGCCAGCAAGGGAAGAAAACTGGATGGAGAATGAGCTTAACGAGTTGACAGAAGTAGACTTCAGAAGGTCAATAATAACAAACTTCTCTGAGCTAAAGGAGCATGTTCTAACCAATCACAAGGAAGCTAAAAACCTTGAAAAAAGGTTAGACGAGTGGCTAACTAGAATAAACAGTGCAGAAGAGACTTTAAATTACCGGATGGAGCTGAAAACCACAGTAGGAGAACTTTGTGATGCATGCGTATCAGTGACTGAAGGTCAAATTAATGAAATAAAGTGAGAAGAATAGAGAAAAAAGAGGGAAAAAATCCTAACAAAGCCTCCAAGAAATATGGTACTATGTGAAAAGACCAAATCTACGTTTGATTGGTGTACCTGAAAGTGATAGGGAGAATGGAACCAAGTTAGAAAACACTCTTCAGGATATTATCCAGGAAAACTTCCCTAACCTAGAAGGCAGGCCAACATTCAAATTCAGGAAATACAGAGAACACTACAAAGATACTCCTTGAGAAGAGCAACCCCAAGACACATAATCCTCAGATTCACCAAGGTTGAAATGAAGGAAAAAATGTTAAAGGCAGCCAAAGAGAAAGGTCAGGTTACCCAGAAAGGAAAGTCCATCAGACTAACAGCAGATCTCTTGGCAGACACCCTACAAGCCAGAAGAGAGTGGGGGCCAATATCCAACATTCTTAACGGAAAGAATTTTCAATCCAGAACCTCATACCCAGCCAAACTAAGCTTCATAAGTGAAGGAGAAATAAAATCCTTTACAAACAAGCAAATGCTAAGAAATTTTGTCACCACCAGGCCTGCCTTACAAGAGCTCCTGAAGGAAGCACTAAGCATGGAAAGGAACAACCTGTACCAGCCACTGCAAAAACATGCCAAATTGTAAAGACATCGATGCTATGAAGAAACTGCATTAATTAATGGACAAAATAACCAGCTAACATCATAATGACAGGATCAAATTCAAACCTAATAATATTAACCTTAAATGTAAGTGGGCTAAATGCCCAAATTAAAAGGTACAGATTGGAAAATTGGATAAAGAGTCAAGACCCATCAGTGTGCTGTATTCAGGAGACCCATCTCATGTGCAGAAATGCACATAGGCTCAAAATAAAGGGATGGAGGAAGATCTACCAAGCAAATGGAAAGCAAAAAAAAAAAAAAAAAAAAAAAAAAAAAGCAGGGGTTGCAATCCTAGTCTCTGTTAAAACAGACTTTAAACCAACAAAGATCAAAAGAGACAAAGAAGGCCACTACATAATGGTAAAGGGATCAATTAAACAAGAAGAGCTAACTATCCTAAATATATATGCACCCAATACAGGAGCACCCAGATTCATAAAGCAAGTCCTTAGAGACCTACAAAGAGACTTAGACTCCCACACAATAATAATGGGAGACTTTAACACCCCACTGTCTCTATTAGACAGATCAACAAGACAGAAGGTTAACAAGGGTATCCAGGACTTGAACTCATCTCTGGAACAAGCGGACCTAATAGACATCTACAGAACTCTCTACCCCAAATCAACAGAATATACATTCTTCTCAGCACCACATCACACTTATTCTAAAATTGACCACATAATTGGAAGTAAAACACTCCTCAGCAAATGTAAAAGAACAGAAATCATAAGATTATCTGTCAGACCACAGTGCACTCAAAGTACAACTCAGGATTAAGATACTCACCCAAAACTGCACAACTACATGGAAACTGAGCAACCTGCTCCTGAATGACTACTGGGTAAATAGCAAAATGATGGCAGAAGTAAAGATATTCTTTAAAACCAGCGAGAACAAAGACACAACATACGAGAATCTCTGAGACACATTTAAAGCAGTGTGTAGAGGAAAATTTATAGCACTAAATGCCCACAAGAGAAAGAAGGAAAGTTCTAAAATTGACACGCTAACATCAAATTAAAAGAACTAGGGAAGGCCAGGTGAGGTGGCACACACCTGTAGTCCCAGCATTTTGGGAGGCTGAGGCAGGTGAATCACCTGAGGTCAGGAGTTCGAGACCAGTCTGACCAACATGGAGATACTCCATCTCTACTAAAAATACAAAATTAGCCTGGTGTGGTGGCACATGCCTGCAATCCCAGCTACTCAGGAGGCTAAGGCAGGAGAATCCCTTGAACCTGGGAGGTGGAGGTTGCAGTGAGCCAAGATTGCACCACTGCACTCACTCCAGCCTGGGCAACAAGAGGGAAACTCCATCTCAAAAAAAAAAAAAGAAAAGAAAAAGAACAAGGACTAGAGAAGCCAGAGCAAACAAACTCAAAAGCTAGAAGAAGGCAAAAAATAAGTTCAGAGCAGAACTGAAGGAGATAAGGGACACAAAAAACACTTCAAAAAATCAATGAGTCCAGGAGCTGGTTTTTTGAAAAGATCAACAACATAGACTACTAGCAAGACTAATAAAGAAGAAAGGAAGAAAGAATCAAATAGACACAATAAAAAATGATAATGGGAATATCACCACCGGTCCCACAGAAATACAAACTACCATCAGAGAATACTATAAATACCTCTATGCTAATAAACTAGAAATCTAGAAGAAATGGATATATTCCTGGACACATACACCCACCCAAGAGTAAACCAGGAAGAAGTTGAATCTCTGAATAGACCAATAAAAGGCTCTGAAGTTGAGGCAATAATTAATAGTCTACCAACCAAAAAAAGGTCCAGGACTAGACAGAGTCACAGCCAAATTCTACCAGAGGTATAAAGAGGAGCTTGTACCATTCCTTCTGAAATATTCCAATCAATAGAAAAAGAGGGAATCCTCCCTAACTCATTTTATAAGGCTAGGATCATCCTGATACCAAAACCTGGCAGAGACACAACAAAAAAAGAGAATTTTAGACCAATATTCCTAATGAACATCAATGAGAAAATCCTCAATAAGATACTGGCAAACAGAATCCAGCAGCACATCAAAAAGCGTATCCACCACTTTCAAGTCAGCTTCACCCCTGAGATGCAAGCCTTGTTCAACATACACAAATCAATAAACATAATCCATCACATAAAGAGAACCAAGAACAAAAACTACATGTTTATCTCAATAGATGCAGAAAAGGCCTTTGACAAAATTCAACATACCTTCATGCTAAAAACTCTATATAAACTAGGTATTGATGGAATGTATCTCAAAATAATAAGAGCTATTTATGACAAACCCACAGCCAATATCATACTGAATGGGCAACAACTGGAAGCATTCCCTTTGAAAACTGGCACAAGACAATGATGCCCTCTCTCACCACTCCAATTCAACATATTGTTGGAATTTCTGGCTAGGGCAATCAGGCAAGAGAAAGAAATAAAGGATATTCAATTAGGAAAAAAGGAAGTCAAATTCTCTCTGTTTGCAGTCGACATGATTGTATATTTAGAAAACCCCATTGTCTCAGCCCAAAATCTCCCTAAGCTGACAAGCAACTTCAGCAAAGTCTCAGGATACAAATTCAATGTGCAAAAATCACAAGCATTCCTATACACCAATAATAGAGAGCTAAATCATAAGTGAACTCCCATTCACAACTGTGAGAAAGAGAGTAAAATACCTGGGAATCCAAATTACAAGGGATGTGAAGGACCTCTTCAAGGAGAACTACAAACCACTGCTCAACGAAATAAAAGCGGACACCAACAAACGGAAGAACATTCCATGCTCATGGGTAGGAAGAATCAATATTGTGAAAATGGCCATACTGCCCAAGGTAATGTATAGATTCAATGCCATTTCCATCAAGCTAGCACTGATTTTCTTCACAGAATTGGAAAAAACTACTTTAAATTTCATATGGAACCAAAAAAGAGCCTACATAGCCAAGACAATCCTAAGCAAAAAGAACAAAGATGGAGGCAGCAAGCTAACAAACTTCAAACTATACTACAAGGCTATAGTAACCAAAACAGCATGGTTCTGGTACAAAAACAGATATATAGACCAATAGAACAGAACAGAGGCCTCAGAAATAACACCACTTATCTACAACCATCTGATCTTTGACAAACCTGAGAAAAACAAGCAATGGGGAAAGGATTCCCTATTTAACAAATGGTGCTGGGAAAACTGGCTAGCCATATGTAGAAAGCTGAAACTGGATCCCTTCCTCACATCGTATACAAAAATTAACTCAAGATAGATTAAAGACTCAAATATAAGACCTAACATCATAAAAACCCTAGAAGACAACCTAGGCAATATCATTCAGGACATAGGCGTGGGCAAAGACTTCATGACTAAAACACCAAAAGCAATGGCAACAAAAGCCAAAATAGACAAATGGGATGTAATTAAACTAAAGAGCTTCTGCACAGCAAAAGAAACTACCATCAGAGTGAACAGGGAACCTACAGAATGGGAGAAAATTTGTGCAATCTATCCATCTGACAAAGGGCTAATATCCAGAATCTACAACGAACTTAAACAAATTTACAAGAAAGAAAGCCCCATCAAAAAGTGGGCAAAGAATATAAACAGACACTTCTCAAAAGAAGACATTTATGAAGCCAACAGACATATGAAAAAAAGCTCATCACACTTGTCATCAGAGAAATGCAAATCAAAACCGCAATGAGATCTCATTTTATACCAGTTAGAATGGTAATCATTAAAAAGTCAGGAAACAACAGATGCTGGAGAGATGTGGAGAAATAGGAACACTTTCACACTGTTAGTGGGAGTGTAAATTAGTCCAACCATTGTGGAAGACAGTGTGGCAATTCCTCAGGGATCTAGAACTAGAAATACCATTTGACCCAGCAATCCCATTACTGGGTATATACCCGAAGGATTAAAAATCATTCTACTATAAAGACACATGCCCACCAATGTTTATTGTGGCACTATTCACAATAGCAAAGACTTGGAACCAACCCAAATGTCTATCAGTGATAGACTGGATTAAGAAAATGTGGCACACATACACCATTGAATACTATGCAGCCATAAAAAAGGATGAGTTCGTGTCCTTTGCAGGGACATGGATGAAGCCTATAACCATCATTGTAAGCAAACTATCACAAGGACAGAAAACCAAACACCACAAGTACTCACTCAGGTGGGAGTTGAACAATGAGAACACATGAACACAATGCAGGGAACATCACACACTGGGGCCTGTCAGGGGGTAGGCAGCTGGGAGAGGGATAGCATTAGGAGAAATACCTAATGTAAATGTTGAGTTGATGGGTGCAGCAAAGCAACATGGCACATGTATACATATGTAACAAACCTGCAGGTTGTGGACATGTACCCTAGAACTTAAAGTATAATTTTAAAAAAATGGACAAAACCATAGGCCATCACTTACCACACCAATGTCCATAGTGTGCAATACAGCTGTCAATGATTAAACAATAATGAAGTTCTAAGAACACTTTTGGTTTACTTTTTTTGAGTCTGGAGTAATGTGAAAGTCTAAAATGTGTGTCAGTCCAAGCAATAAGGTTTACCTGCCCCCATTTCTTTCTGCCTCTATTTCTTTTTTATTAAACCTATGAAAAGCTCTTCCTTGGTTTTTGAATAATTGAATGCTGTGAATACTAATTAATAGAATCATAGGGCCCATGTCATGACATAGAAACAAACAAGTGTTGTTTTATCATCTCTAGTTCTATGGCACGTTGCTGGAAGGGATGAAAGAACAGCCAGCAAATAATTAAGTATGTTGGGCTGGGCATGGCGGCTTATGCCTGTAATCTCAGCACTTTGAGAGGCCGAGGCAGGTGGATCACCTGAGGTCAGGAGTTCAAGAACAGCCTGACCAACATGGAGAAACCCCGTCTCTACTAAAAATACAAAATTAGCTGGCCATGGTGGTGCATACTTGTTACCCTAGCTACTCAGGAGGCTGAGCAAAAGAATCACTTGAACTTGAGAGGTGGAAGTTGCTGTGAGCTGAGATCACACCATTGCACTCCAGCCTGGTAACAAGAGTGAAACTCTGTCTCAGAGAAAAAAAAAAGAATCAAGTATGTCGAAGTCACACTGATCACAGCCAATTTTTGTGAACCAAGGAAGGTTCTATTCAATAACTAACATCGATTTTTACTTTTACTATCTCCTGTGTGCCAAGCAAAATATAGACTCTGGAGAATCAGAAGCAAAAGAAACTCACTTGTTCCTCTCACAATAGTCAGCACTTACTTAGATAAGGACAAAATAAAATGTCCTGTCTGGAATGCAGGGAAACCAGAACTTCAGGTCAGGGGATACTTCAGTTGAATTGTATGGAGATTAAGCTTAAAATATTATGAATGTATCTAAAATTCACTTTGTCTTTACTTTATACATCCATCACATAGACATCATGCAGTGGGCACCTACAATAGGTTTAATCATTGCTCACTTCTGTTGGATCAACAAGAAATCAACTCATATGACAGTGATGAGTCTCAGAATGAGAGGAGGTGCCAGCTGGGCCTCTTGGGTTGAGTAGGGGCTCAGAAAGCTGTGAAACTCACTCATTTCCCTGCATCAGGACTTACTTCAGTCCTGGATGAATAATGTTGGAGATATATGCTTAAAATATTCCTAACACCAGAATTTGTGCATGTGTTTTCTTCCCCAAGAAAGCTATAAACAGCAAAAAAAATTTGCTGTAAGTTTCCCTCTGTCCTCTTTCTCTTCCCCCTCCCCCAAAACTAAAAGGAATGTTAACTGCTCATTTTTCTGTGACCAGCAGACCTTATCTATGCTCCCAATTCCAATTTCTTATAAACGTACTTTGTAAGGTCCTGTAAGATCCTGTCTCCTTTACCATGCTACTGCAAGGTCATAAAGTAGATAAAACCTAAGTTGCAATTCCAGTTTTCCTCAAAATCTAAGACATGTCACAAAATAATTTACTGCATTTGTTTCTTGATCTGGTAATATCTTCCAACCACACATATTTCCTACCTTAAAGAGTTTAAAAGGCAATTGTATAATCTCACTCTGGTTACCTGTTCAGGACCCCTTCCACACTGTGGAAGGTTTGTACTTTCGCTCAGCTCAATAAAGCCTACAACTTTTTCTCTCTCTCTGTCCGTGCCTCTATCAATCACCATGGTCAGCCACCACACCAATTCTTTGGTGTGGCTAGGCAAGAACCTTAGGTGTTACATTTTGGTGAGCCAGGCAGGATACTCCAGGAAAGGCATCTAGATCATCACACTGTGAGTACAATCAGACCTCTTTTGCTTGCTATTCTGTCCTGTCCTTCCTTAGAATTTGGAGGCTAAACTGGGCACCTGTCAGCCACTTAAAGGTGATTAGTGTGGCTGCTGGACTAAAGACACGGGTGTCAGGCTGTCTGGAAAAGGTTCTCTAACAACCCCTGACCCTTCAGGTTTGGGAGCATTGGTTGGCCTGGAACCAGTTCCAACTCTTTCGCTTTCCATGGTGGTTCTGAAGTACACCTGGGAGTGCTCAGCAGAAGTCTTAGTCTCCCAGATATCCTGGTTGAGACCACAGCCCTGCTAGAGGCTCCCCCTTCATGGGTTACTGAGCATGAGACAGCCACATCTTCTGACTCCCACCTCCTGAGTCCTAATGTCCACCAGTTAGACTTCTTTCCTCATCTTGTAAGCAAGGTTATTCCCACTAGGCAGGATCAAGGTTCCCTGCTTAGAAGACTTAAATTCCTGGGGTGACACCCAGAAGATTCCTGTTCATGGTGCCCTCTAGGATTCAGGCAGCTGTCACCATTTCATGGCTATTTTGAAGGACCAGTTCCCCACCATAGTGTGTAGTCCCCCACATGAGGATAATTTAAAGATAGGTCTGTAATTTTCATGTGGATAGTAGAAGCCTTAGGGCATTTCCTCCATTGCTCCCCAGATAAACTTTCCCCTTCCTTGGGGCTTATCAAGTACAATCTGTGGTGCATGGGTACAGCTCTTAGAGCCATTGAATTGTTGTTTCAACCATTTAATAATTGGTATTGGAAGAAAATATAGTCATTTGGGACACAGGATACTGGTACCACCTTGAGAGGGGGGCTTACTCTTTTGATGGCAAGTGGGGACAGAAGGATAAAGTACAGCAGCTGTTCTCTCAGCCCTGGCCTGGAGGACATCCACTACCCCCTTTAAGCTTACTAAGCCTCCTGTTGCTAATTCAGAGATTTCTCCTTGAAGGACAGTTTTATGGCCAGGACCGCATAAATTGGGCCTTAGCATTCAAGCATCAGTGGTGCCCCCAACCCAGGCCTTGCCACCCTGGAACAGGTCAGATGTATTGGCAGAAGGACCATAATAAATCCAACAGTCCTTGTGCCCCATTTAGTAGTCAATGGGTGCATGGCAAGGGCAAGGGCAGTTTCCATCCTGCCAGTAAGCATGGTTAAGTCTGGTAGATGGAGAGCTCAGGAAAAGCAGCCATGAGCTTTTAGCACAATTAGTCCTGACCCTTAGGGGACACCCTAAGGGAAGATGAGTCCCAGGACTAACCAGGGGTGTGGGCATCCCTGTGTTTAAAATTCCAGATGGGCACCACACCTTCAAAACCGGACACTCCCTTAAGATGTATCCTGAATATCTGGGACAAATTCGACCCTGAAACCTTAAAAAAGAAGCAGCTGATTATCTTCTGCACCACTGTCTGGCCACAGTATTCCTTAGAAAATGGAGAAGCTTGGCCCCCTGAGTGATGTATTAATTATAACACCCTTCTACAACTAGCTCTTTTCTGTAAGCAGGAAGGTAAATGGAGTGAAGTCCCTTATGTACAGGCTTTCTTTGCCCTTCTTGACAATACTGCCCTGTGCCAAGCCTGCGAGCTTTGCCCAAATGACAGAGGCCCACAATTACCTCCATATTCAGGGCCTCTTCCCTCAGCCCCACTCTCCTCTTCCACTGACTCTCCTCCATTTGGCCCCACTGAAGTGTTAAAGGCACAATGGAAAGAGAACATAAAGTCCGTGAGCCAGGCACCCAAACTATGTCCCTTACAAACAGTAGGAGGAGAATTTGGGCCCATTCACATGCATGCCCCCTTCTCACTCTCAAATTTAAAACAAATAAAGGCAGATTTAGGGAAATTCTCTGATGATCTTGATAACCATATAGATGTCCTGCAAGGATTAGGGCAGTCCTTTGATCTAACATGGAAAGATATCATGTTACTTCTTGATCAGACCTTAAGTCCTACTGAAAAAAAAGCAGCTTAAGCAGCAGCCCAGCAATTTAGGGATCTGTAGTACCTTGGCCAGGTAAACAATCCATTGAATGGCCCTGGAGGAGAGGGAAAATTTTCCCACAGGGCAACAGGCGGTCCCCACGGTAAATCCTTATTGGGATACTGACTCAGATCATGGAGATTAGAGCCACAGGCATTTGCTAACTTGCATTTTAAAAGGGTTGAGGAAGACTAGGAGAAAGCCTATGAACTACTCAATGCTGTCCACAATTACCCACGGTAAAGAAGAAAATCCCTCAGCCTTTCTAGAAATGCTGCAGGAGGCTCTAAGAAAGCACACCTCCCTAACTCCGGATTTCCTGGAAGGCCAACTTATTCTAAAGGATAAACCTATCACCTAAGAAGCAGCTGATATTAGGAGAAAACTCCAAAAGTCTGCCTTAGGCCCAGAACAAAGGTTAGAGGCATTATTAAACCTGCCAACCTTGCTGTTCTATAACACGGACCAAGAGGAACAGGCCAAAATGGAAAAGCAAGATAAGAGAAAGGCTGCAGCCTTAGTCATGGCTCTCAGACAGGCAGACCTTGATGACTCAAAGGGAACCAAAAAAGGAGCAGGCCAATTGCCTAGTAGGGCTTGTTATCTGTGTGGTTTGCAAGGACACTTTAAAAAAGATTGTCCAACAAGAAACAAACTGCCCCCTCACCCATGTCCAATATGCCAAGGCAATCACTGGAAGTAGCACAGCCCCAGAGAATGAAGGCCCCCTGGGCCAGAAGCACCTAACCAGATAATTCAGCAACAGGACTGAGGGTGCCTGGGGCAAGCACCAGCTCATGCCATCACCCTCACAGAGCCCCTGGTAAGTTTGACCATTGAGGGCCAGGAAGTAGACATCCTCCTAAACACTGGCCCAGCTTTCTCAGGATTAATCTCCTGCCCTGGAGGACTGTCCTCAAAGTCCATTACTATCCAAGGAATCTTAGGACAGCCTCTAACCAGGTATTACTCTCACCTCCAGCTGCAATTGGGAGACTTTGCTCTTTTCACATGCCTTTCTTGATATGCCCAAAAGTCCCACACCCTTATTAAGGAGAGACATATTAGACAAAGCTGGAGCTATTATCTACATAAATATAGGGAACAAATTACACATTTGTTGTCCCCTACTTGAAGAAGGAATCAACTCTGAAGTCTGGGTCTTGGAAGGACAATTCGGAAAGGCAAAGAATGCCCATCCAATTCAAATCAGGCTAAAAGACCCCACCACTTTTCCTTATCAAAGGCAATATCCCTTGAGGCCTGAAGCTCACAAAGATTTACAGGATATTGTTAGACATTTAAGAGCTCAAGGCTTAGTAAGAAAATGTAGCAGTCCTTGCAACACCCCAATTCTAGAAATACAAAAACCAAATAGTCAGCAGAGACTAGTACAAGATCTCAGAATCAATGAGGCAGTAATTCCTTTATATCCTGCTGTACCTAACCCCTATACACTGCTCTCTCAGATACCAAAGGAAGCAGAATAGTTCACTGTTCTGCACCTCAAAGATGCCTTCTTCTGCATTCCCCTGTACTCTGACTCCCCAGTGACCCTACAAAGCCAGCTTAATTCTCTCGCTGCAGTAGTCCTCCAAAACTGAAGGGCCCTAGACATAGTAACAGCTGAAAGAGGAGGAACCTACCTCTTAGAGAAGAATGTTGCTATTTCATTAATCAGTCAGGAATCATTACTGAAAAGGTCAAAGAAATAAGAGAACAGATAGAAGGTAGGAAAAAGGAGCTTGAACACTCAGGACCCTGGAATATGTTTAACCAATGGATACCTTGGCCCCTCCCCTTTCTAGGCCCTGTGACAGCCATCCTACTATTACTCACCTTTAGGCCTTGCATTTTTAACCTCCTTGTCAAATTTGTTTCCTCCAGGATCGAGGCCATCAAGCTACAAATGGTCTTACAAATGGAACCTCAAATGAGCTCAACTCATGGTTTCTAGCGAGGAACTGGATTGCCCCGCTGATCCCTCATTAGCCTAGAAAGTTCCCCTCTGGAGGACACCACAACTGCAGGGCCCCTTCTTCACCCCTAACCAGCAGGAAGTAGCCAGAAGAACCGCCACCCAGTTCCCAACAGCAGTTGGGGTGTCCTATTTACAGGGAGGACTGAGAGGAGGTGCCAGCTGGGCTTCCTGGGTTGAGTAGGGGCTCAGAAAGCTGTGAAACTCACTCACTCAGAAGCTGTGAAACTTCCCTGCATCAGGACTTACTTCAGTCCTGGATGAATAATATTGAAGATACATGCTTAAAATATTCCTAACACCAGGATTTGTGCATGTGTTTTCTTCCCCAAGAAAGCTATAAACAGCAAAAATTTTGCTGTAAGTATCCCTGTGTCCTCTCTCCCTTCTCCCTCCCCCGAAACTAAAAGGAATGTTAACTGCCCATTTTTCTGTGACCAGTGGATCTTATCTATGCTCCCAATTCCAATTCCTTGTAAACACACTTTGTAAGGTCCTGTAAGATCCTGTCTCCATTACCATGCTGCTACGAGGTCATAAAGTAGATAAAACCTAAGTTGCAATTCCAGTTTTCCTCAAAATCTAAGACATGTCACAAAATAATTTACTGCCTTTGTTTCTTTCTCTGGTAACATCTTCCTACCACACCTACTCCTTGCCTTAAAGTTTAAAAGGCAATTGTATAATCTCACTCTGGCTACCCATTCGGGACCCCTTCCACACTGTGGAAACTTTGTACTTTCACACTAATTCTTTGGCTTGGCTAGGCAAGAACCTTCGGCGTTACAAGAGGATGAGCATCTCGCCCCTTGCCATACAGATAAGTAGAAAGGGTGGTATTCAAAATTAATGGCCAGTCTCTAAGTCCCAGGCACTGAACCTCATGGTCTTCCAACACTCAAAAAGTTTTAAGCAGAGGTCAGAGGTCTTAACCATAGCCATATCTGAGTTGCATTTTGAAACAGTTTCCAGCTTCCTCAGTAGGAATGGAAGCCAAACTCCGAATTTATGACTCCTCTGAGGAAGTCAAGAGCTGTAAGGAAAGCCAGGAGCAGGGGCAAGGGAGAGATGCCCTCGAATGACCCTGTGCCAATTCTTTCTGGGATCTTTGATGTGATCTTAGCTGCCCTTTCTATACTTGACACAGTGAACGTGGCATCCACTGGTCTAGCTGTGGTCTACAAAGGGAAGGGCACAGTGAGCAGGGGCATTTGCCTGAGTGACAAGGATTTAAGAGGGCAGGTTGGATGCAGGGAGAGGACTGGCCAAATGCCATGTGTCTGGACGTAGACTGCCTGGTTCAAATGGGAATTCACCCTTTTTGACTTCATGATCTGACACAAGTTATATGAAAATGCGTTGCAACTTTTCTAGTCTGTTAAGTGATAATGAAATGTGCACTAATAACTGGGAGAAGACTATGCAGATGAAATGAAACAAGCTGCATAGTCCACAGAGCTAAGAAGTTGGCACTTAGGAAGCCCTCAGTAAGAGTTCTTGATGCCATGGTATCTACCATCTTCCTTTTTATCCTCATCATCACCTTCATAATCTTTCTGTTGTGCTTAGGGAATAGTTTAGAGGAACTCATTCCCTGCTATCATGGGTGAGATGTCTATGAAAAGGACAACCAGTCTGGGGGGGGGGAGCAAAATTTTGAATAACATTTCTGAGACCCCCACCACAACCAAGAACAGAAACTCCACAGTCTGCTGAGCTGACAGTTTGCACATTGGTCTCCTCCCATCTGCCCACCGCACTCTCCTGTTTGTCCTGAGGATGAGGAAACAAAACAAGGCTCCCAACCGTCCCTCAGCACTCACTGAACTGCCCTTCCCCTCTGCTGGGCCATGACCACGGAGAACAGGTCCACTGTCCTCCCTGTGTGGTGCACGATGGAGGCTCAGACTCCATCCTCAAGACTGGCAAGAAGACAGGGTGAGACATGAGCCTCCTGATACAGGTGATGGGTGTGGAGCCCACTGGACTGGAATGTCACACTGCAGGGCTGGAGGCACAGACTGAGTATTTACTATTCTATGGCCTGGGGGGGCTCAAGACACAGAGCTCTTCATTAGCCAAAGTTGCCCAAGTTCCCCAACCTCTAAGGATTTCCTCATAATAATGCAAGAAGAAGAAGAGAAAAGTGAGTGTCCATAGAAGCTTTGGGGCTCTTCCTCTAATCAGGAGAAAGCTTGTGTGTATTATTCACTTCTTTTCTTTTTAAAGATCCAACTGCTTTAATTTTCATCTTTTATTATGGGAAAATATACCACGTGTAAATATTTCTTGAAAAGGCTGCTTTTCCACCAATGAACTTTCTTAGCACTCATGTTAAAAATCATTTGAACATATAGGTGAGAAGTTATTTCTGGGCTCAAAAACAAACAACAACAGACAACAGATAAGGATACAGCATGGGCTGGGCGCAGTTGCTCACGCCTGTAATCCCAGCAATTTGGGAGGCCGAGGCAGGCAGATCACTTGAGGTCAGGAGTTCAAGACCAGCCTGACTGACAGGGAGAAACCCCTGTCTCTACTAAAAACACATTAGCTGGGCGTGCTGGTGCATGCCTGTAATCCCAGCTACTCGGGAGGTAGAGGCAGGAGAATCGCTTGAACCCAGGAGGCAGAGGTTGCAGTGAGCCAAGATCGCACCATTACACTCCAGCCTGGGCAACAAGAGTGAAACTCCACCTCAAAAAAAAAAAAAAAAAACCAAAAAACAAAAAACCAGCATGATTTCAAGAGCAGAAAGAGAACAGCTTAAAACCCAGCATAATGAGAAAGTTAGGAAGCTTCTTACCAAAGCATCTGGAAATAGGCAAGAAATTCTTGTGAACTAAAATTTTCATACTGTACTATCAAACACTAGAACTCACTTACTCCATCTTTCTGTATTTTAGGACCCAATTATCCACTTCTCTTCATTCCCCATCCCACCCCTTTTCTTCCTAGCGTCTGCTAACCACCTTCATACTCTCCACCTTCCTGAGATTCCTTTTGTGTGCACGTGTGTGATGGAGTCTCTTTCTGTTGTCCAGATTGGAGTATACAGGCACAATCCAGGCTCAGTGCAACCTCCACCTCCCAAGTTCAAGTGCTTCTTGGGCCTCAGCCTCCCGAGTAGCTGAGACCACAGGCACGCGTCACCAAGCCCATCTAATTTTTTGTGTTTTCAGTAGAGACAGGGTTTCACCATGTTGGCCAGGCTGGTCTCAAACTCCTGGCCTCAAGTGATCCGTGTGACTCGGCCTCCCAAAGTGCTGGGATTACAGGCCTGAGCCGCCACACCTGGCCACGATTTTCTTTTTTGTTCCTACATATAAGTGAGGACATGTAATATTTGTCATTCTGTGCATGGCTTATTTCGCTTAATATACAGACCTGCAATCTCATCCATTTTTTCTGCAGTGGAGAGGGTTTTATTCCTTTTTAGGCTGAATAATACTTCATTGTGTGTGTATACCACAGTTTCTTAATGAAACAAATTTCTAAAATGCAAATATTTTTAAAATGTCTCTGAATGTGAAACTTTAGGGATACTGTGCCCATTTTATTCTTTTCTATTTCCCATTTTATGTATATGCAAGTGTATAATAAAGCAGCAATCAATGTGTGTATAAAACTATAACTTCAACAAATGAAAACGAAAATGCTAAGTGGTGGCTGGGCATGGTCGCTCACACCTGGAATCCCAGCACTTTGGGAGGCCGAAGCGGGCAGATCACCTGAGGTCGGGAGTTCAAGACCAGCCTGACCAATATGGTGAAACACTGTCTCTACTAAAAATACAAAAAAAAAAAAAAAAAAAAAAAATTAGCCGGGTGTGGTAGTGCATGCCTGTAATTCCAGCTACTCGGAAGGCTGAGACAGGAGAATCGCTTGAATACAGGGGGAAGAGGTTGCAGTGAGCCGAGATTGTGCCATTGCACTCCAGCCTGGACTACAAGAGTGAAATTCTCTCAAAACAAAAAAAGAAAGAAAGAAAGAAAAAGAAAAAAGAAAAAAAGAGAATGCTAAATGGTAAGAAAAAACAGCATAATAAAAATGTGTATGGTGTTGAAGAACAATGCATTTGAAGATAATATTTGAAGAAATCATATTACAATTAACTTCTGTCCTTACTCATTGGAGCTTGATGCCTCTAAAAACTTCATCATTGGAACCACCTCTGGTGCTTAAAAAAAAAAAAAAAAAGGGGCCACATACCCACACAGGTGCAAGTAAATCAGAATGTCAGGTAATGAGACCCAGGCCTCATCATTTGTAAGCTCCCCAGGTGATTTGATTCAAAGCCAAGATTGAGGACCAGTGACGTGGATCTCTACAAATAACCTGCCTAAATAGATTCTCTAGAAGCAGTTTATAAAGAAATTCCACACGAACTCTGGAAGAGGATATGAGTTTGATGTAGAGTATGTCCTCACATAACATCTTTGAAAGTCTCTTGGATACTTCACCTTTAAGCAAAATTATGTATAGTGAAAACACTTGTTCCTCATCAACATTAGAACTAAACAACTTTGAACAAAACAATGGTGTTGGAGGACCTGCTCTACATTGTTTCCCTAAAGTCAATTTTCAGGGAATTCCAAAATGAAGTTAGGACTTCCTCTATATAAAAAGATGGTTGTGATTCCACCTGGATGACAGGGTTATTGCTCAGAAACTAAAGGAGGCCGCCTAGGTATAGAGGATTCAGTCATGAGGTTTATGCTAAACAAAGGATCCCAGAATACTCACCCATTCCAGTTAAAGGCATAACGAAGAAAGCGATATTCACATAGGAAAAGTGGAAAGGAATAAAAGCCATCAAGCAACAAAAATAATGTGACAAGGGGCAGGATTTGCAGATGTAGAGATTTAATGTGGTTGCCGTTTCTTACCCACACAAGAAAAAGGATAGAACAGATGATGAGATTCGACTGTTCTGCTGTGCAGCCTCCAGGGGGCACTTTGAATGTCCCTGTTTCTCAGGCTGTAGATGAAAGGGTTCAGCATGGGGGTGACCACAGCATACATCACTGATGCCACCACGCCATTCCTGGGGGGTGGTGACACAGCTGAAGTCAGGTACACGCCAATGCCTTTTCCATAAAATAAGCAAACAATTGCCAGGTGAGAGCCCCAGGTGGAGAAGGCTTTATACTTCCCATCTGACGATGACATTCCTAGAATGGAGCAGATAATTTTATAGTAAGACAAAAGGATCCCTGAAATGGGAAGAAAACCAAACATAGTACTATCTAAATATATGAATATGCTATTGATGACGCTGTTCAGAACAGGCAAGGTTGAGAAGTTGAGATGGGTCACAGAAAAAATTAGAGATTTCCACATTCTTGAGGAAGGTGAATTGTAACACAATCCAACTGTGCAGTTGGGAATCCAACAGGCTAAGGAAAAAAGACACCAAAACTAAGAAGACACAGAGGTGAGGATTCACAATGACTGGGTAGTGCAGGGGGTGACAGATGGGCACAAATCAGTCATAGGCCGTCAGAGTCAAGGACATGTCTTCTATACATGCAAAAAGGACAAAGAAAGACATCTGTGTCAGGCAGCCGCATAAGAGATGCCTCTGCTATGCGACTGCATGTCCACAATCATCTTGGGAACCATGGCTGAGATGAAACGGATGTCAGCCCAGGATAGGTTGGAGAGGAAGAAGTACATGGGGGTGTGGAGGTGGGAGTCAGAGCTGCCAGCCAGGATGATTAGCAGGTTCCTCAGCACCGTGACCAGGTACATGGATAGGGACAGCCCAGTGAGGACGGGCTGTCTCCCAATATCGCAGGGGGTTGTACACGCCTTCTGGGATGTTGTTCCTAATATCCAGAAGGCAAGAGGATGATATTACTCCGAATATCGAAGGGAGTGTACCACCCCCTGTGATACTGTTCCTAATATCCGGGGGAGAGAGGATATTACTCCCAATATCTCAGAAACTGTACACCCCAGCTGTGATATTGTTCCTAATATCCAGTGGGGGAGAGAATGATATTTCTCCCAATATGGTAGGGGATGTACACCTTCCTGTGATGTTGTTCTTAATATCTAGGTGTAGAGAGGATAATATTACCTCCAAAACCGCACGGAATTTACACCGCCCCTGTGATATTGTTCCTAATATCCAGTGGGGGAGAGAATGACATTACTCCCAATATCACAAGGGGTTTACATCACTCCTGTGCAATTGTCCCTAATATCCAGGGAGGGAGAGGATGTTATTACTCCCAATACCGACGGGGGTGCACACAACCCTGTGATATTGTACATAATATCTACTGGGGGAGATGATGTTATTACTCCCAGTATCTCAGGTGGTGTACATGGCCCCTATGATATTGTTCCTAATATTAAAGAGAAGAGAGGAAGATGTTATTCCCAATGTCACAACAGGAGTACAACTCCATTTTTATTTTTAATATCCAGGGGGGAAGGATGATATTACTCCCAATATTGCAGGGGGTGTGCACACCTCTGTGATAGTGTTCCTAATATCCAGTGGGCAACAGGATGATATTACTCCCAATATCGTAAGGGGTGTACACAAACTTGTGATATTGTTCCTAATATCTAGAGCAAAATAGGATGATATGACTCCCAATATCGCAGAGGGTGTACACTCCTCCTATAATATTGTTCCTAGTACCCAGGGAGGGAGAGGATAATATTACATTGAATATGGCAGAGAATGTACACCCACCCCCTGTGATATTGTTCCTAATATCCAAGTGGGGAGAGGATGATATTACTCCCAATATCGCAGAGGCAGTACACCTCACCTGTGATATTGTTCCTAATATTCACTGGGGGTGAGAATGATATTACTCCAAATATCACAGGAGCTGTACATCCTTCTGTCACATTGTTCGTAATGTTCAACGGGAAAGATAATGTTACTCGAAATATCGTTAATACTCTGTGTGTCCACCACCCTGTGATATAATTAGTAATATCCGATGGTGAGAGGAAGGTGATATTATTCCCCATGTCACAGGTGTCCACCCCCCTGTGATGTGGTTTGTAATATCCGGGGCGGGGGGAGAGGGGAGTGACATTACTCTCAATATCTTACACACTGTTTTTGTACACCCTCTGTGATATGGTTCACAATATCCAGGAAGGGAGAGGATGATATTACTCCCCATATCGCAGGGGGTGTACACCTCTCTGTGATAGTGTTTGTATTATCGGTGGGGAAGTGTATGATATAATTCCCTATATTGCAGAAGGCGTTCACGCCCTTGTGATATTGTTCATAATATCCAGTTGGAGGGGGATGATATTACTCCCCATTTGCAGGAGGCAGACACCTTTCTGTGATATTGTTCGTACTATCCGGGGGGTGGGGAGAGGATTATATTACTCTTCATATTGCAGGGAGTGTACACCCCCCTGTGATATTGTTATTCTATCCAAGGGGGGTAGAGGTTGATATTACTCCCCATGACTCAGGGGTGTACACCCCCCGTGATATCTTTTGTAATATCCAAGGTGGGACAGAGGATGATATTACTTCCCATATCTGATAGGGTGTACACGCCTTTGTGATATTGTTTGTAATATCCAGAGTGGGAGAGGATTATATTACTTTCCATACTGTAGGACGTGTACACCCCCTTGTCATATTGTTTGTAATATCCAGCGTGGAGAGGATGATATTACTTCCCACATCAGAGGGGGTGTACACCCAGTTGTGATATTGTTTGCAATATACAGGGGGTGAGAGAATGATATTACACCCCATATCACATGGGGTGTACACCTCCTTGTGGTATTGTTTGTAACATCTGGAAGGGAGAGGATGATATTACTCGCAATATCGCAGGGAATGTACACCCCTTGTGATACTGCTTGTAGTATCTGTTGGGGAGAGGATGTTATTACTCACAATATCTCAGTGCGTATACTCACTGGAATATTAGAAGTAATATCCTTGGGAGATATTACTCCTAATTTCACAGTGGGTGTACACCCTGTGATATTATTTGTAATATCCTCGGGGTATGTTACTCCTCATGTGACAGTGGGTGTACATCCTGTGATATTATTTGTATCATTTTTATGGGGTGTTACTCCTAATGTACAGGGGGTGTTCACCCTGGGATATTATTGATAATATCCTAGAGATATGTTACCCTAATGTCACAGGCAGTGTACACTTAGTGATATTCGTAATATCCTAGGAGGATGTTACTCCTAATGTTGCTGTGGTTGTACACTCTGTGATAATATTAGTAATATCCTAAGAGTATGTTATTCCTAATGTCACAGGGTGATATTATTCCCAATATCCAAGGGGAATGCTACTCCTAATGTCACAGGGGGTGTAAACCCTGTAATAGTATTCGTAATATTTTAGAGGGATGTTACTCGTAATGACACAGGGGGTGCACACCCTGTGATATTATTCATAATGTGTTAGGGGCATATTACTCTTAATGTCACAAAAGATATACACCCTTTTATATTCTTCCTAATATCCTAGGGGCATGTTACTCCTAATGACACAGGGGGTGTACACTCCGTGATATTATTCATAATATCCTAGGGGGGTGTTATTTTTAATGTCATAGGTGATGTACACCCTGTGATATTATTCGTAATATCCTAGGGAGATATTACTTTAATGTCACAGAAGGTGTACACCTAGTGATATGATTTGTAATATTCTAGGGAGATATACTCCTAATATCACTGTGCATTACACTGTGTGATATTATTTGTAACATCCTAGAAAGATATAACTCCTAATATCACTGTGGGAGCACACCCTGTGATATTTTTTGTAATATCGTAGAAAGCTATTACTCCTAATATCACAGTTGGTTTACACCCTGTGATATTAGAAGAAATATCCTAAGTAGATATTACCCCTAATATCACACTTGGTGTACACTCTGTGATATAATTCCTAATATCCTAGGGAGATATTACTCCTAATGTAACAGTGGGTGTTCACCCTGTTATATTATTTGTAACGTCATAGGAAGATATTACTCCTAATATCATATTGGATGTACACCCTGTGATATTATTTGAAATATCCTATGCCTTCCTATAAACTTTTGCTTGCTAGATCAGTTCCTTGAGGAGAGAACTTCAGCTTTAAACATCCTAGTCCCTTCATGGCACCCAGCAGGATACAGGAAATGCCCCAGGTGCTCATAAGTGCCCAATAGTATGTTCCCCTCATCAGTGAGCCTGGAGTCAGGATGGGGACCAAGAAGTAACTCAGTCTACTACATCCCCTGCCTCAGAATGAGAACCTTTAGGGAGATTTGAATATTTGAGGTCACAGGGACATTTCTCATATGGCAGAATCCTAACTTTCAGAATTTAGAGTTCCACAGCAGCTTTAAATGCCTGCAACACTAAATCCATTCTTTCTTTACTTTCCACTTACCAGATTTTCCTAGACCTGTTTTCTCTTCTCCAAAATCCCTTCATAGACTCAAATGCTTCAGCAACTCCTTAAAATATTTTTAAAATATTGACTTCCTAACGATTAACAGATGCAAGACAAAGCCACAAGCTGTGGGTAGAAGAATATAAATCCAAATTTAATTCTGTATTAAACAGCAAGGCTGCATTGTAATTCTCTAATTCTGCATTGTGTTGCAATGCTTGACGCAAATGAAGGGGTTGCCTTCTAAATACCTGAGTGACCATTAAATCTGAGATCACTTGGGACCCCATGTCCATGACTAGTTTTTAAAATGTGTAATCATATAATAATCACGGTCATTTATTTGGAATTGACTTTGTGCTTCACACTGTGCAGTATGTTCTACATAAATCATTTTCTCTTCCAACAACTCTATGAGGTAATTGATCCTACCTTCATTTTACAGATGATATTAGCAAGACTGAGACACTGAGAGAATGGCCTTGAGATGTGACTGCAGCCATTACACATACTGTATAGCCCATGACGGTGATTATTTAAACTTGATTTTTTTTTCCCCAAAGACTAGTGTTCCTGGCCTGACACAGGACTGAGCAAAGGCAGAAAGGCAGGGGGTAGTCGAGGCAGTGCTGGAAATCAGACAGCTGCAACAGGCTCACTCCTTATGGGAGAGGCAGTGTCACAGGAGGTTGTCAAGTTGGAGGCTGGCGGTTCATGAAAGTTGTGTAGCAGAGGGGCTGACACCACAGCACAGAGGAGGGACCATGTAGTCATGCCTAAGAAGCATGGCCAGTGGTGGCCAATGACAATCCTGGCCAATGACATCAGTCTCTCTGGAGCTGCCTTGAACAATCACCAGCTCTCATGGTGGCTGTTGCCCAGCAGTGACCTTAAGGACACCTCTTATCATCTGGCAATTAGCAAAATTTTCCAGGGTGGATTAGTTTCCTGTTGCTTCTGTAACACATTACCACACACTTAGTGGCTTATGCAAGACTGATTTATTATCTTACAGATCTAGAGGTCAGAAGTCCCAAAATGGTTCTTATGAACTATGATCAAGGTGTCAGCAGAGCTGTCTTGTTTCTGGAGGCTCTAGGAGAGCACCTTTTCCAGCTTCTAGAGGCTGGTCTCATTCCTTGGATGGTGGCCCTGTCCTTCATCTTTAAAGTCAACAGCTAGCATCTTCCAGTTTCTCTCTGAGTCTGCTTCCATCATCACACTGCCTTCTGTAAGTGTGATCTTCCTGTCTACCTCTTAGAAGGACCCTGTGATTGCTTTGGGCCCACACAGATAACTCAGGATCATTTTGCCCTCTCAGAACGATCCATAACATAACCACATCTACAAAGTTCCTTTTCCAGGTAAGGTAAAATATTCCCAGAGACTAAGATGTGACCATCTTCGGTGGTGGTAGGAGGGGACAGAGGCATTATTCTGACTACCACACAAGGGAAGTAGCAAGAGACCAGTGGGTAATTTATCCTGGAGCTGGCCCTTCTGCTCTATGGAAGCATCACGGTACAGTGGGGAGGCCATAGGCTTTGGAGCCAGGCAGATGTGAGGTTTCAATTCCCAGTTCCACTATATGTGGTCTTGAGCAAGTTACTTAAGTCCTCAACTTCTCTGAGTTTCAGTGTATGCTTGTGGGGATGACTAGTAATGACTAGGGTTATTATATAACTTGGAGATAACATATGCAAAGTGTCTGGTACATTCTTAATAAATGAGGGGCTATCATCACTGTCACTCTGATGTTGTTTCAGCAAGTTCTGTGAGTGTGGTGATGGAAATGCTAAATCCATGTTCTGTGAAGCAGAATGCCTCCCTGCTGGGCCTCAGTGGCAATGCCAACTGTAGCCTTCTTTGCCAAAGGACAGGCCGGTGGAGCTGCAGGAGGGAGAAAGCAAGCTGTTGTACAAAGCTCAAGATATAGTTGAGTTCTGAGGTTTATGCTCATCCACTTGTTGGCAGTTTCTACTCAGATGGCCAATTCCTGGCTTTGGTCCCACTGAGGACTCCGTGGACAATGCTGCCAGCTCAGGTGCCTACTCCTCCCCACCTAATTCTGACAAGGTGTTCTCATGCTCCTTGGAAACATCAAGACCAGACTAAGCGGACAGCTAATTGCAAATTCATTTTCCATGCATGAAACAAATCGAAAAAGCCAACAGCTTACACACAGTCCTTTGAATTGAAGTTGCAAATGCTTCTCACAGAAGTCCACATGGGATTAAAAAACCATAGGCCTGAGAGACTGGGCATCAGTCATCATTTCTTCCATTTTACAGATGGGGATGTCTGGGAGTCATGCTTCATATTGCTGGAACAAGAGAGAAGCCTAATCTCCTCACTTCTTGTACGGCCTCCTAAATCTAAATTGAGCTGGGGTATTTCAAAGGTTGAGGTTCAGCCTGATCTTTTTCAATTCTTTCTTGCATTTAAAAACAGAGCCACAAAGGGGTGATATCCAGCCCCTCAAAGTGGTAAGTTATCCTATGACTCAGCTTGATTGTGAGGTGCAACCCTCTAGAGTAAACCCAACATTACTGCTGCCAATACCACCACCACCCTTCACCCAGAGAAGTACATGACAAGAGAAATGTGAGTGATATGACCATAATGCTCTGAGTACAGGGGTGGGGAGCTGTGGTCAGTAAAGAGAATGGTAGGGTACAGGAGTGAAGGGGTCAGTGCACGCAGGATAAAATGACATTAGGAGAGATTAGGCTCTTATAATTACACAGAGGACTACCTGCATATTTAAGCAACATCACCCTATGATTAAATTCATTTATTTAAAATCCATTCATCATCTATTCATTCATGAATCAACTTTTCAAGTCAGCGTCTATTGAACACCTTCTATGTATGCCAGGCACTGCATTAGACTCTGGGTATTTAAGGATGAGCAAGATACCCGTTGCTATGATTTCAACGTGGTTTGTTTGTCCCCAACAAATCTAATGTTGAAATTTGATCCCAGTGTTGGAAATGGGGCCTAATGAGAGATATTTGGGTCATGGGGTAGGATCCCTCATGAATAGATTAATGCCCTCTCTTGGGTGTGAGTGAGTTCTTACTCTACTTGTTCCCATGAGAGCTGCTTGTTAAAAAGAGTCCCCCACCCATCTCTTGCTTCCTCTCTCACCACGTGATCTCCACATACACCAGCTCCCTTTCACCTTCTGCCATGAGTGGAAGCAGCCTGGGGCCCTCGCCAGGTGCAAATGCCCAATCTTGAACTTTCCAGCAGTCAGAATCATGAGCCAAGTAAGGCCTTTTCCATTATAAATCACCCAGCTTCACGTATTCCTTTATAGCAACACAAAACAAACTAAGACACCCATTGTGCCCTAGAGAAAGAGACTCAGTACATCAGTGACGTGGCAGATACAGAACCAGGGTATCTAATCTAGCTCCATCCCAGAGCAGAAATGTCTTCACATATACTAGCGAGTTTCTATATCTTTGTTTACCTCACTCTTATCATCTGGAATGCCCTCCCTCACAACTTCTCTGTGATAAAACCACCTTCATCCTTAAGTGCCTGGCACAAGGCCTCCTTCTCCTTAAAACCTCCCCAAGCTGGCTCTCAAAACTATTCTCTCATGCCTCTGTGTTCCCACAATGCCTTGCACCTGAAATTTAGGCTCTATCAGGGCTGATTTCCACAGGAACTGTGGTTTACAACTGTCTCCTAGATCAAACCCCCAGTATCTTAAGAACAGAGTGTCATAAGGACAGGGCCTTGCCTTCATCATCTTTGTAGAGTGTACATACTGAGGAAGGGCTCAATAAATGAATGGCAAGATGCTTTACTTTTCTCCCAACTTTCTTTCAGGGGTATAACAACCATCCTCCTTCTGAGACCCTAGTATACACCAAGCTATGAAAATAAAAGATAAGCCAGGCACGATGGCTCACGCCTCTAATCCCAGCACTTTGAGAGGCCAAGGCTGGAGAATTGCTTGAGCCCAGGAATTTGAGATCAGCCTGGGCAACACAGTGAGACCCTATCTCTACAAAAAATAAAATAAATTGAGTGTGCTGGCAAGTGCTTGTAATCCCAGCTACTTGGGAGGCTGAAGAAGGAGGGTCACTTGAGCCCAGGAGGCTAAGGCTGCAGTGAGCTGATGTTGTGCCACTGCACTCCAGCCAGTGACAGAGTGAGACCCTACCTCAAAAAAAAAAAAAAAAAAAAATACAACAGAGGATTTTGTAATGTGAGTGGAGGTACGCAAAAGAAGCGAAGGCCATTGCAGCACCACTCGAAGGAATATGCTCGGAGGCTACTCGCCTTGGCCCCTCTTCACCTCAGGGACCCCCATACAGCTCCACAACACCTAATGAGTGATAATTCAAGCCAAAGACCAAGGAGGAAGAAAAAAGTGGAGCCTAGGGAACATGGGAGCAAAAGGCTGAGCAAAGGCATTTGAGGCCACAAAGAGCTGTGGGAGAGGACAGGAGAGGCTCCCAAGAGACCCTCAGGGAATTCATGAGCATGAAGGACAAAGGCTGAGCACATCCTGTGAACTCAGTGGAGTGAAAGAAGCACTGACCATTCTCTAGTCAACATGAGACTTTGGTGGGTTCCTTGAGTGAGAAAGAAAAAACTGTTCTTCATCTCCTTCTGGGTTCCATGTGGTATGCTGGCTGAACAATAGCAAGTATGGATGATGGAGGCTGCACTGATCCACACTCAGTGGTTAAGGGCAGGGAAAGAGGTTATAAATGTTGTTGAAAGAGCAAAGGAATGACACATTCATTTATGTAAGGGGGCTTGACAGATGTTAGGAGGAAAAAGGGAGCTCCTAGCCCCACAAGGCAGTGGGTGCCTTTTTATTATAGGGACCCCAGACGTTGCAAAGACTTCTTCCCAGTCCCCCTTTGACCCTGTGTAGCCAAGAAAATGCCCTTGAGCACCATCTAATTTAGGTCATTGCGTGCCATGGGATTCCTTGCAGCCTGCCACATCTTACTCTGGGAGGAGTGGCAAGGAAGTTAGTTGTCTGGATCTAACTAGCCCTAGAGAGGCAGCTTGCATAGAGGGAAGCAAAGCACTTTGGAATCAGAACACTTGGGTTGAAATCTTTCTCTGTCACTTCCCAACTCAGATTCTGTATAAATTTCTGTTTGTTTTTGAGACAGTGTGTCACCCTGTCACCCAGGCTGAAGTGCAGTAGTGCGACCACGGCTCACTGCAGTCTCAACCTCCCATCCCAGGCTCAGGTGATCCTCCCACCTCAGCCTTCTGAGTAGCTGAGACTACAGACTTGCACCACCATGCCCAGCTAACCTTTGGTATTTTTTGTAGAGATGGAGTTTTGCCATGTTGCCCGGGCTGCTCTAAAACTCCTGGAGTCAAGCAGTCTGCCTGCCTCAGCCACCCAAAGTGCCACTGCTCCCTGCCAATTTTGGATAAGTTTTTAAGGACTCTGAAATTCATTTGGAGTGAAAAACAGACATAATGTCAGCTATGCAAATGACTGTTGTGAGAAGAAAGGTAGGTAGACAAACATAACAGATTTGACAGAACATCGTTTGGAATGTAGTCAGTATTTAATAAATGGCAGATAACATGAGGGAGACTAAATACCATGATGTATCCAGAAAGCAGCAGCCATAATACATGAAGTTCATAGAAGTCACTTTCTGGTTCACATTTCATCCACATCTACATTCCTTTATCAAACATCAACTGGGCACCTATCAAGGGTTAGACACTATTTTAGGGGCAGAGGATATAGCTTTGAATGAGACAGACATGGGCCCTGCCTTCGAGTTGCTCAGAGCCTAATGAGAGAAGCAAACAATCACTGAAATCTGCCATGGTAAGTACTAGAAACTAGAACTAGTTGTTCCCAGAGCACCAATGAGAAAGGGCTTGACTGGGAAAATGGGAAGAGGAGAGCGGCTCAAAGGAGTTAAATGATGTGTCCAAGGTTACACAGCTGGATTAACTTCTGCAATGCCTCTCAAAAGTGATGGTTTAGCTGCCTCATCATGCATCACAGCATCGTAGCGCTCACCACCATCAACTACAATTGTCCCACCAGGAGATGGAGCCCAGGAATCTTCCAGATACTCGTGCAGCACCTCTTAGATTGGTCACTGTGAAATAAGTACCATGTCTCCTAGATTATGAGCACTTTGAGGGCAAGAGCTACATATCTTTCAGAGCCCAACACAGGGTTTGAAACACAGTACGTCATCAATAAATATTGAATACTGAATTAATGAGTAAATGGTGCTCACATAGTTTAACTGATTTGCACAAGATTACTTGGCTAATAAGCAGCAGGGCTGGTGCAGATACAAGTTCTGTGACTCTCTCTTTCAACACTGAGTAAAGGGAAAAAATGAACAACCAGTGAATGACTCTGCCTGGCCTGGAAGAGCAAAGATTCAAATGATTTTTTTTTCCCCAAATCGTTTTCACAGATTATGACATGGCTCCATCTGACCAGCAGAGGGCAGGCTTGGATGGAACTAGCATCCCAGGCCCTCTGCCCAGAGTCATCATCTGTGCCTTGGCGCTACAGAGACGGTGATTTTTTTTTTGAGGGAGGGGAAACAACAACAACAACAACAAAACCTACCAGAGCTGAAAGTCTTTTCCAAATTATCCTACCTATGTCAACATCCTGTCGTATTTATTGAATGGTTGGATCTGGATAGAAACAGGGCCTCATACTGTGTTTAGTTCCCTGGATCCCTCGTAACCTATTTCCTTTTATCAGCCCAAAAGTAGCTTTAATCTATTCTCCTTTGGCAGAGATGGGGGTGACTAGAACGGGCATGGAGGGGAGGGGTAAATAAATAAGTCAGGAAAAGCTTCTGCTTAGATGGTAACATTTACTTTTTGTCAAATTTGAAACATTTTTGACCTTTATATTTTCAAAAGCGTTTTTCAATCCTTTTCATACTCTTCAGGGATTCCAATTACATATACCTTATATCGCCTGAAATTGTCCCACAGGTCGATATGATTCTGTTTATCAATCTTCCTTTCATCTGTGTGTCAATTTTTTGTAGTTTCTTTTGATTTGTCTTCATCACTCCTTTCTTCTGCAGTGTCCAGTCTTCTCTTTAACCCATCCAGTAAATTGTTCATTTCCAGTCTTGTATTTTTCAGTTCTACAATTGTCATTTGGTTTTTATAGTTTTAATTTTTGAGCTAAAATTCCTCATTTCTGCCATCTTTCTGTCCACCTTTCCTTCAAATTCTTAAACACATTTATAATAGTTGTTTTAAAGTCTTTGTCTGCTAACTCCTACATCCATGTCATCTCTGGGACTATTTATATTGACAATTTTTTTCCTGATTATGAATCATATTTTCTAGCTTTTTTCATATCTAGTAATTTTTTTATTATACACTGGACCAACTGAATTGGAGAGCTTAGACTATATTTTCCTTTGAAGAGCATGGAGTTTTATTTTAGCGCACACTTAAGCTACTAGCAGATCATCTTGATCCTACTGAGGCTTGGTTTTACACCTTTTTAGGGTGGGTGTAGAGTTGCCCTTACTTCAGGCAATGATCCTTCATTCTAAAATGTGGTCTTTTTAACTTCTCAATTAAATTCTCTGAGTTTTCAATGGGATTGCTTCACTTTGAATGGTTGGAATGTCAACATCTCCAAGCACTGTGTGACCTCTGGAATCATTGTTCAGTTCTCAGCTCCACAGGAACTCTTCTCTGTTAGGCCTTGTGTAGTCTTACCCTGCATATATGCAACTTAGTTTTCAAAGACCCAATGGGTTCTCTATGCATATTTTTAAAGTTCCTGTTCTGTACTGTATTCTCTTCTCCAGTACCCTGTCCCACAAATTCTGGCCACCTCAGTAGCCCCAAACTCTATTTCTATTTCTTCCACTCAGCAAAACATCAGGGAACCGCAATCTCTTCCCAAATCATTTTGTAAGTTTCTCTTCTGTTAAGCCTCACAATCCTGTGACTTCTAACGTCCAACGACTGACAACAGTTGCCTCATATATTTTGTTCCGTTTTGTTGCCATTGATAGTGGGAGGAGAACTCTGATATTCATAACTCTGCATTGGGAGATATAGAAATTCAGGAGGTAACATTTAAGCTGAGACTTATAAGATGACAAGAAGCCAACTACGCAGAAAGCCACAGGACTAATATGTTCAGGCAGAAGGGTTAACATGTGCACAGGCCAGACAGCAAAGCTTGCTATATTTCTCTCCAGAGAAAATATGTATATATGTGTGACTGTATTTGTGTGCACACATAGGTTGGTAAACATCTATGTAACTAAAGCTATCTCAAGTGGCATAATAGTAAAAGCATGGGCTCTGGAATCAAACATCCCAGGGGCAAATCCTGCCGCTTAGAATTAGCAGCAACGGATGTTCAGCAATTCACTTAACTCTTGGTTTCAACTCTTTCTTGTGTCAAATGAGGCCTGTTACATACATGAAGCAGGACTCTCATGGGGATTAAACGTGATAATGTGTGTTAAGTATTTAGCAAGATAATTGAATAAATAGTATATAATGTGTTATTATTTCCTCTTCTGTAAGTTTTTAAATAATGTTCAAAGAGTGAAATATAATGTATAAAATATGGGGCAATGTATAAAATACAGAAACTATTTTCCAAATATAAATACCACTTTTCTGAGTTCTTTCAAGTTCTTGAATATCAAGTTATTCAACTAGGAACAAAGGAAAGTTTCACATGTATCCCACACTTAACATATTCCTGATTCCAACATTCTCTTATTTGGGTTATTTATAAACATATCCGTACTCTGCCCATTCTTCCACCCTCAGGTCAGACTGTTAAGGTCGTTTGAGTGCAGAGACAAGTTTTATTTATATTTGTCTCTCGTACAGACAGTGGCCCAGCACCTAGCATATAGTATGTTTATTCAAACATTATGAATTTTTCTTCAAAGGAGTAAATAGACTTATTTTTTCATACAAGAAAATAAAATTTGGAGTTATGCATATACCACACCAAAGCAGTCTGTTATAATGATGAAAATCCAGTTATCCCATTGTGATTCCACTTAATACTGAACAACCCACTAGGAGTAGTAGAAAGACATGGGAAAACAGAGACCTGGTTTCAAAACCTAGCTCCATCCTATTTACTAAATGACCTTGAGTAAGTTGCTTAATAGCCTGAATTTCAGTTTCCTTATCTATAACAAAGGAATAATAACTACCTCATGGGGTCTGTTATAAACATTATTAAGAAATAATATATCTAAAGACTCTACCACAGAGTATCCATGCTACATTGTAGGAACTCAGTTCTCATCATTCAATGGACTCAATCAACTATTAATTAACTCTGAATTTTTATGTACAACAGTAAGTCTGGCTGATCCTCCACAGTATTTCAGGGGCTATGGTGGACACCCACCTATGATATTGTCTATCCAACCCCCTCTGTCCATTTGAGAATAGTTCTTCCTTCAATTGCAACCATGTGATTTGCATGCACAGGAAATTATATATATACATACATATACACACACACACACACATATGTACATATATACACACACACGTATATATATATATTTTTTTCTTTTTTTAAAATTATTATTATTATTATACTTTAGGTTTTATGGTACATGTGCGCAATGTGCAGGTAAGTTACATATGTATACATGTGCCATGCTGGTGCGCTGCACCCACCAACTCGTCATTTAGCATTAGGTATATCTCCCAATGCTATCCCTCCCCCCTCCCCCCACCCCACAACAGTCCCCGAAGTGTGATGTTCCCCTTCCTGTGTCCATGTGTTCTCATTGTTCAATTCCCACCTATGAGTGAGAATATGCGGTGTTTGGTTTTTTGTTCTTGCGATAGTTTACTGAGAATGATGATTTCCAATTTCATCCATGTCCCTACAAAGGACATGAACTCATCATTTTTTATGGCTGCATAGTATTCCATGGTGTATATGTGCCACATTTTCTTAATCCAGTCTATCATTGTTGGACATTTGGGTTGGTTCCAAGTCTTTGCTATTGTGAATAATGCCGCAATAAACATACGTGTGCATGTGTCTTTATAGCAGCATGATTTATAGTCCTTTGGGTATATACCCAGTAATGGGATGGCTGGGTCAAAGGGAATTTCTAGTTCTAGATCCCTGAGGAATCGCCACACTGACTTCCACAAGGGTTGAACTAGTTTACAGTCCCACCAACAGTGTCAAAGTGTTCCTATTTCTCCACATCCTCTCCAGCACCTGTTGTTTCCTGACTTTTTAATGATCACCATTCTAACTGGTGTGAGATGGTATCTCATTGTGGTTTTGATTTGCATTTCTCTGATGGCCAGTGATGGTGAGCATTTTTTCATGTGTTTTTTGGCTGCATAAATGTCTTCTTTTGAGAAGTGTCTGTTCATGTCCTTCGCCCACTTTTTGATGGGGTTGTTTGTTTTTTTCTTGTAAATTTGTTGGAGTTCATTGTAGATTCTGGATATTAGCCCTTTGTCAGATTAGTAGGTTGCGAAAATTTTCTCCCATTTTGTAGGTTGCCTGTTCACTCTGATGGTAGTTTCTTTTGCTGTGCAGAAGCTCTTTAGTTTAATTAGATCCCATTTGTCAATTTTGGCTTTTGTTGCCATTGCTTTTGGTGTTTTAGACATGAAGTCCTTGCCCATGCCTATGTCCTGAATGGTAATGCCTAGGTTTTCTTCTAGAGTTTTTATGGTTTTAGGTCTAACATTTAAGGCTTTAATCCATCTTGAATTGATTTTTGTATAAGGTGTAAGGAAGGGATCCAGTTTCAGCTTTCTACATATGGCTAGCCAGTTTTCCCAGCACCATTTATTAAATAGGGAATCCTTTCCCCATTTCTTGTTTTTCTCAGGTTTGTCAAAGATCAGATACTTGTAGATATGTGGCATTATTTCTGACGGCTCTGTTCTGTTCCATTGATCTATATCTCTGTTTTGGTACCAGTACCATGCTGTTTTGGTTACTGTAGCCTTGTAGTATAGTTTGAAGTCAGGTAGTGTGATGCCTCCAACTTTGTTCTTTTGGCTTAGGATTGACTTGGCGATGCGGGCTCTTTTTTGGTTCCATATGAACTTTAAAGTAGTTTTTTCCAATTCTGTGAAGAAAGTCATTGGTAGCTTGATGGGGATGGCATTGAATCTGTAAATTACCTTGGGAAGGATGGCCATTTTCATGATATTGATTCTTCCTACCCATGAGCATGGAATGTTCTTCCATTTGTTTGTATCCTCTTTTATTTCCTTGAGCAGTGGTTTGTAGTTCTCCTTGAAGAGGTCTTTCACATCCCTTGTAAGTTGGATTCCTAGGTATTTTATTCTCTTTGAAGCAATTGTGAATGGGAGTTCACTCATGATTTGGCTCTCTGTTTGTCTGTTATTGATGTATAAGAATGCTTGTGATTTTTGCACATTGATTTTGTATCCTGAGACTTTGCTGAAGTTGCTTATCAGCTTAAGGAGATTTTGGGCTGAGACAATGGGGTTTTCTAGATATACAATCATGTCATCTGCAAACAGGGACAATTTGACTTCCTCTTTTCCTAATTGAATACCCTTGATTTCCTTCTCCTGCCTAATTGCCCTGGCCAGAACTTCCAACACTATGTTGAATAGAAGTGGTGAGAGAGGGCATCCCTGTCTTGTGCCAGTTTTCAAAGGGAATGCTTCCAGTTTTTGCCCATTCAGTATGATATTGGCCATGGGTTTGTCATAAATAGCTCTTATTATTTTGAGATACGTCCCATCAATTCCTAATTTATTGAGAGTTTTTAGCATGAAGCGTTGTTGAATTTTGTCAAAGGCCTTTTCTGCATCTATTGAGATAATCATGTGGTTTTTGTCTTTGGTTCTGTTTATATGCTGGATTACATTTATTGATTTGCGTATATTGAACCAGCCTTGCATCCCAGGGATGAAGCCCACTTGATCATGGTGGATAAGCTTTTTGATGTGCTGCTGGATTCGGTTTGCCAGTATTTTATTGAGGATTTTTGCATCAATGTTCATCAAGGATATTGGTCTAAAATTCTCTTTTTTTGTTGTGTCTCTGCCAGGCTTTGGTATCAGGATGATGCTGGCCTCATAAAATGAGTTAGGGAGGATTCCCTCTTTTTCTATTGATTGGAAGAGTTTCAGAAGGAATGGTACCAGCTCCTCTTTGTACCTCTGGTAGAATTCGGCTGTGAACCCATCTGGGCCTGGACTTTTTTTGGTTGGTAAGCTATTGATTATTGCCACAATTTCAGCTCCTGTTATTGGTCTATTCAGAGATTCAACTTCTTCCTGGTTTAGTCTTGGGAGGGTGTATGTGTTGAGGAATTTATCCATTTCTTCTAGATTTTCTAGTTTATTTGCATAGAGGTGTTTGTAATATTCTCTGATAGTAGTTTGTATTTCTGTGGGATCGGTGGTGATATCCCCTTTATCATTTTTTATTGCATCTATTTGATTCTTCTCTCTTTTTTTCTTTATTAATCTTGCTAGCGGTCTATCAATTTTGTTGATCCTTTCAAAAAACCAGCTCCTGGATTCATTTATTTTTTGAAGGGTTTTTTGTGTCTCTATTTCCTTCAGTTCTGCTCTGATTTTAGTTATTTCTTGCCTTCTGCTAGCTTTCGAATGTGTTTGCTCTTGCTTTTCTAGTTCTTTTAATTGTGACGTTAGGGTGTCAATTTTGGATCTTTCCTGCTTTCTCTTGTGGGCATTTAGTGCTATAAATTTCCCTCTACACACTGCTTTGAATGCATCCCAGAGATTCTGGTATGTTGTGTCTTGGTTCTCGTTGGTTTCAAAGAACATCTTTATTTCTGCCTTCATTTCGTTATGTACCCAGTAGTCATTCAGGAGCAGGTTGTTCAGTTTCCACGTAGATGAGCGGTTTTGAGTGAGATTCTTAATCCTGAGTTCTAGCTTGATTGCACTGTGATCTGAGAGACAGTTTGTTACAATTTCTGTTCTTTTACATTTATTGAGGAGAGCTTTACTTCCAAGTATATGGTCAATTTTGGAATAGGTGTGGTGTGGTGCTGAAAAAAATGTATATTCTGTTGATTTGGGGTGGAGAGTTCTGTAGATGTCTATTAGGTCCACTTGGTGCAGAGCTGAGTTCAATTCCTGGGTATCCTTGTTGACTTTCTGTCTCGTTGATCTGTCTAATGTTGACAGTGGGGTGTTAAAGTCTCCCATTATTAATGTGTGGGAGTCTAAGTCTCTTTGTAGGTCACTCAGGACTTGCTGTATGAATCTGGGTGCTCCTGTATTGGGTGCATATATATTTAGGATACTTAGCTCTTCTTGTTGAATTATTCCCTTTACCATTATGTAATGGCCTTCTTTGTCTCTTTTGATCTTTGTTGGTTTAAAGTCTGTTTTATCAGAGACTAGGATTGCAACCCCTGCCTTTTTTTGTTTTCCATTTGCTTGGTAGATCTTCCTCCATCCTTTTATTTTGAGCCTATGTGTGTCTCTGCACGTGAGATGGGTTTCCTGAATACAGCACACTGATGGGTCTTGAGTCTTTATCCAATTTGCCAGTCTGTGTCTTTTAATTGGAGCATTTAGTCCATTTACATTTAAAGTTAATATTGTTATGTGTGAATGTGATCCTGTCATTATGATGTTAGCTGGATATTTTGCTCGTTAGTTGATGCAGTCTCTTCCTAGTCTCGATGGTCTTTACATTTCGGTATGATTTTGCAGTGGCTGGTACCGGTTGTTCCTTTCCATGTTTAGCGCTTCCTTCAGGAGCTCTTTTAGGGCAGGCCTGGTGGTGACAAAATCTCTCAGCATTTGCTTGTCTGTAAAGTATTTTATTTCTCCTTCACTTATGAAGTTTAGTTTGGCAGGATATGAAATTCTGGGTTGAAAATTCTTTTCCTTAAGAATGTTGAATATTGGCCCCCACTCTCTTCTGGCTTGTAGGGTTTCTGCCGAGAGATCCGCTGTTAGTCTGATGGGCTTCCCTTTGATGGTAACCCGAGCTTTCTCTCTGGCTGCCCTTAACATTTTTTCCTTCATTTCAACTTTGGTGAATCTGACAATTATGTGTCTTGGAGTTGCTCTTCTCGAGGAGTATCTTTGTGGCGTTCTCTGTATTTCCTGAATCTGAATGTTGGCCTGCCTTGCTAGATTGGGGAAGTTCTCCTGGATAATATCCTGCAGAGTGTTTTCCAACTTGTTTCCATTCTCCCCGTCACTTTCAGGTACACCAATCAGACGTAGATTTGGTCTTTTCACATAGTCCCACATTTCTTGGAGGCTTTGCTCGTTTCTTTTTATTCTTTTTTCTCTAAACTTCCCTTCTCGCTTCATTTCATTCATTTCATCTTCCAGGGCTGATACCCTTTCTTCCATTTGATCTCAGGGGCTCCTGAGGCTTCTGCATTCTTCACGTAGTTCTCGAGCCTTGGTTTTCAGCTCCATCAGCTCCTTTAAGCACTTCTCTGTATTGGTTATTCTAGTTATACATTCTTCTAAATTTTTTTCAAAGTTTTCAACTTCTTTGCCTTTGGTTTGAATATCCTCCCGTAGCTCAGAGTAATTTGATCGTCTGAAGCCTTCTTCTCTCAGCTCGTCAAAGTCATTCCCCGTCCAGCTTTGTTCCGTTGCTGGTGAGGAACTGCGTTCCTTTGGAGGAGGAGAGGTACTCTGGTTTTTAGAGTTTCCAGTTTTTCTGCTCTGTTTTTTCCTCATCTTTGTGGTTTTATCTACTTTTGGTCTTTGCTGATGGTGACGTACAGATGGGTTTTTGGTGTGGATGTCCTTTCTGTTAGTTTTCCTTCTAACAGACAGAACCCTCAGCTGCAGGTCTGTTGGAGTACCTGGCCGGCCGTGTGAGGTGTCAGTCTGCCCCTGCTGGGGGGTGCCTCCCAGTTAGGCTGCTCGGGGATCAGGGGTCAGGGACCCACTTGAGGAGGCAGTCAGCCCGTTCTCAGATCTCCAGCTGAGTGCTGGGAGAACCACTGCTCTCCTCACAGCTGTCAGACAGGGACATTTAAGTCTGCAGAGGTTACTGCTGTCTTTTTGTTTGTCTGTGCCCTGCTCCCAGAGGTGGAGCCTACAGAGGCAGGCAGGCCTCCTTGAGCTGTGGTGGGCTCCACCCAGCTCAAGCTTCCAGGCTGCTTTGTTTACCTAAGCGAGCCTGGGCAATGGCGGGAGCCCCTCCCCCAGCCTCGCTGCCGACTTGCTGTTTGATCTCAGACTGCTGTGCTAGCAATCAGCGAGACTCCGTGGGCGTAGGACCCTCTGAGCCAGGTGCGGGCTATACTCTCCTGGGGCACCGTTTCCTAAGCCCGTCGGAAAAGCACAGTATTCGGGTGGGAGTGGCCCGATTTTCCAGGTGCCGTCTGTCCCCCCTGGAAAGGGAACTCCCTGACCCCTTGCGCTTCCCGAGTGAGGCAATGCCTCGCCCCTGCTTCGGCTGGTGCACGGTGCGCTCACCCACTGACCTGCGCCCACTGTCTGCCACTCCCTAGTGAGATGAACACGGTACCTCAGATGGAAATGCAGAAATCACCCGTCTTCTGCATCGCTCGCGCTGGGAGCTGTAGACCAGAGCTGTTCCTATTCGGCCATCTTGGCTCCTCCCCCTTTTTTTTCTTTTTGAGATGGAGTTTCACTCTGTTGTCCAGGCTGGAGTACAGTGGTGCAATCTCGGCTCAGTACAACCTCTGCCTCCCAGGTTCAAGCGATTCTCCTGCCTCAGCCTCCTACAGGCATGCACCACCACGCCCAGCTCATTTGTGTGTGTGTTTTTAGTAGAGTCGGGGTTTTGCTATGCTGGCCAGGCTGGTCTCGAACTCCTGACCTCAAGCGATCCTCCCACCTCAGCCTCCCAAAGTGTTGGGATTATAGGCATGAGCCACCGTGCCCAGCCTATATTCTTAAAGATTCTACCCCTGGCCATAGCTGATTGGTCAGAGATGGGCATCTAACCCATGCAAGGCCGCTCAGAGCCTTTCCCTCAATTTTTCAAACTCAAAGTAAGTAAACACCTCACTGATGGTGAATGTTGCAAGATGTGAAATTTGTGAGTTTTGACAACCATGTTCCAATCAGATGGAGGAAGCAAATCTGTAGAGCAAAAGAATGAACGGATGGAACATGAGAGGCATAAAAGAGAAACAGGGAGATGTGGAAGCATTTGAGTTCCTGACACTAAGTTGCATCAGAGCTCTTCCTGTGATTTAGTTACTCAGACTTTCATTCATGTGAAGTTCCTGTGTTATTCTGAGTCCTATGAGCAGTTCTGAGGTGAGATTAGAAGTGCAAGACATAGATTAGGGAAAATATCTAATCTATGTCTTGTGATAGAAAATGTGAGAGAAAATGTGGATGGAGACAGAGAAGGCTGGGCGAGCCATCAGACCAAGAAGAGGGTTTAATCTTTGTGAAGAGAAGAATAAAGGGGAAAGGTTGGGTGGAAGAGTCTTGGGCTGCAGTGCAGTTCTAAGAAAGTTCACCAAGTCCGATGGGGAATCCTTGAGCCAGAAGTCACCTATCAGAGGAGTCCTGTGTCTCCCAAGAACAGCCCAGTACAGAATCTTGCCACATTCACTCACTAGCTGGGAGCAACTTGTGTAGGGTTGCCAGATTACTTATAGGACACTCAGTTAAATTTGAATTTGAATTTCAGATAAATGATGAATCATTTGTTAGTATAAATAGGTCCCAAATATTGCATGGGCATCCCGTATTTTTATTTGCTAAATCTGACACGCCTAAGCTTGTGGGGGCACTTGTATTCAGTGTAACACAGTAAGAGATTTGAGTGCAGCAGCCAGGACCATCCGCCAGTCACGCTTTCACAATCAGGGATCTGTGAGGCACAACCCCGTGGCCGCCACAGTACACCTTCCAGTAGATTTCTCTTCTTCCAAAACTAGTCGGAGTTTACCGTTTTCACTTGCAATCTAAAGAATTCTGACTGATTGCTACAGTTACCTATTGGCTTATAACACACCATCCCCAACTTTGTAGTGTAAAACAAAAACTATTTTATTATGCCTGTGGCTTCTATGGGTCATGAATTGGGACATTTTATAGGGAGGATGGCTTATCTCTGCTCCACAATGTCTGAGGCCTCATCTGGGATGCAAAAACTAAGGATGATACAAGTGGCTGAGGGACTGAGTCATCTGGAGGCTTCTTCACTGGTATGTCTGGTGCCTAGGCTGGGAGGACTTGAGGGCTGGGCTCAGCTGAGACTGTGAACCAGAATGCCTACACATGTCTTCTCCATGTGGCATGGAATTCCTCACAACGTGACTGCCTCAGGGTAGTTGGATATTTTCCTTAGAGGCTTAGGACCCCAAGCATGATTATTTCAGTAAACAAGGCAGGAACTATATGGTCTTTAATGTCATAGCCTCAGAAGTTACCCAGCCTCACAACTGCTGTATCCTACTGGTCAAAGCAAGCACAAGCCACCCACATTCAAGGAGAGGGGATCTAGACCCCACCTTATGATGAGAAAGAATTTATAGGCATATTTTTAAAGTGCCACAATTAGCCGGATGTGGTGGCAGGTGCCTGTAATCCCAGCTACTCACGAGGCTGAGGCAGGAGAATTGCTTGAACCCGGGAGGGAGGTTGCAGTGAGCCAAGATCACGCGGTTGCACTCCAGCCTGGGCAACAAGAGTGAAACTCCATCTCAAAAAATATATAAAATAAATAAAATAAAGTGCCACTTTAATTAGTTGACCAGGCTTAGCACATGATTTTTTAAAATCCCTCTTGCCTCTTAAAGTCTATGAAAGATGGTGCTCTGGTAGGAACGCTGGCTCTTTCAGAAGCAAGAACTCAAATGTTTTGTGAGTCTATGGCATAAAGTTCTTTCCTAACATCTACTCAGAGCATCCTTGGGGGCACCAACAAGACCACTAACTTTTTCTGCAGTCTTTCTTGACTGACAACCCTTCGATTAAAAATTTAAGCAACTGCATAATATAGAAGGAACATCAGAACAAGTTTATTTTCTTTACAGACAGAGACCTCCAATCCCATCAATTATTCTCTGTCATTTGGTGTAAAGCTGCAGATAGAGCTGACAATAGCTGTGAGGATGTGAGGAAGGAAAATGAGAACAGCCTTTTTTATCTTCAGAGACCTTGGGCAGACCAACTATCATTCTCACAACCAACTTTCTAAAGACTTTTGACAATCTGGATATCAGTAATAAATAGTTGATTGAAAAGTACCTCTTCATTGTATCATCTGTGCAAGAATCCATAATTAAAAATATAAAACAAAACACTGTGGGCTCCTTTATACGGCAGATGTGGATTTAAATTCTACCTTTTCTCCCATTTTTATCTTGGTAGACGTGTACAAGTCACTCTACCTTTCTGAGACTTATTTTCCACACAGTGCAATGCAATTAATAACCCTGCCTGAAAGAGTGAGTGTGAGAATTAGAATAATAAATATAAAATAAAGCACCCAGAAGATTGCATAGTGGCGGGTGAGATATAAAAAGAAATTTCAGAGTAAACATCACCAGATGCTTGCCATGTACCAAACACCATACTAGAAACTGCAGGGGACACAGGGATGATCAAGGCACAGTTCTTGTCACCAGAAATAACATAGTTGATTAAAGGACTAGCATATCTGCTATGAAGGAATCAGTGAGTATGAGGCTGAGTTCCAAGTAAGGTGTGTCCTAGCATTCTCTGGCTAGCCATTATTGCCTCAGTTTCCTCATCTGTTACAATGAGAATAATAATAACCACCTTGCCTACCTCACAGGGTTATGCTGAATACTACCTAAATAGTAGGCATTAAAGTCCTTGGTAAATACTAAAATATTAAAGTGTAGTCTTGCCTCACTAACCAAAGTGTGGCCCATGGACCACCAGAATTGACATCACCTAGGAGCTGGTTAGAAATGCAGATTCTCAGACCCCACCCCAGACCTACTGAATCAGAGTTTATTCTTTAACAAGACTATTCATGATTCCTATGCTCATTAACGTTGGAAAGACAGTGATCTATATAACAGTTAACATTGCGATTAAAAAAATGAAGCAATTTGATTCATTTCAAAGCAACCTATCGGCCCATGCAAAATGATCTAATAAAAATTAAAAGCCTAATTTCTAAGAAAACCAATTAGAAAGACAAGTGGGCCCCTAAATAGGACAGGGCTAAATAGGAGGCATTCCTAGAGGTTGTGGAATTTTGAAAACGTGCTTCAGTCTCACCACCAATGTCAACTGAGTAAAGAGTTTCCATCATAAGAAGGAGTTGTATAACCTGTCTTCTACCTGCATGGCAGAGCCCTGGCCAAGCAGGTCATTTTAGCCATCTCAATGAGCGAGGCACTTCATGGTGCACTGGGCCCACTGTGGCAACTGCAATCAAATCAAGATGGGTAATGTGCAGTATAAGTGTTTAGCCCTCAAAGTGCCTCATTCAGCCCTCTATTATGGCTTCATCCATTGTACCCTATTATCTGTCTTCAGTTCTGTCTCCTCCACTGCACTGTGAGCTCCTTGGGGGTCAAGAACAATGACTCTGTTTTCTCAGTAATCTCTCAACTCTCAGCACAGTGCTACTGCAAAACTGATGGGAAGATTTAGTGGGGGGTTAAAGGGAAGGTCCCCATTTTGGTCAGATCCAATGTGGACACCTTTTCTTCTTACACGGTTCCCGTTCTTCTGATCCCCTTCTGTGTACCTGTCTCAAAAGCTCTTATTCTTTACCTGTGCAAAGTCTTTGGATTCATTTTAAACAGAATTTTTATTAACATATTTTTATTGAGGCTTTTTCTATTTTGAATTACTATAACTTTTATATACAGTGGAAGGTAAGGGAGGTGTTCAACTTTATTGTTTGCATATGGCTATCTAGTTGTCTCAGCACTTCAGACTATTCTTTGCCACCACTGAATTGTCTTGGCACTCTTTTCAGAAATCAGTTTACTGTATATGAAACTGCCTCAGTTCTATTCCATCTGTCTTTATGTCTATCCTTATGCCAGTGTCATACAGTCTTGATAACTGTACAGTTTTATTGCTTTGAAATCAGGAAGTGTGAGCTCTCCAACTTTGTTCGTTTTCAATACTGTTTTGGCTATTCAGGGTCCCTTGCAATTCCATATGAATTTTAGGATCAACTTTTTCATTTCTGCAAAAAAAAAAAAAAAAAAGAGGTGGGGTGGAGGGTGTGCAGCTAGGATTTTGAGAATTATTGCATTGAATCTGTGGGCCATTTTGTGGAGTATTACCATGTTGACAATATTAAGTTTTAACAATTGTTGAACACAGGATGTCTTTCCATTTATTTAGATTTCTTTAAATTTCTTTCAGTAATGATTTGTAATTTTTGATGTACACATTTGCACCTCTTTTTTATATTGTATCAAAATTGGAATTGTATTATATTTGATATTACTGCATCCAAAAATAAAATTGTTCTTTAAGTTTCATTTTTGATTGTTCATTGGCAATATATAAAAATGCACTTGATTTTTTTTAAACTTTAAGTTCCTGGATACATGTGCAGAATGTGCAGGTTTGTTACATAGGTATACATGTGCCACGGTGGTTTGCTGCACCTATTAACCCATCATCTAGGTTTTAAGCCCCGCATTAGGTGTTTGTCCTAATGCCCTCCCTCCCCTTGCCCTCCACCCACCAACAGACCCTGGTGTGTTGTTCACCTCCCTGAGTCCATGTGTTCTCATTGTTCAACTCCCACTTATGAGTGAGAACATGCGGCATTTGGTTTTCTGTTCCTGTGTTAGTTTGCTGAGAATGATGGCTTCCAGCTTCATCCATGTCCCTGCAAAGGACACGATCTCATTCTTTTCTTATGGCTGCAGAGTATTACATGGAAAAATACCCTTGATTTTTAGATATCAATCTTGCATTCTTCAACCTTGCAGAATTTATTTATTAGCCCTAGTAATGTTTTTGTGGATTCCATAAGATTTTCTTTATGCAATATGATGTCATCCATTAACAGAGACAGTTTTACTTCTTCCTTTCCAATCTGGATTATTTGATTTCTTTTTTCATTCATAATTACCCTGGCTAGAACCTCCAGTATAATGTTGAATAGACATAGCAAGATCAGACATTCTTGTCTTGTTGCTGATGTAAGGGGAAAAGCTTTCGGTCTTTCACCTATTAAGTAGGATATTAACTGTGAGTTTTTGCTAGATACCCTTTTCAGGTTGAGGAAGTTATCTCTAACTGTTGAGGGAACAGGTAGAAGAAACTTTGTTGAGTGTTTTTTTATTATTATTATTATGAAATGGTGTTGGTGTTTGTCAAATGTTTGTTTTTTTTGTTTTGTTTTTGCATGTATTGAGGTGATCATGTAGGGTTTTTCTCTGTATTCTATTAATATGGTGCATCACATTGATTAATTTGCATATATTGAAACAAACTTGCACTCCTGAGATAAATCCCATTTAGTCTTGGTGTATATAGTTTTTTAATTTATGGCTGAATTCAGTTTGCTAGTATTTTGTTGAAGATTTTGCACCTACATTCATAAGAGATACTGCTCTATCATTTCCCTTTCTTGTGATGTCTCTGCCTGATTTAAATATGCTGGCCTCAAAGAATGTGTTAGCCTCATAGAAAGTGTTCCCTCTTCTATTTTTTGGAATAATGTGTGAAAAATTGGTGTTAATTCTTCTTTAAATGTTTGGTAGAATTCGCTAGTGAAATCATCTGGTCCTGGACTTTTCTTTGTGGGAAGTTTTCTCATTAGTAATTCAATCTCCTTATTTGTTATAGGTCTATGAAGATTTATTATCTCTTCTTGAGTCAAATTCATTAGTGTGTGTCTTTCTAGCAATTTGTCCACTTCATCTAGGTTATCTAATTTTTTGGCATATATATTAATTGTTCATAGTATTCCCTTGTAAACTTTTTTATTTTTATAACACCAGTAATAATGTCCCCTCTTTCATTCCAGACTTAAGTGATGTGAATCTTCTCTCTTTTGTTCGTGGTCAGACCACCTAAATGTTTGTCAATTTGGTTGATCATTTCAAAGAACCAAGTTTTGGTTTTATTGATTTTCTGTATTGTTTTACTATTCTCGATTTCATTATTTCTGCTCTAATATTTATTATTTACTTCTACCTGCCTTAGGATTAGTTTGCTCTTCTTTTTCTAGTTTCTTAAAGTGGAAACTTAGGTTATTAATTTGAGGTCTTATCTTTTTTTAACTTTTAAATTTAGGAGTACATGTGCAGGACGTGTAGGTTTGTTAGTAAATGCATGTCATGGGGGTTTCTTGTACCAATTATTTCATCACCCAGGTATTAAGCCTAGAACCCATTAGTTATTTTTCCTGATACTCTCCCTCCTCCCACTCTCCACCTTCTGACAGGCCCCATTGTGTGTTGTTCCCCTCTCTGTGTCCATGTGTTCTCACTATTTAGCTCCCACTTGTAAGCAAGAACATGTGGTATTTGGTTTTCTGTGCCTGTGTCAGTTTGCTAAGGATAATGGCCTCCAGTTCCATCCATGTCCCTACAAAGGACATGATCTCATTCTTTTTAATGCCTGCATATATTTCATGGTGTGAACGTACCATATTTTCTTTATCTAGTCTGTCATTGACAGGCATTTAGGTTGATTCCATGTCTTTGCTATTGTGAATAGTGCTGCAGTGAACATACATGTGCATGTGTCTTTATAATAGAACGATTTCTATTTCTTTGGGTATACATTCAGTAATGAGAGTGCTGGGTGGAATGGTATTTCTGACTTTCGTTCTTTGAAGAATCGCCACATTGTCTTCCACAATGGTTGAACTAATTTACACTCCCACCCACAGTGTATAAGTGTTCCTTTTTCTCCACAACCTCATCAGCACCTGGTATTTTTTCACTTTTTAATAATAGCCATTCTGACTGGTGTGAGATGGTATCTCATTGTGGTTTTGATTTACATTTCTCTAAGGATCAGTGATGTTCAGCTTTTCTTCATACGCTTCTTGGCCACATCTATGTCTTCTTTTAGGAAGTATCTGTTCATGGCCTTTGCCTACTTTTTAATGGTGTTTTTTTTTTCTTTCTGGTAAATTTGTTTAAGTTCCTTATAGATGCTGGATATTAGACCTTTGTCAGACGCAGAGTTTGCAAAAATTTTCTCCTATTGTGTAGATTGTCTGTTTACTCTGTTGAAAAAAGAGTCTGAATAGCCAAGGCAATCCTAAGCAAAAACCTGGAGGCATCATGCTACTCAACTTCAAACCATACTACAGGGATACAGTAACCAAAACAGCATGGTACTGGTACAAAAACAGACACATAGGCCAATGGAACAGAATAAAGAACCCAGAAATAAGACCACACACCTACAACTATCTGATTTTTGACAAACCTGAGAAAAACAAGCAATGGAGAAAGGATTCCCTATTCAATAAATGGTGCTGGACTGGATAGCCATATGCAGAAAATTGAAACTGGACTCCTTCTTTACACTATATACAAAAATTAACTCGGGATGGATTAAAGACTTAAATGTAAAACCCCAAACTATAAAAACCCTGGAAGACAACCTAGGCAATACCATTCAGGACGTGGGCATGGGCAAAGATTTCATGATGAAGACGCCAAAAGCAAATGCAATAAAAGCAAAAATAGACAAATGGTATCTAATTAAAGAGCTTCTGCACAGAAGAGGTCTTCATCTATTTTTAAATATACACATTTACCTCTATAATTTCCCTCCAAGCATTGCTTTTGTGTATCCTATACGTTTTGGTATGTTGTGTTTTCATTTTCATTCATTTCAAAGTGTTTTCTAATTTCCCTTGTGATTTTTCTCTTTAATCCACTGGTTTTTAGGAGTGTATTGTTTGATTTCTACATATTTATGAATTGTAAGCATTAGTATGCTTCCTAAGCACCTCAAATTTAGCAGCCCAAAATTGAACTAACTTTTTTGTCTCTTCTCTCTACCTCACCTTGCTTTTCATACTGTCTTCCTTAGCTTTATGATATGCACCATTATTTACCCACTTCCCAAGACAGAAACGCTGGAGATATCCCATATCATTCATATTTAATTCTCTCTTATGGCTATAGCCAGTAAATCATCTAGTCTTACTGCCTCTCCATCCCCTTCCTCCCAAGTTTTTGGCATGCATCCTGTCCTCTGTCTTTACTAACACTACTCTATACTCGCTACTCTCATCATCTCTCTTCTTGACTATTACATCTATCGCCTTTTGGCCTATAGTTTTCGACCCTTCCTATTCACCTCCCACATTGCCAACAAAATATTCTTGCACTCATATTTGTTTTTGTTTTGTTTTGTTTTGAGACAGAGTCTCACTCTGTCACCTAGGCTAGAGTGCAGTGGTGCGATCTTGGCTCACTGCAACCTCTGCCTCCTGGGTTCAAGTGATTCTTCTGCCTCAGCCTCCCAAGTAGCTGGGATTACAGGCATGCACCACCAAACTCAACTAATTTTTGTATTTTTAGTAGAGACAGGGTTTCTCCATGTTGGCCAAGCTGGTCTCGAACTCCTGACCTCAGGTGATCCGCCCCCCACTTGGCCTCCCAAAGTGCTGGGATTACGGGCATGAGCCACTGCGCCCAGGCTTGCACTCATATTTGATCATATTATTTTCTTTCTCAAAACCTTATTACCCATGGAAAAATCTCCAAATTGCTTTGCATAACACATAAGCCTTCAAGATATGGCCACTGTCTCCCTAACCTGCCTCATGTCCCACCATTCCCCTGCACTATCACATCTTACTCTGTTCATCCAGAAAATGCATATATTATTGAACATGCCATGTGTCATTCATGCTACCATGACCTTGAATGGTGTTGCCTTAGTTCCTAGGTATCTCCCACCAAACTTGGCATCCCTAAAATTGACATCTTTCATGTCAGCTGAAAAACTACCACCTCTGGAAATTATGCCATTTCCCCAAACAAATTTAGGTGCTCCTCCTATACTCACAATATATTTGTCTCTGTCTTCAGTAAAGCAATTATTTTATTATATTGGGCTCATTGGAATGTTTGTGTTCTAATTAGAAAATAGCTTCTTGAAGACAGGACATTTATTTTATTTATCTCTACATTTCCAGTGCTACAGTAAACTTTGGCCTAAAATAAGTATTCAGTGATTAAATCTCCATTGTTCAGTACCCTACCACATACTATATAACATCATTAAATTTCTATCACCATCAGTGACTGAAGAATGTTACTGATTTAACTATATCATCCCTAGAACTTCATAGGCAAAATTAGCAAAGGAAAGCACAGAAACCTGAAACCCTTTCCCAGCACTGTGACAGAATAATATTATGCACACCATATGACTCTCTTTGTCAAATTTTCTGATTCCATAAATTAGAGGCGAAGTCCCGTATTCACGCCCATGATGGTTAACTTTGTGTTAACTTGGCTAGGACACAGTGCCCAGATATTTGGCCAAACATTATTCTATATATTTCTATGAGGGTATTTGGATGAGATTAACATTTGAATCAGTGGACTGTGAGTAAACGGATTACCCTCCATAATGTGTGTGGGCTTCATCCAGTCAGTTGAAGGTCTTAACAGAACAGACTGATCTCCCTTGAACAAAAAGCAATTTTGCCAGCAGGCAACCTTCAGACTTGAACTGCAACATTAGTTCTTCCCTGTGCCTCCAGCCTGCTGATCTACCCTGCAAATTTTTGACTTGCCAGGCTTCATATTCATAATCATCTAAACCAATTGTTTAAAATCTCTCTCTCTCTCCCTCTCTCTTTATAAATTCACACATCCTATCTTATTGGTCCTGTTGCTCTGGAGAACCCTGACTAATACACTGTCTAGGAATCTTTTCCATTGGCATGGGCATTAGGTCTTTCATTTTAAAAGAAGAATTCAGAAAATACGTCCATCAACTTCTCTAAAGGCTGAGCAATTTATTATGTTCTTGCTTGCAAGATGGCAAGTGTGGACTATCTGGTGGTTAATAATGATGATGATGATGATGGTGATAGCAGGTAACATTTAGGAAGTGATTACTCTCTGACAAGCATTGTTCTAAGTGTTTTATATGTTATCTCACATAATTTGTGCAATAGGCCAGGCATGATGGCTAACATCTGTAATCCCAGCACTTTGGGAAGCTGAGGCGGGAGAATTGCTTGAGTCCAGGAGATTGAGGCCAGCCTGGACAACAGTGAGACCCCATCTCTAATAATAATAATCATTTATGCAATGGGTGTTTTTAGGAGTATTGCCCCACAGTTGTCAGCCCTTTCCAAAAATTGCCCTCAGCTGGAGAGAGCTACCTCATTTGAGGCCACACTCCCTTCAGGGAAAGGACAGCCTGCTTCCCATGATGGATCATTTTGTAGGAGTATAAAGACCTCAGCTCCCTCCCTGCACTGCAACACAACTCTGAAGTGCTCTCCCAGCTTTAAACTGTCCTGTGAGGTTGCATGAATCCTCTGTTAAAACTGTACTGCAGCTCAGTTTCTCTATCTGCCCAAATCTGCTTCTTTTGCTCCCTCTTCACGGGTGTTAATCCTGAAAGCACTCCCTAATAAACTTCCTGCGTACTAATCTGCATCTTAGAATTTGTCTCTCAGAGGACCCAACCTGCAACAATCCTGTTATGAAGATTAAATGTAATGGTCCACATAAAGTGGGCTTGCGGCCGGGTGTGGTGGCTCACACCTGTAATCCCAACACTTTGGGAGGCCGAGGTGGGCAGATCACTTGAGGTCAAAAGTTTGAGACCAGCCTGGCCAACATGGCGAAAACCCATCTTTACTAAAAAATACAAAAATTAGCCAGGCATGGTGGTGGGCGCCTGTAATCCCAGCTACTGGGGAGGCTGAGGCAGGAGAATCGCTTGAACCCAGGAGGCAGAGGTTGAACCCAGGAGCCGAGATCACACCACTGCCCTCCAGCATGGGCAAAAAGAGTGAGACTCCATCTAAAATAAATAAATAAATAAATAAGTGGACTTGCCCAAGACCTAACATTAAGCAAGTAGTCAAACAATGGAATTATTACCATGTGCCACCTAAAAAGGTAGGAACTATTATTATCCCCAGTTTATAGGTGAAGAAATTGGACTTTAAGGAGGTTAAATAATTCACCCAAGATCACTATATAGCAAAACTCAAGGTAGATATCAAATACAGATATGACTGACTCCAGAACTGTGCTCGTTCTTATTACACAATCCTGTCTTCTTTTAAAAGTCATTCTGGAGACTTTTCCCAAATGCAATATCTGGAGGAAGGTACATCGCAGGTGGGTACTGGGTTCTTGAGGCAATGTTCGGTAGCAGCTTGGGACGGTAGTGAATTATAGTCAAATGCCAACTCTGCCCAAGATGTGAAATGGGAAATGGGAAATGACCAGAAGAGGTCAAAAAAAACAGTCAGGAAAACAAACAAACAAACAAACAAACAAAAAACAGAAGCATGAATGTCCCAGCAAAAAAGCCAGGACTATCTCAGGAGGAAAATTTCGTAGTGAATGTGAGGGAATAGATGAGACGATTCAGAAAATATTCCCTGTGAGCACGTGGAACACCCCTTTACGGAAGCACTTTAAAAGTCAAATAGTCCTGACGCCCACTGTGAAAGAATATTATAACTGTCCCAGGAATCACATTCAATTCCACACATAATATTTACTGTGCACCTACATTATTTCTGTCTTTGAGGAGCTCATAGTCCGGTGTACTGGGAGTAGGGGTGGGAGGGAAGAGAGGCAGGCACACATACTGAACAACTAAATAATATTACACAATGTTGGCTGGGCACAGTGGCTCATGCCTGTAAACCCAGCACTTTGGGAGGCCGAGGTGGGCAGATCACCCAAAGTCAGGAGTTCGAGACAAGCCTGCCCAACACAGCGAAAACGTGTCTCTACTAAAAATACAAAGTTTAGCCGTGTGTAGTGGCGGGCACCTGTAATCCCAGCTACTCGGGAGGCTGAGGCAGGATAATTGCTTGAATCCGGGAGGTGGAGATTACAGTGAGCCAAGATTGCGCCATTGCACTCCAGCCTGGGTAACAAGAGTGAAACTCCGTCTCAAAAAAAACAAAAACAAAAACACACACACACAATGTTACTGAGCGTCAAGTTGGTTTAAAAAAAAAACAAAAAAAAAACCTAAGCTGCCACATAACGCATGGTTAATTCTGCTCAGGAAGACCCTAGAAGGCTTTACAGGGGAGGCAACATTTGAACAGGACCTTGAAAGATAACAAACCTCTATACAGTCAAGGGGAATTTTAAAAGACTAGACTATTTTCTAAGAGGAAGAAAGAACACATGCTATTGTTTGCTTTTCTCCAGAGTGTAGGGAGTACTCCATAAGGAACAATCACTTTATTGTCTTATAATAAATCGTGGACACTTGGTATTTACCATATTTCAACAACTGGGGGTAAATCCTCTAGGAGAATCACTCTAAATCCAAGCACTTCACCCTCTGAAAGGCTTGTCATGGGGCAAAAGAAATGGTCCTTTGAATTCACATGTCATATAATCCCCGCCAGAAAAACATGTGTATGGGGAAGGCAGCCTGTGTTCGGTGGAGTTACACGTAAGAAACAGATGTTTTGCTGTATTCTGAGAGATTGTTGGTCATTCCTGAGAAATTGTTGAGAGATTGCATGATCATTTCTGAGCCACGTCTCCTAAGACTTACAGGAGAGCCCCATCTGTAAATCCTAGTAGCAGGCATTTGTGTCTAGACCACAGGAATTCTATCTTCAGGTTCCAACACTGCGGTGTTTGAAACTGAGAAGGTAACTTCATGCTGATAGCATAGTTACCAACCAGATGCTTCAAAGCTGGAGGATCCAACTGAATTGCTTCAAAAGTTTTCTGGTTCCTAGCGCTGCCTAGCAGATGGCAAGTTTGCCCCTGGGAACTTGCTGCTGGGGTGAAGTAATGTCTTTTTGCAGTTACTGTCTCATTGTTTTTAATGAGTGTTGATGTGATGCACAAATGCACCTTATAGAGCCCTGGTCACTCACGGTGGGGATGTGCCTGTTCCTAATCCTTGGGAGGGGCAGTTTTAGGAAATTACAAGGAAGTGAAAATGATTCTTTCTGCCCATCTCTGCTAACAACTAGCAGTGGTTAAGCAGCCTTTGATGAGTCCTTTGGTTACTCAAACAAACCTGGTATGTAGAGAAGGCACTGCCAGAGCCTCATGGCCTTTTTGTACAGGAGTGGTGTACAGTTCAGCAGATAGGCACAGCAAACTCCTCTTCTGCCATTCAGATCAGGGACCTCTGAAATCCAGAGATGGGGCAATTTGGGCCCTGTCTTAGTCTGTTCCTATGGCAGTAACAAAATACCTGAGACTGGGTCATTTATAAAGAACAGGAATATATTTCTTATAGTTCTGGAGGCTGGAAGTCCAAAATCAAGGCACTAGCAGGTTTGGTGTCTTGCAAGGATGTGGTCTCTGCATCCAAAATGGTGCTGTGTTGCTGCATCTGCCAGAGGGCATGCTATGTTCCCACAAGGTGGAAGGAACGGAAAGAGCAAAAAAGGGGCTGAATGCACTCCGTCAAGTCCTTTTATAAGGGTGCTGATCCCATCCATGAGGCAGAGCCTTCATGGCCTAATCAGCTCCTAAAGGCCACACCTCTTGATACTGTTGCACTGTGGATTATGGTTCAACATGAATTCTGGAGGGACATAAACATTCAAACCATCGCAGATCCCTTGTGCCTAGAACTCTGGGGGAAGAGGCTGAACACTCAGCTTCACCTGTCACTCTGAGACTTATCCATCAGAAATGTCAAATCCTGGATATCACCATTCAATAACAGAAATCTCCCTTCCCTTCTTTCTCTGATGTGCAGTAATTCTGCCTGTTAGAATCATCTGGAGAGCTTGTTAAAAATACCAATGTCAGGAGCTCGATCCTAGATATTCAAATTTAACTGATCTGGCGTGGGGCCTGGAAATCCTCTATTTTTTAAAAGTTCCCCAATTGAGGCCAGGTGTGGTGGCTCACGCCTGAGTCCCAGCACTTTGGGAAGCAGAGGCAGGCAGATCACTTGAGGTCAGGAGTTCAAGACCAGCCTGGCCAACATGGTGAAACTCCATCTCTACTAAAAATACAAAAAAAATTAGCCAGGTGTGGTGGCGCACACCTGTAATCCCAGCTACTCAGAGGCCGAGGCATGAGAATCCTTTGAACCTGGGAGGTGGACATTGCAGTGAGCTGAGATCATGCCACTGCACTCCAGCCTGGACAACAGAGTGAGATTCCATCTCCAAAAAAAAAAAAAAAAGTTCCCCAGTTGAGTCTAATGCGCAGCTAACATTAAGAAGCATTGCCCTGGAATCTCATACCTCAGCATAAAGCATAAAATTTCTATCCATCTTTATGCCAGAACAAAAGTTTACATTAGCTGTTCATAACACCAGTGAAAAAATATGATTAATAATAATTGCTTAAATTGTATCCGTGTAGGGTAAATGCACCTGATAGCAATAACTTAAGCATACCCTTAGAATGACCCTGTATGGCAGACACATCTGAATGTGTGTTCCAAACTAGGGAATTCGGGAGTGACCAATGCAGAAATTATTCCTTGTTTATGAAGAACATCTGAGCCCCTGGCCTGACCCATGGAAGTGAAACACAGGCTGTATATGGGATTGAGGCCCTAAGTTTGGGTTAAATGAAGGTTGCCAGGTGGAGGTCATTAGGGGAAGGTGTTAAGTGAAAATGCTATATAAACTGCATGCTGTTTGCAAGTGGTTGCAGTTTCCTGCTCAGCCCAATGCCACTGGGCCATGTGGTTATGTTGTCCAGCCCACCACCACTGGACTTTCTCTTCTGTGTGTAAGCCCTTAATAAAACCCCTTATCTCCTTTGCTGACTCTGGGTCTCTTCTTCAGCCTCTTGAACCTGGTGCTCTCCCTATTAAGGTTAATCAGGGTTCAGAACAACAACCAGTTAGTAATTTATAGTTGGCCGTCTTCAAAATGCCTTTTGGTTTGGTGAGATAAAGTGGCTAACCAGGAGTAAGCAGGTAGTATGTGCCAGGGCTTGGTCTAAAACACCTAATTATTTGAGCTCAACTCCTTCCACTGTTCCATCCCCAGCTCCTCAATTGCCAAGCCTGTTTTCTGTAATCAGACTGAGCCTGTGAGACATTTACAGCCGGCCCTCCACCACTGGACTGAAGCAGAACAGCGAGGTAATTATCTGAATAATTCAGGCAATGGCAGTTTATTTTCCCTAAATTACCTGGATAATTACCTCAAGCCTAATAAGATGGAGAGAAGCCAGAGCCACGTTCTGATGGTTTTATTGCCCCCTCAACAATGCTTTCTTGTTTAAAGGTCCTGACTTAAAGAAATAATTTGTTGAAGCTTGTGTCTTCCTTATTTGCCACAGGATATTCCATAAATCATCTGGGAAAGGTACCAGTGTGTAATTGTCCACCTACTGTGCCTGTTGAAAGCTCCTCCAGGCTGAGGAGAACAGCTGTCCTGGATTCCTGATGTGTTCTCTGAGTTTTGGGGAGTCATTAGCTCAGGTAATGAGGTGACAAAGAGAAAGTCTTTTGGGTGTTAGATTTTTGTTTCTCCTTTTCTTTTTGTGTGCTTTCCCACATTTCCTAAACTAAGCAACCAAACATTTCGCACTACATCTGATATGGTTTGCCTGTGTCCCCATCCAAAATCTCATCTTGAATTGTAATCCCCATAATCCCCACGTGTCAAGGGACCAGGTGGAGGTAATTGAATCATGGGGGCAGTTTCCCCCATGCTGTTCTTGTGATAGTGAGTGAGTTCTCACGAGATCTGATGGTTTTCTAAGTGTTTGGTAGTTCCTCCTGCGTTCATTCTCCTTCCTGCTGCCTTGTGAAAAAGGTGCGCTTCCCCTTTGCCTTCCACCATGACTGGAAGTTTCCTGAGGCCTCCCCAGCCATGCCAAACTGTGAGTTAATTAAACCTCTTTCCTTTATAAATTACCTAGTCTCAAGCAGTTCTTTATAGCTGTGTGAAAACAGACTGATACAACATCCTATTTTCCTGTGCTGATCTGTAAACTTGATCTGTAAAATGGAGCACCTTGTCCAAGAGACAAGACCTGGGCTTTCACATCAAGCCTCATAACCAGAAACTGGGGGACCCAAAGCCAACTAATAGGACAGGAGCTTCCTTGTTCTGCTGCTATCACTATTTGCCTTGTTAAAATGACCAAATGTCTCACAGGAAGAGGTATCTATCTCTTTCCGAAAGAGAATTCCTCCTCTGGGACAGTTGGTCCTCTCTCTGGAGCCTTACTTTATTGTCACTCCCTCTCTTTTCTCTCTCTGCCATCTTTGCTGTGCACTGGCTCCTTCCAGATAGGATTAAGTCTTCTCCATCCCTGTAAGTAGAAAGTGAAGAATTGAATGAGATTGGGCAGGAACTGGCCATGGCTGAGAGTTGATGGAATGACAATATTAGGAGATGGAAAGAAGAAAATAGAGGCCAGAAAATGCAGCCAAGTCAGATACACCAGATCAATGCAGCGATATGGAAGCAAAGGGAGATGAAGTTCCAAATAAACATGATGTGATGGAAAACCATGGGTTTGGAATTGAATCCTGGCTGCTTAGTTCTCTAGCTGTGTGATAATCTTTAAAATTGACATATTAAAACCCACCTCCTAAGTCTTTATAAGATTGAATTACTTGTTGCATGTAAAATTACTTGGATAAATTTTATACTTATTAATTATTAATATTATTATTGCCAAAAAGGGAAATGTAGCCAGCTTTGTTAAATGCTTCCTGGAATCAGAGTGAAAAAGTTACTAGGGGTCTTCTAGTCCTATGTCTGAAAGTTTTGAGACCTCTTCTCATAATAAGGAAAACAATTCACATCGTGATCAAGAATTTACATATATATGTAGTGGGTTGAATATTGTCCCCCAAAATTTATGTCTACACTGACCCTTGGAATGTGGCCTTATCTGGAAATAGGGTCTTTGCAGACAAAATTTAGGTAAAGATCAAGATAAGATCACACTGGGTTAGAATGGGGCCTAAATCCAATGGCTGTGTCCCTATAAGAGACAGAAAAAGGCACAGAGAGAAGATGCTGTGAAGATGAAAACAGAGATTGCAGTTATGCTAACACCAGCCAGGGAATGCCAGGAGTCACTAGAAGTTAGAAGAGTCTGGAAAGCATTCTCCCCTAGAGCTTTCAAAGAGAGCTTAGTCCTGCCATACCTTGATTTCAGACTTCTGGCCTCCAGAAGTATGAGAGAATAAACTTCTAATGTCCTAAGCCACCCAGTTTGTGGTAATGTGTTATGGCAGCCCTAGTAAACTAATACATAAAAGTATCTGAATCCAAAGCTTCACAAATTATACTTACTGTGTGTTATGCACTGTGATAAATCCTATTAATGCTGGCTGTAAACCACTAAATTGATCTCCGACCCACTTATTGGTTGTGAGTCATGATTGGGAGAAACATTGTTCTACTATGTCTCTCATTAAGGATGAATGATGACTGAGAAAAAAAATCTTTGGATTTGGTGATTAAGAGTCAATGCTGGTCCTCATGGAAATAATTAAGGTAGGATGGCAGGAGCTGTCTACTTAGCACAGAGATGTGATCATTATAGATAGGTAGATAGAAATAGATTGATAGATATAGATATATACACGCATTCTGTATTTTGTGCCCAAAATAGCAGTGGCTTAATAGAAGTATATTCTTCTTGTTAAAAAAAAAATTAAATAAAGGTAAATTCTTTACTCTAATACAAATATAAAATGAATACATGTCAAAGATTTTAACCCATTAACTAATGAAGGAACCAGTAAGATATTACTACCAGCTCAAAGGAGAATTTAAAGTACCCCACTTATAGAGGTCAATCAGGTATACTGAAGTGAATTTACAAATAGATGTAAAACTGGCTTTTTCCAAGGGGCAGAAATAGAGAGGGAGTAAAGGGGGGCATCAATTCACTGGACAGAATTTGTCTTCCGTTTTTGTTCGTTTATTTTTGTTTTTGAGATGGAATCTCACTCTGTCGCCCAGGCTGGAGTGCAGTGGCACAATCTTGGCTCACTGCAACCTCCGCCTCCCAGATTCAAGCAATTCTCCTGCCTCAGCCTCCCAAGTAGCTGGGATTACAGACATGCGCCACCATGCCTGGCTAATTTTTGTATTTTTGAGACGAGGTTTCACCATGTTGTCCAAGCTGGTCTCAAACTCCTGACCTCAAGTGATCTGCCCGCCTTGGCCTCCCAAAGTGCTGAGATTACAGGCATGAGCCACTGTGCCCAGCCAGAATTTGTTTGCATACGGAGGAGAAATCATCTTTGCCCTGCTAGCAGTTCTCTACAACTTACAGAGTTGTAAAATAGTTCAAAGACAATGAATGGTAGAGGTAACCTGGCTGGGTAAGCTACTCAGGACACCCAAGAATCTTTTTGTTGCCCATTTCAAAACCCTTTGCAATTTTTCCTGGCACTCTGTTATATAATCACATGAGAGTAAGTATTCTAGAACTCCCGTGGCAGTTCCCAGTGTCAAGGGACCAGTGCCTTCCGTCTTATTGCTTCTCCATTTCTAGGGTGACACTTTCATGTCTGGCAATGTAGGGAAGGAGAGGTAGTAGGAACAGGAAGGGAAAATCAAGCTGAAGAAAGGACTAACCTTTACTGGTCGTTGTCTTTAACTTCAAAGCTCACAGTGCAGATGCCATCCCCTCTATGCAGCCTCACCTAATCACCATAGCTAAAATCTCTTTCTCCCCTAAACTCACATGTCCCTTGATGTATGCCCTTCTTCCTCATCACTATTTGTGTATAGGTCTTATCTCTTCTGTAGGCTCTAAGGTATCTCATTTATGTTTTTAATGCTCATAGATTCTAGTTCACTGCCCTGACCAAAGCTGACATTTTATTCAGTTATTACCTTCCTCTCTATTAAGCTCTCTTCAGGACAAAGCCAAAGAAAGGATCTAGTATTTTTCCTCCCCTTTCAATAACACAGAGAGTTACCAGTACTCTTTCTTTGATGGCATTACAGTGAGACTTCAGATCATGAGTTTGAGAGTTCTGGCTTTTAAGTCGTATTCCATTTTGATATACAGTAACATATAAAGATTTAATCAAATATAAGGATTTAATCAAATAATTAAACATCTATTCTACCCAGGACAGTCTGGTATATTAGAAAGTGAGACAAATTTTGAATACCACAGACCAAGGTACAAATCCTGATCCTGCTACTCACTGACTTCTGTCAGTTCACTTCTGTGAACTTCTGTGAGTCACTTAACTTCTCTGGGCTTCTGCTTTTACATTCACTAAATAAGGATAATAAATCCACCCTGCAAGGTTATGATGACATATGAGCCTATTGTATACACAATGTCTATCATAAATTCAATGGCATTCATTAATATTAGAATACTAAACTGAGAATATCTGGATTTTTTACTGTATGTATCCTTTATCCTTTTTTTTTTTTTTTTTTTTTTTTTGAGATAGGGTCTCACTCTTACCCAGGCTGGAGTACAGTGGTGTGATCTTGGCTCACTGTAGCCTTGACCTCTTGGGCTCAAGTGATCCTCCCACCTCAGCCTCCTGAGTAGCTGGGACCACCAGCACATACTACCATGCCCAGCTAATGTTTATATTTTTTATAGAGATGGGGTTTCACCAGGTTGCCCAGGCTGCTCTCCAACTCCTGGGCTCAAGTGATCGGCCTACTTTGGCCTCCCAAAGTGCTGAGACTACAGGAGTGAACAATAGTAATCTTTTTTAACCAGATGTTTGGTACTATTGTGTAGTTACAGCTATAATTAGCAGAAGGTAAGTCAAATTCATGTCAATTATGGCCAGATATGAAGATGAATTAACAGATGCATCTGATCAGTCCATCCAAAACTTCAGTCAAATTATCAGGAAGTATATAATTTGTATAACACAACTAACTGTTCATCTTTCTGTGAAGTGTACCCACTTCACAGTGGGAACAGGCTTATGGCAGTAGCTGTACAACTTTTAAAATCTGCCTTTGTCTCTTATTTTGAAATGGGGATCTTTTTAAACTCCTTAAAACTTGAAGTAAGTCTCAGAGACCCCAACTAAAACTACCAATTAAGTTTGTGCAGGAAATTTTCTTTTCCAAATGTAATTACAGGGCAGATATTTCAGGATGTATATATGTGATAGTATTTTAATAATTTGTTGAGCCTTAAGGTACAGTATCAAATACTGCTCATTCCTACCAGTTTGGAGGGGAGCGGTGGAAAAATAGGGAAGCAGAATGGAATGACTTATTCAACTTTCCAATTTTTTAATACAGCATTGACCTTTGTAAAACACACACACACACACACACACATATACACATGCACATAAACAAGGACTCCCATTTACCTTATTTTCCATTTTAAATTATAGTACCCAGTCATTCGTCTTTGTCATGATCCACCAAATAGTTTTGTAAGAACGTGTTTCATACAAGCTCTCCTTTCAGCATCAGCCAGGAAGGTTAAGGTTTAGATCCTGCATGATAGAAACCCTTTTTGTAATTCTCCCCCAAACATCTGTTCAGTCACTCATCATTAACATCTGTCACCCATTTCTGGGCTCAACCCAGACAAAGCTATGTTTTTCTGTTTTTCTAACAAACTCCATTTCAAATTGTTACCAAGTGATTCCTACTCGGACTAATCTTACACAAGGATTGAGAAGATGTCTTCTTGGATCAAATTCATCTTCCACTAATGCAGCATCTACCCTGAAGCCTTGGTAAAAGCCCAGTGGCTCAGAGGAAGGGAAATTCCTCATAACATGCTAACAATTTCCTGCCTGGAATTGTTACATTGAAAACTTCTAATTCTCTTTAACTTTCCAGGGTTAACAAAATGCCATCCTATACATCTTATACATATGTATACCTTTAACTTCAGCCCATCATTTACCCTATACAAGCCCCAGCAGGGCTGCTTTGCAAACCAGCTGAAATAAGAACGTAAGAAATGATTTTTTTAATACTTGGCCCAATTATTTGCATAAAATGGCTAATAAATATTGGTTCATTTGGAAAGGCAATGCAATGTTTAAATATATGCAGAGAGACCTGAATTGAGATCTTGGAAAATCACCTCTAAGTCAGGTAACCTTGGATACTTTAGTTAATGGCCCTGGGCCCTCATCTACTTAAAGGAAAAATGGATTCCTTATAGAATTAAAGAGTTAAAAGGACTGTTGCACATAAAGTGCTTTTTTTATTTTAAATTGCTTAGATAGAGACAGGGTCTCACTATATTGCCCAGGCTGGTCTGAAACTCCTGGCCTCAAGCAATCCTCCCAACTTGGCCTACTCTCAACGTGCTGGAATTATAGGAGTGAGCCACCATGCCTGGCCAACATAAAGTACTTGACACAGTGCCTGGCACACAGTAAACAACTCAGTCTATAGTAACTCTTTATTTATTTACTTATTTGAGATACAAAGTCTTGCTCTGTCACTCAGGTTGGAGTGCAGTGTCACAATCATATCTCACTGCAGCCTCAAATTCCTGGGCTCAAGTAATCCTCCTGCCTCAGCCTCCTGAGTGGCTAGAATTATAAGTGTGCACCCCTGGCTAGTTTTTTTTTGTTTGTTTGTTATAAATACTGGGTCTTGCTGTTGCCCAGGCTAGTTTCAAACTCCTGGCCTCAAGTGATCCTCCTACCCTGGGCTTTGGTTGCTGGCCAGTTTATGGTAACTCTTGCCATCATCATCTTCAAAGAAGAAAAAGAGCAGAATGGCTTTACCTTGCTCTTTGTGCTCAGCATCTCCTTTTTCTTATTTCTGTTTACCCAGTGTTTACTGAGAGCCTCTTATGGGCTAAAAACTGTGCCAAATAACATGAAAGAGGCAAATTCCTTGTCCTCAAGGAGCTCTCCTTGGAGAAGATAGATATATCTAGACTCTACTTCAAATCAGATGCTAGTAAGTGCTATAAATTTAAAAGTAACATTCCCCGCAGATTACTTGAGGATGTTTTAACACCAAATCTCTGATTTTCTTATTAGAAGTCTTTAATTGGAGGCTCCTCTTACACAGTAAGTTTAGGAATTTAAACCCCAGAGCAGATATTTCATTTTGATGAGAACCTAATGGTTATAATCTAGGTCAATGTTTATAATGTCAATAGTGCAGTGAGGAGGAGAAGGGTTTTCACCTCTATTTCCATGGATTTTAAAAACAATCATAGTGAAGAAGGCCCCCAAAACTGAACCAGATAGGACAAGTGAATTATTATAGCTTATTTATTTCCTTCAAGAAATATAGTATAAAAAGTGTTTCGGAAAGCTCCCATAACCTATTAGAGTCTATTTGATATATAAGGATGCTAAATATTAATATCGATATTTTTTGTTGAGGATCAGAATGCCAAGGACTCATTTTCTATTGAATGTAGTCAATAAGGAAGCAGTTTCTTTGAGAATTCCGTCATGACCATAGCTATTTGTCCCTTTCCTCATTGTCTGGGGAAAGGACAAATGAAGCAGAGCACCTTTCAGAGCTACAGTTCTCTGCTGTTGTTCCTTAATGGGTCCCTGTCCTTGGGGCATATGTCTTGTGAATAAAATATGTGTCACACTGAAGATGTGATAAATGAGCTGAGACCACACAAAGAAACTGACTCCATTGGCAGAGGGGGATGGGGTGAGCAGAGGCTTTCCAGGCAGAGGGAATTGCATGCGGTGTGCATATCACTTCTCTGAACCTTCATTTCCTGGCCTCTACATGGAGAAAACAAGGCACACCTCTCTGGGTCCCCAGAAGCACTTATATATATTGTCTGGTAGTCATGGGCACTCATCTATGTTAATTTATTTGTGGCACAGAGTTACTGGACTAGGTAGTAATCAGAAACCAAGCCCAGGTATTCTGAGCACTAGGTCATGCAGGTTCCAGGGCATCACTCTACTTCCAGGCACACCCAGCAGACAAAGTGTATGTGCAAGTCTCAGCTGACCTGCCACCATGTTCTTAGGGTAAAGTTGGGAAGTATTTGTCCCACAACCTTCAAACCCCACCTGCTTCAACAAACCCTGGCCTGGCCAGCATGCATTCCTGTGCTGATCCCTTCCCCAACCCCACACCCCACTCATGGTGCACTGGTAGGGGAGAATCAAGCTAACTCTTAACAAGTCAAGAAAAGAATACTACCCCAGCCAGGCATGGCTTCTCACACCTGTAATACCAGAACTTTGGGAGGCTGAAGGGGGCAGATTGCATAAGCTAAGGAGTTTGAGACCAGCCTGGGCAACATGGCAAAACCCCATCTCTACAAAACATACAAAAATTAGCCAGGTATGGCAGCTCGCACCTGTAGTCCCAGCTACTTGGAAGGCTGAGGCGGGAGGATCACCTGAGACTGTGAGGTCGAGGTGGCAGTGAGCTGAGATCATGCTACTGTACTCCAGCCTGGGCAACAAAGTGAGACCCCGTTTCTTTCTTTTTTTTTTGAGACGGAGTCTTGCTCTGTCGCCCAGGCTGGCATGCAGTGGCACGATCTTGGCTCACTACAAGCTCTGCCTCCCAGGTTCACACCATTCTCTTGCCTCAGCCTCCCGAGTCGCTGGGACTATAGGCACCCGCCACCATGACTGGCTAATTTTTTTCTATTTTTCAGTAGAGACGGGGTTTCACCATGTTAACCAGGATGATCTCGATCTCCTGACCTCGTGATCCACCTGCCTCGGCCTCCCAAAGTGCTGGGATTACAGGCATGAGCCACCAAGTCTGGCCGCAAGACCCCATTTCTTAAAAAAAAAAAAATACTACCCCAAGGGAGGCCTCAGCCGTGAAGTAAATTGGGAAGAGAAACACATAAGTGACAAGTGACACTTAAAAGGCTAGATTTTTAAAAGATATTTTTAGTTGTCTTTAAAAAAAAAAAAATCCAAAGGCAAATCCGATAACCAAAGAATGCGTGGTCTATGATGGAGGGAAGTAGGAAATTGAGTTAGATGAGGGAAGGAGCTGACTAAATGCCTCTTTGAAAATAGAGATGTTTCCAAGTCAATGGACCCGAAGGACATGTTTCCTGAGATACTTAATGCCAAATGTGTTCTTTTCACTTAAGACTGGTATCTTGTTCTCTAAGTTGTTGAGATCTTTAATACTTGATTTATTATTTCCTCCTCAATGCTTTCCTCTCCTGTAATTGTAGACACTTTGTACTTGGTTTCAAGTTCTGTAAACTGCATTCTGCCTCCCAGGCAGGACATTTGGGGAGGCAGGAGGAGGAAGTGGCTTGCATGTGCCCATACGCTCAGGCTCTGTGCCCACCTTGCAATATGCATTTGATGACTCAGGCTGCATACTGTTTTTCTTAAATGCATATCTGATCCATTCTGCACACAGAATTCACAGATATTTTGTAATGTAAGCAGACATACTGCTTTTCTGCTTGCCACCTGCCTATGACTTCCCACTGTACCCAAAATGAAATCCACACTCTTTACCAGGTGCTACAGGGCCCTACATGGTCTGGCTCTGAGCCACCTCACCATGCTCATTTTGTGCCACTCTTCCCCACTATGACTATGGCACACCTGTGTTTGCCTCTGACAGTGTATAGGCAGCAGCCTCTTCTTTTCAGCTTAGAGTCTACACATATGCTGCTCCCTCTCCCTGGAATCTTTCTCAGACTCTGCCTGGCTAGTGCCCACTCCTTCAAATTTCAGCATTATTGTCTCTCTCTCTCTCTTTTTTTTTTAAGAGACAGAGTTTCACTCTTATCACCCAGGCTGGAGTGCAGTGAGGCGATCTCAGCTCACTGCAACCTCTGCCTCCCAGGTTCAAGTGATTCTCCTGCCTCAACCTCCCAAGTAGCTACGACTACAGGCACCCACCACCACGCCTAGCACTTTTGTATTTTTAGTAGAGATGGGGTTTCACCATGTTGGCCAGGCTGGTCTCGAACTCCTGACCTCAGGTGGTCCACCCACCTCAGCCTCCCAGAGTGCTGGGATTACAGGCATGAGCCACCATACCCGGCCTATCGTCTCTTTCTTAAAGAGGTCTTCCCTGTCTCCCAATCCAAATTAGGTCCACCACTATTGTGCATTCATAACAGCCTAGTCTTTTCCTTATTAACACTTGTTATTTGTGAGGTTATTTGCCAAATGTCTGACACCCTACACCTGATGGAGAGTAAACCTCATGGGGACATTGACCAATATGCACCTATTTTATGTACATCATATACCAAGAACCAAACACAGCTCTTGTCCCAGCAGAGTGCATGATAAATGTTTAGAGAATAAATGAGTGGCTGGCTTGAACAAAACTACCATCTTTTCTATTCCTGCTGTCGGAACTGAAAGAGTAGAGGTGGCCTGTATACCTCATCTCACAACAGAATACCAAATTATTAAAAGTGCCTGAAACCGAATTGAATTACAGTCAAAATGGTAGGTTGACTGTCTTCTCCTTCTAGCCAAGGAAATGCTAAAAAGGGAGGTCACTGGTCTAAAAAGTTATAAAGGACTTTGAGGGAAAGAAGGTGCATTTATCAAAACCAGGAAGCCTCTAATTCAAAGTCTCTTGAGAGGGCCGATCACCTACATATATAGTCATACAGTCATTCACATAAATGCCAAAATGTCAGAATTTAAAGCTGGCATTTGGAAGGGAAGTAGCTGTACCTCCAGAGAAACCTGGACCCTACAGACCTTGCTCACATAGTGCAGTATTTTCCAGTGTTATCCTGAGAAGCCCAGCTGTTCCCATAACTAAAGGCAATTTCCAGTCATTCCTTCGGTTTTCCACTAATTATACATTATTATCGTAATGGTATAGCATGTCAAGCCATGGTCATTTATGAAAACCAGGGTACTTCTGGGGGAAAATAGATAAAAAGGAAACTCATGTCTCTGTCTCTACTGAACCAGGCATGGGTGATCCTTCAAGGTAGAAACTGGGTGTTGCTCATCTTTGCTTACCTGGAGCCTAGAATGGTGCTGAGCACAGAGTAGATTGTCAATTCGTGTCTACTGAATGTCTACATAGATGATGGATAGATGGGAGTGTGTCTAAGCAATTTCTGGAGTTTTCTTTCACTGAAATAAAGTTGACCCTTGGAATATTCATTTAGGAAGACTATGTACTTATAAACTGACCCACCTGTGCTCAGAACCTATAGGGACATTCTCTACAACCCCTCCCCTAAAACCTTATCTATTTGCTCCCAATTTCTACTGCTCTATTTAGACTCAGCACGTCTTCTGACCTTTGGCAATATCTCCCAGCTGGAGTCTTCTCTCTCCTTAGACTGGGCATTGGTACTTAATTTTTTTCTTTCTTAAGACCTGTTACTCAGCTTATCTCATTCTTATCTTTGGATGACCTAGATAAGGGTCCTCACTCAAGCTTCAGCCACTTCAGGTGTACCCGGCTTTCTGTCAGCCCAAGCCTTCTGAAACAGATTTTAAAGAGAGATGCCCTAGAAATTGGATAATTGGTGAGCTGCCACCAGATAACAGCTAACAGGCATGATATCATACATCTAGCTGTCAAACTACTTCCAGATGTGGATAACTGAGGAGAAAAGATTAGTGTACATGATGCTACTACCTATGTCTTTTCTAGAAAGACAGTTTAAAAAAAAATCCAAAGCAAGATTTAAACAACATGACATCAAGACACAGATTGGTGCTTAATTTTTCTGCTCTCTGCTAATTCCACACTGCTTCATTCAGCTACTTTATGTTTTCAAGCCTGAATTGAAAATATCTTCCCTTCTTCCCAAGGATCAAAGATGAATATAATCGTAGTTAAGATCTTGGATTGTGGAGTCTGGAAGGCCAGTGTGGAAATTCTGAGTCTACCGCTAAGTAGCATGGGCAAGCTATCTAACCTCTTCAAGCCTTAGTGTTCTTCTTTACAAAATATGAAAAATAACAGCACAGAGGGAAATTGCTCACTGGAATGTCCCGGACCTCACCTGTCCTGGATGAATGATATTTCCAACATTTAGATATCTTCAAAAGAACTTTTCCTGCTACCATTTGATCCAGGTCTTGCATCTTCTGGATATATTTTTTCCTTCTTTCCTTCCTTCCAACCTTTTTTCTTTCCCCTCCCCACTGCCCTTTGTTTATCTGTATGTTCTTACCTACTACATGGATTAGGGATGGATATCTAATGTCAATTTCCACAATCACAGTTAAAAGGTATAAAAAATATGATATCCAACAAAATATAAACAAACAGTAATCATCCCACCTTCTGTTTTACAAGATGCAGGTCACAAGGTCACTGCAATCATGCATAATGGTTCATACCCCACTAGCGATGTATGGGCTGAGCCTCTGGCATGCCCACTGGTCATTTACAACCCAGCCCTATACAGTACCACAACACCAAGTTGTTCCTTAAGTATTATAATTTTTAACATACAATCTTTTTTTTTTTTTTTTTGAGATGGAGTCTTGCTCTGTTGCCCAGGCTCGAGTGCAGTGGTGTGATCTCGGCTCACTGCAACCTCCACCTCCTGGGTTTACCCCATTCTCCTGCCTCAGCCTCCTGAGTAGCTGGGACTACAGGCACCCACCACCATGCCGGGCTAATTTTTTTGTATTTTTAGTAGAGTTGGGGTTTCACCGTGTTAGCCAAGATGGTCTTGATCTCCTGACCTCATGATCCACCTGCCTCAGCCTCCCAAAGTGCTGGGATTACAGACGTGCGCCACCACGCCCGGACTATATATAATCTTTTAAAATCTTTTTGAAAAATTAAAGTGCTTACTTCCAGACCCCTGGGTAAGTAACTTATTTATTTTACCTCCCTCATGACCTTGAAGTGAGGATTAAGAGAGATGAAGTGTATAAACCATCTGGTGTATGAACTGGCATAGGCAGGGTAAGCAATAATTTAGAATGTGCTGAAATGGGGCTGTTCAAATTGGTAGCTTTTGCTTCTGAAGGCTTTTTCTAATAGCTTCAGAGAAAAATAAATCTAAAACCTTCTCACTATGGCTGGAATGAGGTAAATCAGGGATAGCATATAGGTCTGAACATGCACACTCACTCTACAGTCACCTGGAGCACAAATAAAGCTTCAGGAAAGAGTTCTGTGCTCAATCAGCACTGGCCACTGTGGACCCAGGTTGAAGGAATGACAACATGGGTGCTGTGTATTTGCTGTCCTTGCTGTTGTGATAAGCACATAGGACTGCCAGTTAGAAAACCTGGATTTTAGTCCTGCCCCACCTAGACACATCACCTCCAGCAAATCACCCAAGTCAAGACTGATTTCCTCATCTGCTTCCGTCCCCGTCTTGCATGTTGTATCCTAGTAATCATAAACTGCTTGTGGTTCTAGCAGTTTAGTCCCTTGGCTTTCCTTTGCCTGGAGTACCCATCTTATCCTTCTAACTCCCACAAGTCTTACCCTTCAGCTCCTAGCTCAAGCAGTGCCTTTCCCAGGAAGCCTTTCTCAACTCCCAGGTGGTGCTATGTACCCCAACTCTAAATGCCCACCCACCTGAGCATTATTCCTCTATTCCATGGGCTAGCAAACTTTTTCTGTAAATGTTCAATAGTCAATATTTTAGGCTCTGTAGGCCAGATAGCCTCTGTCACAACTATTATACTAAACTCTGCCATTGTAGCACAAAAGTGTCCGTGGACAACATATAAATAAATGAGTATAGCTGTGTCCCAGTAAAACTTAACCATTGGGCCAGACATAGTGGCTCATGCCTGTAATCCCAGCATCTTGGGAGGCTGAGGTAGGAGGATCACTTGAGGCCAAAAGTTTAAGACTAGCCTGAGCAACATATTGAGATCCATTTCCACCAAAAAAAAAAAAAGTTTTAATTAGCAGGGCCTGGTGGTGCATACCTGTAGTCCCAACGACTCGGGAGGCTGAGATGGGAAGATCCTTTGAGCCTGAGTGTTAGAGGCTGCAGTGAGCTATGGTTATACCACTGTACTTCAGTCTGGGGGACAGAGTTAGACCCTGTTTCAAAACAACAACAAAACAAGAACAAAACAAAAAAAAACCATTTATTTTCAAAAACAGATGTTGGGCTTCATCTACCCTATCAGGTAACATGTCATACCGAAATGATCCATGTGGATATCTTTCTTTTTCACTAGACTGTGCTAAAGGCAGAGATAGGCCTTACTTTTCTTTGTACCTCTAATATTCAGCGCATAGTGGCTATTCAATAACGGAAGTAACAATGCTGGAAAATTGAATAATAATCTCTTTCTGGCTATTCCACAGGGCTATGGGTTTGAAGCATGATAAAGCATGTGAAAGCCCAGGACAGTGATAACGCACCATTTAAATGTACGGTGCTCTTCCTACAGGTACATCATTGATACTCTTGCTCTAGCCTCTTCAGGAGGTGGAGAGTCATATATGAATCTGTTATTTGCTGCCACAAGCAGACACAAAATAAAACCCCAGCTAAAAACCTCACTCCTTTCAGATTCAACTTATAAGAAATGAATCATTAGGTCATATGCTGAGTTGAAGCATATTAAACCACCCAGAAGTCCTGAAGCTACCCTGAAAGGCATAAAAAGCCTCGCAATGTCTGCCTCCCTTTCTTTAAGGTTTTCTTTAACAAATTCCTTCACACTTTTCCAGAAAGTGACAACATTTACATCTGTTGAGTTTGCTGTCAAGCTTAATAGAAGGCAGGAATAGATGTCTGAGACCCCAAGGTGTGGACCCAGAACTCAGAGAAGTCCCACTCAGCTGGGGTTTCTGCTCACTATGCAATGCTGCTCTTACCTGAAAACATGATCCCTTTGCACCAACCCGCTGTGACCAACACAACGGTGAAAATTCTGTACAGATGTGAATAAATGGAGTGAACAAGGAAGGTGAGGATGAAAGATGAGATCTCCTGATCTTGCTGGTGCCCTCGGCCCATCCCCACTGATGACATTCATTCACTCATTCATTCAACAATTATCTTGAGAGCCTACTCCAAGCCAAATTGTGCTGAGAATTCATTGCCTTTGTAGAGAGAACAAGGCACCACTGGGATTTCTCAGGTGCACTGTTGCCTTGCAGGGAAGGGCCAGGGCCTGGCGGGGCCGGGGGGCGGGGGCAAGAGGAAAGCTAATACCTCTAATATTACCTGCCAGTCAGAAGGCCACACCGGGATTGGAAGGGGAAGGGTTCCCGGGCCTTCCTCCACCCTTGTGCGAGGAAACCAAACCTCGCAGCTATTGTTTTCATCGAAGCCCTAAGCCATGGGCTCGGCTGCGGCCTCTCAAAGGCCCCCACCAGCGCCACCCTCAGCTCTTCGCCCAGGATCCCCCTGAGGCTGCGCCCTCCGCCTGGTACTCTTCTGCGCCCAGCTGCCCGCCCCTGCGCCACCCCGAGGCACCTTAGGGGCTAGAAGCTGGCTCGGCGAGGTTGTAGCTGGGACCACGAGGTTGCCCACCCCTGTAATCAGCCCCGCAGTGCCTCGCCAACTCCGGAAGATTTCAAGGAGTTGTGTCCGATAGTTTGCCACGAATCTCCAAACGCTGAACTAACCACTTTCCTCCATGCCCTGCATTTCCCAGAGGGAGAGCTGAGATCCAGGGACAGCACTGCTGCCCAAAATAACACTGCTGGTTAGTGGCACAATGAGGCCCAAACCCAAGGTCCTCTATCACTAGCGCTAATGACAACAAAAGCAATGTGTATTTAGGGAGCGCTTGCCATATGCTAGGCCCTGTGAACATTTTAGGTACCTTATTTCATTCATTCATTCTCAGCCACAACCAGAGATGGCATTTGTATCTCTATATAAATTAAGGCACCGAGAAATTAAACAGTGCCTGAAAAGCAATGAGCAGTAAGTAGCAGGGCGAGGTTTCCATCCACTGTACCCAGTAATAGATTCCGGCTGATGTCAGGGAGCTCATTCTCTGTCGCGTGCCTACCTGGCTTTTACAAACTTTGGTATACTTTAAGATGCCTAAAAGGAATGGGCTGCATCGTTTTTATTTGTGTACATCCAGGGGACAGAATACCATTGCTGGCCTAAACTGGGCCCAATTAATGATTTTTTTGGTCTTGCTATTCGCATAAAACATGAATAAAAACATCTTGTAGTATATAAACATACATGTATATTTTTGTATTGTATATACTTTTTGTTATATAGATTGACTGATGGATAATGTTGTACTTATGCCTAGAAAGAAAAACTGTTCGCTGCAGCATCCTCATGCATAACACTGAACCTGGCACTTCTAAGTGTATAATAAATGTTTATTGAACAAATTAATGATTTTTTTTTTCAATCAAAATGTTAGCAGTGGTGTTAGGGAAATTGTCATTTAAAAAATACTTTTCTATAGGGAACTTTTTAAAAATTGTGGTAAGAGCACTTAACATGAGATCTATCCTCTTAACAATTTTTTGTTTTTTTTGAGACAGGGTACCACTCTGTCACCCAGGCTAGAGCACACTGTGCCATCATGGCTCCCTGCAGCCTCTTGGGCTCTAGCAGTCCTCCCATCTTAGCCTCCCGAGTAGCTGAGACTACAGGTGTACACTACCATGCCCAGATAATTTTTGTATTTTTCGTAGAGACAGAGTCCCTCTATGTTGCCCAGGCTGGTCTCAAGCTCCTGGGCTGAAGGGATCCGCCTGCCTTAACCTCCCAAAATGCTGGGATTTCAGGTCTGAGCCACCACGCTGGCCTTAACAAATTTTCAAGGGCTCAGTGCTGTATTTTTAACTGTAAGTACAATGTTGTAGAGCAGTTCTCTAGAACTTATTCAGCTGCATAACTGAAACTTTATACCCAGTTGAATAGCAACTCTATTTTTTCCTCCCCGCAGTGCGTGGCAACCACCATCTACTCTCTGCTCCTACAAGTTTAACTATCTCAGATTCCTCGTCAGTGGGAATCATGCAGTAGTTGTCCTGTGACTGGCTTATGTCACTTAGCATAATGTCCTCAAGATTAATTCATGTTGTTGCATATGGCAGGATTTCCTTCCTTTTTAAGGCTGAAAAATATCCCATTGTATGTATATGACACATTTTCTTTATCTACAGACATTTAGGTTGTTTCCACATGTCAGCTATTGTGAATAATGCTGCAATGAACATGGGAGTGCAAGATCCTGATTTCAATTCTTTTTAATAAATACCCAGAAGTGGGATTACTGGATCACATGGTAATTCTATTTTTAATTTTTTAAGGAAACTCCATACTGTTTTCCATAGCAGCTTCACCATTTTGCATTCTCACCAACAGTGTACAAGGAAACACATATTTTTAATAATCAAAATATGTACCTATCTATAATTTTGGCCTTTTGGAAAACAAGTCCAAAGTCACAGGAGTTCATGAAGGTGTTCACAGTCTTGAGCCAGTTTACGCCTACAGATTGATCCTAGGGAGGAACAGGAGGAAATAAGAAATGTCCTTGGGCTGTCCCAGAAACACACTGCTTCCTTGCAGCTACTTCCTGGGACTCACTGGTCCAGTGTGAGGGAAGCAACTGGATAAATGATGCTAGTTCAACACTGTGGGATACTGTGTAGCTACTCAATAATAATAATTACAGAAACTTTGTGGTCCATATAATCTGTAGAAACATGGAAAATGTTTACTAGGTAATGTTAACTGAAAAATATCAGACGTGAAACTGGTGTGAGGGGGGTGGGGTTTATATAATTCATTGTTATTTTCATTTTCAACTATTTTAATGGTTTCTATCCTTGTTCATCAGAGTGTGGCCCACTCAAGCAGCAGCAATATCAGCTAGGTTCTCCCTGGAGCTTGTTAGAAATGCAGAATTTTTAGCCCCACTCCAGATCTACCAAACCAATATTTGCATTTTATCAAGATTCCCAAGTGATTTGTATGTGCCTTATGGCTTATGTTATCTTTTTTTTTTTTTAATGTATTTGTTGAAGGAGCTCCTTAATTTGGTCTTCAAGCAATCTACAGTTGAGGAGATAAGATTTGAGTTAAGTGACTTAACCAGAATTGTGCACCATGTAATGTCAGCTGTCAAGCCCAAGTCCCCTGATTCTGAGGCTACAGCTAAATTCAGGCTAGCCACAGCCTGCCTGGCCTTGTGTTTCTGTGCCAGGCCTTCCTCCATATGGCCTGAGGTGGCCCACCCACTGTTACCTTCCTTAGGCTAAACAGCATGGACAGTGACTACCATCAACAAGGGCCCCTATTTCAGTAAAAAGAGGACAGGCTGAGGTTTCTGAAAACATTCCTGTCTCTCCCATGAATTCCTGATAGCACTCCCCTGAACCCAGTCCAAGGGGCTGAGGATTCGTGTTTGTGAGCCACCTTGGAGTCGTGGAGATGAAAGTAAGCAGGGCAGAGGGCCACCGCACGTCAGTTGAAGCCACCTGGCTCTCATCTAGTTCAACCCCCTCCATTTTCAGAAGAAGAAACATACCCAGAGAGGGAAGTGACTTGCCTCAAGCAACAAAGCTAAATTCAAGGCTAAGAGGAGAGGCTGGCATAGAGGGCAACCCAGATATGGGAATTCAGGGTAGTGTGGTTGGGAGCACCTGAAAAGACACCTGCCAGGTGGGGAAGGAACAGGGATGTCCAGAGTACTCCCTGAAGAACAGGTGTGTAGTATCCTCCCATAATGCTGTGATCCTTTGTCATTAATGTACCCCTTTCTGAGCAAAAGTTTATCCTAGCTCTCCGCACTGAGAAAGGCTTGCTTGCTCCCTGTCCTGTGGGTTGTGCATCCTCAAGTGCCTTTACCCTCATCAACCACTGACAAAGCAGAATGAGAGTCGTTTGAAAGGTGGATTTAAAGAAATAAAATTAACTCTTTAGTTAAGGTCTGCTGAAAAGGCATGATTTTATTGCACACTCACAATATGCCAGGTGCTGTGCTATTCATCAACACTCTTTTCAAAACAGGATTTGGAGACAGGATTCTTCAAAAGAGAACTGCACATTCAACTAAACATGTCCAAAAAACTTCAACTCTTTTGAATTAGTCTCCAAGTCTACACAAACCATAGAAAATAGAAGATCATTAAAATACATGATTATACACAGACAAATGGACAAATGAAACAGTAATTAATATCGCTTGAGCTCAGATTACTCCTGTAAGATCTGCAGAAATCATATGATGGGGTAAGGTTTTATAGAACAATATTTCATCAGGAGATAATGGCAGTATCTCATTAGACTAAAAGGAGATGATAGATGGTGGAAGATCAGTTTTCATACAGCTCTTCTCTGTTCATAATAATACTGTGCACCTTCTCCAAATGACAAAGAAGTGAATTCATACTCTATCAAAATAACCTCAAAACAGTGAGCCATTTCAGGGTTTTAAAAATTGGTCAAGAATTGTTTGGGCCCCGTAAAAAGACTCTGCCACAAAACTTAGATTGCACGTAGGTAGAATATGTTTTAGTATTTTGCAGGTAAAAAATAACATATGGTTAACTATAAACAAGGCATATATGTGCAAAGTATTTATATCCTTAACATTTGCTACTCAAAGTAATTTCTAAAGTATGTAGAACGAGCTAATTTTTTTGTAATAAAAAAAGCCTTCCTTGAAGTGCCTGCTTTTGGCATTCTAAATATTCTCTCTCTCTTACACACACACACTCTCCACTTCCTCTCTAATCATGGTGTATAGATGCAAGCAATATTGTTGGTTCTATGACAATACTTTTAAAACTACAAAAACAAGTTCTCCCACTCTAATAGATGATACATTTGTTTGTTTTCCTCTTATGTGACTCATCTATTAGAGTGGGAGAAAGGTTTTTGTTTTTTTTCAAACGCTGTGCTCCCAGCAATAAGGATAGTCAATGGCACAAAATAGGTGCTCAATGAATAATTAATTCACAGTGAATTCTCTTACCTTTGCTCTCCTATATCTTCTAAATGTCCCATGTATGATTTTCATAATAAGAAGTAAAAATAATAAGTTATTTTTAGAAGTACCAGAATCTCAAAGTGACCAATATGGATCATTACATGATGAGTTCTAGAGGGTAAAGATTTCCTTATTTGTCATCATGTCCTCAGTACCTGCCCCCAAGTAGGTGACTAAATAGGTTTCATGATTAGATGAATAAATTAATTAGGGAATGATTGAATTATAAATAAAAAAGAGCAGGAGAGTATTTTATATATAGTTAGCTTATAAGGAATCCTATCCCTTTCCACCACATCACTTTCTTTTTAAATTATTTTTATATAGAAATACTTTAATTTACTTTTTATTATTATAAATACATGGGGTACATGTGCAGTTTTGTTACATGAGTATATTGCATAATGCTGGTGTTTGGGCTTCAAGTGAACACATCACCCAAATAGTGAACATAGTACCCCAAAACTTCCAACAGGTAGTTTTTCAACCCTGGCCTCCTTCCATCCTCCTCCCTTTTGGAGTCTCCAGTATCTAATATTTCCGTCTTTATGTGCATGTGTACCCATTGATTAGCTTCCACTTATAAGTGAGAACATGCAGTATCGGATTTTGTTTCTGAGTTATTTCACTTAGGATAATAGCCACCAGCTGCATCCATGTGGCTATAACATGATTTCATTCTTTTTCACATCACATCACTTTCAAATTTGTTTTTGTAGTTTTAAAAGCATTGTCATAGAACCAACAATACTGCTTGCATCTATACACTATGATTAGAAACGAAGTGGAGTGTGTGTGTGTGTGAGGTGTGTGAGTGTGACAGGGTCTTGCTCTGTTACCCAGGCTGGAGTGCAGTGGCATGATCTCAGCTCACTGCAGCCTCAACCTCCTAGGTCCAAGCAATCCTCCCACTTCAGTAGCTCAGTGGTCAGTAGCTCAGACTACAATCACGTGCCACCATGCCCAGCTAATTTTTTTATTTTTGCAGAGACAGGGTTTCCCTATGTTGCCCAGACTGGTCTTGAACTCCTGGCTCAAGCATTCCTCCCACCTCGGCCTCTCAAAGTGTTGGGATTACAGGCATGAGCCATTGCACCTGGCCAAAAAGTGGATTTTAAAATGTTTTTGTATATGCATCTGCAGATTGGTGAAAATAAGAAAGAGGGTGGTGATAAGCAGAAAAAGATAAGACAAGAAGGTTTTGCACCAAAAGATTATAGACATAACCATAGGCTTTGTTGTCATTGTTGTTACTGTTGTTTACTACTGAATTATGTGATGGTTATCTTTGTACTTACCCTGTTGGAGATTGATTAAACTTCTTAAATCTGAGAACATATGCATTTCATTAAATTTGGAAAGCTTTTAGATATAATTTCTTCAAAAATGTCTTCTGCCCCATTTTCTAGCTTCTAGTCTTTGGGACTCAAATTGCACATTCGGCCTTTGATATTGGCCCACTTTCCCTGAGGCTCTGTTCATTTTTTTTTCCAATTTTTCTTCTCTCTGTTCTGCAAGTCAGTGATTTCTACTGACCACTCTTCAAGTTCACTAACCCTTTCTTCTGTCATCTACAATTTACTGTGAAGTTCAATCAGGGAATTTTTTATTTCTCATATTGCATTTTTTGTATATGATTCAATTCCATTTGGTTCTTTTTTTAATTTCTATTTCTCTAATGTAATTTCCTATTTGTTAATTCATTAGAAGTCTAGTCTCATGTCCTTAACCACAGTTATAATAACTACTTAAAAATTCTTGCCAACTAATTCCAACATATGGTTCATCTCAGAGCTTGTCTCTGTTAGCCCTTTCTCTTAAATATGAGTCATGTTTCCCTGTTTCTTTATAATAATTTTGGATTATGTCTTGGACATTGTGAGTGATATGTTGTAGGGACTCTGTCTTTTGTTACATTCATCCAAAAAGTGTTATTTTTGTTTGTTTGTTTTAGCCAGTAATTAACATGGCTAAATTAAATATCTCTCACTAAAATAGACACCAAGTGAAATCTCTGTTTAGTTGTTTTGGCCTTAGTTGGGCTGCTTGACGTCTGTCTCACACATGCATAGTTCAGAGAATTGTCAGAGACTTAGGTAGAGTTTTATACATAAAATTTTGGGCTCCTTTTCCATTGTTTTATCCTTTCTTGGATCCTCCTGCCCTTGATCCGAATTTACAGCTGCTATAGTTACCCTGAATGCTTCCCTCTTGTTCTTCTATTTGGTAAGACTGCATCTATCTGCATTTTAGCTGCCCTGCTTAGTACTCACTGGGGTCTGCCCTCAGGCAAAAAAACAAAACAAAACAAAACAAAACAAAACTATTAAAAATGCACACTTCACACATGATAGTCTTTTTGTCCAAATGCTGACTCTTGTCTAGCATTTGTTTTTGGTTCTTCTCCATAGCCTTCAGGTTTGTATTGGTGTTTTTTTTTTTCCAATAGTCTGCTGTTTTTATTTGTGGAAGAGTTGGTCTTATAGAAACTATTCTGCCAATAGCAGAAGTGGAAACTCAGATTTCCATATTTTAGAAAGTATTCTAAAAGAGTGTTGAGAATGGATCTGAAATGAGACTAGGGATAGAGAAACCAGTCAGGATATATAGCAGCCACCCAGGGAAAAGGTAATGAGAGTTCACAGAACAGCAGCAATCAAGTGCAATGAAAGTTTGTATTTGCAAGCTCCAGACTCTTAAATTCCAACTCTGCAGTAAAATAGCTAAAAACAGTCTGAACTAAAATACCAAGAGTTTTTGGATAGAGACGTAGGTTGTGGTGAGAGGGGAGGCATTGATCTTGAGTGGTATTTTCCTATGAAGTTTGAGAAGGAAAGTGGACCAGAGGTTGAACCCTGGGGAAGAGGCAGGGAGTGATAGGACAACAGGGTAGCTAAGAAGAGTCAGAGAAGCTGGAAACTGGTTGTGATGACACTGAGACTAGAAAGTTGTGGCCAGACCCAGTAGCTCATGCTTGTAATCCAAACATTTTTGGAGGCCGAGGCGGGTGGATCACCTGAGGTCAGGAGGTCGAGACTGGCCTGACGAATGTGGTGAAACACCATCTCTACTTAAAAAAGAAAAAAAAAAACCTCAAAGATTAGCCAGGCACAGACGTGGTGGCATGTGCCTATAGTCCCAGCTACTCAGGAGGCTGAAGAAGAATTGCTTGAACCCAGGAGACAGAGGTTAGAGCAAGCCAAGATCGTGCCACTACACTCCAGCCTGGGTGACAGACTCCATCTCAAAAAACAAAAAACAACAAAAGAAAGAAAGTTGCAAAAGGAGTGTTATTGATTAATAACATCGAATGCCTCAAATTAATCAGGTAAGCTGAGGTCCAAAAAACTCCCCTGGATTTGCAATTGGAAAGTCACTGGTGACCTTTGTGAGAACAATTTCAGAGGATGGTGGAAAAGGCAGATTGGAGAGGGTTAAAAAGTGAATGGAAGGTGAGGAAGAGCACAGCATCCTATGTCATAGATGCCTTCAAAGCATTTCACTCGATTTCCCTTGTTCTTTTTCCATATAAAATTTCTACAAGTTTCATAATCGTGTATCACACAATTTTCAAAAAATGTAATTAATCTATATTTTGCTTCAGTTTTTATGTGACTCTCTTTGAAAAAAGTACCATCTAATTGTTCTTTCAAAATAACAGAAATAAACAGTTGGAAAAAAGGATTATAATGTGGCAGAACCTTTTTTCCCCTTTTTAGTTGACATGTAATCATTGCATATATAAAAACTTTCAATAATTGTGATTTGAATGTGTTAAGTTTCAAAACATCTGAGTGGGTATCAATTAAACCGTTCCAAGTCTGGAATTTAGAAGAGAGTTTTAAGTCTTATATATTTTTTAAAAGTTTAATATCCTGTTTAGAATGTGCTGAGTTGCTGAGAGCATCTCAGATTTTGAAAAAGTTTGAGAATATAAATGGGAATTCAAATGGGGCATAAATAACCACGAGGGCTTTAGTGAGTGTATCAGGATTCAGTTTTACAGCATAGAGACGTGATTAACCTCATAACCTGCCTTTCTGGGAACAGCTGAGAAGGAAGGAGGACCAGAGCACATGGCACAGCAGTTGGGAACCATCAATCGCATCAGTCCAGCTGCCTGGGAACTTTAAAATGGAGAGTGTTTAATTGGAAAGACCTGAATTTTACTAAGGGGCCAGGGGATTCATGGGAATATGAAAGGAGTGAGACTAGGATTAAATTTTTTGAGCAAAGGAGAGTAGAAGAAAACTCTTACATCACAAGTAATGATGTTCTGGTAAGACAGAAAACTCATCGTGGGTTAGGGAGCACCAGGCACACCCAGGGTGTGGCAATAGGTAGTGTTGGCTCAGGAGTTAAAGAGACCTAGGTGTAAAGCCTGGCTTTGACCTTGGGACAGTTTCTTATCCTCCTTGAATTCTAGTTCCTTCATTTATAAAACAGTAATAATACAGTAATAATGTCTACTCTGGAGACTTATAAAGAAATGAGATAATGTAAGAAAAGAGGCCAGTGATATCACTAAATAAGGCAAATATCTGCTTAGAGTTGTAATAATAATATATATTATATATATAAAACTAATATATAATGTATATAACTGACATATAAATAATATATAATTATATATAATACATATTTAGCCACTGTGCCTGGCTAAAGTGGTAATAATATAATAACTGAAAGATAGGAAAAAATTTAAATGTCCAACAATAGATTGACGAACTAAATTATAGAGCAACTGTATAATGAAATATTGTATTTATAATTATATTTGAAAGAGCATAATGGGTCAGGTGTGGTGGCTCATGCCTGTAATCCCAGTGCTTTGGGAGGCTGAGGCAGGTGGATCACTTGAGGCCAGGAGTTCAAGACCAGCCTGCCCAACATGGTGAAACCCTGTCTCTACTAAAAAATTACAAAAAAATTAGCCAGGCATGGTGCCACACACCTGTAATCCCAGCTACTCAGGAAGCTGAGGGACAAGAATTGCTTGAACTCAGGAAGCAGAGGTTGCAGGGAGCCAAGATCACACCACTGCATTCCAGCCCGGGTGACAGAGCAGGACTCTGTCTCAAAACGAAACAAAACAAAGTGCATAATATATAAGGAAGTATTTGTCATATAAAGTCATATGACCAGACCAGAATAAATAATGCATACAAATATAATATTTAAAAAGCAAGTTTATACATCAAAATGTTAACAGTGATTGTAGTTTAGACTGAGAGATTTTGGTTTTCTTTTTAAAAAAAAAAACCCCATAAACACGAATTTTGGTAGCTTTCTGAGTTTTCTATGATGAGAATTGCTTTTATAAGAATATGGAATTTTAATTGGAGATAATAAATAGTAGATGTTTTCATGTCATTGGTGTTACCCTTATCAGTGTATTGTTCTTATTTGCTGTTCTCCAAATCCACTTCTGTCTTAGACCCTGGGAAAATGGCAATAATCCAGCAGAAACCAAATCTGTGGACCTAGAGGAATTAAAAGGATTTTTCTTCATTTACTTTGGGTGGTTTTGTCTGGCTGGGTGTGCCTCATTCTGACAGGAAGTGTGTGTCACCAGAAAAAAATTTAATTCTTTGCAGCAAAAAGATGGTTAGTGGAAAGAGAGAAAAACACTCATGCGTGCTTCTCACAGATTCGACTTCATTGTGTCAAACTGGCTCCCCTTCCTAGTTGGACCCACCCAGAGAAGAGGTGCCCCCACTCAGAATCCATGCTGTTCCAACAGACCAGGAATGTGTAGCAGCCTCCCAGTCCACCAGGAGGCCAGCTTGTTTGACCCCCGGTGTATAAACCTGGCTTTGCCTCTTGAAAGAGTAACCACCCCGCTCTGTGCCTCAGTTTCTCAACTGTAAAACTTATACATCTGCCACTCCCACTAAAAAGTGAGTCCCTATGAGCACAAGGACAGAGCTTTATACCTTTCTGTATCTGTACAGCTTAGCCCAGCACCGAGGCTCAATTAATGTCTATTGACTAAAATGACAAAGTTGTTTTAAGTGGCTTTTTAAATGTGCCATCCAGTGTTCGCAATTAAATTTGTGGAGCCGGGCGTGGTGGCTCACGCCTGTAATCCCAGCACTTTGGGAGGCCGAGGCGGGCAGATCACCTGAGGTCAGGAGTTCAAGACCAGCCTGACCAACATGGCAAAACCCCATCTCTACTAAAAATATAAAATGACCCAGGCGTGGTGGCACATGCCTGTAATCCCAGCTACTCGGGAGACTGAGGTTGGAGAATCGCTTGAACCCGGGAGACAGAGGGTGCAGTGAGCCAAGACTGTGCCATTGCACTCCAGCCTGGGCGACAGAGTGAGACTCCGTCTCAATCAATCAATTTGTGATCATGGCCCTCTGGTGTAATATTTCTGGGGAAAAAAATTAAGGCAAACATAGGGAAATGTTAAGATCTGATAAGTCTGTATGGTAGACACATGAATGGATCTAATATCCATATTAATCACTGATTTTCAGTTTCCTTGTCCATAAAATAATATCTACTTCATTGAGACTTTTGTGTCTTGAATGAGAAGTGTTATGTCAAGTGCTTAGCACATTTGTGTCCTAACTCTTTTCTTTCAGCAAGAGGAATGAAAGGTAGCTCTCATTACTTGATTTTTTAATTCTAATGCTTAAAATCGGACTATCTGATTTGTAGGATCTGACCACAGTCATCCTGGCTATCATCCCACAGTGGCTGTGTCCCATAGTGACATAGATATTTCAATGGAGAAAAGATTGGACCACATTAGGGCAGATGATTGATCTCAGCCAATATCTCACCCAGTGTTGGAAGGCTTCCACAGTAATGTATGAAAGTATAATTGATTGCCTATTCATTTACCAAACACCACATGCTGGGCATTGCACCAAGCACAGGAAATTAATAGATGTGAAGACATAATTCCCTGGCCACAAAAAATTCACTGTGTAGTAGCAGAGACAGAGGCAGAAACAAATTATTTCAATAGAATTCAGTATATGCTAGATTATTAGCCCAAAGGAAGAAGTAAAACATTTACCCACACTTAGCAATCACATTTAGCTATTTCATTTTTAGTAATGAGGCCTATAGCTCTCACATACCTTTGAATTTTAGAAAATGTTAAGAAGACTCTTTTTGCTGAAAATAAAAAGATATCACCTTCACAAAGGATGAGCTCATTTATGTAGGAAATAAAATGAAGCTATTGTGTCAGTATATACAGAAATGAATGTAAATGCAGAGACGAAGCTCGGGCAGGGAACACACCATTGCCAAAGTGCTTACTGGGAGAGAGGAGAAGGTAATAGGAGGGTGGTGAGAAGGTTGTTCCCTTGTTTCCCATATATTTCTGTATTATTTGAAGATTTTAAATCAAAGATGTATTCATATATTGTTTATGTTATAATTGCATTATTGTATATGTACAGAAAGAAAGGAATCTTCTCCCAGATATCCACATCTGCTTCAGATCTTTGTTCCAATGTCACTTTCTGAATATCCTATTTTTAAATTGCCACCTCACCACCATTAAAATCCCCATCCCCTTCTCTGTCTTCATAGCATTTACCACAATCTGACATCCTATATATTTTACTTTTTTACAAAATATTATTGTCTGTCTCTCCCAGACAATTAGAACGCAGGCTCTGTGAGAGCTGAGATTAGTGTGTGCCAGCTTTACAGCTCTAAACCCAGGGCCGAGGACATATACCAGGTGTTCCATAGGCCAGCAGCCTGAATCTATACAGCATTATGCTAACAGCAATTATTTCTGAACGGAGACACTACAGATGTCTTTTATTTTCTTCATTCTGCTACTTGGTATCTTGGTTTTTGTAATGAGCGCATATGAATGATATTACCTAAGAAAACAGCAGAGCTCTTTGATTTTATTATTATTTTAATGATAACCTGGGAACTAAGAAAGCGGCTCCAGTAGAAGCCACCACGGAAGGGCCTAGTGGGAGTCAGGCCAAAGAGCATAGGCAAAACCTCCTGAGACTCTTGGTGGAGCAAAGTTAGTTGGAGTTAAAAAACCAACTAACTTATGACTGCTCCGCTACCTCGCAGTTTTCAGACATCCGCACGAATGCCTGGTCTACGGGTCACTGTTTCACAAAGGGTCTTCTGCCTCATAGCTTCCCATCCCCAAGCAGTGGGGCCCAGAAATTTGCCCACATCCTTCTATCCAGCAAATGTTTTTATCTGGGTCCTACTTAGGTTTCAGCCAATTCTTTGCTGAGCAACTTGGCTTCCTGTTTTCCTTGGGAACCAGACTCTTTTTAAGTTGGAGCCATAAAAAGAATGAAATCCTTTACCTGATACTTTTCTATTCGGGTATTCAAGCCTGCCACAGACGGAGGCCCTGTGGGCCACTCTCTCATTGTGGGCACTGGCATCTTAGCCCAGCAGTTTGAATAAGGCACATGTGAGAGTGAATGCTGAGCTTTTTTCATTCTTTTCTTCTCTCTCTCGTTTTTTTTCTGTTCTATTTCTAATTGAAAGCCATTGTCTTGAGTGAATGTTTGTAGAGATGGCTTACTCCTCATCTCAAAATGCCATCATAGCAGCAATGGGAGAAAGTGGTCCTGCCAGTCTGAAAGTTAAGAGACTTGGTTTCTCATAATTGTTCTGCCATTAACTTGTTACATGATCTTAGTCAAATCATGTTACCTCCCCGGGCCTCTGTTTCTTCATCTGCAAAATCAAGTTCTTTGCAGTGTTTCTCAAGTCCCTGCCCAAATCAGTTCTTGTTTAGCTGAGGATCAACAGTGACACCTTGTGGTTCTCCTTGAGCCATGTCTTTTGTTTTTTCTAGCCCAAGTTTAAGGGAGCCAAGGATATCTTTGCCTGTTCCCCTGCCTGGCCCACCCACCCTATCAGCTTCACTTAGCACGGCCCTAACCTGGTCTCCCCCTAGATTCAGAAAAGTGCGTCCACCCTTTGTCCACCAGCTGCTTCCCAGCCTCAACTTGGCAAATGTTGCTAAAATCAAACTACAAGTAGACTGTAGACACCAGCATGAAGGCCTGTGCTTCTGTGGTGAGGTCTGCGGTTTGGTGTGAATGTGAGGGTATCAGCCCCAGGTGTTTTTTAGGGCTGGTAGTGCAGTCCCAGAGAGGGACCTGGGCAACAGCTCAAGGAGCAAGACTGAAGATTTTACTGTTTTCCAGCACTCCTACTAATTTGTAAAATTATCAGATTCCAAATTGTTCTATGCCATAGTTTTTCCATTCATAAAATAAGAAAAATCTGCCATAGCACTGCCTTCAAACTCAGTTAGTCTATTCATTCATTTACTTATTTGTTATTCAAATATTTAATGAGCATCTTCCTGATGCCAAGTTCTGAGCACCTACCTGTGCCAGTAGTCCGAACTTGAGAAGACACAGTCTCTACTCTTCAAGACCTTGTTCTTGTCTAATGAAGAAGAGAGAGGGAGGAAAAACTTCCATTGCCATGCAATAAGGTAAGCTTATGGCAGATAATGTGTACACATAATGGCATGGAAGCCTGGGGACAGACAACATCTAGGCCTGGGAGGAATGTTTGACAGAGAACAGGACACTTACGTACGGACTTTTACAGAATGGAGTTTGCCAGAGGAGACTCTTCAGGAAGAGAGAACAGAGTGGGAATAGGCACATAAACATGATCTATCTAGATGCCCTACCGTAAAATCAAAACACAAAACCCTACTGACTCAATTCCCTCCCCTTCCAGATATTACCCCATTTCTCTACTTCCCATTGTAGCCAAACTTTCCAAAAATTCATGTTCTGTCTTCACTTCCTCATGTTCAACCCACCCTGCCTTAGCTACCACCCTCAGTAACTACCTAGCCTGGGTAGAAACAAATGTCAGCATGATACCATACTCAATGATCCTTCGTCACTGTTGTCATTGTCATCATTCCATGGCCTTACTTTCCCTCTCAGTGCCATTTGCCACAGTGAGAAACTTTCTTTCTTGAATTCTTGTTTCTCTTGGCTTCCATGACACCCACTCTCCTATTCATGCTCCAGGTTCACTGTCTGCTCCTTCCTGGTCTCCCTGTTCAGCTCCTCCTACTCCATTCAATATTAAATGTCAATATTCTTTTCTTCTCTCTATCTAGGAAATCTCGTTCATTCCCATGGTTTTAAATGTCATGTACCAGCTCCTAAATTTTGTATATCCAAACCTGACCTCTGAAATCCAGTCTTAGCAACTAGTGAGGTCTCAGCTTAAATGCTACCTGAAGGTTGTGTGATCTTCCCTGACATTTGTCTTCTTATCTGCTTCTCGCTAGATTGAGAGCCCCATGCAGGCAGATTCATCCTTACTTTCTTCAAACTTACATGTTTAATGATTAGAACAGTTCCCAAGATACTCAAAAATTATTTGTTAACTAATTTCTGAATGAAATATAAGTAAATATAAGTATTTCAAATAGAATAAATCTGTGATTTTGATTGTTTTTAAGAAATTATTCACTCAATCCAGTTCAAGTTCAGCCAGGCAAGCCTCACAAAGGGGCATATGCTTAATGTTTCAGGATGTGATCTAATTTTTAATTGTTTCTTGATACAAAGTATCACCTTTTTCTAGTGACTGTTTCTCCTACTCCATCATCTACTCTTGCCCAGTGGGAGATTTCCCAATGAAATCCCACTGATGATCTGAATCAGAACATTTCATTCTCCATGGTTATTCCAAGTTCACAAACTTTATTTGTGGCCCTTGTGGCAGTTGATATTTTTTCAGGAAATACTATAGTTGCAGCAGGCCCTGTTATAGCTTAGTGGATATTCATGTTGTGGATGCTTTTTTACCGAAACACACAATAACCAAGTATCCAGGAGCGGAAGCTAGAGACACAGTGGTCCAGACCTATGGAAAAGGGAACACCACTCCTGGCAAAGGGAAGCAACAGGCAGCACATTTTGTTCAAAGAAACAAGGTGAACCCTCTTGGAGTTAAACTTGAGGCTGACATCCATTTCAGCTTGAGGCTTCCAAGGCACAAAGCAGCTCCCAGTAGCTGAGAGGGATCAAGAAATAGAATATCCTCATCTTTCCTTTGTAGCAAGAGCCTTCAGAAAGGAGGACCACTGGTCACCTGGAATGGAAAGTCATTATTAAAATAAAGCTCCAGTCAAATTATTCAGGAAACTTTGGGAATGTTTATAAATAGATAAAAATAATAATGGCCAAGGAACATTCTTCTCTCCAAATCTCCATGAGACAGTACTGACCAAGTTAAACATGCCTTGTTTCTGAGATTGAGTCCCAGGTCTACCTCTAATAAATCAGATGAACAATTACTTAACCACTCACAACTTTTATTTCCTCCTCTTTAAAATGGGCAAAATATGACCGGGTACAGTGGCTCTTGCCTGTAATCCCAGCACTTTGGGAGGTTGAGATGGGAGGATTGCTTGAGACCAGGAGTTAGAGACCAACCTGGGCAACATAGCAAGACCCCATCTCTAAAAAAATAAATAAATAAAAATAAAAATAAAATGGGCAAAATAATGTCCTCACACCATCACTATGAAGATTAAATGAGACAATACCTGTCAAGTGCAGATATAATACCTGGGACACAGTAGTAGCTCAGTAAAAACAAATACTTTCCATCCCTTGATATCTAAGTAGAAGAAAATGCCCTGACAATATAGATATTCTCTGGAGAATATTTTTCTACATTTGCTCAATCAAACATATGAATAAATAATACAGCAGCCCAGACAGGAAGGGACACCCAGCATTGAATTATAATTTGTGCTTTCCAGAGCTGTCTGCCTATTACCCTGGTATGTTTGTTCACCTTCATATTCCTGTATCTAACAGACTTCCTGGCATATAACAGGTGCACAAAATGTTTGCTGGCTTGAATTAAACTACACCTGCACTGTAGGTCCTCCCTCATGTGACTATTAAGCACTTGAAATGTGGTTAGTCTGAAGTGATTGTGCTGGGAATGCAAAACACACACCAGATTTTGAAAATTTAGTAGCCCTTTTTTGGGGCTACTAAATGTAAAATATTTCATTATTAATTTTTATATCCATTACATGTTAAAATGATATATCACATACATCAGGTTCAATAATATATGTTAAAATTAATAAATTAATTTCACCTGTTCCTGTCTACTTTTTTTTTTTTTTTTTTTTGAGACGGGGTCTCTGTTGCCCAGACTGGAGTGCAATGGTGTGATCATTGCTCACTGCAGCCTCGAACTCCTGAGCTCATGTGAGCCTTCCACCTCTGCCTCTCAAAAAACTGGAACTACAAGCACACATTAACACACCCAGCTAATTTTTAAAAATATTTTTGTAGAGATGGGGTCTTGCTGTGTTGCCCAGGGTGGTCTCGAACTCAAGTGATCCTCCCACCTAAGCCTCCCAAGTTGCTGGGATTACCAGCATAAACCACCTTCTATTTCTTTAACGTGATTACTAGAAAATTTTAAATTACATGTATGGCTTATACATTATATTTCTAATGGACAAAGCAGAACTAGACTATAGGCCACCAATTGGCTGAAAGGTCATAGAATATGTATATCTCAAACTTTTTCTCTGGACCTCCTCTCTTGTTAAAGTTATACAAGCTCTACAAGGCATTTTCTAGTTCCAGTATTTCATGATCATATGAACTTTAGACTACAGTTTCTTATGTAAGAAAACTGATTAAGTTGCTAGTCTGGGCCAAACACTTTTGTATACACTGTTATTTAGTCTGTATAACAAACTTAAGAGGGAAGAATGACCCTCCTCATTTAGTAAGTGTAAAAAGAAGACCCACAGAAGTTAAGAAACTTGGCTAACATCACCTGGCTTGTAAGTGACAGAACTGGCCTGGAATCTTTTCCCGTTTTCTCCAGTTCTTTGTAAGAATTCCCAACAGAAAACACGATTCAAGAGTCAATGTGGGTGCTTTGGCTTGGTTATTCCCTAAGATATATTTCCTTGAGAAGAATCATATATCATCAGAATCATTGTAAAAGGGTATACAAGAGGATCCTTAAAGAATGGAGAGGAAGCCCCAGTGCTTCTCAAGCTTGGTAGATCATTGACACCTAGCAGTAAATGTAGGTAGGCTTCTAAGGAGGTAAGATCGAGAGCCGGAAAACAGGGGCTGCTTGCTGGTGGTTAATTGTTCACAAGCTTCAGAAGACATGGCTGGGAGGACAGCGGGGGAGTGAAACATTGACCAGTTCTAATTTAGATGCAGGAATGTGTTAGGGAGGCACAGAAAGGTCGACACCTGAGACAGCTCCCATGGGCAAAATTCCTCTCCCAAACACTGGGAAAGGAACAGGGAATGTGCTCAGAGAAGAAAGGGCTGCTGGCCTCAGAGTGCACTTAGTTTGCCAACTCCTACAGCCGTTTCTAGGGCCTACAACAACAACAAAATGATGAGGCCATGTTTGACTTTTACAACCCACCAAACTCTGTTAAATTTTGGAGACCTGGGACCAAGAAGTAAGGGATAGATAAAACAAAAATGAGTTCAATAAGCTACTGCACTTGCATTGGAGCCAAACTGGAAAATGCAAACTGGACTTGAAGGCTCTTGGACCTGGGTTCAATTCTTGACTCCACCTAGCTACTTAATCCTAGGCAATTCAGTGACTCTCAGTTTACTCAACTGGAAAAGAAAAGTAATAAAACTTATCTCCAAGAGTTGTTATAGTGATTACATGATAATGAGGAAACTCCTGAGTCCTGGTGCAATCAATGTTGAGTTGAAGAGTAGGGAAGACTACATTGTTTAAAATGGTCCAAGGGCTCCCCAAAACCTTTAGTGAAAGGTTCAGTATGGCTTCCTTTCCTCCGAGAGCCCAGCTTATTTCCACAGCTTCCCTCCTACCCTCTGCCTCTTCACTCCTACCCAACCGGGGTCAGCTTCTGATCTGTGACACTTTTAGAATCAACATCCTGAATGCTGAGACTCAGTATTGCATTCTGTAGCATTTTCTGAAGCCTTTAACTCACCGAGGGGAGTTGACCCTTCAAAGGCCCTTCTTTAGCACAAGCCGTCAACCTACCTTTTCCGCAGTTAGCCCTTGGCCCTGTGGGGGTGAGCTTGATCACCCCAGACATCACTTGACAAGGAGCATGTTGCATTTCTCTTAAAACACAAAACAAAAATTTGCTGGCTGGCTGCCCAGTTTCTGTTACGTAGACCCAGATTAAATTTCTCTTGGACTGGTTTGTAGAGCCCCTGGATGCTGGACTGAAAAGTGATTTATGTTTTCTCTTGGCAGGGAATTACCCAAGTGAAAACTGCATTGAAAAATAACTGTTTAACTGGAGTGTGTGTGTGTGTGTGTGTGTGTTCGTATACATTTATATGCATGCCCTAGTCTTGTCCAGTTGATAAGCTGCTTCTCATTGGCTGACAAGCTTTAGAAGCAGAAAATCAAGAGCCAGGAAAAGGGACTTACAAATATGCCAACCTTAATAGTAGCAGGGTTGCCATGATTAAGTTTTAAATTTGATTCCGAACTCCCTGGCAATCAAGGCAAAAATGAAAACATAATCAGGCATGTAGCTCTCAATAACAGAAAGGAAGGCCCTCCTGACCCTTCTTGAAAGCATTCAGAATATTACAATAATAACAACAGTCATTTACTGAGCACTCTCTATGTACCAAGAGCATATTTTGTGCTTGTAACAACCAAACAAATTAGTTTTTTCTTTTATGGTTGAAAAAATTAGGCTTACAGAGGTGATGACTTTTGTAAGACTTTCCAGTTAGTAGCAATTGAAACCTGAATTACCATCCAAGTATATCTGACTCCAGCTACTAACAAACACTGTCTTTCCAGCCTGTGATAGACATGTCTTCAGTAACGTTTTCATAGCAAATGTGCTACTTTTAATGGCTGTTTGACCTTCAAGTAGACATTTCAAAATTTGGGGGTTTGTTTTGTGTCATATTCAAACTGAAAATGAGTTGAGTGACTGAGCCTCGGAGCTTTGCTCCATCCTCTTTCTCATCAAAAAGTAAAGAATAAAACTTAATATATATTGAGTCTACCATGCTAGGTGCCCTACATTCATTTCTTTATTTAAACTTCACCCAAGGCCGGATGCAGTGGCTCACACCTGTAATCCCAGCACTTTGGGAGGCCGAGGTGGGTGGATCACCTGAGGTCAGGAGTTCGAGACCAGCCTGACCAATATGCTGAAACCCCGTCTCTACTAAAAATACAAAAATTAGCCGGGCGTGGTGCCGTGCACCTGTAGTCCCAGCTACTTGGGAGGCTGAGGCAGGAGAATCACTTGAACCAGGGAGGCAGAGGTTGCAGTGAGCCAAGATCACACCACTGTACTCCAGACTAGGTGACGAGAATGAGACTGCATCTCAAAAAAATAAATAATAAAAAATAAATAAACTTCACCCTAAAAAAAAGTGTGACTTAGAGTCTTAATAAGGGGTTTTTGGTTACCAGTTGCAAGACCCACCTGAAAGAGTTTAAATAAAGGGGTACCCATAATTATAAATAATGTGTATCTGGAAGAACTCAAGGGCAGGAAGTGTGGCTGAGCTTCATAAGAGAGACAAGGATCAGAAACTGGGAAGTCAGAACACTGACTGGACCTACTTCTCCAAGGGGTATTGTCTTTTGACCCTGCTTCTCTATGCATCTCTATGTTGGGGTAAACCTTCTTGTTTCCAAGTACAAAAACCTCCATTAGGGTTACACTCCTGGATTTTGGTTCATGAATTTGGGGAAGGGACAAAGCACTCATAGTTCAACTGTTTCCCCTCGCATTTTTCCCCTCCATCTATGTGGGGCAGCCTCTGGCTATTCAGGGTTGTCTATGAAAAGTCTGTCTCATTATGTGTTCAGCATTGCCACACTAAACTATGTTTATCTGCAAAAAGCTCATGCGTTACTCCTCCTCTGCCATAACCTCATGAATCACTTAATTGGTTTGGAAGTGAGGCAAGGAAAGGGGAGGTTACTTATTGGGCCCCCTCAAACTCCAACATGTAGTCAGATACGGTTACCCAGTCATGGTGTCACCCCCACTACCCAGATCAAGAATTAACAGAAACTCTGGAAGAATCTTCTTAAGGATTCTTAAGGATTTTTTAGATTCTGACTGAGCTAACTTGAGTCAGTCTACCATGGGTCCAATCAGCTTTGCCAGGGGCCTGGAGTCACATGGTACAGAGAGGAGGAGAGCAGTCGGAGGGAAAGAATCAAGGGCTAAGCAGATACCTCAAGGTTTCTATTATAGGCAGGCATTGTCATCTCCTTTTCACCAGTGGAGAAATAGCATCTTAGGGAGAAGACAGTCTCACCGCTAATATCAGAGCTAAAATTCATACCGAGGTCTGATTGACTCTAAAGGTTATGTTCCTAACACAGTTATAAGATCTCAGAAGCTGACCCTGAGCTGGCATTCTCCAGCTGGCATTGAATAGAATACCTGGCATCATGTAAACTAGCCCAACAGTAATACTGATAAGAAAGGAGAGCTAAGATTTTACCTTTTCATTTTTTTAATTTTAAAAATGAGACGGGGTATCACTATATTGCCCAGTCTGGTCTTGAACTCCTGAGCTCAAGCAGTTCTTCCACCTTGACCTCCCAATGTGCTGGGATTACAGGCATGAGCCACTGTGCCCGGCCTTACCTTCTCATTTTTTGTGACATCTTCTTTTCTTTTCTCCTTCTGAACTACCCTAGAAATACGAGCTGCAAAGACTAATAAAAAGAATACTAGGTCGGGCTCGGTGGCTCACGCCTGTAAGCCGGGGAGGCTGAGGCAGGAGGATCACTTGAGATCAGGAGTTTGAGACCAGCCTGCACCTGTAGTCCCAGCTACTCGGGGGGCTGAGGCTTAAACCCAGGAGGTGGAGGTTGCAGTGGGCTGAGATTGTACCACTGCACTCCAGCCTGGGTGACAAGAGAGAAACTCCGTCTCAAAAAAAAAAAGTATACTGTACTTGGTCCCAGAAAGTCTCCACTTACAAGCTCCATGTCTTTAAAACACACAGATATTAAGCTCTTTGATCATCATTCAGTTTTTCATTTATTTAGCCTATATAGATGTATGTATGTATATGTATATGTTAATGTAATATAAAGCATATGTATTATATACTTATAATACATATTATACATAAATATATGTATGTCAATATAATATATATTAAGCATATGTATTGCAAATATTTTATACTTAGAAATATATAATATGTATTATATAAGAATATTTATTATATATACATATGTGTAATACATATTACATGAACATAAATATATTATACTTATATAAGTATATAATACATACGTTTAATATTGCATTACATTAGTATATATATAAATCTATAATACATATGCTTAATATATATTAATGCCAGGCTGGGTGTGGTGGCTCACGCCTGTAATCCCAGCACTTTGGGAGGCTGAGGCAAGCAGATCACGAGGTCAGGAGATCGAGACCATCCTGGCTAACACAGTGAAACCCCATCTCTACTAAAAATACAAAAAATTAGCCGGGTGTGGTGGCAGACACCTGTAGTCCCAGCTACTCGGGAGGCTGAAGCAGGAGAATGGCTTGAACCCAGGAGGTGGAGCTTGCAGTGAGCCGAGATCGCGCCACTGCACACCAGTCTGGGCGACAGAGCGAGACTCCATCTCAAAAAAAAAAAAAGAATGGCTGACCAGAAAAAGGGACGCCACGTACAAAAGCCCTGAGTGGGTAAAGAGCTTCACAGTCAAGGAGTAGAAACATACCCAGTATGGCCAGAACACAGAAAACCAGCGGGCAGGGAGATGCAGGAAGGAGTAGCCAAAGATGAAAGGAAAGTGAGGGCCAAATTATGCAGGCTACGTGAAAAATGTCTGGTCTTGCTCCTAAGGGCAATGGGAAGCCATTGAAGGAGTTTAAGCAGGAAAGTGATGGGATCAAGGTTGTTTTAAATGGATTGCTCTGGAGCCTATGAGGAGAAATGACTGGAGGAAGCAAGACTGGATGTTGACAACTCATATATCTGACAAACTACTTTGGAAAACTGTCTGGCAGTTTCTTATAAAGTTAAACATACATCTACCCTATGACCTAGTAATTTCATTCTTGGGTATTTATCCAAGTTAAATGAAAACATATGTTCACAAAATATTTGTACAAAATTTATTACAGCAGTTGTATTCATAGTAGCAAAGATGATGAAGAAAAAAGCCACTAAATTTCTATCAAAAAAATGAATTAATAAGCAAATTGTGGTGTATTTCTACAATGGCATACCACTCAGCAATACAATGGAAGGAATTCCTCATACACACAACATGAATGAGTCTTAAATCCATGAAAAAAGCACAGATATGTACATACTGTATGATTCCAATGATATGAAACGAAATCAATGTACAGAAAAAATAGTCCCTAGTAATAGAAATCAGAAAGCAGTTGCCTAGGGGAAGGAGACATTGACTGGAAAGAAAAAAATGAAGGATTATTCTGGGGCGATGGAAATATTGTATCTCTTTTTGTATATGGCAGTTACCCAGTGTATACAACTGTCAAAACTTATCAAAGCAAAACAGCTGGACTTGTGCTTTTTATTATCTCGAACTCCGGAGCTCAAGCGACCCACTCACCTTGGCCTCCTAAAAGTGCTGGGATTACAGGCACGAGCCATCATTCTCAGCGTGCTTTTTATTAACTGTACTTCAATTTAAAAAAAAAAAGAGTGGACACTGAGGAAGATAGGAGGCAACTGTAATAATCCAGGAGAATGGCCTGGTGCCCTATTATTGGGGACCAAATAAAATAACATGTATAAGAGGGCAAACAATAAACCTTCATGCAAACCATGAAGCTCTATGCAACCTTGTGCGAAAGTGAGGACCGAGTCTAACTTAACCCCTATCAAAATTTGGAGGTGATGGAGACTTCCAAAATTGCCCCCGAGGCAGTCCCATTGTTTGCAATGAAGGGCTGGGGGGTGATTAATCATGATCATTTGGTTGGTTTGCCACAGTTTGGCAGGAAGTGGGACCAATGACTGCTGAGAGTCATCAGAATACTTGACCTTGGGGCAAAAAGCAGGGGAGGGGCAGGAGCTGCTTTTGCCAAAAGTCGTTTTCTACCGAAAATTGGGCTTTCCCAAACAAGAAGTGTATTCAGCTGCTGGCCTGGAGTCTTGAATTTATTTTTTTGTATAATTAAGGTTTGAAGGATACAGCAAAAAAGGAAGCAGACTGTCAGTTCCTGAAGCAGGGGCCATCACCATCAGTGACATGGCCACCCAGCCTCCAGAAGAGTCTGCTGGGGGCTGAGAGTGTGTGGGAAGTACACAGAGGCTGCTTGCAAGCATCTGCCTCTGACTGCAGACAGGTTTGGAGAAACAGCTGTGTGGAAATCAGGCAAAAGCTATCTGAAGAACTGTTCACTCACCATTTAACTGAATTCAACTTTGTTTCCATGACTTTTTTTTTTTTTTAGTGTTAATAAATCTCTGATTATTTGCTTTAATTTAATGTTGATTTTGTTTTCTCAAAACCACTTGGAATGAGCAGACACAGCTGGATCCTCCCTGTTTACCCCAGTGGATGCTAAATGCTTTGGTGAAGAGGAGACATCCCCGCACAAAGCAGAGCTGTGGATTCTCTGACCTCCTTGAAGACCCTCTTCTGAGCTGCAGTGAACATTTGCCATATTTTTATTAACGGGTGTCTGTCATCAAATCTCCCTCTGTAAGGGTTGGTCACTGTTGTGGCTTCTCTTGATGTGAGGTCGGACTCACCTTCCATATCAAAAGTGGACAAAATCACACTCACATTGTCTCGTTCACACATAAACACACAACCCTGGCACAATCTGAGGTCAGTAACTGACTTTGGCTCAGCCCACCAAGTGGTCTTTCCCTGAAGTGTGAATCTCAGGGAAGCAATACAAACACAGGCAGGGGGTGGGTGGCTACCTCTGGAGACAGCTGGAGGTCGTCCTTTCAAAAGCAGGCTGGCAGGCATGCTGACCAAACTACTCCTGCCAAGGCACCATTGCTGTGGTTCCTTTGGCCTGGCCTTCTGACCCTCCCCTAATTTCTACTCATTTCTAAGGTTAATTCTCGTCACTCTCCAACCACTCCAATACATTTCCTTCCATTTATGATCTCTAGAGTCTGTTTTCATTGCTGACACCTAAGATGGTGCATAATCATAAGCCAGTGTGATTTCATTTCCTATCTGAAGCCTTCGAAAAAAATGCTCTCAAGCAGTATCTCAGACACCCAAACCCAAGGCTTTACTTTGGTGGCAATGGAAAGACACCTGAATGGGTGGGCGTGGGAATAGGGTAAGAGGAGTAGAAAAGAGGAAGGGAAAGAGAAAGTACTGCATATTTCATACCTACTATAGTCTAGGACTGAGGATAAAGCAATGATCAACACAGGCAGAGGCTCTAACAGATGCCAGGAGCCAGCTAGGCATTTGTCCGGCTACCTTATGATAACATTATAGGGAGGGAGGTGCTCCCATATCCCAAGTGGGAAGAGTGCGGCTCAGTGAGGCTGAGAAACTTGCCCTGGGTCACACAGCAGATGACTATTGGAGCTGGTGGAATCTGAACCAGATCTCATTCCTACCACATCTGCTCTTTCCACTATATAAATTTGTTAGACAATGGTGGGTAAACCACGCACCTTTTTTTCTTTTCATATTTTGATTTCAGTGTTGTATCCATGATTTGGAACGAGCCCACCTGAGCCTAATGATGTGACGAGATCATTGGATTATATATGTATTTACTTTAAAAACACAAGGTAGAAAACTGTACTGAGTCCATGAAAAGAGAAGCTGGAGGCACGTCAAAGCCTGTTTTGATTTAAGTAGAATAGATCCAGCTTGAGTGTAAATTCGAGACTGTGTTTGCTTGTGTCACACTCTATTTTTCAAATTACTTTCATATGTCCCGTTTCATTTATTTCCCCCAGTTCTGGATGGGAAAACTGAGGCCTGGGACTTGAAATAACAGATGTATGTTTGTACAGCAAATTATCGTGAGAGCCAAAACTCAAACCCATACTCTGTCACCGAACCCCACTGCTTCTTTCAGCACACAATAATTATTATTATGCCAAGTAAGTTTAACAAGGTGACTTGGATCAATTCATTCTGATGATTTGAGTTGGCTCCTGGGATCATCTGGGTAAATATTAGGCCCACATTTCTTTCCAAACGTATTCCATCTCTCTCTCTCTTTGGTTTTTTTCTTAACTTTTTTCTACATTTTCACCTCTCCTCCCTCATCATACCTCCCTCCCTTTCTCTGTTAAACTCCTCCCCTTCTCTTCTTTCCTCCCTTCCTCTCATCCTCTCACCCACAAAAACATTTGTTTGTCTTACATAGAGATAGTGTCATGTGACTGGGTGGCTGAAATGAGAAATATCTTTTAAGCTCCTGGAAGCAGAATATTTTCTTATGGATTTTTTATTGTTTGGATTGTTTTGCCAGGCTAATGAAAGAAGACTCTGAGGTCCCCTTATCTCAGGCCAACTAGAGGATGCCTTCAAGTTTTTGTTTTTCTTCCCAAGCTGGTTCCTTACAAATGCATCCAGAAGGTCATTCCCAGGTCCCCAAGATAGTGGTGGGTAATCAATCACATCCAGGACATCAGCGTCACAGCAGATAAGCTCATGCATGGGAGGATTTGGGAAAGGAGAAAGGGGAGCCTAAACTATCCCTGAACCACGTGCTCCAGCAAATGCAAGTGGAGGGATTACTTTTTCTGGGAGTTCACTGGGACAGTCACAAGTATATTCTAGCTTCAATGACCATTCTTCCCTTTTGATTTTTGACTCAAAACAAATAAAAATACACATACATAAAATCCTTAAATATTTCCTATATAATCTGATAATTGCAATTCAGCAAGCAATAAAGATTGTGTGATTGTGTTTAACAGCTCCAAGGGCTGGGTCCACACAGGGCCCCCAGGCAATAACTAATCCCTCTGAAACAAACAGAGAGGACTCCAGCCCTGGCTTTGCCAAGGACAAGTTTTGTAAGCTTATTTAAGTCACCTAACTTCTCTAGGCCTCAGATTCCTCAGCTATAAAATAATGAGCTAGTTTATTATTTCAACCAATGCTTATTAAACATCCACTTTGTGTCAGGCTTTGTGCAAGAAGCTGGAAATATTTTTAAAGTATAGACACAGTATCTGTTCTCAGAGGTTCTCAATGTTTAATGGGGGAAAAGATGCATCATAAGAGAAAAGTGCTGTAGATGGGCAAAGGTAAAAACAACTCAGCCCAGGAGCTTATCTTTAGGATTCTTCCCAACCCCAAAAGTCTACGTGTATGGCATTTTTTTGTCTGTTCATTTTGTTTTGGTTGTCTTTTCACATTAATGTTATTTCATTCTTTCTTGACTAGTTGTTTTCAAATCATGTTGTCATTATCAACCATTACCAATTACTAAACACATACTGTTACCCCAAATGTTGTAATTACCCCAACTGTTGGTAATTACCCCAACGACTCTAAAAGTTAGACATTATAATCACTATTTTTATATAATAACACTGAAGCCCAGAGAGATTAAGTAACTTAACCAAGGTCACATCACTAGAAAGTTACGGAACTGGGATTGGAGTTGACCCCTGTCAACTCCAAAGTACATGCTCTTCCTACTACTTGGTGTTGCCTTAGGTATATATAGCCACTTAGGACAAACATCATTTACAGGAGCAGGTGTGAAATAAAAATATGAGGCCCTTTGTTCAAATATTATTGAAAAATTCAAGATAGCAACAGCAAAGCATTAAACAAAGCACAAGGCCTGTCTAAGCACAGGGCTCTGAATGACTGCCCATGTTGCACACCCAGGAATCCAGCCCTGCCAGCCACAATTCAGTTTGCAATGGCATCTCCCACTGAAGCAGAAAAGCTTCATAGCAATTTGCAGGCCCAGATCACAGTCGCAGAATGTTTCAGTGATCATGCTTCACATGTAGGATTTCTGGCATTACCCAGAGGGTTCACTGTGAACCACCTGGCAGGACTTGGGGGCTCTGTGTGGTAGCTTTTTCAGAGTAGCCCTGGCACCTAACCTAAAGAAAACTAATATCATTTCTGGTAATGCCAATTACTTTTATTTATTTTTTTTTTGGAGATGGAGTTTTGCTCTTGTTGCCAGGCTAGAGTGCAATGGCACAATCTCAGCTCACCACAACCTCCGCCTCCCAGGTTCAAGTGATTCTCCTGCCTCAGCCTCCCAAGTAGCTGGGATGACAGGCATGTGCCACCACACCTGGCTAATTTTGTATTTTTAGTAGAGACAAGGTTTCTCCATCTTGGTCAGGCTGGTCTCGAACTGCCGACCTCAGGTGATCCAACCACCTTGGCCTCCCAAAGTGCTGGGATTACGGGCGTGAACCACTGCACCCAGCCAGCCAATTACTTTTTTTAATGTGGGGAAAGGTATATAATCTTGCTGAAAGAGTTTTGTTCCGTGTGATGGTTCATGCCTGTAATCTCAGTATTTTGGGAGGCTGAGGCAGGAGGATGACTTGAGCCCAAGAGTTTGACACCAGCCTGGGAAACAGAGACCCCTGTCTCTACAAAAAATACAAAAAATTAGCCAGGCATGGTGGTATGTGCCTGTAATAGGAGGCTGAGCTGGGAGGATCACTTGAGCCTGGGAGGTTGAGGCCACAGTAAGCTATGATCATGCCACTGCACTCCAGCCTGGGTGACAGAGTAAAGAAAAATTAAAAAAAAAAAAAAAAAAAAAGAGTTCTGGTCATACCCTCACACCCTTACTCTTACATTTAGAACATTTAGAACATTAATGCTGCATAAATGGAACATGTCCAAAAGCCTCTTAGGCTGCAAGCCTCCTTTTAAATTGCAAACTGGGACCAGTACGTGTGCCCTAATAGAGGGCAGTAGGAAAAAAAGCAACAAGAGCTTTGCAGCTGCTGGATTACGAACCTCTCTACTGAGGCACTAACTCCTATTGAGGTGTTAGCTCCTACTGACCCAGCAGAGGCTGAGTAAAGATTGTCATCTTGGTCAATGATTCTTAATCAGTGGTATTTAATCTTTTGAGATCACAGACCCCTTATTTGAAAAGTATGAACCATCTCCCCAGAAAAAAGACAGGTGTATGTAAAATATTCTTGCATTCAATTGTAGACTCTCTGCCATAGCCCTAGATTTTTTAAAACCACATTTTAAAGCATGGCTCCCCTAATTATAGAATTGTCAGAGGCGTCTGAACCAGAGCAACTCCATCTTGAGTAGGGGCTGGGTAAAATAAGGCTGAGACCTACTGGGCTGCATTCCCAGACGGTTAGGCATTCTAAGTCACAGGATGAGATAGGAGGTCAGCCAAGATATAGGTCATCAAGACCTTGCTGATAAAATAGGTTGCAGTAAAGAAGCCAGCTGAAACCCACCAAAACCAAGATGGCCATGACAGTGACCTCTGGTTGTCCTCACTGCTACACTCCCACCAGCAACATGACAGTTTACAAATGCCATGGCAATGTCAGGAAGTTACCCTATATGGTCTAAAAGGGGAGGCATGAATAATCCACCCCTTGTTTAGCATATCATCAAGAAATAACCATAAAAATAGGCAACCAGAAGCCTTGTGTCAGTGGAGTAGCCATTCTTTTATTCCTTTACTTTCTTAATAAACTTGCTTTCACTTTATGGACTCGCCTTTAATTCTTTTTTTGCACGAGATCCAGTAACCCTCTTTTGGGGTCTGGATCTGGACCCCTTTCTGGTAACAGAATCTTCCAGTGTTAGAACTAGACACAAACTTAGAGATGATTTTTGTGAAAGCACCTTATTCCTAGTGCTGTGAAAACTGAGGTCATTTGGGATAATAAATGGTTCCGCACATTTTCAAAGAGCTAGTCCTCTCATTGTCAACGCTACCTTGAACTAGTTGCCCCACTCCTAATTTGCTCCTGTCAAAACACTGCAGCCAAATGCAACAATCTAGTGCCACAATCTAGTGCCTGGCTGCTGCCAGGATGTCAGTGAACGTTTGTGGAGCACCTGAACCAGCCAGGGTATTGGGCGCAAGAACAGCTCTTGTCCTTGAGAAGCTCAAACGCATCTAGAGGAGAAACAAACAAGAACAATATAATGTAATATAACACACGCAATTACAGATGTTTGAACTAGGTTCAGAGGTGCCCTAAAGGAAGGTGCTACAGGCTCTGCCTGATTGGATCATGCGAGGCTCCCAGAAGAGGAAACGCATATGCAGGGACTTGAAGAAGAAGAGGAAACACTTGTGCAGGGACTTGAAGAATGAGCAGAAGGGCCATGGAGGGAAAGAGCCTGCTGGCTGAGGAGTCCAGCATGCAGGAGCAGAGAACACTGAAACAATCTGAGGACAGGAGGAGCTGGAAGTGGCTAGGATTGGCTAGAGCATAGGGTGTGTCTGAGGAAGAGGAATGATGTGGCTGGAAGAGAGGGGAAGAGCCAGACCTGAGGGTCTTGGATATTACTCTGAGGGGTTTGGACATAAAGAAGAATATCAGCCGATGTGATGGATTAAGGAGCTCCTTCCTGGGGGTGGTGCAAGGAGGCCAGATAGTCATCTGTCCTGGATGGCCTTCTGAGGGGCTGGTGGTAGGGGTGGGGTGGGGCTGGAGTGAGGGCAGCCTCTCTGAGATCCCTATCACCTCTCTAAAAATCAGCCACTGCCAAACACTAGAGAACCTAAGAAGTCCCCTGTAAAGCAGAAATGACAGGCAGTCAGCCTAGAGTACACCTTTAAAAAGTCAGTAAGACATATACACCAGAAAAAGACCACGCTTCTCCATTAAAAGATAGCCAAATGGGAGGAGGCCTTCTCAAAAATATAGGGAAATTTCTCACTTGATGTATTGATGTTTTTCCTCTGCAGAGCTTCACATTTTTCATCCATTCTTAAAACTGAGCCAGTTTAGCCCTAGGAGGTGGGCAGGCTCTGAGGAATCATCAATCAAGAGAAGAGAACATCGCCAGAAACACGTAAGGGAAACGTTTCCATGTCACTACTTCTCAGGATTCCTGGGCATTAAGGGTACTTAAGAAGTGCTTGTAAGGAATGTGTTTTCTCCCAAGCAAACGCATAAACAAAAAATCCTAATTACAGGGACACTGCACTGAGTCTGTCCTAAAGCTGTTCTGCCTGTATTCACCAATAGGTGTCATTACAGCCCTCTTTTAAAAGAAACAAAGCTTCAAAAAACACTGACCTCGAGAATAATTTTTCCATAGTGTTCCTATTTCTCAGTCAAAAAAAAAAAATATATATATATTTTTTTAACATGAGTGAAAACTGCAAATGTTCAGGACTTAGCTCTTGAGTGGCTACTAAAGATTATAATTCCTCAGACTACCTGCAAATATCATGAGTCTTACAGAATCACAAAACACATTTTTATTGAAATATCCATGGTAAATATACATTTTACAGGAAATTCCATTGCGTTTACACTATTTATTTAATAGAAATAATCTCTGGGATTATTTGCATTTATTTCTGAAGGAGGATGTTTTTCCTTCCTGGGAATAAGTTCAGGAAATGGGTGAAATGTTCAGGAAGTTAGCTAAATGCTGATGTAAATCCAAAAGGAAGGTCTGTTGTTTCTTTCTTTCTTTTTTTTTTTTTAAAGGGGTGGGGGGTGGACACACAAAAAAGCTAGGAAGTAGTTCTCTCATTCACTTATGGAAAAATGTTATACTGAATTTCTGATTTAAAAGGAAGAGAATTAGAAAAAATGTGTGGGCCCATGATATGGTTTTCTGTAGGTCTGGTTAGGCAATCCACAGTAGTTAGCAAAGAAAATTGTGTCAAGAAACAAAATCTACGTGGGAGACATGACTTGGATTCAGTTTGTCCTAAATTAAACCTTTACTATGAAATTTGAATCGGCTACTCTAAGAAATAAGTCGTGTTAGAAAACTCTGAGTCCTGAAGAGCTGGTGGGGCCCCTTAGCACTACATAAACAGCTAAATGCTACCCTCTCCTCCCAAAGACCCTGTCCCCTCCACTAACAGTGTCATGCTGACCCTCGGACTGCAAGGGGGAGTCTGAATGCAGTGAAACTCAAGATCTCCAGGGGTACCTGGTCAGTGTTGCAAGCTGCTGTGGCCTTTGGCGTTATTTATCTTTAGTTTGCAACGTAGGGGTGTGCTGTATCAGGTATGCAGAGCAAACAGAAACTCCTTGCTTTTAGAAAGCAAAGATTCGGCTCATTGACCAGAGCTACAGAGGACACAATTTGTTGTGGCTTCTCTGAAAATCACCCCCTCCTTTCCATCTCTCTACTACCACCTTCATTCAGGCCTTCATGGTTTCTCATCCAAACCAGTCTTCCTGTCTCCTGCTTGCCTTCTTCCCAGCCCACAGTCCACACGGCAGACAGAGCAAGCTATGTAAAAACACCAACAGGGACATGAGCCTTCCTTGCTTTCAAACTTTTGCCGACTCCCCTGTGCTGAGCACAGGAGAGAATACGGCCTCCAAGGCCTTTCATAACTTGGCCTCAGCCCACCTTCCCTCCCACTCCAAGAATCTCAGGCTCCAGTTACACTGAGCCACTCACTGCCCTGCACCTCCCGCCAGGCAACTCTCTGCCAAGTTTATTCAAACATTTAGCCTTTTCACTCTGGATACATGAGGAGGACTGACCATGTACTGTACTTCTTTTAACTTCTATAGAGCAATCTCTTTGTATTTATACAATTATGACTTAACAGTAGTAAGAGAAGGTTCAGAGGACACAAGGTAACACACCTACATAAACGACCTACTGGGTACAAAGATTGTAAATCAACATAGGCCTAGAAAAGGTGGTCAGATGCTGAATTTTGACTAAATACCTCCGATGGCACATAATGAGTAAGTTTCAATTTTTATATTTTACTTTCTGAATTCCAGGGGTGGTTTTGATGAGCGGACAAAGTTTTAAAAGAGTTATGGTCTTTGGGATCCTCACTTCTCTTTTTCTTCTTCCCTCCACCTTCCCTACATATTTACATCAGCAGATGTGTCCTTTGAGGGGTCAAATGGTGAGACGACAGCAGTTTAGGAACTGTTTGCCCATTACACTGGGTACTCAGAAACTGTTCTATTCAAGCTAAACCACAAGACCTAGGGACTTAGGAAGAAATTAGATAGTAAGTGTGATAGGACTAGTAGCATTGATCCTTTGTGGGAAGGAGGATAGAGGGAGGCACGTAGTGTGCCGCAGTGAACTTCTAGAGGGAAAGGTTATGTCTTATTTATCTGTGTCCCCTATGGTGCCTTCCCAGGACAGTGGCTGGCACACGATGGACCCTCATTCAGCTATTCAACAAATATTTACTAAGCAGTAGAGGATTTGTTTTTCCAGGTTTAGAGTTTTAAGCTTGTTAATAGCAGCTGAATTCTTTCTGCGTTTTGTCATCTGCACTTTTGGACTCCAAGTTGGACTTCGTATTTCATAGTTTTTAAAAATCACTCCCTTTCCCTTCCCTAGCCCATTCCAGTGTTCTATATACAGTAAGACTTTCAGCAAATATTTAGAAGAGACAACTTCCAATAGGCAACACGGTGGGGTAGTCGATCATTCCCTAACCTATCTTTGAGGCTGGAGAATTTTCTCGGGGGCTAGTGCCCTAGCATCTTCCCAGAAAGTCCTGCCAACCTGATGGCTCTTGTTGTCACCTTTGGTTTCCTTCCTATGGTGGCCACACTTGTCACCAAAGCCCTTCAGTTTCTCCACCTAACAAGGTTAAAACCCTCCCTTCCTCCCCTCCTTCCTTACTCCATTTCTTCTTTCCTCCCTCCCTTCCTTCCTTATACATATATTTTGAAACTTGTGCCCTGTGCCAGGCAGTGTGCCAAGCTCTGACGGTACATAAATAGACAACTTTAGGTGCTCAAAGTCACACTCAGGGAGCTCAGTTTAGTAAGAAATGGATGCATGCACAGATCATTGCAATCAGTGCAAGGAAGGCTCCCAGAGTTGAATGCACAGAGGCTTAAACCTACCTATCAATAAAAGGAAAGGGAAGCAGGAAGTGGCAAGCAGCAGGATCGGGGATGTCTTCCCAGGAAAGATGACCCAAGGCTTTAAAAAGGACAGACATAACCTAGTTGAAGAAAGATGGAAAGGACATTCCAGGCAAAAGGAAACAACGCATATGCAAAGGCAAAGGGTGAGAGGAAAATGATGAAACCAGGACAGGATTTTCTGTGACTTATCTATTCCATCTCATTGCTTTATATTCTACCCATTTACCTCATATCAAGTGGAATGATGCAACCCCAGGCATTTCAGGAAATTTACATAACCAATCATTTAATCTCTTAAAGAGAAAGGAATTGATAATGCAGGCTTTCCACGAGATTAAGCACGTTCTTGGGTGAAAACAGAATTGGGTGCTTATAGGAAACCAGGTGGAAAGCTGATGAAAATCAGGCAGTGGATGGAAAATGCAATACATTTGATTTTCTATTCTCTTTCCCTGGGAATTTGAGAAGTTGGAATCCTTTGCCATGAGGGTAAATAAATCTATGAGCCCTCTTAGCCTAAAGATGAAATAGACTGAAGGAAAAAAACAGGGTAATTCTAAGAATTTCATGTGAGGCCAAGGTCCATTTTGAAACCCTTTTGGACTAAACTTTTGCAGGTCCAACACATCTTCAAGATATTTAGTGGGATCCTCCCAGTCCTACAGTACCAGCTTGCATTGTGAAGGAAAATGAAGGACAGAATAAAGCCCTTCTCCCAGTCTGGTTTATTTCTGTACACAGAACCTCTGAAAACAGGAGGCCAAGGCTGACCTCTTTAGTCAAGAGTCAGCTCAACTTTAAAATTATAATTGCATGTGAAAGCTAAAATGGGAAAGAGAAAAAATCAGTTCTCAGGACCGAAATGCTAAAAACCCTTGGGTCACATTCCAGTTAGGGTCCTGGCTGTGCACACAGAGCTCCCACTGGGGGAAGGTGGGCAAGAGACCAGCCAAGACCAATTCAAACTATAGGGTGTTGGGGATCATGGCATTTATTCTAGAGGTGTCCAGTTTACAGATAAAGAAATGTACTATAGTGATTATGCTATATAATCTTTTTAAAAATAGGAGCTTATGGTCAGATCTCATTATTGAGAAAGGTGCCAAAGAATCTACCCACTCCAAGTGAACTATTTGCAGTAAAGAAATCAGAGGTGGCTGGGTGCGGTGGCTTACGCCTGTAATCCCAGCACTTCGGGAGGCTGAGGCGGGAGGATCACCTGAGGTCAGGAGTTCAAGACCAGCCTGGCCAACATGGTGAAACCCTGTCTCCACAAAAATACAAATATTAGTCAGGCATGATGGCAGGTGCCTGTAATCCCAGCTACTTAGGAGGCTGAGGAAGGAGAATCACTTGAACCAGGGAGGCAGAGGTTGCAGTGAGCCAAGATCAAGTCATTGCACTCCAGCCTGGGTGACAGAGCAAGACTCCATCTCAAAAAAATAAAATAAAATAAAATAGAAAAAAAAATAGAAATCAGAGGGATATAGTCTGTATTAGTTTCCTTGGGCTGCTGTAACAAATTACCACAAACTGGGTGGCCAAAGGCAACAGGAATTTATTTATTATTTATTTGGGACAGAGTCTTGCTGCGATGCCCAGGCTGAAGTGCAATGGCATGATCTTGGCTCATTGCAACCTCTGCCTCCCAGGTTCAAGCGATTCTCCTGTCTCAGCCTCCCAAGTAGCTGGGACTACAGGCGCACGTCACACCTGACTAGTTTTTGTATTTTTAGTAGAGACGGGGTTTTACCATATTGGCCAGGCTGGTCTCAAACTCCTGACCTCATGTGATCTGCCTGCCTTGACCTCCCAAAGTGCTGGGATTACAGGTGTGAGCCACTGTGCCTCGCTCATAGGAATTTATTCTTACACAGTTCTGGAGGTTAGAAAGCAAATATTAAGGTTGTGTTCTTCTGGAGGATCCAAGGAAGAATCTTCACTGCCTCTCTCCTGGCTGGTGGTTGCTAGCAATCCTTGGTGTTTCTTGCTTGGCCTGTAGCTGCATAACTCCAGTCTCTGTGTCGGCCTTCCCATGGCATTCTCCTCTCTGTGTCTGTGTCCAAATTTCCCAGTTTTTATAAGGATACTAGATATTAGATTAGAACCCACCTTAATCTAGTAAGTATGAACTCATTTTTAACTTGATTTAATCTGCAAAGACCCTATTTCCTAATAAGGTCACGTTCACAAGTGTCTGGGGTTAAGATTAGAGGGACATCATGCAACCCACAGGAGTATAAAACAAAAACAAAAGAAAACCCTGTATAAAATAAAAATACAACCAAAACCCTGAGTTGGGCATGGGAAGACCTGCTGACCAACCTTCTCCAACCCCTTTGGGTTGCCCTCGCCCTCTCTACGTCTTGGCTTCTCCACTCTAAAGGAAGGTTGTCAGACCTGCCCCACTGACTTCAGAAATGCCAGGAGAATAAAATGAAATCATGTAACTGAAAGTATTTTCTATTCAGAAAATGTTTCTTTAAGTGCAAGGAATTAAGCATTCATTCCGGATTGTGTTGACTTTCCTTAACTTCGTAATTACTTAATGAATAGGTAATGGAAAGAGAAACACAGCCCAACTGGGAAAACAATTTAAATTACATACCTGCCTTCATTTAGGGTTTGAGATAAATGTCCAGTAGCAATCTGCAGATAAGAAGGGTAGTATTGCAGATCCTTGTTCAATGGGTTTTTTACTCGCACCAAAACAGGGTGGTATTCAAGTGAAGCTAAAGGGTGGCAAGCAATTTAAAAGCAAACCAAGAGGCCTGATGTTCACATCTGGGACATCAGCAGATGGTGATGGCTCTCCTTCCCTCTGTCTGTGTGGTCTATAATATTACTGACTCCCATAACAATATCCTGATAGTAGCTTTGAATTTGCTTTGTCTGATGACTTTTCTGGATACGGGGACACAGACCATCCAATTTATACAATTAGCTAAAGAAGCCACTTTCCTGATTGACAAATGTGACATACGCCCATGTCTATTACACAAACAGAACCACTGTGTAGCCAGAAAAAAAAAAAATCTAAAGAAAAAAAAAGCCCCCTTTCCTTTCCTTTTTTTAAGAGGCCAAAAGTTCTAGCAATGATGGGAAAACTCTTTTTGAGGCCATCAGATTAAGTCAGTGGGGCTTGGAAGGCAAAGATAGCCACATGCATTGAAAATGCCAAAAAAAAAGAGGTGTCTTTGGGATAACAACTTGAGAACTATAGTTATATCCAAAGCATCATGTGACCTACTTGAGTGTTACTGATGACCATATTAGTAATCAATTCTGTTGACCTTAGACTGTGGGGGTTTGCTGACCCAGGAGAAATCCCACAGGGGAAAAAGAGCCCCAGCAAAAAAGAAAGAGGCCCTCAGAAAGGAGTTCCCAATCTGCCCTGCAAACTGAATCCTCCATTTCTCACTGCTGGGTGTATATGCTTCCTAGTGGCTGTCATATACTTTCAGAAATATGCAAAGTCACACACAACCTAACAAACAAAACTTTATTTTCCTTTAATACAAAAATTAAATAGCAAGGGGTTTCCTTTGTACAGTGATAAATTAGAAATTTACAGTACAGACATCAATGCAGACATACTTTTGTACATCCTTAAAAGCAGGGTCCATTTCCTTTGAAATTTAGCAATTCATTCAGGGCATGTGTAGCAGGAAGTTTGCCTGGTACCTCTTTGTCAAACATCTGAAAGTCCCCCAGATTGGCTTCAAGGTTCCTGGAGCTGTGGGGTGGCATGAGGACCCAAGAAAGGCCACAGAGCATCCAGCCCGACTGCTGCACAGAGCAGGGGGAGTCACATTTTATCTTTTTTCAGATTACACCTAATATTTAATCCACCTTTCTTACAAAGAGCTCAAGGGGCCATCATTTTTTGACCTTTTCAAGCCTCACAACATCCCTGTGAGGTAGACAAAATTCAGAAACACCTCCATGCCTCACTGGGAGAGATCTAGAAAGCAGCTTACCCCTCCCAAAGCCCACAGCCAAGTCAGGGCCCCAGCCTATTAGTACAATTTGAAAATTTTCACAACCTTGGAGAGAAGATGGACCCAACCTTTGTGGGGCAGAGTGGCTCTTGCCCCTCTTTTCAGAAGCCTTCGAGGATGACAGTGGTCATGTACTGAATATTGTAGGAGAGCAAGGAGGTATAAAAGCTTTGAGGACATGGCTCATATAGGACCCCAGAAAGGTCCTCTACAAATTGCCTGGGGAAATTCTGGGAATTGGCTGATGCAAAGAAGATGATGAAAAAGGTATATCAGAAACAGAAACATGCTACTATCAGGGCAACTGAGCTTGCCAAGGGGAAGAGGCATGTCGGGGGATCTGTAAGTCATTTGTCTCCTGGTACTGTCAAGTGCGTAATCACTGCACAAGTGCATGGCAAGAGACAGCAACAGAAAGCTCTATGTAGGCTAGAGTGAAATGAAATCTATTATGTAGGGCTCTAGTATCTGATCCTTGGTAGGAGCAAAATGCTAAGGAGTTTCCAAGATCTATGATCTAACCCTGGAGGAAAAGTGATAACCCAGGTCATTTGCCAGACATAATACAAACCCAGAAGGGAACTCTAAACTCAAACAAAATAAAGGAACCAATAGGATTTTCAGAGTCCAGTGACTCGACATGATTGACTGGAATAGCAACTCTCTCCAGTGTCCTCCATCACAGAACAAAATACAAGATGTAAACTGATTTTAAGAGGTTCCTTCCAGGCCGGGTGTGGTGGCTCACACCTGTAATCCCAGCACTTTGGGAGGCTGAGGCGGGCAGATTACGAGGTCAGGAGCTCGAGACCAGCCTGGCCAACACAGTGAAACCCCATCTCTACTAAAAATACAGAAAGTAGCTGGGCGTGGTGGCACGCACCTGTAGTCCCAGCTCCTCGGGAGGCTGTGGCAGGAGAATCGCTTGAACCCAGGAGGCAGAGGTTGCAGTGAGCCAAGATCACGCCATTGCACCCCAGCCTGGGTGACAGAGCAAGATGGTGTCTCAAACAAACAAACAAACAACAAAAAAAGGTTCCTTCCAAAGTCTGTGCTCAGTGGCTCCCTTCCCTAACTGCAGCTGTGGTCACCTCACCAGAAATCAAATATTGCACCCACCTGGTGAAATCCCTGAGTCTGTTCCTCTAGGGCTGAGACTGTTGAGCTCATCTTTGTGTCCTCAGGTCCCAGCTTGGTTCTCAATACAATAAGCATTTAATTCGGTGACCATGAGGATGAGGGAAGCCAGAGAGTATAGAGCTAAAAGGTGCTGAATAGAATCTCAATTCAGTATCTAGACACACAAGCTTCCCAGAACCTGAGTTTGGAGAGTGCAGGTGAGAAAGTGACCTGGGAGAGGAAAATCAGAGAGCATCTCTGAAATTAAAAAAATGTCACCCCTTCTCCAGTTTCAGGCCCAAGTAAGTTGCCAGTTCAGAAACAGTCTCAGAGATCAGGAAATGGGTCTCCATAAAGGAAAGAGGATATGAATCAACCAAGTAGCTCAAGCAGATGGTTCTGGCCAGCACCAGTCTACCCCCATGTTCCCTTGCCCTGAGGTTTGGCCTATGTGAAGCAGGAGAAAGGAATCTACCAGAAAGGAGGTTGGAAAGAGGTGCCATTGCACCATGTTTAATCTCTGGAGGCCAAGGGATTTCTGAGGAAGCTACAATCATACCCATTTACTGTAGGTTTCAGAGAAAGAAAAACAACCTCACCTTTTCTCTAGCAAGATGCTGTCCTCAAATATACCTATACAAGTCACATGGAATACCCCAAGCCCTGAATTGCCGGCAAAGCCAAAGCAGATGTGTGGGCCCATGTCCTTGTGGCCTACTCTCATAGTCTTCCTAAGGGATTTCTCCAGAGACTGTCATGAAGCAGAGCTGATGCTTTCTGTTAAAACCACCTGTAACTGACTTGGAAGGAATCCTGGGAAAGGGATGAAAGATGTGTTAAAAGTAGAGAGACCCAGGCTGGGTGTGGTGGCTCACACAGGAAGAGATTTATGGAATAGAGACAGTGAAACAGATGGGAATTCCAGAGGTCCCTGCTCCTTTCCCAGAGGAACAGTAAAGTTCAGCAGACCTGGGTGCGTCCCCACCCTAGATCAGTTAGAAGAACAGAGATTATCTATTTCAGGGCTTTACTACAGTTGGCACTCAATAAATAAAATGATAACTGATTTTTTTTAACAAATACCGATTTAAGAAGTGATGGAGTTGATTGAAGGTCACTAGTAACTGACCCCTCAGCCACAAAGTTCTTTTCCTGAAACCGTAAACCCTCTCCATTGTCTGGAATGTGAAAGGAGAGGCCTATAACCCTGTAGCATTGTTAAGGCTACTAATCCAAATGGCCACTTCTCATCAAATACACTTTGCCCTGAAAAGGCAAGAGATTTGTGGAAAAGGCATGTCAAAACCCAAAACATTGTCAAAACGCTAGCTCCAGAACTCAAAACTCAGAAATCAGGTGCCCAGATTCACCCAAGTGCTCTTTTATTGTTATTTAGTCATTGACAAGTATCAATCACGTACTCCATACCTGGCTTTCTGCTAGATGCTGCCTTGGTGACACAATCACTGACACATTATGAAGAAAACTGCATTGCAAACCTCTATACTCTAACAGCAAGACCAGTCCCCTACCGCCTGGTCTTCCTTCCCCTGTCTGGGCCAGAGTCCCTGCCAAACTCCCAAGACACCAGAGCAGAGCGTGAGTAAGGGCAGGCTCTGCCCCTGGGTGCATGCTCCAGGGCCCTGGACAGTTATGGGAACTGTCTACAAGCAGCACAGGGAGTTCACATTTTACATTTCATAGGCAATGGAGTATCAGATGCAGTTAAAATGGTTCTTCTGGGGATCAATTCTCATGCTCCTGGAGCCTGACCTAGAGTCTAGCCAAGGTACTCAGATTGGGCAAAGCAGCAGGGGCCAACTGTGCCCACTTAGCTTCAGTCTCAAAAGCCAAGACTTTGCCTTCCAAAACATACAATGGACCTTACATGCATCTTGATGTCAGAGAGCTCAAGAACCACACAAAAACAAAAAGGAAAGAAGAAAGGGAAATGTCAAACTATGGGCATAAGGCTCAAACCAAATTTTTAAAAAAGAGGAAATGCTTACTTCCAGAATTTGACCACCTATTTGGAATTTTGAGTCCCTGGAAATGTTTTTCCACAAAGTGTGATTGAAAAAAAGAAACAAAAACAAAAACAAAAACAAACCAGAAAAAAAAGAGCTTCCCTTCCTTTTTTTTTTAAGGCATGAATTAATAAATAAATGAGTCATTGCAAAGCAGTTGCTGAAGCAGACAGGTATGAGTTACAAGGAGAGCAACCTGTGACATAGTCAACAATTTGTCCCCAAGATCTCATGATTAGAAGGCCTAAGGCAAGGTAAGAGAAAGGCCAGTTACAGTTTTAAGAGAAGTGCAATTTTCGAGAGGCTGCTGGGGGTACCCCCTTGTGAAGAACGTATAGCATAAATTTTAAAAGCTTTGGATACCTCTGCTAAAGGCAATTAAGACCTGGGCTATTAGAGTTTGCAGTCCATTTCATATGGTCTACACTTTATTCCCTACTAACCAATCAAGCTTCTGGCTGGCATTCTGGAGATTCATTAAGCACCATATAAATACTCCAGGCCACACTGCCTCCAATGAAATCTTACAAGGAGCCTTTGCCAATTACTAGGAAACAATTATGCACCAAGTAGTTGGATTAGCTGTCCTCAGTTCCCTTTATAAAACTGAAAAAGTCTCCATTGTCCTAAGTAGACCAGATTCTGATAACATTCTTATGCTTTAAAAAATAAAAAAATTTTTATAGGCACTATCATTCTGAGAATGCAAGTTGAAGTTGACCATAGTTTTAAAGTCAGTTGAGTATACTATGTCATGGTCCAAGAATGTGCTTTTAATTGTAATTGACACACACACATTACACAGCTAATCTGTGCGAATGCAAAGTTGCCAAGAAACTTAACATTTCAGCTCTTCCAGAATGGTGTCTGCATAGATGCAATCACACAAGTAAAATATATTAAGTCCCCACTGCTCAATGCAATAGGTCTCTGGGGTCCGTCAGGTAAGTCAACTTAGTAAATCTCATTTTCCTCTGAATTAAGTGATTGTCAGAAAGTGAATCACCCTTCCTTTTCCCCTCTTTAAGCATGCTGCAGTGCAAAAATTCCTATAAAAATACCTTTTTTGAGTCATTAACATAAAATGAAGAAAACAGCAGCAGCCAAGAAGAGAGATGTTGAAATTTGAGAGGAAAAGAGAGAAGAAAAATCCACTGGATACCTTATGTGTGTGAGTACAGTACTTTTGTTTGTTCAAATAACTCTGTTTTATGACAAAGGCACTGAAAGATTCTAACACCACTTCTTGGGAGTGCAGTCCACAAAGTTCTAAACAGCAGACAGCGCACCACAGAAGATGTTTATGTTAGATCAGCCAAACTATAAAACTCTTGTAACACTTCTCTGAACCCAGCCTTTCCAGTGTTTATAGATTGCTTTGCTATCTGAAAGACCCAGTTAGTATTTAAAATTGTAAAGGGTTAAAAAAGTTAATATTTCTCCCTGCTAGTTACCAACTCACAGCTCAAATCCCACCCTGCAGGGGAAAACACTATCGCCCTGGACTTCCTGGAATCTAGGCAGGACCTCCACGCTCCAAGCTGCAACCTGCTAAAGTGATCAACGTTTTGATTTTTCACAGCTTTGAAAGCCTCTAACTGGCTTTTCCATTTTGGATCATTCCAAAGTCTGCAGCAAAATCATTGGTTTTCTGATGCTGGGGTCGGGGTGGGAGGCAGTGGGTTGACGGGGGTCACTTAATTGGTGCTAGTTTGTTCAAACTGAGATTCACTGCATAAAACTTTTAGTAGAATTTCCTCCAAAATGCTGGCATTCCCCCCTTCAAAATGAAGCAAGCGTGGAGGCTGACTAGCCTTATACCACAGTCTCATTGCCTTTCCCAGGCTTCACCCAACCATTTCCTCTCTTCTCTCTCTTTACCTTTCCAGAATTCACCAATCTGTTGGAACACTTCTGCCACGTGTGAAGAGTTTTGGCAGACCAAATCCACATGCCTGAAGTGATGCCCACCAACAAAGACATAAAAATTTTCAACATTTCAACAGCCATGTTGGAATCATCCGCAGAATACCGAAAGAGTGCCCAGTTGGAGATTTCATAAAAATAACAGGCAATTACACACGTTGCAGGAACTGTGTACAGTACTGAGAACACCCCAATCTTGACCATCAGTCTTTCTAACTTGTCTGTCTTTGTCCCATCCTTTTGAAGATTTGACCGAATTTTGAACAAGGCCACCAAACCTGCAGCAATGAACAAAGTTCCAATCACCAAATAAGTAAAGAGGGGAGCCACCACGAACCCGGTGAGGGCATCGAGATTTTGGTTTCCAACATAGCACAGGCCAGTGAGTTCATCTGCATCCACCAGTCTCATAATCAAGATGACAATGGTTTTCACTGCGGGGATGGCCCAGGCTGCAATGTGGAAATATGAGCTGTGCATTTCAATGGCTTCATGACCCCATTTGAGTCCTGCTGCCAAAAACCAAGTGAGTGTCAGAATAACCCACCAAATGGAGCTGGCCATTCCAAAAAAGTACATCAGCAAGAAAATTATTGCACATCCTGTGTTCTTAAGTCCTTCTTGGATGAGAACAGGTTCTGCTGCCTCTTCAAAATCACAGGATATCCTTTCCCGGCCTACAGTCAGCCTGACAATATAAGCAATGCTATAAATATTATAGCACATACTGAGAAATATGATGGGGCGCTCAGGGTAGGAAAACCTAGAAGAATCGATCAGGAAGGTCAGTACTGTGAAGGCAGTGGAGATGAAGCACAGGCTGGCCCACACAGCCATCCAGATATCAGTGAACTCCTTGGCTGATCGGCTGTATAAGCCAGCATCATAGCCACACTTGAGCACACAGTTCAGGCTCCTTTTCACCCAGATGTACTGATCAGAATTGGTTCCCACAGAGTGACATTCTTCCCCAGGCTGGATGGGGGTTTTGTGAGGTAAGGGCACCTCTTCATCACCTGGCCCTTCCATGCACATGTGGTTGTGGTCGTTCTGTGGTGGGAATTTGCTGCAGTTCAGACTCTCTGGCCAGGCAAATCCAAATTCCTTCAGGACGGGTTCACAGCGTCTCTTGACTGAAAGACACATGCCGCCGCATGGGCCAATGGGGATGTTGATCTTCTCTGTGCACATTGGCACATAAACAGAACAAAGGAAGAACTGGAAAAGTAACAAAATGAACACACACAAAAAAACAATGACTTGGAAGTTTGACCAAATGCTCCCACAAAGCTGAGTTGAATGCTTCCAGGCAATGTAGGTATCTACTTTTAAACCAACCTATCGGGAGTCTGTTTACTCTGACCTCAAAGAAGGGTGCCTGATAATCCATCACTTACACGCTTTTCTTATTTTGGCTTTAGTAATCCTTTCCAGAAGAATGTACATAAATAAATAAATAAAATAAATAGGGTCTGAAGAATTGCATAAGCCCTCTTTGCACAACACTTGAAATAAATCTTAAAAAACTGGCTTTCAATCTCCTTCCATTTTAGAAACTATTTGAAAAAGCTAAAGAAACTAATATGACTCATTTAAGTGGTTTATTTTTATCCCCGTTTCTTTATCATTTTAAAAATAAAAGTTAAAAAAAATGTAGATCCTGTTAGTATTCTCTTCTCCCTAATTTATCCCTTAAAAATTTCTTTAAACTAGTCCCATACTGAAACAAAAATGGCCCAATTGAGACAGTTAGACTCAAGGATGGGATGCAGATTGAGGTCTCTGGTCACTAGGGATTTGTTTGGCCAGGTTTCCTCAATGAATAATAATGAAGCACAATAGGAAAATGTAAATGTTAAGTTGCTGAAACTGCAATACCAGCAGGGGAGAGTCCAGTTGCTGTCCTCAATTCCTCCAGCATTGATAAACAGTCTGCTTGGCTCCTTACAGATGTTGTCTATGAAGTCTAGAGTTACCAGTAACTATTTTCCAGCATGTAAAGGGATCCAGTCTTGTCCTTCAAAACAGCTTGGCCGCTTTCCCCAGGATACATGTAATTAAAAATATATATCCCTGCAAAAGCTGTTTCTCCAACAAATTGCCACTGATGTCAGGATATGTGCTGTTTCCAAACTGAGAGCTGGAGGATCATTTCTTAAGCTTTTATAACCTAGTTCTAAAGTTCTGGAACTTCCAAAGGGATATTTTAGCAGTAACAGGTCTAATCCCCACCATCTTTCCAAAACCACAAACCAAGTTTTAAAATGATCTATGTAGAAACATGCACCTAGTAAGTAAGCTGTATGTCTGTTTATTATCTCTCAGAAGTTACAGCCAGAACCACAGATTTCTTTTCTTTTTGATATGGAGTTTCGCTCCTATGGCCCAGGCTGGAGTGCAATGGTGCAATCCCCGCTCACTGCAACCTCCGCCTCCTGGGTTCAAACGATTCTCCTGCCTCAGCCTCCTGAGTAGCTGGGATTACAGGCGCACGCCACCACGCCCGGCTAATTTTTGTACTTTTAGTAGAGACAGGATTTCACCATGTTGGTCAGGCTGATCTTGAACTCCTGACCTCGTGATCCACCCGCCTCGGGCTCCCAAAGTGCTGGGATTACAGGCGTGAGCCACCGCGCCCGGCCAGAAACCAGATTTCTGAAGCCTGGACAACTAACGTCTACTTTTTCCCACAACTTCTCTCTTTTCTAAATTTCTAAAAATCACCCAGCCTCACCAACCCAAACATAACCAATGTTAACACTTTAAAAATTTTCCTTTCAGTCTTTCATTATCCCAATGAATTTTTTATTTTGCAGGATTATAATCACCCTGTATATGCAAATTCTTATTACTGTGGAATAAACATTTTCTCTATCATTAGATATGCTTTACATTTTTTAATGACTGCAAAAAAATTTCTTCCAATATACCAACCACCTTCCTGCAGCTTCTTCTCACCCTCCAAGCATTAAACGTGCCTTCAACTCTGAGGATAAGTAAGAACTCAAGCCAACCCAACCGCTCCTTCATGCATGACCTCTAAAACCCTGCGGGACGTCGTGAGAAGGGGCTATTCAGCAGAAAAAGGTGCAGCAGTGTTTCATTTAATAACACCCCAAAAATAGTGGGGAGAAGGAAGTTCGGTGAAGGATGGTCTCATCTCTCCCTCCAAGTCTTAGCTGCAGCTGGCTCCCTCCCACTCGCCCACCGAGCAGTGGCGGCCAGTATCCTTGGCAGAGATAACCCTCAGCTCCACTGGGGTTAGGGGTCTGGGCCAGACATGGGTGGGCAAGGGAGAAAAACGGAAGGGCGGGGTGTAAGAGTGGGTTCTTTCCCAGGCCAGATGACTTACACAACGTTTTGGCTTCCAGTCCCTGAGAAAGTGGGGGTGGGGATGGAAATCACTCTTCCAGGAGAGCTGTCTCGTTCGGGCTAGGATGATCAACTTGGCATGGGCTCTGCAAAGTTAGTTTGGAGCGTCCCTCCCCAAGGGGTCTCGCCAGGGGTGGGGGTGGGGGTGGGGGCGCCCACCTGCAGCTGGCTGGAGCAACCGTACTGGATGAGCGGTGTGAAAGTTGTCAGCTGCAGCTCGGCGTCCGTCTGCAGCTCGTGCCCAACCAGGTTGGGCATCTTGGTCACGTTGTAGCCGAGGTTCTGGCACATGGAGATGCGGATGGGGTCGCAGCGCCGCTCCTCCTCGTCCCCGAAGCCCCGCGCCGGCCCCAGGAGCAGCAGCAACTGCAGGAGCAACCCCAGACTGAGACCGACGCCCCCGGGCGCCCCCGGGACGCTCGGCCCTGCGCCCCGCCAGGCCATGGCCAGCATCGGGGGCAGCAGCGGCAGCGGCGGGGGCTGCTCTGGCAGACACCCCCAGTTTGCACGGGGGCGCCGGCTGCCCGCGCTGCTCCCAGCCCCCGGGACGGGAGTGTGATAAGGCGACGAGGGGGCAGCGGCCGGCTCTCCAGCAGCTGCGCGCGACTGTGTGGGATTTTAGACGTCCCGGGCCGAGGCCGAGGGACAGGCTGCGAGGGTCATGGCTGCAGGCGGCGAGCCCACAAGCCGGCGCCGGCCGCGTCCGCTCGGCGTCTCCGCGAGGCCAGCCAGCAGCCAGCGCTGCGCACCTCTCACCGCCGGAGCCCTGCGCGGCGCTGGAGGCTCCCGGCGCGGCGGCGGGGCGGGACGGACAGCGGGTCTCTCCAATGGCCGGGCGCGGTGGGCAGCTAGGGGCGAGGCGGCGGGGCGGGGCCGCTCTCCCGCTGGAGGGGTCAGGCACCCGCCCTCCGGCCCCCTCCTCCGGCCGCCCCTCCCTTCCTCCCTCCTCTAGCGCCCCGCCCCGCCCGCCTCCCGGCTCTCGCTTTCCTCCCACCCGGATCTAGGCGCGCAGGGGCCAAGCAGGGACGCAGCCCAGTGGCTCCAGCCGCGCCGTCCTGTCCCCTTCTCCTGCAGGTGAGAAGTGCGCCCTGTTCCATCTGCCCCCTTTCCTTCCTGTCTCCTTTCAGCTGTAACCTAGGCCGGTGGCCACCTCCCCGTCAGGCAGAGAAACGTACACAAAGAACTGAGGATTTGGATTTACACCGATTATGGCTTTCAGTCCCGGCTGTGTGACCTTGAGCAAATTGCTCAACCTCTCGGCGTCAGTCTCCTGTGTAAAGTCACTTGGGAGGATTAGAGATAAAGTGTTGAAGGCTTAGCATGGTGCCTGGTACTGCGCGAGTCCACAGCTATTTTCACTCCGGACTAGCGGCGATCCGGGCCCGGCCTCTCCCCGCCCCCGGCCTCTCCCCGCCCCCAGACTCGCCCGACCTGCGCAGGGAGCCGCCCACCTCCAGCCGCCAGCGGGGAGGCGCCCCAGAGCTGCGGAGCTGCAGACTCGCCGACTGTCTCGCGCTCTGATTTCCTCACCGTATGAAATGAAATTCCACAGGGGGATTCGAAAGGAAATGAGACCGGGACTCTCCGTGCTTCTCGGCCCGCCGCCCTTCCTGTCTCGGGGACACGGTTTCTAAATAAGGTTGGGAGGGTGAGAGGGCGGGAGGGGAGAGGCTTGACCTGTGCGCTGGGGACGAGGAAGGCGCACAACCACCGTGACTCCTCTCTCCTGGCCTCCCGGGCACCCCCTCCCCACCAGCCTGCACCCCTTTTTTTGTTTGCTTCTGCTTCGGTTCCTAGGGATCTGGGGATCATGCGACCCAGGTTTGAACCCAACTTTCCTGTCTCAGTACCAGCCCCCTGCGGCTTTGTGCTGGTCCACCCTCTCTCTGCTTTCCAGTCGGCCAGTAAACTCCCAGCAGGTGGATTCCTCCACCGTTTACTTGTTGCTTGACTGTGTTGAAGCTATGGTGCCTCTCTGAGCCTCAAAGTGGCCGGCTGTAAAGTAGGGAAGTTCATATTCACCTCACACAGTTGTTCTAAGAGTTCAGTGAGATAATACCTGTAAATCATTTAGCAGTGTCTGACACATAATAAATGCTGAAGAACTTGGTGATTGGTGTGTGTGTGTGTGTGTGTGTGTGTGTGTGTGTGTGTGTGTTTCCAAAACAGCTAGGGGAGATCAATTATGGGACAGCCTCCTGCTTTCCAGCCTGGTGCCAAAGACAGCTCCAGCAGCCCCGGACTGAGGATCTGGGTAAAAGGCTTTTCACCCTCTTCCTGAGATCTTTTTGTCCAACACTTGCCACTGTTTTCTTGGCACTGTTTTATGTATGTTTTTATCCTCCCATTTCAGCCAATACAGTGGCATATGGCAGAGGCTAGGTGCAAGTTGGAAGAATGTCTGTGCCACTCATGTGACACTCATATTCTGTCTTGTATTTTTAGTCTTCTTATATTGGCAACGAGACTTGACTGAGGGCAAAAATGGAATCAACTTTTTTTTGGTATTTGGCTCTGTGCCTAGAACTGTGTTGGACACGGAGAAGCTGCATTGTCTCCAGTCTTCATCATAAACTCCCAATGAAGGAGGTTCCGTTAGCTCCTTATAGAGATTAGGAAACTGAGGCTAGAACCAAAGTAATAGAAAATGACAAGACCAACCAAACCAGGGCCCAGAAGAGGCTCTTCAAAGATGGAAGGCAGAGCTATTTTCCCAGAAAAAATTCCCACCTGGCAATCAATGTACTCAGCAATAGGATTGAATCTCTGTGTGCCTGTGCTGAGTAATGCATGAAACCCTTGGCCTACAGAGATGAATAAACGATCAAATGTAGAGCTCAAATGATCTATTAATCATTTGGGTTACAGAGGTGAATACATAATCAGATGAATAGATCAAATGAATAGATAATCCTCATCCTTTAGGATCTCACAGGAGGAGACAAAGGATTAACAAACACCAATAACTTAGTTTGCTAAGTGCGCAGATAGAGAATTAATGGGTGAATTGAAGGTAGAAGTGGCTGAGTCTGGAGGGCTACTCAAAGGGGGATGACCTGCAAGACTCGTAGCTACTCAACAAAGTGTAGTTAGTATGCAATTGGCCCTTCTTCTAGGGAAGAGTGGTGGTGGTGGGGTGTGCTTTGTGCTGAAGATATGCTTACATGGCTTATTAAACAGTGAACTCCCTGAGGTCAAGGAGGAGGACCTGTCCCTCATACAGGGCCTGGCACACAAGGAACATCATTTGTGCTGGGTGAAGGAATACTGTTTTCAAATCAATAACAAACCACTCATATAGAACTCTTTACTTTCAGACACTGTGTTACATGCCTTACGTCCTTAATTTTATTTATTTCTCACAACTTGCAGAAACTGATGCTCTGAGAGGCCAAGCAGTTTGCCCAAGATTACACAGTAAGTCGTGGAGAAGAACTCATGCATGTCTGCCTGGCCCTAAATTCTGTGTGCATGGTACTACTCTTGCAGAGGAAATTGCTTCACGCCCAGCCTAATCCATAGTTAAAGATGACCATTTTGTGATCTGGACCTCTTATTCCTAGACCTGGCATCCTGCCTCAGCTTGCTTGAAGCAATTGTCTCCTTTGAGAACACATGAAGAAGCCCCTTCCCTATCAGAAGCCTTTTCTGTCAACAGCTTTTCTTTCTAGTCGTGGAACTCATCACCGGTATTTTCCAAAAAAGAAAGCTAGGGGAATCACATTTCAGTCTGAATGTGTAAAGACAACAAAGACCATAACTTAGAGCTAAATCTGAATGGCCTGGAGCCCCTCAGCCTCCCTCTCCTGGAGTGGTTTACACAGTCCACAATCTGCCCCTGGTGACAGGCATGGCATGTTTGTCTTTGTTACAGAAAACACTTCCCAAGGGAGTCCCAGGCAGAGGGATATCCACCCTGTGACATGCACAGCATTTCTGAGAGGAAAAGATAGGGAAACCTGAATAAAGTGCAAGCCATGGGCCCCTGCTAACTCTGGCTTAAGTGCCTGGGCAGTTTCCTTGGTCCAGCCTCTGAGCAGTAAAGATTCAACTACTTTGGAGCTGCAACAAACATGACTTCAACAGTCTGTTGGGCAGTTGGAGGGCTCTCCATTTGTATCTAATAGGAGGCTGGGTTCTTATTAACTCTGGTGATGTGTTAATTTTTCAACCTGACGTTTTCTGCTCTAATAGATTCTTGTAATGCTTACTAAATTAAAGGCTGCATTGGAAGAGTAACGTTTAGGTTAAAATGCATCACCTAAGGGGGTGGAAGCTATAAACATCCTTTCCCTCCTACGGGAAAATCTCTCATTTGCAGCTCTTTGCTAACCCAATTAAGTGCTGAAGTAGTTACCCTAGAGCCTGCTTTTTATTTCCTATAAAACAATCCAACTAATCCATATTCAGTAGCTTCCAAGAAAAGTCTTATTCCAACCACTCATGAAGAAACCAGCTTCTTTGAATCTAGATAGAACATTTAGAACTCACAAAGAGCTGTCTTGATGGAAAATGCAAGAAAGTGGCTCATTATTATCCTGCCTGGTTTTTGAGGGAAATAATTCACTGGGACTAAAACCCCATAAGTATTGGGAATTTACTGTGGAACAACAGAAGCAAAGGAAGATGTCATGCCACATTCCATCCGTTTGTAAATAGGGTGTTACATCTCCCCCTGCACCCAAACTAGTTATAGAACAAAAGTGCGCCTACTGAGTAAGGTGGAAGGGAACACTGATCTTACTTCGAGCTGAGGAATCAAAGTTCGCAAGAGATTAAGTAACACCTATTAAGTGGCAGAGCCAAACTCCCTTCTTAGTCCATTGCACCACTAGCTAGCAGAGAATTGTCATCCCAGAGCTCTTGCATGTCAAGGAATAGAAGCTCAAAATTTTTCCTCCTACCTGTAAATTTAGCAAGCATTAAATGGTACATCAGACATCCTTATTTATTGGTGGTGATGAGTTAATGCAAAGATGAACAACCAAAAACCTCCATGGAAGGCAAAAAATAATGCAAACACACTTTTACCTCCATAGCCTCATTTCATTTCAGTGAAATTGATCAGTCAAGCTATTAACAAATGTTTAGTGATGGGTTATTGTGGACATGTTACTGAGCTGGGTACTAGGGAGTATGCAGACATGTTAAAGGTGGTTTCTGCCTTCAAGGAGCTTACAGTCACATTGGGGGAGATTAAGACATGAGACCAAGGGCAAAACAAGTTTTTTATGTTAATCATAAAAAACATTTTGGTTGAGCTCTCTTATTTCCAGTCTCCCCTTGTTGTTGTACATAAGATTCTGTATTATAAAGTTATTGGGTTGTTTTGTTTTTGTCTCTTTCACTCTCCTCTGAAGTCAGAGGCTGTGTCTTTTTCACTACTGTGCTCTTAAACAACATAGAACAATATTACCTGAGCCATAGAAGGTACTTAGTAGTTATTTGTTTAATACATAAATGAATGGTTCTGGCTGTAAGTGATCTGATTATTCAGAAAAAGAAAGCCTGCATTATGAGCCAGGTATAGGCAACCGCCAAAACACTACCTAAGTGGTTCCAGAATGATGGTTAAGTCAAGATTATAAACCACTCCTCCAAGTCAGGCATGGTTCACACTTTCAGCTTTCTTCTCAAGTCAGTTGTTTTGCCAATTATTTATCTTCCTTTTTATTTGACTGTGTCCATTCTTAAATCTTTTACAGTAGACAAATATCTTTTTTTTTCTTTGAGATAGGGTCTCACTCTGTCGACCATGCTGGAGTGCAGTGGTGTGATCATGGCTCACAACCTCTGCTTTTAGGGCTCAAGCGAGCCTCCAGCCTCAGCCTCCTGAGTAGCTGGGACCACAGGTGTGAGCCAACATGCTGTGCTAATTTTTATATTTTTTTGTAGAGACAAGTATCGCCATATTGCCCAGGCTGGTCTTAAAACCTTGAGCTCAAAGTGATCCACCCACCTTGGCTTCCCAAGTGCTGGGATTATAGGCATGAGCCACTGCGTCTGGCCTAAAAAAAAATACCTTGACAGAAATTGTTTTTCAATTCAGAAGCAAATGTGTTTCTCTATTTCATGAATCAGCCTAAGACTTTTTTTTTTTTTTCTTCCTCTGAGACAGAGTCTTGCTCTGTCACCCAGGCTGGAGTGCAGTGGTGCAATCTTGGCTCACTGCAACCTCTGCCTCCCAGGTTCACACCATTCTCCTGCCTCAGCCTCCCAAGTAGCTGGGACTACAGGCACCCACCACCATGCCTGGCTACTTTGTTATATTTTTAGTGGAGACGGGGTTTCACTGTGTTAGCCAGGATGGAGCCTAAGACATTTTTTAAATCACTGTTTACTACTATAGTTAGTCGACCACTCATCTCATTATTGCCAGCTGAAGCCATTAGGAATCATATATGCCATGAGACAGTTGGTAAAAGCCGGGGTCTGAAGCCAAGGCATTTTAAGTCAAGGGATTACGTGTAATTGGTAAGTTTGTAGAAAAATTAGAATGTAAGCTTAGCTTTGAAGGATGGGTAATTTTCCAAGAGACTTTGGGAAGCATGGAAAGGAAGGCACTTTTAATAATATTCTCATAGACAGCACTCTTATTAATTAATGGAGATGAGAAATGAATATGAATGAAATTGATGCTAAATAATGACCAAAGGGTGAACTAGCTACCACATATTTTGTATAAGCATGAACTAGATGAGATAAAGTCCCAGATGGCGGTTTTAAAACATGGCCTCAAATTCTTTCATGCTTCTCCTGTTACAGCACGGAATTTATGTTCTCTCGCCTTGAATCAGGGAGGGTTTGTAACTTCTTCACCCGACAGAGTATGCTGTTAAGTGCTACTACATGACTTCCAAAGCTACATCATGAAGGTCATGCAATTTCTACTTTGTTTGCTGGAAAACTCACTTTGGAACTCTGAGCGGCCTTGTAAATTGTTCAGCTACTCTAAGACTGCAAGGAGAGGCTACATGCAGGTTCTTCATTAGTCCCAGATGAGCCTGTCCTTCAGCCATCCCAAGCCAGGTGCCCAAAATGTGAGGAAAGAAGCCATCTTGAAAGTGGATTCTCTGGCTCCCGCTATTCCTAACCTCTACTGTTGGAGTCATCCCAACATCCTTGCTGTGCCTTTTCCAAATTCGTAACACATAAAATCCGTGATGGTCATTGTTTTATTCCTGTAGGTTTAGATTGGTTTGTTGTTTAGCAACAAATAACCAGGACAGAATTAAATAACAAGATATCAAAGGAGAGAGTGACTCAGCTAGGAGAAGAATGATTACCACCCAAAGATGAATAAAGGGACTTTGTAGTCTTTCTCAGGGAGAAGGATAGCATATTTTTAGTTGCATGAGGGACAATTGTGTATTGTGAAGGGAAAGCATTATTTTGCTCTTTATTTGGAAGTTAAGTGTGGTTAAAAGAAGTTTGTATGCATCCCAGGCTGACAAGGAGTAGACTCTACTACTTTCATATTATGTTAATCTAGCTAAGCTGAAACGAACTTTCCCAGAATCTCCTTCCTACATGGTTCTAGATTAGAGTAAACTACAAGAAAAATTAACGCAAGATTGAGGAGGTAGATGTGAAGCAGCATTTTTATGCTCTGAAAGTCAGTGCTGGGTACCAGGCACCATGGTGGCTCATGTGCATTGTTACTGATCTGCTGGCTCACCTATTGGCATGGGGTAGCACCCGGGCCTGCAGTTCTTCCACCTCCTGATGATCTTCTCCTTTATTTTTTCGGAGTCCTGGGCCAGGTGCTTGAGTAGTTGTGTTGCTAAGGACTCCACCTTCTGCAGGTCACCTGCATTATCAAGCTTAGAGGTGGTTAAAGACAGACATGGGATCTAGTTTGTCCCTGTGGGTTCCACTTTACCCCTGATTTCCCAAACTTCACACCTAGCTTTCCTTTTTTTAAAGGACTAGTGCTGCAGTAAACATACATGTGCAGGTATCTTTATGGTAGAATGATTTATAATCCTTTGGGTATATATCCAGTAATGGGATTGCTGGGTCAAATGGTATTTCTAGTTCTAGATCCTTGAGGAATCGCCACACTGTCTTCCACAATGGCTGAACTAATTTACACTCCAACCAACAGTGTAAAAGTGTTCCTATTTTTCCACATTGTCTCCAGCATCTGTTGTTTCCTGACTTTTTAATGATCCCCATTCTAACTGGTGTGAGATGGTGTCTAATTGTGGTTTTGATTTGCATTTCTCTGATGACCACTGATGATGAGTATTTTTTCATATGTCTGTTGACTGCATAAATGTCTTCTTTTGAGAAGTGTCTGTTCATATCCTTTGCCCACTTTTTGATGGGGTTGTTTGTTTTTTCTTGTAAATTTGTTTAAGTTCTTTGTAGATTCTGGATATTAGCCCTTTGTCAGATGGATAGATTGTGAAAATTTTCTCCTATTCTGTAGGTTGCCTGTTCACTCTGATGATAGTTTCTTTTGCTGTGCAGAAGCTCTGTAGTTTAATTAGATCCCATTGTGTATTTTGGCTTTTGTTGCCATTACTTTTGGTGTTTTAGTCATGAAGTCTTTGCCCATGCCTATATCCTAAATGGTATTGCCTAGGTTTTCTTCTAGGGATTTTATGGTTTTAGGTCTTAACATTTAAGTCTTTAATCCATCTTGAGTTAATTTTTGTATACGGTGTAAGGAAGGTATCCAGTTTCAGCTTTCTGCATATGGCTAGCCAGTTTTCCCAGCACCATTTATTAAATAGGGAATGCTTTCCCCATTGCTTTTTTTTGTCAGGTTTGTCAAAGACCAGATGGTTGTAGATGTGTGGTGCCATTTCTAAGGGCTCTGTTCTGTTCCATTTGTCTATATGTGTGTTTTGGTACCAGTACCATGCTGTGTTGGTTACTGTAGCCTTGTAGTATAGTTTGAAGTTAGGTAGCGTGATGCCTCCAGCTTAGTTCTTTTTGCTTAGGATTGTCTTGGTTATGTGGGCTCTTTTTTGGTTCCATATGAAATTTAAAGTAGTTTTTTCCAATTCTATGAAGAATGTCAGTGGTAGCTTGATGGTGATGGCATTGAATCTACAAATTACCTTGGGCAGTATGGCCATTTTCACGATATTGATTCTTCCTATCCATGAGCATGGAATATTCTTCCATTTGTTTGTGTCCTTTTTTATTTCGTTGAGCAGTGGTTTTAGTAGTTCTCCCTGAAGAGGTCCTTCATATCCCTTGTAAGTTGGATTCCTAGGTATTTTTTTCTCTTCGTAGTAATTGTGTATGGGAGTTCACTCATGATTTGGCTCTCTGTTTGTCTGTTCTTGGTGTATAGGAATGCTTGTGATTTTTGCACATTGATTTTGTATCCTGAGACTTTGCCGAAGTTGCTTGTCAGCTTAAGGAGATTTTGGGCTGAGACAGTGGGGTTTTCTAAATATACAATCATGTCATCTGCAAACAGAGACAATTTGACTTCCTGTTTTCCTAAATGAATATCCTGTATTTCTTTCTCTTGCCTGATTGCCCTGACCAGAAGTTCCAATACCATGTTGAATAGGAGTGGTGAGAGAAGGCATCCTTGTCTTGTGCCGGTTTTCAAAGGGAATGCTTCTAGTTTTTGCCCATTCAGTATGATATTGGCTGTGGGTTTGTCATAAATAGCTCTTATTATTTTGAGATACATTCCATCAACACTTAGTTTATTGAGGGCTTTTAGCATGAAAGGCTGTTGAATTTCGTCAAAGGCCTTTTCTGCATCTATTGAGATAATCATGTGGTTTTTGTCACTGGTTCTGTTTATGTGATGGATTACATTTATTGATTTGCATATGTTGAACCAGCCTTGCATCCCAGGGATGAAGCCCACTTGATCGTGGTGGATAAGCTTTTTGATGTGCTGCTGGATTCGGTTTGCCAGTATTTTATTGAGGGTTTTCACAACAATGTTCATCAGGGATATCGGTCTAAAATTTTCTTTTTTTGTTGTGTCTCTGCCAGGCTTTGGTATCAGGATGATGCTGGCCACATAAAATGAGTTAGGGAGGATTCCCTCTTTTTCTATTGATTGGAATAGTTTCAGAAGGAATGGTACTAGCTCCTCTTTGTACCTCTGGTAGAATTCAGCTGTGTATCTGTCTGTTCCTGGACTTTTTTTGGTTGGTAGGCTATTAATTATTGCTTCAATTTCAGAACCTGTTACTGGTCTATTCAGAGATTCAACTTCTTCCTGGTTTAGTCTTGGGAGGGTGTGTGTTTCCAGGAATTTATCCATTTCTTCTAGATTTTCTAGTTTATTTGCATAGAGGTGTTGATAGTATTCTCTAATGGTAGTTTGTATTTCTGTGAGATCAGTGGTGATATCCCCTTTATCATTTTTTATTGCGTCTATTTGATTCTGCTCTCTTTTCTTCTTTATTAGGCTAGCTAGTGGTCTATTTTGTTGATCTTTTCAAAAAACCAGCTCCTGGATTCATTGATTTTTTTGAAGGGTTTTTTGTGTCTCTATCTCCTTCAGTTCTGCTCTGATCTTAGTTATTTCTTGCCTTCTGCTAGCTTTTGAATTTGTTTGCTCTTGCTTCTCTTGTTCTTTAAATTGTGATGTTAGGGTGTTGATTTTAGATCTTTCCTGCTTTCTCTTGTAAACAGTTAGTGCTATAAATTTCCCTCTACACACTGCTTTAAATGTGTCCCAGAGATTCTGGTACATTGTGTCTTTGTTATCATTGGTTTCAAAGAACATCTTTATTTCTGCCTTCATTTCGTTATTTACCCAGTAGTTATTCAGGAGCAGGTTGTTCAGTTTCCATGTAGTCGTGCGGTTTTGAGTGAGTTTCTTAATCCTGAGTTCTAATTTGATTGCACTGTGGTCTGAGAGACAGTTTGTTGTGATTTCTGTTCTTTTACATTCGCTGAAGAGTGTTTTACTTCCAATTATATAGTCAATTTTGGAATAAGTGTGATGTGGTGCTGAGAAGAATGTATATTCTGTTGATTTGGGGTGAAGAGTTCTGTAGATGTCTATTAGGTCCACTTGGTCCAGAGCTGAGTTCAAGTTCTGGATATCCTTGTTAATTTTCTGTCTCGTTGATCTGTCTGATGTTGACAGTGGGGTGTTAAAGTCTCCCATTATTATTGTGTGGGAGTCTAAGTCTCTTTTTAGGTCTCTAAGAACTTGCTTTATGAATCTGGGAGCTCCTATATTGGGTCCATATATATTTAGGATAGTTAGCTCTTCTTGTTTAAGTGATCCCTTTACATTATGTAATGGCCTTCTTTTTTTCTTTTGATCTTTGTTGGTTTAAAGTCTGTTTTATCAGAGACCAGGTTTGCAACCCCTGCATTTTTTTGCTTTCCATTTGCCTGGTAGATCTTCCTCCATCCATTTATTTTGAGCCAATGTGTGTCTTTGCCCATGAGATGGGTCCCCTGAATACAGCACACTGATGGGTCTTGACTCCTTATCCAATTTGCCAGTCTGTGTCTTGTAATTGGGGCATTTAGCCCATTTACATTTAAGGTTAATATTGTTATGTGTGAATTTGATCCTGTCATTATGATGTTAGCTGGTTATTTTGCTCGTTAGTTGATGCAGTCTCTTGCTAGTCTCGATGGTCTTTACATTTTGGCATGATTTTGCAGCGGCTGGTATCGGTTGTTCCTTTCCATGTTTAGTGCTTCCTTCAGGATCTCTTGTGAGGCAGGCCTGGTGGTGACAAAATCTCTCAGCATTTGCTTGTCTGTAAAGGATTTTATTTCTTCTTCACTTACGAAGCTTAGTTTGGCTGGATATGAAATTCTGGGTTGAAAATTCTTTCCTTTAAGAATGTTGAATATTGGCCCCCACTCTCTTCTGGCTTGTAGGGTTTCTGCTGAGAGATCTACTGTTAGTCTGATGGGCTTCCCTTTATGGGTAACCTGACCTTTCTCTCTGGCTGCCCTTAACATTTTTTCCTTCATTTCAATCTTGGTGAATCTGACAATTATGTGTCTTGGGGTTGCTCTTCTTGAGGAGTAACTTTGTGGTGTTCTCTGTATTTCTTGAATTTGAATATTGGCCTGTCTTGCTAGGTTGTATCCTGAAGAGTGTTTTCAAACTTGATTCCATTCTTTTCGTCACTTTCAGGTACAGCAGTCAAATGTAGATTTGGTCTTTTCACATAGTCCCATATTTCTTGGAGGCTTTGTTCATTTCTTTTCACTCTTTTTTCTCTAATCTTGTCTTCTTGCTTTATTTCATTAATTTGATCTTCAATCACTGATATCCTTTCCTCTGCTTGATCGAATCAGCTATTGAAGCTTGTGTATGCTTCATGAAGTTCTCATACTGTGGTTTTCAGCTCCATCAGGTCATTTAAGCTCTTCTCTTCACTGGATATTCGAGTTAACCATTCGTCTAACCTTTTTTCAAGGTTTTTAGCTTCCTTGCGATGGGTTAGAACATGCTCCTTTAGCTCAGAGAAGTTTGTTATTACCGACCTTCTGAAGCCTACTTCTGTCAACTTGTCAAACTCATTCTCCGTCCAGTTTTGTTCCCTTGCTGGCAAGGAGTTATATTCCTTTGGAGTAGAAGAGGCGTTCTGGTTTTTGTAATTTTCAGCTTTTCTGCTCTGTTTTCTCCCCATCTTTGTGGTTTTACCTACCTTTGGTCTTTGATGTTGGTGACCTATGGATGGGGTTTTGGTGTGGATGTCATTTTGGTTGATGTTGATGCTATTCCTTTCTGTTTATTAGTTTTCCTTCTAACAGGCCCCTCAGCTTCAGGTCTGTTCGAGTTTGCTGGAGGTCCACTCCAGACCCTGTTTGCCTGGGTATCACCAGACGAGGCTGCAGAACAGCAAATATTGCTGCCAACATGTTCCTTCCTCTGGAAGCTTCATCCCAGAGGGGCACCCACCTGTATGAGGTGTCTGTCAGCCCCTACTGTGAGGTATCTCCCTGTCAGGCTACACGGGGGTCAGGGACCCACTTGAGGGAGGCAGTCTTTCCATTATTGGAGCTCGAACACTGTGCTGGGAGAACCGCTGCTCTCTTCAGAGCTGTCAGGCAGGGACGTTTAAGTCTCTAGAAGCTATCTGCTGCCATTTGTTCAGATATGCCCTGCCTCCAGAGGTGAAATCTAGAGAGGCAGTAGGCCTTGCTGAGCTGCAGGGCTCTGCCCAGTTCGAGCTTCCCTGCTGCTTTGTTTACACTGTGAGCATAGAACCGCCTACTCAAGTTTCATCAATGGCGGTCGCCCCTCCCCCCACCAAGCTCCAGCATCCCAGGTCGATCTCAGATGGCAGCACTAGCAGCGAGCAAGACTTGTGGGCATGGGACCCACCAAGCCAGGCACAGGAGGGAATTTCCTGGTCTGCCAGTTGCGAAGACCATGGGAAAAGCATAGTATTTGGGCAGGAGTGTACCATTCCTCCAGGTACAGTTACCCATGGCTTCCCTTGGTTAGGAAAGGGAAATCCCCTGATCCCTTGCGCTTCCTGAGTGAGGTGACGCCCCACCCTACTTCGGCTCACCCACTGTCCAGCCAGTCCCAATGTGATGAACCAGGTACCTCCGTTGGAAATGCAGAAATCACCTGTCTTTTGCATCGATCTTGTTGGGAGCTGTAGACTGGAGGTCTTCCTAACCTGCCATCTTGGAAGCAACCCCCACCTCAGTGAATATTTCTTTCTTTTCTTTTTTTTTTTTTTTTGAAACAGAGGCTTGCTCTGTCGCCCAGGTTGGAGTACAGTGGCACGATCTCGGCCCACTGCAAGCTCCGCCTCCCGGGTTCATGCAATATTTCTTAAATGAATAAATCTATACAGTACCTGCTGTTAGTCTCCCCATTTTGCAGATGAGGAAACAGAGTATCTGATAGATTAAGAAACTTGCCTGCGGTCCCGCAGTAAATGGCCGAGTTGATATCCAACACAGGTCTGTCTGACTCTACAGTCTGTGCTTTTAATCATTATGCATGCTACCTTAGACAGCTTCATTGCCTCCATAGGTTTTCTCTGTAAAATTTATTAGAGGATATTAGCATTGCAAGGAAATTTGATAATCAGCTAGTTCCTTGCCTAGTCATTATAGTAAGTTTAATCAGTTAACAACTATTGATTGAGTTTTTATAGTATGCATTGCTAAGGTAACTGAAATGCCTCCCCAAAATAGGATAGATGTTAAAAATCACTCATTTATTACATCCTGAAAATTTCCACATGCTTACGTTTTGATCTGATTTTCCTTCAGTAGCCCTTCAGGAGTTCAAGACCAGCCTGGCCAATGTGGCAAAACCCCCTCTTTACTAAAAAATACAAAAATTAGCTGGGTGTGGTGGCACGCACCTGTAATTCTAGCTACTCGGTAGATTGAGGCAGGAGAATCGCTTGAATCTGGGAAGTGGAGATTGCAGTGAGCCAAGATCACACCACTGCACTCCAGCCTGGGCAACAGAGTGAGACTCTCTCAAAAAAAAAGAAAACAATTTTCACACCAATGTAAAGAAACAGTAGCAGTTGATAGTATCCATTAGACTATCAGAGACCTAGAAGGAATCTTCCAGATCATCTGCTGCTGAACACCACTTAACAGATAAAGCAGTTGAGACCCAGTGAATGGAAATGACTTATCTAATACAGGGTTAAAACTAGAGGTCCCTTACTCTGTTACCAGGACCCTTCCCACCATATCTAACTCTATCTTTCCTCCACCTACCTTCTCCAGAAACTAGGATTTCTGTGGAAACCAGGTTATGGGGTAAATAGCAACAAACCTGTCAATCAGACCTGAGACTTCAGACTGCATATACCAGGACCCAGGTCATAGATTGCTCTGTATAATCCAGCCCTTTCTTGTTCTCTATATTACTGCCTCACATTGTCATTTGCTCACTAAGAATGAATAAACATTCCCTGGCTGCCTGTCCTTCAGAGTGGCCAATCACTCCTCTCCCTCTGCGATTCCATTTCTCCTTCCTCCTTTTCAAAACATTTGTGTTCAGGAAGGCATTGTGTTGAATGACTTTCTCATTTCTGCCCCTGTGATTCTGTTTAAGCCTTCCTTGAGGGACAAGCTAATGAGGTCTGAATTATAGCATCCACATGAGACCAGAGTGGTAGAGGCTGTGTGGCTCAGAGAATGTCAGAAGTGGAAGATAACTTAGAGACCAAAAGGTCTACCTCATCGCCCTATGTTGAAGATAAATGGAGATCGCAAGAGAAACGGAAATGTTAATTGACTGTTCATGTTGCTATTGCTAGCTAGATGCAGAGTATGGCTAGACCCCAGGCCTTCTGACTTCCCAGTTCAGTATTTACTATTAATACATTACACTGAAGCCTTGGCACTTAGAACACAAGGGATATAATGAGCCCCCAGGAAAGGATGTTGACCAATTGATAATAATTTCCAGCAAGGAAATGAAGAAATTATATTTCCTTCTTAGAGGAATTCCCCACCATAGTAACCTCCTCCAGGAAAAACAAAAGCAAAAACAAAATTTCTTTATCATCCAAGGGTCTTCGTGAAAATTAAAGACATAACTATATGAAGGTCCTTACCACTGGGCTTGGAAAATACTGTTAGATTTCTTTTCCCTCCAGCTTTATTGAGGTGTTTTTGACAAATAAAAATTGTATATATTTATGGTATACGATATGATGTTTTGATACATGTATATACTGTGAAGTGATTACCACAATAAACCTAATGTACATTTCCATCACACCTCACATAGTTACCTTTTGTGTAGGTCTGTGGTGAGAACATTGAAGATCAAATCTCTTAGCAAATTTCAAGTATACAATACGTTATTATTAACTATAATCATCATGCTATACATTAGATCTGCAAAACTTATTCATTCTGCATAACTGAAACTTTGTACCCTTTGACCAGCATCCTTCCATTTCCCCAATCCCTCAGTCCCTGGCAACCACCACTCTACTCTGTTTCTATGAGTTTGAGTTTTTTAGATGCTACGTATAGGTGAGATTATGCAGTATTTGTCCTTTTGTGTCTGGCTTATTTCACTTAGCATAATGTCCTCCAGATTCATATATGTTGTCACTAATGATAGAATTTTCTTTTTTTATAAGACTGAATAATATTCCTGTGTGTATGTGTGTGTGTGTGTGTATGTGTGTGTGAAATTTTCTTTATCCTTTCATCTGTCACTGATGGTAGTTTGATTCCGTACATTGGCTGCTGTGAATAGCGTTGCAGTGAAGAAGGGGGTAGAGATATCAGAGATACTGATTCCTTTTCCTTTGGATATATACCCAGATGGGGCATTATTGTAGCATATTATAGTTCTATTTTTAATTTTTTGAGGATATACTGATTTCCTTTCTTTGGTTATTATTTTGCATAATAGCTATACCAGTTTACATTCCCACCATCAGTGGACAAGGGTTCCCTTGTCTCCACATCCTTACCAACACTTGTTATATTTTGTCTTTTTGATGACGGCCGTTCTAACAGATGTGAGGTAATATCTCATTGTGGTTTTGATTTGCGTTTGTCTGATGATTAGTGATGTTGAGCACCTTTTCATATACCTGTTGGCCGTTTGTATGTCTTTTGAGAAATGTCCATTTAGGTGTGTTGCCCATTTTTAAAATTGGGTTGTTTTCTTGCTATTGAGTTGTTTGAGTTTCTTGTGTATTTTGGATATTAACCCCTTATCAGATATATCATTTACAAATATTTTTATCCCATTATATAACTTACCTTTTCATTTTGTTGATTATTTCCTTCGCTGTGCAGAAATTTTTAGTTTGATGCCATCCCATTAGTTTATTTTTGCTTTTGTTGCCTGTGCTTTTAGGGTAATTTAAAAAAAAATTCAGCTGGGCGCAGTGGCTCATGCCTGTAATCCCAGAACCTTGGGAAGCCGAGATGGGTGGATCACCTGAGGTCAGGAGTTCGAAACCAGCCTGGTCAATAGGGCAAAACCCCGTCTCTATTAAAAATACTAGCCGGGTGTGGTGGCAAGCACCTGTAATCCCAGCTACTCAGGAGGCTGAGGCAGGAGAATCACTTGAACCCAGGAGGTGGAGGTTGCAGTGAGCTGAGATCGCGCCATTGCACTCCAGCCTGGGTGACAGAGCGAGACTCTGTCTCAAAAAATAAAAATAAAAAATTCATTGCCAAGATCAATGTCAAGAAGATTTTCTCTATATCTTTTGTTCTAGTAGTTCAAGTCTTAGATTTAAGTCTTTTTTTTTTCTTTTTCTTTTTTGTGCAGATGGGGTAGGGAGGGAGGGTCTCATGATGTAGCCTAGGCTGGTCTTGAACTCCAGGCTTCAAACAATCCTCCTGCCTGGCCTCCTAAAGTACCGAGATTACAGGCATGAGCCACCATGCCCAACCACATTTAAGTCTGCAATTCATTTTGAGTTCGTTTTTGTATGTAGTTTAAGATAAGGTCTAATTTCATTTTCTGCATGTGGATATCCAGTTTTCCCAGCACCATTTATTAAAGAGATTTACTACTTTAAAAAATCTTTACAGAAATTAGCTGGATGTGGTGGTGGGCACCTGTGGCCCTAGCTCCTCGGGAGGCTGAGGTAGGAGAATTGCCAGAACCCAGGAGGCAGAGGTTGCAGTGAGCCGAGATCGTGCCACTGCACTCCAGCTTGGGTGACAAAGCGAGACTCTGTCTCAAAAAAAAAAAAAAAAAAAAGAAAAGAACTTGTTTGTCATTGATGTTTGAGAATTTGATTATAATATCTTGGTGAGGCCGGGCACGGTGGCTCACACCTGTAATCCCAGCACTTTAGGAGGCTGAGGCAGGTGGATCACAAGGTCAGGAGTTCGAGACCAGCCTGGCCAAGATTATGAAACGCTGTCTCTACTAAAAGTATAAAAATTAGTCAGGCGCAGTGGCAGTCACCTGTAATCCCCACTACTCAGGAGGCTGAGGCAGGAGAATCGCTTGAGCTGGGAGGCGGAGGTTACAGTGAGCCGAGATCATGCCACTGCACTTTAGCCTGGGCAACAGAGCAAGATTTCATCTCAAAAAAAAAAAAATAATAATAATAATAATATAATGTCTTGGTGAAGATCTGTTTTTTGTGTTTTTTGGGGGGCTTCATGTGTCTGAATGTTCATTTCCTTCTCCAGACTGGGGCAGGGTGGCGGGGGGTTCTATTATTTCTTTCTTTAAATAAGCTTTTTGCCCCTTTCTCTTTCTTTCCCCCTTTTGAATACCCTATAATGTGAGTATTGGTTCACTTGATGTTGTCCCATAAATCCCATAGGCTTTCTCCACTCTCTTTTGTCATTTTGTTGTTGTTGTTTTCTTGCTGGGTAATTTCAAATGACCTGTCTTTGAGACCACTGATTCTTTCTTTTGATTGACTGAGTCTGCTGTTGAAGATCTCAATGGAATTTTTCAGTTTGGTCATTGTATTCTTCAATTCCAGAATTTTAAAAAATGATTTCTATTTGTTGAATTTCTCATTTTGTTCGTGTGTTGTTTCTGTGATTTTTGTTTGTTTAGATGTTTATCTGTGTTCTCTTGTCACTCAGTGAATTTATTTAAGACAATTATTTATAATTGTTTGTTAGGCAGTTCATAGATATCCATTTCTTTAGGGTTGATTACTTGTGCTTTATTTTGTTCCTTTGGTGGTGATCCTGGTGGTCTTGTGTTGGTGTCTGTGCATTTGAAGAGGTAGTACTTTTTCCCACCTTTGCAAACTGGCTTCAACAGGGAACGACCTTCACTAGTTAGCCTATCCAGAGATACTGGGTGGGCTAACTGGTGGGATTTATGGATGGGCTTGCTGTTGGAGTCCTCAAGTAGCTGACCTGGTTCCTGGGTCTGTGAATGGATGGTCCTAGTGTCTGGGTCCACAGTGGCCAGCCTGGTGCCTGGGTTTGCAGGGTGGCCTGAAGGTCTACTTGGGCAAACCTGTAGCTCAGGTCTTCATGGGTGGGCCTGGTATCTGGGTCTGCAGGTGCAGACCTGAATCCTGAGTCCGCTAGAGTCTGGGCTATGGAAGATGGCTTGGAGTATGGGTTTGTGGTTATCAGCCTTGCACCTGAGGCTGCAGGACCCAGCCTGGCACTAGGGTGGGCCTCTGTTAGCTTTATTTCACGTGTTTCTTATGGCATTGAGTTCAAACTTATCTATGTTATAGTAGTACTTAAGTTAAATAATTTTCCACTCTCATTGTAAAGTTAAGTCATCTTACAACCTTTAGTCAAGGTGATGCTCTAGGGTGAAGCTCTAGGGGCATAATTTGTCTTATCTTCTTGGTGAATAGCACACCCGAGAATTACACATTGTGTCATTCTTTATCCTATGGTAGGGCAGCAGATAATAGCTAAAGTGCTTTACATATACTAAGTTAATGTGATACTCTAAAAGGTAAGAACTATTGTTTTGTCTATTTATCAGAAAAGAAAATTTGTAGGGATCAAAGCATTGGTCCAAGGTTACAATACAGGGCCAAATCAGATCTATCAATAGCTACAGCTAGCAAATTAGAGCCAGAGAGATGTTGTTAGCAATTCTAACTAAACATTGTATTAGTTGTGTGGTATGGGTCAACTCAATGTTTATGAGCCTCAGTGTTCATATCTCTAAAATGGAGATAATAAAAATTTGTGAGTGGCTGGTGTAAGAATTGTATATGACATAATTCTAGCCAATGAGATTGAAATAGATATGGGGGTGGTGAATTTAGAGGGCCCACCTTTTGGGACATTTTCCCTAACTTCTAGAAAGGGTGTGGCAGAAAGACCAACCTCCTCCTTTTACTCCAGCTTTTGGATGTTGTGTGAAGAAGTGATGGCTGGAAGTGTTGCTGCTATCTTGCTGCCAGAAGAGGTATAGGCCAAACGATGAAGATGACTATGATTGTTAATTTTATGTCAACTTGACTGGGATAAAGAGTACTCAGATATTTGGTTGAACATTATTTTGGATGTTTCTGTGACAGTGTATTTGGATGAGTTTAACATTTAAATCAATAGACTGAGTAAGGCAGATTGCCTTCCCCAATGACTCAATCAGTTAAAGGCATGAATAGAACAAAAAGGCTGACCCTCCCCAGAATAAAAGAGAATTCCTCCTCCCTGACTGCCGTCAATCTGAGATATCAGGTTTTTTTTCCTGCCTTTGGGCTGGAACTTAAACATCTGTTCTTCCTGGGTCTCATGCCTGCTGGCCTGCAGACTGGAACTACACTATTGGCTCTCCTGGTTCTTAGGCCATCAGACTCAGACTATAACTATGCCATCAGCTCTCCTGAGTTTTCAGCTTTCTAGCTTACCCTGCCGAGCTTGGGACTAAGCAGATTCCGTAGTCATGTGAGCCATTTCCTCATAATAAACACACACACATACACTATTTGTTCTGTTTCTCCGGAGAACCCTAACACAACGAGAGAACAGGAAAATGGAAAGAACATGGTTCTTGCAGAGGTGGTTGAGGTACTGAATTAATCAACCTAATAAACTCGTATGTTTAGATACATGGTTAAATGAAATACTTTTTAATTCTTATTTTAGCTACTTTTAGTTGGTCTCCTATTTCTTCCATCTGAAGGCATAACAATAGATCCAGAAATCAAACTAGTAGGACTGTTGTGAAAATTTAATGGTGGTCCATAAATATTAGTTCTCTTCCGAGCATCTAAATTATAGCCCAAGCCACACTTCTTCATAATAATAATCCGTTAAGTGATATAGTCTTCTGTTTGTCATAGAGAGATTCCATAGACATTTTTCTACTAGACTGTTTCTTAAAAGTAGAAACCATGTTAAGTTTGTCTCTATTTCTAGCACAGGTGTTGTATGTTTCTTAGACTACATCTTTTAATGGATTTGATTCTCAATAACATTGATGCTCACTTGGAAGTAATTACCTAGGAGCTGGGCAAAGTTATCTTGACACAACTGTAGATGTATACCTCATAGTAGAGTTGTTGTTATAGGACAGTCAATTTGGTTCTTTGATTGGCAAACCTTATATTGACAAGGATGTGCTTACATGTAAACTGCTATTATGCTATTACCTAAGGCCTATGCTGTGTTAAAGGCACCATTTTAACTTAACCAGGTGCCCTATAATTGAGCCATCATGTGGAAATTCCATGACTGTTAGGATTGCCACCAAGGACAGACTTAGGATGCTTGGAAGGGCTTGGGTTACCTCAGGGCTCTGGGAAAAGCAATAGAAAAATGCTAAATATGATTCTGAAAGGTAAACTAGAATTTCAAGGATAGTTAGCCATGACCTAGCTGCTTCTGCCTGCTGGAGGGTATGTCCTTCTATATACTATAGGCCAGAAATAGTAAAGAGAGGGGGGAAAAGGATCCCTGTAAGAGATAGGTTTGTGTATATATAAGGGGAGGAAAGGTGGAGTGGAGGGAGTTTATCAAGAGAAAGGAAGCCTATGGCTGTTGTATCTCTTGGCTTCTCCCCAGAAGAGCCTTTCTAAGGAACTTTCAACTCTTCACTAAGATGCCCATGTAGACTTTGTGAATGAAGGGAATCCTTAACCAAGGAACCTTTTTTTCCTGCTCAGCAAGCCTGTAAAAAAATGATTATATCAGACAGTTGTTCCCTAATTTAACCTCTAGAGACTCTAGAATCTAGAAGGTCAGGTGCATGGTACAGGAAATTGCATTTTCCTTCAAGTATCTCAGGTGATGGTGTCAGTAATTTTTCAGACTTTACTTTGGGTATTACTAATACAGGAACATCTGAGCTAGGCCACTTATATTGAGAAGGCCCCTGCCTGCTGATTGCCATGAACTAAAATATCTTTGTTAGAGTCTGCCTGAGAGAATAGAGAATGTAGGTGGAAATTGAGTCTAGAGACCATGATGCTTAGATGTTTTCTTTAGGAGTTTCTCATGGTCTCCTCTGCTCACAACAGGAACCTGTACCCTAAATAAAGGGTTGCTTCTAGCCCATTTTCTGTGAGAATTTAGTAAAGCCATTCCCTCTGTGGGGTTCACAGCTTGGTAAGGGAAGTAAGGCTAGATTTTAGCCCCACTTGCCCAAATCAGGATATTTTTGTGCACTGTACAATCTGTACAACTGTACATGATGTCCTTATGAAACCCTTCTGCTGGTTTTCACTGAGGAAGGAGCATTTGAGGATTAATAAGATAAACAAAATGAGCTCTTTGGGGTGCCCAATAAAGCCCTAAACAAACAGCATTATTTTCATTCCTGAGTTCAAAATAAATTAAATAAATAAGTCAAAATATTACCTTTATTAGTGAGAGAGGCTAGACTGGTCAGTGAATGCTATAGCTCTAGTGATAGCTGCCCTTTATTCACTAACTCATATATATACCAGGTACTGAATTTATATTATTTCAAAACCTCCTCCCCAAGTTTTGGAATTAAATATATGATCCCCATTGTGTAGATGGGGAAACTGAGTTAGTAAGTTGGAGAAGCAGGATTCAACCCTAGACCTGACTAGACCCAAAGCTCCCAGCTTCTTATTTGGCACTGCTGCTTCTGGGGAACCAGCTGGAACTTCTACAACCAAAACCCAATTAAATCAACCAACAATTCTTGTGAGATTTCCAAAGTTGTCTCCTGGCAGAATTTTTCTCTTTCCCTGAGGTTCTCCTCTGGCACAAGCCAGAAGGCCTGGCTCTTCCAGATGCAGAAATGTGCAAAGCCTTGGGTCTTCCAATTCCAGGTTATTTTTCATTGCCCCTGGGAGTGCTAGGTCTAATGCCGGCATGGATGTACTATTTTGAAACTAAATGCATTTCTCAGAAAACTCAGGCAGAGTGCCATTCAAGGATATATTTTATATCATCACCCCACAGTGCAGTATCACTGCTACTGTCCTTCAGCCTGGGCCTTGCTGTCTATGGAGAAGAATTGCTTTATTTAGTGTTTACCTCCCAAGCATGTTGGGAAAACCACAATAAAACCCAAAGGGGTCGGCTACTTTCATCATTTCACGTGGCTTTCATCATTACAAAGATACATTTTTTCATGGGTTAGTTCTTGTCTTAGGTCATGTTCCTTAGAAACCAACCCTGAGATGGGGATTTGTGCTCAAGTGATTTACTGAGTGTTTTTAAGAAGCAGAGTGAGACATAGGTGGGAATTGAACAATGAGAATACTTGGACACAGGGTGGGGAACATCACACATTGAGGCCTGTCATGGGGTGGGGGGAGGGGGGAGGGATAGCATTAGGAGATATACCTAATGTAAATGATGAATTAATGGGTGCAGCCAACATGGCACATGTATACATATGTAACAAACCTGCATATTGTGCACATGTACCCTAGAACTTAAAGTATAATAAAAAAAAAAGAAGGGGAGTGAGAGAAACAGGACAGGACAGAGAAAGGTGTTAAGCAAGAATTTGGCTTCTACTGACGTCTTGCTTCACCCTGATCTCATGAGGAGCACTGAATCACAAATTGTACCACAGAGTTAAACTCACTTTAAAGTTGAGGGGGTGCGGCTGGCCTTTTGTACTCCCCATGGCAGTTAGTCATGGGCCACCGGCTGCAGAGGTCAAGTCTATGTGTACATGTGCATGTAGCCTCCTGGTCAAGGTGGCTCCCATTAGCTCAAGGTCTCTTCCTCATGGCCAAGGGCAATTCTCCAGAGAAAGTGGAAGCTGTGAGTTGTATTAGCCAACTCTCCGTGCAGCTGGGGATAACTGCCTGGGTACACTGGCTCGTAAAGTGGATCTGGACAGGGCACCAACAGCACTTCTTAATCATAAGACACGATAGTCATTTGAATCTGAGTATTGGTTAATTAATCTCAGAGTTCCCAGAGACTATGCCTCATTATATATTCCTTTCTATGCATTTAATTGGTGAGTAAGCCAAAGTGAAAATCACACAGCAAAATAGTCCTGTGGTTCGAAGTTGCTGTAAGTGAAGATAATATTCAAGTAACTTTACCCTATTTCAACATTCAGCCAGCCTGCTGAAATATATAACTTTGAATGTTACAGCATATGTTCCATTTTATATGCATTTTCATAACCAACAATACTGCATATAGTTTAGTTTTACAGTATGACCAATAGGTGGCACCAGAAACACCCACACTTATTCCAACTACATAGTATGTATATATGTGCTAACATTTCAATCCCTCTCTACTTAGTTTTTTCATGTTGAAAAGGACCTCATGATGTTAAATCTAAACCCAAACTTGATAACTTATAATTTCCCATTTGCTATTTGACCTCTTTCTTGTAGGGTTATGTGAGCATGAAAAAAATAGGGTGATAGGGGCAGTCAATTCAGAAAGAAAACATCTATTCATTAGCAAAAGGAAGGAAAAAAGACTGGAGCCCTGTATCCTTTTCCTTCAAGGTCTCTTGAGTGTATAAATGCCGAAGATTATTAGGAAATATTTGAATAACAGGATAAAAAAGTCAAGGATACTGCCTCCAAAACATGAACTTTATTCCCCACTGAAAACAGACTTGGATGGCAACCAAGTTGTTCAAGGATTGCCCTGGCCAATATCTGACCACAGGGTTCCACTCCGGGAAAGGTTTTTGAGCCCAGCAGTCACCATTTTCAAGTTTGTTTCTTTTGAAGTTTGTACTTTATTGTTGGTGAAGGGAAGTAAAGGGAGGAGGGGGTGCTACATCTTCCAATTTTTTTTCCCCAGCAATCCAGCATTGTGCTCTTTTCCTACATCAGACTATTCCAAGGAGCAGAATGACTTAGAGGAAAAAGTGCTCAACTGGAAATTAGGCTACAATACACTTAACATTCACCAAGTATTTTTGTAATCATTATTTGACCCTCCAACCATATTAAAAATGGGTATACTGAATTTCAGAAAGGTCCGTTAGCTAGCAAGGACCTTAATCCAGTTCATCTGACTCCCAAGGCCAAGGCTGAATCTAGATATGTTATGGGCTCACCGTACAAATTGGACAACTCATTTCACCTCACTTGCCTTTAGTTTCATCTACAACATTAAGGGGCTGGATTGCATGGCCCCAACACATCTTCCAGCAGGACATCTCCAGATTCTGAATAGTACGTGTGGAGTGGAGTGTCTTGTGTACTAATTGGGACTGGAGGTGTGGTTTGGCACATAGTCAGTAGGAAGGGAGGGTAAAACTCACTTTGATAGTGTTCCAGAGTGGAAGGTGACAGGGCTATTATACAATGCGTTCAACAGTCTGGTTCTTGCATTTTGGGGGGGAAAATCAATGCCAGGTTTTGATTAGCCTTTCCTATGCCTGTCATCAGCTTATTATGCAGTAAACATCATGCCTCTGTGAGCTTTCATTTCCAAATGAAATGATCCTAAAGTTTGGAATTTCTCTTTACATGGCATGCTCTTCTGCCATGCATACCACAAATTATTTTCACTGCCCTTCTCTGAACCATTGCTATTATAGCAGCACTGATTAAAGAGTGATTTTATTCTTTTAAATATTAGCTGCAAAGATAGAGGCAACAGGACTCTTCAAGGATACACATGGATTTCTTGCTCATAAACCTTCATAATGTGAACAGAAAAGTCACGAAAGGGGAAGAAAGGAAACTAACTTTAATTGAGTGTCTACAATATATCAAGCTTTCTTCTAGGTCCATTTGATATCTTATCTCCCTTCATTCTCTCAGATGAGAGGCAGTGGTATATAGTGGTTACATGCCTAGGCACCCGAGTCAGATAGACGTGGCTTCTCATCAAGGCCTGAGTGCTACCTTACCATGTGACTCTGGGCAATCTATGTAACTTATCTAAGCTTTGTTTCCTCAGTGAGACAACATCCATAAAGTACTTAGTATTAGCTCAGAGTAAGTGCTCAATGAATGTTAGCTATCTTTTTGACCACCCTGAAGAATACACCTTATCTACTTCACACTAGATTTTTAAAAACCTAAGGTTCTAAGAAGCTAAGTAAAAAATTTTCAGACCTATATTGATCTGACACTGATGGATATCTGTTGTTTCTCTCTCTCTCTTTTTTTTTTTTTTTTTTTCTTTTGAGACAGAGTTTCACTGTTGTCACCCAGGCTGGAGTGCAATGGGACAATCTCAGCTCACTGCAACCTCCGCTTCCCAGGTTCAAGCAATTCTCCTGCCTCAGCCTCCTGAGTAGCTGAGATTACAGGTGCCTGCCACCATGCCTGGCTAATTTTTTTTTGTATTTTCAGTAGAAACGGGTTTCATCATGTTGGCCAGGCTAGTCTTGAACTCCTGACCTCAGGTGATCTGCCCACCTCGGCCTCCTAAAGTGCTGGGATTACGGGCGTGAGCCACCGTGCCCGGCCGGATATCTGTTGTTTCTTTTCCCCAGCACCACTCTTTACCCAGGGAACCCATCCTCCTCCCACCCCTATTCCACTTTGTTTTGCTAGAACAGATTCTATAAGGCTCAAAAGTGAACTCTGGAGCAGATAGTATGGTTCAAATCTCAACTCTGGCCAGGTGTGGTGGCTCACGCCTGTAATCCCAGCACTTTGGGAGGCTGAGGTGGGTGGATCACTTGAGGCTGGGAGTGCAAGACCAGCCTGACTAACATGGTGAAACCCCATCTTTACTGAAAATACAAAAATTAGCTGGGTGTGGTGGTGCATGCCTGTAATCCCAGCTACTCGGGAGACTGAGGTGTGAGAATCGCTTGAACCCAGGAGGCAGAGGTTGCAGTGAGCTAAGATCGCACCACTGCACTCCAGCCTAGGTGACAGAGCAAGACTCCATCTAAAAAAAACAAACAAAAAATCTCAGCTCTACCACTTATTGGCTGTGGAACTTTTGAAAGATTCCTTAACGTTTCTGTGCCTTTCTTCATCTGTCAAACGAGGATGACAAAAGTCTTTACCACTTGGAATCTTGTAAAGATTAAATAAGTTAATAGGAATGAAGTACTTATAGCAGTACCTCATGCATGGTAAGTGCTCGGTAACTGTAAAGTCTTTTTCTTCTTACCCTACCTGTTTCCCAGCTATAGGACTGGGCAAATGACTCACATCTGGCCATCAGAGTGTCTGTCCTATCTTCTTGTTTACCATGATTGGTCTAGGGCAAGGTCAGCAAAATTTTTCTGTAAAGAGCAGATAGCAAATATTTTAGGCTTTGTGGGCCATGTGGCCTCTGTCACCACTACTCAACTTGCTATGACAGTGGAAAGCCAACTATAAACAATACAGAAACAAATGGGTGTGATTGTGTTCCAATAGAACTGAAATTTATGAACCTTGATATTTGAATTTCGTATAATTTTCAGGTGTTATAAAATATTACTCTTCTTTTATTTTTTTCCCCAATCATTTAAAAATGACAAACTCATTTTTAGTTCATATGCTGCCCCAAAACAAGAGTCAGGCTGGATTTGGCCCGTGGGTCATAGTTTGTTGACTCCTGGTGTGGGCATGGGCATGTGACCCACAAAGGGCCAAAGTCCTGCCATGGGATTTAATACGTGGACACTGGGAGAGAGTATGTGCTGCTTCCTTCTGGATCAAGATTTCCATGGCCATCTTCCTTTCCACAGGGAGAGATCCTGTGTATGGCAGGAAGAATGAAGCCAACAGCAAAAAGAATCAGAGCCCAAGCAGAGCCAGCTAAGAAATAAAGACAGAGACAGCAAGCCCTGAAAACTTTATCTGAGCCTCAAGATCTAGCCATGCCTATTAGTTCCATGAGCCAATAATTCTTTTTTTGTTTTTTCTAATGTAGGTTGTAGTCAGGTTTTGGTCACCTACAGTGGGGTTCTGATAGATACTTAAGGGCTTGTTTTCCTTATACGACATAATACCACTGTACATAATTATTTTTAAAAAGGGAACACTAGTTACCATGTGCCAGGCAATTTGGTAAGTGCTTTCACATGTGAGCTCTCATTGACTTCTTATAACAACACTCTGAGGTTGGCATTATTATCCTCACTTTACCAAGAACACAGACACATTTGATGCCAATAGATTGCTTGCTGAGGTACAGTATTTGATGGCAGAATGAAGCAGCTAAAGGGATTAGGGCAAGTGGACTGTTCAGGGCCCTTTTCTCACTCACCTCACTCCCTAAGAAAGAATGATGGCAGAGTATACTGTCAGGGCACACTTAATCCCTTTTCTGGGAAAGAAGACATGTACTGATCAGAAATCCCCACTGTTCCCTCTTCTGGGCAGTGGGGAGTGGCGGTCCTGGAGTTCTTGCCCAGCTGCCCAGCAGAGAGTGGACAAGCAGCTGAGGCACACTGACGAACAGCCTGGGTTAATCCAGGCTGCAGCTTGCAACTCCCTTGCAGGACCCATCCAGGATTTCCTTCAGAAGTATCACATCACAGCAGCTGGCTGGCTTGACTTTGCCAACTGCTTGACCCCTAGCTGCACAGGAAACTTCAGCAGGTAGAACTTGGCCAGCCTCAGGAGCAGACACACCCTGACCTCCTTAGGATAGAACAGAAAGGCATGCACAAACAGGGCTTGCACAATAGAGGATGAGAAAGCGGCCAGGGAAAATAATCCTCCACATCCATTAACCCTCACCTTGACACATCAGCCCTTTGAGTTGTGGATTGAAGACAAAGAACTACCATATTAATAGCTGCTACTTATTGGACAACTCATGTATCTCATTCCATTTATTATAATAGCTCTTATTATCAATTATTGTGTGCCAGATACTTTACCTAAATAATAATAATTATTATTGTTATATTTTTATATATATATATATATATATATATATTTTTTTTTTTTTTTTTGAAACAGTCTTACTCTATTGCCCAGGCTGGAATGCAGTGATGCGATCTCAGCTCACTGCAACCTCCGCCTCCCAGCTCAAGGAATTCTCCTGCCTCAGACTCCTAAGTAGCTGGGATTACAGGCACCTGCCACCACACCCAGATAATTTTTGTATTTTTAGTAGACACAGGTTTTCACCATATTGGCCAGGCTGGTATCGAAGTCCTGACCTCAAGTGATCTGCCTGCCTCGGCCTTCCAAAGTGCTGGGATTATAGGCATGAGCCACTGCACCAGCCTAATTATTTCTAATTATCAGAAACCTTGCAAAGTACACATTAAATATTACCTACTATTTTATAGACAAAGAGACCAAGATGACTAGAGGTTACAAAATGATGAACACTAGGAGGGAAGGGCAATTTGCACCTGGTCTGTCTCTATTTCCACCCACTACCATGTGAGATGGGAGATGAAGCAGGAGGAGAGGTGCAATATTTTTCCAGCCTCAGTAGTTGGACAGGACAGGTCAAGCCACTGGAAATGGAACATGAATCTTGAATCCCTCTTCAAGCTTTTTGAAGGCAGGGAATTGTTATTTTGTATTTACATGATATACCATCAGCACATAACTCATACTTGGCCCTGAGCAGGAGCTCATTGATGTTTGTAGAATTAATGAGTAAATGAGTCCAGGTGTCTCTTTCTTTCAGTAAAATAGGAAAAGACTGAAGGGGCACTGATTTGATGATGTCCTTTCTTTAAGTTGCTTCCTGGAACTCTTAGAAGTCATGTGAACTCTTACGGGCATCTACCTTACCTTTTAGTACAACAAAGTAGAAGTCCACCCAATTTCATGGTAAATTTTATAGGATTGCTTTACCTAATGCCACTATAGGGGTCTAAAACAGGTAATGCATGTTTCAAAAAATTGTCTCTGCTGGGCTTTCTTCTTGAGGCAGGGAAAAAATTCTGATTTCACAAACTTACTTTAGGGTTTTCTTGCTGGGCCTCAACCAGGCAGTAGTAAGTGCTGGGTGCTGAGAAAGTTAAGCAGAGACCTTTAGAAGGCAACTCTTTGAAATGGGGATGGAGGGCAAGGCAAGGAAGGACAAACTGGGCACAAAGGTCAAAAGTTGGAGCTTTGCCTATTCTATTCCCTGGCCAGCAGGCAGGCCCTGAACTCAGTTCCCTTTTGCTTGCTCTCTGGGGCAAGGCTGAGTTAGCAAGCTATAAATTCCACTAGTCCAAGTGTGAGGAATGTGGAGATGAATGTGGAGAAGATTTCGTTCCAGAGGAAAGGGCACAACAGCAGGCCAGCTGGAGATGGAAGAGAGAACATATCCCAAGTGCGAGCCAACAGAGATTTGAAATTAGAATCTGGGCTCAACCTACATCTGGGTTTTAAGAACTCTGTGATTGTAAGTGGATAGGGCTGTCAAGTAGTTGGAAGAAAGTGTGTAGAGACCTGAGGTGACATGGAGTTGATTTGCCAAGAAAAATTATTAGCATATTTATCTGATCATTTGCGTCAATGCATCTTCTTGGCAAGGAGAAGTATTTGTGCAGGGACCTAATGAAAGAGGAAGATTAAAAGAAGAGGAGGGCCCCATAAGGTGAGCAGGAAGTCAATTGGTACCCAGAGAAGCCCATCTGCCTTTGCCATCAAAGGCAACTTGATGGAGATGGAGAACCTAAATGACTGGCCACATTTCCCATGTGTTGTGGGTGACACCCTCTCCTAGAACCTGGGGACTGGGATCCAGGCCTGGAGCTTACTTTGGAACTTGCTATGGAGGATCATTTTTATTGGGAAGTGTGCTTTGGAAGGTAAAACTGTTGAAGATCATCTATCTTTGAAGATCAGTGTTTGCTGGCACTCATTGAGGATTTCTGGATTCTTGGAAATCTAACAACTGCCTCTTTCCTCACCACAACTAGGTATAAACAATGAATAATGTGGGAACTAAGAATTCAAGGATGATGGCCCTCTTAAGGTTTGCTTTGAGTTCAAGGATTTAAAACTATAGATAGAAACAGGAGGCAGCCAAGGGTCCCCGATGAAACCCCACCTCCAAGCCTAAAAGCCTGAAGGCTGAAAAACCGGACTGATGGTCCCGGATGAAGCGTACCGTTTCCCAACTGATTCTCTCTGAATAATGCCCACCTGCGCACTGGGGGAAGCGGGTGGAGCCAGGGAAAGTTCCTGCCATTTGCAGGGGAAGGAGCCTGGCCTCTTCAGTTCCTGTGTGGTGACCTGGGAATCAGTCTGTGAGGTGGGAGATCTGTTAGTAGGACTCTATCTCACTTTGCTCAGAGTTCCTTTTTCGTTTTTTCCTTTTCACCCAATAAACCCTGCCCTACTCACACTACAGTTGTGTCTGCGTGCCTAAATTTTCCTGGTCGTGTGACAAGAACCTGGTGTTTTTCTACAACACTATGTCCTCTTAATGTGACTTCATCCAGTCATAGGATGCATGAATAGCTGAAAAGGTATTGCATCAATGGCCAGAAAGTAGGGGTTTCAGGAAAATTCGCCTTTAATATGTGAGATTGGGCAAGCCATTTAACCTCTTTGTGTCTAATTTTCCTTACCTTTTAAATGGAGTTAATAGTATCTTGTCAAAGTAAAATAAAATGATAAGTGGCCGGCCAGGCGCGGTGGCTCATGCCTGTAATCCCAGCACTTTGGGAGGCCAAGGCGGGCGGATCACCTGAGGTCAGGAGTTCGAGACCAGCCTGACCAATATGGAGAAACCCCGTCTCTACTAGAAATACTAAATTAGGCGGGTGTGGTGGCACATGCCTGTAATCCCAGCTACTAGGGAGGGTGAGGCAGGAGAATCGCTTGAACCCAGGAGGCGGAGGTTGTGGAGAGCCGAGATCATGCCATTGCACTCCAACCTGGGCAACAAGAGCAAAACTCCATCTCAAAAAAAAAAAAGATAAGTGGCCAAGTGTTTTTTAAGTATGCAAACTGAGTCAACCGTGTTACATGAAAAGGGTTTGGGAATCTGGGTTTAAATACCCATTCTGTGATTTACTACCTCTATAATTTTTATTTATTTATTTATTTTGAGACGGTCTCACTCTGTCGCCCAGGCTGGAGTGCGGTGGCAGCATCTCGGCTCACTGCAACCTCCTCCTCCCCAGGTTCAAGCGATTCTCCTGCCTCCACCTCCAAAGTAACTGGGATTACAGATATGTGCCACCACGTCCGGCTAATTTTTGTATTTTTAGTAGAGATGGGGTTTCACCATGTTGGCCAGGCTGGTCTCAAACTCCTGACCTCAAGTGATCCGTCCACCTCAGCCTCCCAAAGTGCTGAGATTACAGGCGTGAGCAACCGCGCCCCAGCCTATAATCTTGGACATGTTTCTTAACTTGTTGGTGCCTCATTTCCTGATCTCTAAATACTTCTCTAAAGCATTGCAAAGATTAAAATAATATATGCAAATGACCCAGCTTATATATGGAGCTTTATAAATTCTACTGATTATGATAATGACTCTTTTTTTTTTTTTTTTTTTTGAGATGGAGTCTCACTCTGTCGCCCAGGCTGGAGCACAGTAGCGCAATCTCGGCTCACTGCCACCTCCGCCTCCCTGGTTCAAGCTATTCTCTTGCCTCAGCCTCCTGAGTAGCTGGGATGACCGGCGTGCATCACCACGCCCGGCTAATTTTTGTATTTTTAGTAGAGACAGGGTTTCATCATGTTGGTCAGGCTGATCTCGAACTCTTGACCTCATGATCCGCCTGCCTCGGCCTCCCAAAGTTCTGGGGTTACAGGTGTGAGCCACCACGCCAGGCTGATAATGACTCTTATAAGCAAGAAATACATATTAAGTGCTTGAACTAATACTTAAGTTTGTGCATGGTAAATGCTAATTATTATCATCATTAATATTTCTACCAGATATGAAAAACCATCTAGAGGTAAAATTCCTCTCGCCTCTCAAAAATGATTGAATAAAACAGGAGTGAATCCACTGTATGCAAAGCAATCTGAGCTTCATTGGACCTGTAGCTTTTTCTACCACCTCTGGAAATCCTGTTTCACAACAGTTTTTTTTTATTATTATTATTCAAATGGAAACTGTGAAGGGAATAAAACCACTAATAATATTTAATGCATAGGCAAAACCCAAACTGAGGATAAGCTTTGGACATGATTCCTCAGCAATAACTCAATAGCAACCACAGCCCCGCCAGAATAATGTTCTGCCAGGAACCTCAGGGCCAGGGTGGTGTCCTTCCACCAACTCACCACAAGAGATTGTACCAAAGCAGTGGAGTACAAGGAGCCCACATTTTAAAAATTACAGGATGAAGAAGCGGAAGTCCAAAATACTCATAAGACAGAATGTATAATAATCTCATCATAACGTCCATAACTGCTAAAAGAGAACTAACTTTACTGGGATAGTTTATCCAGTAAAAACTTACGATAGGGTAACAAGATTGATATAAACTTGCTAGAAAGCTAATAAAATACCTAGATATTTATTTTTCTAACTCAAGGGTATAATGGTTACACCTAAATTTTTTTCTTCCCATTACATCTTTTTGGAGGCAGTTCTATTTTTCTGTTTAATGAGGCCCTGAAAATATAAATGAAAAGTATAATATATAAAAATCAAGCAATATCTTCACATGTTATGTGAGGAATTTTATCCCCAAGAGCTAAAAATAATATAAATTCCCTATTATATATTATAAATATTTTAATCTTGAATTAAAAATAGAAACCCGAGTCTTATACAACATATATGTGATTATTAAAAATGTTCAAAAGACAAACATTGAATACAGACAATAAAATTACTGACCTAAAGTAATTTCTTACCTCAAATTGAGGCTGTTAGCCAACTTATGTGACATTTTGTTGACATAAGACATTGATTTAGTGGTAGGAAGGAGGACTTTCTGATGGTGATTTTTCACTGGCTTGGGCAAGGTATTTTGCAGGGGAATGAGTGGACTGATCAATAAATTATGATGCTAACTGAGATGGCTTATCAGCCTTTACCAAATTTCTTTCTTGGATCAAGGTGATGAAATGATTATGCAAGTCAATCTTGCTTTTCCCACCCTCCAAAGCCCTTAAATTAACATAAATGAAAATTTTAAAAAGATTTAGGGTTGACAGACTTAGCAAAAATTAAAACAATACTGGACACACTCAGTTAAATTCGAATTCAGATAAACAACAGACAATTATTTAGTATAAGTAGGTCCCAAATGCACTATTTTGGACATGCTGTATTTTATCTGGCAACCATAAAAACAATAAATTCATAACACTGTACCATCAGTGGATCATAATTATGCAGAATTTTGGGATTGGATTAGATTGAGTTTGTCCTGCAATTCTACATTTAGGAATTTACAAAATGAAAAGATAATGTTCATAAAAACATCTGTGTAAGAATGTTCACAGAAGCGTTACTTATAATAGTCAAAAATCTAGAAACAACCAAATGTTTATCAGCATTATTCTGGATAAACAATTTGCCTTTTTAACAAGTTCCGAGGTGCTGCTGATGCTGCTAGTTCAGGCACTGTACTTAGAGAAGTACTGTTTTAGAGAGATCGATAGCTCAGAGTCAGGGTGACTACAAGTCAAAAGCAGAAGGGGGTCCTGAGACAAGTGTCAGGATAATTAATTACAGACCTGCATCCAGGAACAGCAAAGCCAGTCAGGTCCCAGATCCCCCATTACCACCACCACTGAGTAGCCAGCAGCCGCAGCAGCCCTGGACCCTGGGTTAAAACCCCAAGAGACTACCCCTTCCAATAATGTGAACTTCCCATTTGGAGGGATAATGTTGTATGGAGATAGAGAGCTGAGAAAGACAAATAGACACTTCCAAAATAGACCCAGGAGAAATAAACTATGTCATCTTTGCTTAGGAAAAACATGTACTGAAGTCTTCCCATGACAAAGTAAAACCCTACTTATTCTAGTAATGAGGTAGGGAAGGCAAAGGGTCTTCAGCCTGCTTGTCTGCCCCATGCCCATGCTCCCTAAAGTGACATCTTTTGATCAAGCCCCATCCACTTACACGCAGCCACAGCCACCCTTTCTTTTAGGGGAGAGACCTGTTGGGAAAAACAAGTCTGAGTAGCTGCAGAGGAAGCCCATGCCAGATACCTAAAATCCAGACAACTAGCGATCACCAGACAGACATCAAGATTAAGAAGGAGAAAGAAGAACAAACTGACCAGAGGAAGCAGAGATATCTCAGAGAGCAGCGAACTTGCAAGAAATACTAATTTGTGTACTAGGAGATATTTGAGAGGCTATCATGTTCATAAAAATAGGAACAATCATAGCCTAAGACTGCCAAAGAAATGTAATAGAAACTAAACACGACTGAGGACAGTTTCTCTCCTGTTTTCTTTATAAATAATCATGGCAAGATGCAATAAAATATTCACGAAAACTGCTGAACAGAAAAAGATGTGGCCCTGCCAAAGTAGGGCTGTGGGCTGGCAGGTGGTGCAGCCATGGGATACCTCAAATTGCTCATTAAACTGCAAGTGTATGAAATTGCAGATTTGGTGTGGGAAAGGCATTTTAGGGGTGGCATGTGTAATGTGTGAAAATCGTGCTGTATAAAAGTTGACTGTGTGAAAGTTAAGAACCATCTGTGTCCACATTCCACTTGGCTTTCCCCAGAGCTTAGTAATATAAATCTGTCAGCTTAGACTCAGGGTCACAATTACAATAACTCTATCTATATACCATTTCACTGCTTATAGTTTACAAAACACTTTTACTAATTATTGTATTTAATCCTTATCTTGGAAGGTAGCTAATATATCTTTATTCTACCCTTGAGGGAATACAGGCAGCCAGCAGTTTTTATCTAAAACCTTCCAGGAAATATAGAGACTGGTCAGAAAGGCACTTTTGCAAACTGCTTCCCAAAGAATGATCTGCAAATTGTTGATTCCATAAGACAATAGTTCTCAAACTTCAATGTGTGTCAGAATTGCTTCAGGGCTTGTACACACACACACATGCACGCGCGCGCACACACACACACGTTGTCTCTCCTCCCTCTGGTTTCTGGATTCAGTAGGAGCCTGAGAATTTGCATTTTAACAAATTCCTAAGTGATGCTGCTGCTGCTCCTGCTGATCTAGGATCAACATTTCATGAACCACCATCATAAGATGCTCTCTGAAGAAAGGGTTCCATGGTTAAATTGAGGCATATTTGTCGTGTAATGGCATTAGCTCTGAAAGGGAAAGAGTAGGAACAATGGAAATAGTTATACTAGGATAATAGGATTATGAATGATTTTTACTTAAAATCTTTTTACATACCATGAGTTTATCTTTTAAACTAAAATGGAGAGGGAGGATATAATATACTGAAAAATGACTAAAATAAAAGATAATGCACAAAACTTAACAAAAAGTTCTTAATGATCTGGGAAAATGTTTATGATGTACAATATGATCTAACCATAGATATTAAAATAAATCTATCTTTTTCCCTGAAAGAGAGAGAGAGAACAAAAAACTAGAAGGAACTGCTCCAAAATGTATGCAGTGATTATCTTTGGATTTTTGGGGTTATGCATAATTTTTAGTTTCTAGGAAAATACACCTGTATTTTTTTCTAAAAAGATGCTTAGAGTCTGTAGGAATTCCAGTTTTTAAGAGGAAAAGAAAATCTCTGCTTTTTAAAGCCCACCTTTAAAATTCCACCCCCTTTGTTTAAGCAGTCTCTCAAATAGAATTATACTTCTTGTAACATAATTTGTATAAAAGGCAATTTGTGGTAATTTACTAGTGCAAAAAAGGATTATACCATTAAATCAACTAGTGTCAAATTACCACATTTCATCACATATAGACTATAATTAAGGTAAGTCCAAACTAGACTAATCTTTTTTTTCCTGCTTCCCACAATAATCTAGTTTTGTCTACTTCTCTACTACTTTTTTTTTTTTTTTTTTTTTTTTTTTTTTGAGACTGAGTCTCAGCTTGTTGTCCAGGCTGGAGTGCAGTGGCACGATCTTGGCTCACTGCAACCTCCACCTCCCGGATTCAAGCGATTCTCCTGCCTCAGCCTCCCAAATAGCTGGTATTACAGGTGTGCGTCATCATGCCCGGCTAATTTTTGTATTTTTAGTAGAGACGGGGTTTCACCATGTTGGCCAGGCTGGTCTCAAACTCCTGACCTCAAGTGATTGACCCACTTCGGCCTCCCACGGTTCAGGGATTACAGGTGTAAGTCATCGCACCCAGCCTTCCCTACTACTTTTATGTATTTTGCCCAACCATGTTTGAAAACTGCCTCAAAGTTACAGGCCAATCTCTTGATATTTATACATAACAATGAATGTTTTGTGTATTTCAAAAAAAGAAAGTAAATCTGTATAGGTTGTGGTTTGTTGATTGTAACAACTGCATGCTAGAATGGGTTTCCATGGCACAGATTCATACTGTACAAGTTTCAATGTAGAGAAAATATTCTCCTTAGAGAACTAATGAATCAGTAGTTCAAACATTAGGTTAATTTTTAAAACATTTTCCAGACACACAATATAATTTTTTTTGCAATAGATAGCTTAAATCAGACTGAGGATGATTAAAATGGCCCCAAATTGGTACTTCTATAATATGTTCATAAAAATACCCTTTCAAAAATTCAGTTAAGGCCAGGTGTGGTGGCTCACGCCTGTAATCCCAACACTTTGGGAGGCCAAGGTGGGCAGATCACTTGAGGTCAAGAGTTTGAGACCAGCCTGGGTAACATGGTGAAACCCTATCTCTACTACAAATACAAAAATTAGCCAGGCATAGTGGCATGTGCCTGTAATCCCAGTTCCTTGGGAGGCTGAGGCAGAATTGCTCAGAGGTTGCAGTGAGCCGAGATCACGCCACTGTACTCCAGCCTGGGCAAGAGAGCAAGACTCCATCTCCAAAAAAAAAAAAAAAAAAAATTCAGTTAATAATTGGATATCTGTTAAGTGCCCAATTCTGTGAGATCTATGAAATGTTTCCTGCTATGAAAGAGTTTCTGTCTACATTGGTAGAGATAAAATTTTTACACATGAAGCAATAAGAGACAAATGAAAGTACACATGAATGGTTCAGGGAAGTTAGTCCACTACACAAGGGAATGAGATCTAATATGCATACTAGGAGGCATTTTAGAGGTTATCACATTCATAAAACAAAAATAGGAGCAGTCATAGCCTAGAACTGCCAAAGAAATATAGTAGAAACTAAACATGGCTGAGGACAGTTTCTCTCTTGTTTCTTTTATAAATAATCATGGCAAGGTGCAATAAAATATCCACATCTTTCCAAATCATCTTCAAACCTCTTTAAACACTACTGTAGCTGATCAGTGATAGTTCAGAGTGTTCCACAGTGTCGCAATTCTAGAAGGATTTTAAAGTTTACTAAATTCAAATGAATCCTTGCTCCAGGAAGTCTGCAGTAAGGAGGCATTTATTTTCTTCCTTTTTTATCCTACTGCTACCAGCCTTCAGTACATTTACCATTCCACTGCAAGCAAGTGAGGAAATAGACAAGAGAGAGTATTTCCTCTTAGGGACATATGGCAGCAAGGGTGCCCTTGGCTACAAGTAAAAGAAAAGCCCACTCAGATGTAAATGAAGAGGAAATCTCATATCTCCCAAGATAAGAAGCACAAAGTGAAGGTGAGTTCTAGATGCATCAGGATTAGAAGCTTCTGTGAAGCAACCAGCTCTTTTCTTTATCTGTACCTATCTTTCTCCATCCTCAGGCTGGTAGCAGAATGGCTGTTGTCATTCCAGGAGGCCCTCCCAGACTATATCCCAGTGGGTATAGTCCAGTGAAATGACGGGAAAACTATGACCATGAGGCAAATCTGGAGCACCACCTGATTTTTTAAAGTAGATGTTACTGAAACACATCCATGTGCGTTTCTTTTCGTATCGTTTGTGGCTGCTTTCATATTATAGCAGCAGATCTGAATAGCTGCAACACAGAATTTTAATAATTCTCACAAAGCCAGGCCAAGACAAAGAGACAGCCAATCACTGCTGCTCATTGTTTACATTATCCTTTCCTATTTCTAATGGCCCGTCTATTTGTTCGTCTACCAATTTACATGAAGAGAAAATATTCTCCTTAGAGAACTAATGAATCAATAGTTCAAACATTTGGTGAATTTTAAAAACATTTTCCAGACACACAATATAATTTTTTTTTTGCAGTAGGTAGCTTAAAGCTTACTGAGGCTGATTAAAGTGGCCCCAAATGGTTATTTCTATAATATGTTCATGAAAATACCCCTTCAAAAACTCAGTTTATAATGAATATGTTGGCATATACATTAGTATATAAGTATATATTAGTATATAAGTAGTAGGGAAGTAGACAAAGCTAGATTATTGTGGGAAGCAGGAAAAAAAGATTAGCTTAGACTTGCCATAATTATGGCCTATATGTGATGAAATGTGGTAATTTGACACTAGTTGATTTAATGGTATAGTCCTTTTTTGCATTAGTAAGTACATATACATACATACATTTATCTTGACTCCTGAAATCAGTCTTAGGCAGGCATGAGAAACCTTGGCAAGCAACCCAGAAAGGGAATGCAGAAGGAGACTTTCATTAGTAGTTACTAGAGAGAGTGTGTTATCTCCAATTTGCTTGACGATCACCTCTCATCTTTTCATACTTAGGCTCCTGCTAAACTAGAATTACTTCTGGTCCTTCCCTTTCCTAGTCTTTCTGAGGTCTTAGAAACTTAAAATTAGGCCAGGTGTGGTGGCTTACCCCTGTAGTCCCAACACTTTGGGAGGCCAAGGCAGGCGGATCACAAGGTCAGGAGTTCGAGACCAGCCTGGCCAACATGGTGAAACCCCATCTCTACTAAAAATACAAAAATTAGCCGGGCATGGTGATGCAGGCCTGTAATCCCAGCTACTTGGGAAGCTGAGGCAGGAGAATTGCTTGAATGCGGGAGGCAAAGTTTGCAGTGAGCCGAGATCAGGCCACTGCACTCCAGCCTGGGCAACAGAGCAAGACTCTATCTCGGAAAAAAAAAAAAAAAAAATTAGCCACGTGTGGTGCCATGCGCCTGTAATCCCAGCTACTTGGGAGGCTGAGGCAGGAGAACCCCCTGAACCTGCGAGGCGGAGGTTGCAGTGAGCCAAGATCACGCCACTGCACTCTAGGTAGGCCACAGTGTGACACTCTGACTCAAAAAAAAGAAAAAAATTTAAATTACATAAATAAATAAATAAAATTAGAGTGAAACTAGAGATAACCCTTAAAAAATAATACAGCTGAGGGACTTACTCTTTTTTTTTCTTTTTAGATGGAGTCTCGCTCTGTTGCCAGGCTGGAGTGCAGTAGTACAATCTGGCCTCACTGCATCCTCCACCTCCCGGGTTCAAGCAATTCTCCTGCCTCAGTCTCCCAAGTAGCTGGGACTACAGGCACCGCCACGCCCAGCTAATTTTTGTAGTTTTAGCAGAGACAGGGTTTTACCACATTGGCCAGGATGGTCTCAATCTCTTGACCTCGTGATCCGTGAGCCTCCCAAAGTGCTAGGATTACAGGTATCAGCCACTGTGCCCAGCCCAGCTGGGGGACTTATTCTTAAAAGGAGCTTGTGCAAAATGTTAATACTTATCACAACGGGAACAATAGCAATTTTCTGTGAAATGAGATGTGGAGAGAACCATCATTTATTGAGGATCTGCTATATGCCACATGATTTGTATATTAACTTCAGTGAATATTCACAATAAGCCTGTGATATATTAAAATTATTTGGTGATAGATCTGGCTGGAAAATGCAGAAAATCTGACTACAGTGGATTAAAATTTATGGGATTAGTCCACTAGGTGGTGCTGATACTGATGCAGCTTCTCAGTGACGACGTTGAAAAACTAATCTATCTGTATTACTATCCTTAGCAAGTTAACATTTAGCTTTGTTCATGTCTCATAATTGCAAGATGGCTGCAGTAGCTCCAGATATCACGTCCACATTAGAGGCAGAATTGAGAGAGGCCAGGCACGGTGGCCCACGCTTGTAATACCAGCACTTTGGGAGGCTTAGGTGGGTGGATCACATGAGGCCAGGAGTTTGAGACCAGCCTGGCCAACATGGCAAAACTCTGTCTCTACTAAAAATACAAAAATTAGCCAGGTGTGGCTGGGTGCAGTGGCTCACACCTGTAATCCCAGCATTTTGGGAGGCCGAGGCAGGCGGATCATGAGGTTAGGAGATCAAGACCATCCTGGCCAACATGGTGAAACCTCGTCTCCACTAAAAATACAAAAATTAGCTAGGCGTGGTGGTGGGCGCCTGTAATCCCAGCTATTCGGGAGGCTGAGGCAAGGGAATGACTTGAACCCAGGAGGCGGAGGTTGCAGTGAGCCAAGATCGCGCCACTGCACTCCAGCCTGGTGACAGAGCAAGGCTCTGTCTCAAAAAAAAAAAAAAAAAAAAAAAAAATTAGCCAGGTGTGCCGGGCGCGGTGGCTCACGCCTGTAATCCCAGCACTTTGGGAGGCCCACCTCCCAAAGACCATACTGGTTCACATGGTGAAACCCCGTCTCTACTAAAAATACAAAAAAATTAGCCAGGCGAGGTGGTGGGCGCCCGTAGTCCCAGCTACTCGGGAGGCTGAGGCAGGAGAATGGCATGAACCCGGGAGACGGAGCTTGCAGTGAGCCGAGATTGCGCCACTGCACTCCAGCTTGGTCGACAGAGCGAGACTCCGTCTCAAAAAAAAAAAAAAATTAGAGAGGTGTGGCTGGGTTCAGTGGCTCATGACTGTAATGCCAGCACTTTGGGAGGCCGAGATGGGCAGATCACGAGGTCAGGAGTTCGAGACCAGCCTGGCCAACATAGTGAAATCCTGTCTGTACTATAAATAAAAAAATTAGCTGGGCATGGTGGCGGGCGCCTGTAGTCCCAGCTACTCAGGAGGCTGAGGCAGGAGAATCACTTGAACCTGGGAGGTGAAGGTTGAAGTGAGCCGAGACCATGCCACTGCATTCCTGCCTGGCCAACAGAGCAAGACTGCGTCTCAAAAAAAAAAAAAAAAAAAAAAAAAATTAGCTAAGGGTGATGGTGTACATTTGTAATCCCAGCTACTCGGGAGGCTGAGGCACGAGAATTGCCTGAAGCACAAGAATTGCATGTACCCAGGAGGCAGAGGTTGCAGTGAGCTGAGATCGCACCACTGCACTCCAAACTAGGCGACAGAGTAAGACTCTGTCTAAAAAAAAAAAAAAAAAAAAAGGTAGAATTGAGGGAAAAGGATAAGGCCACACATAGCCTTCCTTTGGTTAGCAAAGAAAAATTTTCCCAGAAACCCCATCATCAGACTTCTACTTAGGTATTATTGACAACAAATATTTCACATAGGTACCCTTAGTTACAAAGGAGTCAGAGAAAGTAAGGGATAGGATTGTCAGGGTTGTGTTACATTAGGGGTAGGCAAACAATAACCAAATCTGGATCACTGCCTGTTTTTGTAAATAAAGTTTTCTTGCACCATATCTATACCCATGCATTTACATATTGTCTATGGTTGTATTCACACTGCAATGGCAGAGTTGTGACAGAAACTGAATGGCCCGCGAAGTTTAAAATAGTTACTATGTGGCCATTTTCAGGAAAATTTGCTGACCCCTGCCTTAAACCACGTGTGAGCCAGCATCTAAGCTAGGCACTTCCCTCCCCCGAACAAAACTGGGAGAGCTTCTGATAAGAAGGGGACATTGTCACTGAGTAGGTCACTGACATTATCTGCCACATATAGCTGTTGTTACCTGTTTCAGATGAGGAGGATCAGAAAAGTTAAGTAACTTGCCCAGGGACACAAGTTGAATGAGGGCAGTCCTAATTTCAAGTTTTGATTCAAAGTTGACTTCATGTCCTTTTAACCGTATCATAGTTTTGTGAGCTTTCTCATCGGTGAAGGAGCTGTAAGACAGCCACCTATTATTCAATGCAGCCCTTAAATGAGTTGTACAAAAGGGCAGAAAGCTAATGAATCTATCTAAATAGGTTCACAATACAATTATTTACTTTTAAACTGCATTTCAGTGTTCGCTTTGTGGAGTCAAACTCTGTAAAATATTTGAAGAGATTTATTTTGAGCCAAATATGAGTGACCATGGCCCAGGACACAGGCCTCAGGAGGTCCTGAAAACATGTGCCCAAGGTTGTCGTGGGGAGCAGCTTGGTTTTACACATTTTAGGGAGGCATGAGACATCAATCAAATACATTTAAGAAATACATTGATTTGGTTCAGAAAGGTGAGACAACTCAAAGCAGGTTTGTGGGGGGTGGGGGTGGAAGTGGGGGGTGGGGATGGAGGTGGGGGGGCTTCCAGGCTATAGGTAAATTTAAACATTTTCTGGTTGACAATTGGTTGAGTTTACCTAAAGACCTGGGATCATAGAAAGAAAATGTTCAGGTTAAAAATAAAAGATTGTGGAGACCAAGGTTCTTTTGAAGTCTTACAGTGGCTGCCCTTAGAGACAATAGATGACAAATGTTTCCTGTTCAGATCTTCAAAAGGTGCTAGACTTTTAGTTAATCTCTAGGATTGGGAGGACCTGGAAGAAAATGATCTAGCTATGTTAATAGAGATTCTTTACAGATGCAAATTTTCCCCACAGAGGACAGCTTTGCAGGAACAATTCAAGATATGGCAAAGAAACATGTTTTGGGGTAAAATATATTTATTTTCTTCCTTGTCTCGTAATGTTATGCCAGAGTCAGGTTGGAAAGCAAGTCATGATATATAGGGTTAAATAAAACCCATCTGATGAGAATTTATGATTTCTAGGGCATGACTCCCCAGACTCCTTAGATAGGAATTAGGGCAAGATTAAAAAATCAAAGTTTAGTCCTCAGTTTCCCATTTGGTTCTCTTTCCCTTACATATAAACGCAGGCTATAATAACCTGAGCTACTTTAGAAAAGTTTTTTATTTTTATTTATTTATTTATTTATTTATTTATTTATTTATTTTTGAGACGGAGTCTTGCTCTGTCACCCAGGCTGGAGTGCAATGGGGTGATCTCCACTCCCTGTAACCTCCGCCTCCCGGGTTCAAGCAACTCTGCTGCCTCAGCCTCCCGAGTAGCTAGCTGGGCCTACAGGCACATGCCACCATGGCTGGCTAATTTTTTGTATTTTTAGTAGAGACAGGGTTTCACCATATTGGCCATGCTGGTCTCGAACTCCTGACCTCATGATACGCCCACCTCGGCCTCCCAAAGTGCTGGGATTACAGGTGTGAGCCATCATGCCCCGCCTAGAATAGGTTTTTTACAAATTATTTTTGGGGGCCGGGCACAGTGCTCACACCTGTAATCCTAGCACTTGGGGAGGCTGAAGTGGGTGGATCACATGAGGCTGTGAGTTCAAGACCAGCCTGACCATAATGGAGAAACCCCATCTCTACTAAAAAAATACAAAATTAGCTGGGCGTGGTGGCTCATGCCTGTAATCCGAGCTACTCAGGAGGCTGAGGCAGGAGAATTGCTTGAACCTGGGAGGTGGAGGTTGTAGTGAGCTGGGATCGCTCCACTGCACTCTAGCCTGGGCAACAAGAGCGAAACTGTCTCAAAAAAAAAAAAAAATTATTTTTCTCCCCAGTGCTTCGCATATACCTAACACACAATAAGGACTCAAGAAAAGTTTGTCATACTCCATACTCCACTATTGTCTCATATAAAGTAAATATATAACATTCATAATTTCATGTGCTATCTTCCCAAAGAGGCTGTGAATTACATCTATGGATACCCACTCTGCACTTAACATATGCAAAATGAATAAATGACAACCCCAACCCTCACCATTGGCCCCTTAGAACTTAAAATAATGGCAGTTGCAGTGTTTAAGGACAACATGAATGGGCCACCTTTGGCCCGCCTGGTCAGTCTCATCTATGTGTGATGGCAGCAGCATCTCTATGGAGCTCAGGCCTCAACATTGGGCTGTCTCTGTCCCTTCATTTACTCTGCAACCTTGAAACAGCAGCACAGGTGGTAAGAGAGCTAAGAACAGCATGATCAAGACAAAGGAAAAGGGCAAAATTTTGAGAGGAAGAAGAGGAAAGCTTTAGAATATTCATTTTTTTCTTTTTCCTCTCTCCATTCTCCATAATTCAATCAAGGGGATCTGGAAGAAACCACTTCCTCTCTTCCTGCCTTCCATTTCAAGTTTCTGAAGCTTCTTCAAATTTGTTCTCTCTCTCTCTCTCTTGCCTGAAGGTCTTAGCCATGCCTGGAAGAACCTTCTCTTCAACTCTGCTGTACCACTGTCAAGCTCACCTTTCTTCTAAGGTTTTATTTTAGAGTTAACATCCTCCAAAAAGCCTTCCTCAAGAGTTGAAGGTGCCCCTAATATCACAGCCATGGCATCCTGTACACTGGACCTTATTGTCTGTCTGCCTATTGTAACTTGTATGAGTCTATAAGCAAAACCTATAAGAAGCCACATCTGGCTATTCTGTGTACTCAAAAAATAATTGGCAAGTGAAAGAATGAGGAAAAGGAGAAAAAATTCAGAAGGCCCCTACCCCTTCCAGTGGGTCAAGTCAGGAATTTCCTACCTGCATGTGATTCCCTGTGTCCTAGAGGGTTTTATTTACTCCTCAGACCTTGGAAACTGTTAACCAGAGTCTCTGTTTGGAGATCTTATCTGTGTGCTTCTCCATGGGTGTTGTTTCCCGTCTCTCCAGCCATGCATTCCTCAGCTCTTTAAGTGGTGGAGCCTGTCTGCCTGGATAGAGTGCAAAAGCTACAGTGTAATCTTGCTTTCTTTCAGGGCCACTGACCAGAGGAAACAAAAACTGGACTGATTGGGCTCTCCTGATGTAGACCAGCCCGTGGCCCTCTAAGTTTCTTTCTGTATTTAAAATTCCTTATCTGACATTGCTAGCTGATCAGCAGGCCCACAGGTCAGCTGAGGGCTTATCTCCAGGGCTGGAGCTTCAAAGAGATACATGCACACGACTCCCCTGGGTCAGATGGGCTGTGTCACAGTGAGTTGGGGGTAATTTGGGATCAGTCAACATAACACACATAACACAACCCATTAATTTTTTTTTTCAAAAAGCGAAGTTTATTTTACTTTTTCCCATTATGAAAGTCATCAATGCTCATTATAGAAAATTTGGCAAATAACAAAAAGTGGAAAGAAAAAAATTCCTTAATAATTTAGTATATTTGATATATTTATCCTTAATCCTTAATCTTTTACTATGTTATATCTTTAATAGTTGTGATTATATACTTTTTGTAATAAATATATATTTGTGTTGTGGCTTTTTAAAAATTTAAAAACATAAATATTTCCCCAAATTTCTACATTGTTTGGGTAAACAATTTTAATAGCTGCATAATTGTTTATATATAGCATACTTTATTTAACTGTTTCCTCACTGTTAAGTATTTAGGTAGTTTTCAATATTTTTCTTTTTTTTTTTTTTTTTGTGATGGAGTCTTGCTCTGTTGCCCAGGCTGGAGTGCAGTGGCACAGTCTCAGCTCACTGCAACCTCCGCCTCCCCAGGTTCAAGCAATTCTCCTGCCTCAGCCTCCCGAGTAGGTGGAATTACAGGTGCCTGCCACCATGCCTGGCTTATTTTTTGTATTTTTAGTAGAGATAGGGTTTTACCATGTTGGCCAGGCTGGTATCGAACTCCTGACCTCAGGTAATCCACCCACCTTGGCCTCCCAAAGTGCTGGGATTACAGGCATGAGCCACCGCACCTGGCCAGCCCCATCTTCTTTTGTGCTGGCCTTACAAGGCTGTATAGCATGGTAAGAGGCAGTGGTATAGTGGTTAAGAGAAAGAAAGATAGCATCAGACACACCTAAGTTTGTGGGCGTCTCAGCTTTGCTATTTGTCTGACCTTGGTGAACTTACTTCCCTGAGATTCACTTTTCATATTTCTAAAATAAAATAGGAGTAGCAATAATAGTACCTGCAACAATCCAAATATCCATTACCTGATGAATGGACAAACAAAATATGATACATTCATACAATGGAATATTATTCAATTATCAAAAGGAAGTATGATAGGCCGGGTGCAGTGGCTCATGCCTGTAATCACAGCACTTTGGGAGGCCGAAGCGGGTGGATCACCTGAGGTTGGGAGTTGGAGACCAGCATGACCAACGTGGAGAAACCCTGTCTCTACTAAAAATACAAAATTAGCTGGGTGTGGTGGTGCATGCCCATAATCCTAGCTACTCGGGAGGCTGAGGCAGAATTGCTTGAATCCGGGAGGCGGAGGTTGCGGTGAGCTGAGATCGTGCCATTGCACTCCAGCCTGGTCAACAAGAGCAAAACTGTCTTAAAAAAAAAAAAAAAAAAAAAAAAAAGGAAGTATGATATATACCACAATAGAGATAAACCTTGAAAACATTATGCTAAGTGAAAGAAGCCAGGCACCAAAGATCATATATTTTATTCCATTTAGATGAAATGTACAGAATAGGTAAATCTATAGAGACAGAAAGGAGATTAGTGGTTGCTTAGAGTTTGGGAAGATGGGGAAAGTGAGGGATGATAACTAAAGAATATGAAGTTTCTAGTTAAGACTTGCATGGTTTACACGGATTGATGGTGCTAAAGTTGTGTGCCTGCATCTTTGTTGCAAGGGAGACTGGGAATTTGAGTTCAATTTTTCTAAATTGAGAAATTTGCCACTTAAATAGGAAAATTTTAGGCCAGGCACAGTGGGTCATGCCTGTAATCCCAGCACTTTGGGAGGCCGCAGCAGGTGGATCACGAGTTCAGGAGTTCAAGACCAGCCTGGCCAAGATGGCGAAACCCCGTCTCTACTAAAAATACAAAAAATTAGCCGGGTGCAGTGGCAGGCGCCTGTAATCCCAGCTACTTGGGAGGCTGAGGCAGGAGAATCGCTTGAACCCAGAGGGGCAGAGGTTGCAGTGATCCGAGATTGCGCCACTGTACTCCAGCCTGGGCAATAGAGTGAGTGAGACTCCATCTCAAAAAAAAAGAAAAGAAAAAAAAGAAAAAGGAAAATTTATCCTAACATAGAAACGTTAATCAAAAGACAATGGGGCAGTTGTGATTATAGTCAGATGCCTACAACAAGGACAAAGCATAGACTCCTAGAAAACCCAACATCATAGGGGCAAACAGGGGAAGAGGATCCAGAGAAGAGTACAGAGAAGGCAAGGTAGCAGTATAGATGGAAAGAAAATCCAAAAAGAAAAAAAAAATCAGAAGGAGGATTAAATAATTTTAAGGAGGGAGTTATCAAGAGTGTTAGTATTATATATAGGTCAATCAAATAAAGGCTGAGAATTATCCATTGGTGTTAGCCATTAGGAGGTCATTCATATCTTTAGTATGACTAATTTCAGTGGGCTACAGTGGAAATGGGAGATGATGACATAAAAACACACACTATCTGAAGACCTGGGATCTAATCTCAACATGTAGATGTTGTAATAAACATCATCATTTTCAATCCTTGTAAAGCCTTATGAGGAAGGGACTATTATTACCCCCATTTTACAGATGAGCTAACAGACTTTGAGATGAAAGGTCACATAGGGGCAACTCTGGGTCTCACAACCAGACTTGTCTGACATCAGAGTTAGAAAGAACTCAACCACTAGATCACACTGCCAATGCTTTATAACAGCTGTGGGTTTTAGGACAATCCCCAGAATCAGAGATTCTCAGAATGGGAAGGGATTTGAACTGGGTTCCTTTTGGTTCTACTTCAGTGGTTCTTTCTTAGATCTGCAAAGCCAGAATATGTCTCTACCCTTGTCTGCTCATTATATTGTTTATTCCTCTTTTATATTTGGTTTTGAATCCATTTCTTCCTCTCTGATTTTCTTTTTCTTTTTTAATAGAGGTAGGGTCTCACTATGTTGCCTAGGCTGGTCTTGAACCCCTGGGCTCAAGCGATCCTCCCACCTTGGCCTTTCAAAGTACTGAGATTACAGGTGTGATCCACTGTGCGCAGGCTTTTTTCTTTTTTCTCTGAGGAATCACCAATTATCTCAACCTTGGTCCATTTGCTTTTATAAATGCTAACCTCAGCTCTGTCTCCAGAGTTGGTCAAGTCACTCAGACTTGTCCAGTTAGAACATGACATTCCTTTGGCCACTGTGATAAGTTTAAGGATAAGCTTGCAATCAAATTCAGGCCACTTCAAGTCCTATCCAAGACTTACATCATACTATTGGGGAAGAGAAGTTCTATTTTCTGTCATACTTAAATCAGGGAATACATAGAGCTAGAGCTGTAGGAACCACCACACAGAGTGACGGCTACACTTTGGAGAGCAGATCCAGAAGGTGAAGAGATTTGGGGTCCCAATGACATTACTTGAGCCTTTTGATCAACCCCCATTTGAAGCCACACTTCTCTCTTCCTCCTTTCCTTCCTCCCTCCCTCCCTTCCTTCCTTCCTTTCCCTTCCTTCCTTCCTTCCTTTCCCTTCCTTCCTTCCTTCCTTCCCCTCCCTCCCTCCCTCCCTTCCTTCCTTCCTTTCTCTCTCTTTCTTTCTCTTTCTCTCTTTCTTTTTTTGAGACAGAATTTTGCTCTTGTTGTCCAGGCTGGCGTGCAATGGTGCAATCTCAGCTCACCGCAACCTCTGCCTCCCGGGTTCAAGAGATTCTCCTCCCTCAGTCTCCCTAGTAGCTGGTATTACAGGCATGTGCCACCACGTCCAGCTAATTTTTTTATATTTTTAGTAGAGACAGGATTTCTCTATGTTGGTCAGGCTGGTCTCGAACTCCCGACCTCAGATGATCCGCCTGCCTTGGCCTCCCAAAGTGCTGGGATTACAGGTGTGAGTCACAGCACCTGGCCAAAGCCAGACTTTTCATAATATAAGTGAATAATTTTTTTTAAAGGCAGGTTCTTGCTGTGTTGCCCAGGCTGGAGTGCAGGGGTACGATCATGGCTCACTGCTGCCTCAACTTCCTGGCCTCAAGCAATCCTTCCACATCAGCCTCCCAAGTAGCTAGAACTACAGGCACATGCCACCATGCCCAGCTTTTTTTTTTTTTTCTTGGTAGAGATAGGGTCTCACTATGTTTCCCAGGCTGGTCTCAAACTCCTGGCCTCAACCAATCCTCCTGCCTCGGCCTCCCAACGTGCTAGGATTACAGGTATAAGTCACCATGCCCAGCCATGAATAATTTTTTAGTTTGTTTGTTTAAGTCAGTTTGAATGGAGTTTTCTGTCACTTCATACCAAGAAAGACCTAATGCATGGCTTATTACTGCCTGCATGGTGTTTTCTCCCCCAGATGAATCTTAACTCCAATCCTGCCATATTTCTCTTTATGCTCTATCCTCATCAATGCCTAGGATGGTGTCTTGTACATAACACGTGCTCAGTAAATGTCTGATGGAGTTAATAGATTGAATGTGGGTTGATTCTGCAACATTCCCTAAAAGTTGCTTTAGAAAAGCCTTCTGTTGGCCGGGCGCGGTGGCTCACGCCTGTAATCCCAGCACTTCGGGAGGCCGAGGCGGGCGGATCACAAGGTCAGGAGATCGAGACCATCCTGGCTAACAAGGTGAAACCCCGCCTCTACTAAAAATACAAAAAAATTAGCCGGGCATGGTGGCGGGCACCTGTAGTCCCAGCTACTCGGGAGTCTGAGGCAAGAGAATGGCGTGAACCTGGGAGGCGGAGCTTGCAGTGAGCCGAGATAGCACCACTGCTCTCCAGTCTGGTTGAGAGTGCAAGACTCCGTCTCAAAAAAAAAAAAAAAAAAAAAGCCTGTCTGTAAGTTTTCTGACTGCTGCTTTTGTCTCTTAATCACAAAAGTAATCTGTAGAAGAACTTCCAAATATTTGATCTTTCTGTTTGTTTGAATCCGCATTGAACGGAACTTAGTGTAAATATGTACTTGGAATACTATGTGCTCCAACAAAACAGATTGGAAGATGCAGAATGGGTTGCTCTATCAGTGGCTCAATCAAATGAAATGTTTACTTTCTGCCCTTTGAAAAAAAAACCTGTTTTTTTCTCTGGAGCACGATTCCTTTCACACAAAGCTACTGACATCCTCTCAAATTAAAAAGGGGTAGAGAAATATGACATTTTTCTGTTTATTACTGTGAAAACATGGCCTCAATTCTGTACCAGAATGGCCATGAGCTCTTGCTGCCGTGCACTGTTTAGGAACACTGCTCTTTGAGCTGAGCTCATTAAACCTGAAAGACTCAGACAGACAGAAATACTTTTAGGACACATTGAAGAACAGTGTGAAATCATGTGTCAGAGCTGTGAATGGCTGGAAAAATCCTGATTTGCTAGCATTAATAACTGCTGAAAACAAAAAGAAATAAGGAAACAAAAAACAACTGCTGAGATGGCTGTGTCACATTGAAATAGGCAAGGAGAATCTTCTACCGTATCATGATGACAAAAAAACAGTGGAGGAAATGCAGTGAGTCGATTATATTAATATTTCACTTCATCATAACTATAATGACAGCTGACCCTTACTGAGTACTTATTATATACTCAGTACACTCAGGCACTGTTCCAATCATTTTACACATATCAATAATGAGTAGCGACTGTTATTATCCCCATTTTACAGATATGAAACTGAGGTATGACATAATTACTTAACTTGCTTGAGGTCACACAGGTTGTAATGGAAGAGCGAGGATTTATACCAGATAGTCTTGACCTAAAGCTTCTGTTCTTAACCATGGTGCTTTACTGCTTCTCACAGTGTTTGCACAGATAACTTAATAAGCTTGTAGGAATGTAGGAATACAACCTTTGGGAAAGTCATCTTGCAACACCTATTAAAATTTAAATTACACGTACCTTTATTTTCATGTATTTATTTATTTATTTATTTTGAGACAGAGTCTCGCTCTGTCACCCAGGGTGGAGTGCAGTGGTCTGATCTCGGCTCACTGCAACCTCTGCCTCCCGGGTTCAAGCAATTCTCCTCCCTCAGCTTCCTGAGAAGCTGGGATTACAGGCATGCACCACTAGGCCTGGCTAATTTTTTTTTTTTTTTTTTTTTTTTTTTTGAGATGGAGTCTCGCTCTGCCACCCAGGCTGGAGTGCAGCGACACGACCTTGGCTCACTGCAACCTCTGCCTCCCGGGTTCAAGCAATTCTCCTGCCTCACCCTCCTGAGTAACTGGGACTACAGGTGTGCGCCACCACGCCCGGCTAATTTTTGTATTTTTAGTAGAGATGGGGTTTCAGCATGTTGGTTGGCCAGGATGGTCTCGATCTCTTGACCTCATGATCCGCCCACCTCAGCCTCCCAAAGTGCTGGGATTACAGGTGTGAGCCACCGTGCCCGGCGGATTAATCTTTGTATTTTTAGTAGAGACGGGGTTTCACCATGTTGGCTATGCTGGTCTCGAACTCCTGACCTCAGGTGATTCACCCACCTTGGCCTCCCTAAGTGCTGGGATTACAGGTGTAAGCCACCATGCTCGGCTACACTTACCTTTAACCCAACAAACCAGGAACATATTCTACAGAAGTAATAGATATATACTTCTATAAAGGATGTACATACAAGAATGTTTATTGTGATATTGTTGATGGTAACTGGAAAATCCTGATGTCCATCAATAAGGGTTGAATTGGCAGCAAAACAATTATATTTGGCAGGTATATTTTGAATGAATTGGATCTAGATCTATTGACCTGGAAATATATCCATGGTGTACCATCAAATGAGGAAAGTAAATAGGAAGTTTATGGGATGTGATTCACTTTTATCAAACAATAAACAAATTATACATATATACATTCGTATGTGGTTTCATGAGAATTGAGTGGAATTAGGATACATTGGGCAGAGAGTATTTGGAGGTGGTTGGGGGAAAGAAGTGGGCAAAAAAAAGGTAAGAAAGACTAAAACAACACAGAACAATAGACATGGCATAATGTCAAAAGAAAATGTCAAATATAAAATTCTAGTGTTATTGCAAATATGTAGTAATTGAGTGTGCATTTAAGAAAAGCTAGACAATAGCAAGAACAAATGTTAAACATTAATTTGATTAAAAGGTTATTTTGTGAGAAAACTTTTTCTTGGATTTTGCTTATTTTTTAATATAGATTTTTGTAATAAAGAACCATTAGTAGGGGGAAAAGGATTACAAATCATTTTAGGAGATGACTAAGTCTGGAACTCACAGGTGAAATTAAGGTGAAATTTTAAGGGCTGGGCACAGTGGCTCACACCTGCAATCCCAGTGCTTTGGGAGGTGAGAAGATCACTTGAGGCCAGGAGTTTAAGACTAGCCAGGGTAACATAATGAGACCCCATCTCTACCAAAAAAAAAAAAAAAAATTAACAGAATGGTGATGTGTACCTGTAGTCCTATTTATATGGGAGACTGAGGTGGCAGGTGGGTAGGGGGGAATAAGTGGGCACAAAAAAGGTAAGAAAGGGTAAGTGAGCCTAGGAGTTTGAGGTTACAGTGAACTATCATCATGCCACTGCACTCCAGCCTGTGAGACAAAGCAAGAATCTATCTGTAAAAAGAAAAAAAAAGAAATGAAGTACTGTGGTCAATTTATTGCAATGTGAACATGGGCTCTGTGAAGTGTTATGGAGGTGGCTTTGCCAAACCTCATGGCTAAGAGCCCAGGAGGAAAAAGTCAAAGCAGCACTGAGCTGATATGAGACCAATTTCCACATTCCTGATCTGTGACTTGTTTGGCCCCAAATCACAGCTGCCTTGAACCTATATATTTATTTGGGTGCCCACTAGCAATTTGAGAGCTTTGGAAACTACTTATCCCCATTACAAAATATTGGGCATCCATCCATCCAGCTGTTCAACTAGCAATAGTTGTGTGCCTACCATGTGCCAAGCCATATACCAGTGGGTCCTTCTATGGTAAGGCTGCTTCTATCACAGAAGATAAATATATTCTCCTCTTCCTCCCATAAACTTTATCTATGCATAAGCATGCTCACTTACCCTGCTCACTATGCAAAACAGAAAGGAAATGGATTTTTTTTTTTTAACTTTTAAGTTCAGGGGTACATGTGCAGGTTTGTTATATGGGTAAATTTTGTCATGGGGGTTTGTTGTACACATTATTTCCTCACCTAGGTATTAAGCCTAGTACCCATTAGTTATTTTTCCCAATCCTCTACCTCTTCCCACCTCCAGCCTCCAATAGTCCCCAGAGTGTGTTCCTCTCTATGTGTCCATTTGTTCTCATCAATTAGCTCCCATTTGTAAGTAAGAACATGTGGTATTTGGTTTTCTGTTCCTGTGTTAGTTTGCAAAGGATAATGGCCTCCAGCTCCATCCATGCCCCATCTTACTCTTTTTTATGGCTGCATAGTATTCCATGGTGTATATGTACCACATAATGAAAATATGTAGCCAGGTGGAGTGGCTCATGCCTGTAATCCCAGCATGTTGGGAGGCCAAGGCGGGTGGATCACCTGAGGTCAGGAGTTCAAGACCAGCCTGGCCAACGTGGTGAAACCCCATCTGTACTAAAAATACAAAAAATTAGCCAGGCGTGGTGTCGGGCACCTATAGTCCCAGCTACTTGGGAGGCTGAGGCAGGATAATCGCTTGAACCTGGGAGGCGGAGGTTGCAGTGAGCTGAGATTGCACCACTGCACTCCAGCTTGGGCAACAGAGCAAAACTCCATCTCAAAAAAAAAAAAAATTTTTTTTGAAAATTTAAAAGTAAATTATTCTTACTATTGTTTTTTTTTCTAGCAGCCCCACTCTGGTTCTGTCTAGTTTTGAGGGTGAGGTCTGTAAAGGATTTTAGCTGATGAGTGATATTGTATTTTATAAATAGAAAATGACAGTTATGTAGAATGCTACTGCAATATTTGGGCAAGAGAAAATGATAGCCTAAATCAAGGTTCTGGCAGTGAGGATGTAGAAGAAAAAATAGATTTGAGAGGTGTTTAGGAGTAGAATAAATAGAATGAGTGCCTATTGATGGGAGAGGGGTTCGGAGGGGTGTGGTGAGAGAGAGGGAGAAGGTATAGATAACATCAGATTACTTGAATGAATATGGAAGTATTAATGCCACTAATAGAAAAATGACTACAGAATAAGGAGCTGGTTTGGAGTGGGAGAGGATACATTTTACTTTATATACCCCAGTTTTGAGGTTCCCGAGAGAAATCCAGGTGGAGATGTCAAGTAAGATGTCAAAAATACAGGTCTGAAGATTAACATAGAAGTACAAATATATATTTAAGAGTAGTTGGAGTATGAATAATAACTGAAGTCAAGGTAGCAGTGTGCCAGGTGAAAAGGAATATTTAAATCTTGGAGTATAATACGTAAGGTCTGGCTAACAGAAGAAGAAGCCAAGTAAGAAAATTGAGAAGAGACATTGTGATTCATTGGGAAAATCAGGAGAATGGATTGTCATGGAAACAAAAAGAAGAGAATTCCAAAAAGAAGAGAGTGTTTGGGGATATCAGATACCCCAAAGAAAGTGGAAACAATGAAAAGTATTCATTGGCCTTGGCAATAAGAAAGTCATTGAAGACCTTTAAAAGAACATCAGAATACACAAGCAACAAAAGCAAAAATAAATAAGTGGGAGTATATCAAACTAAAAATCTTCACAAGCAAAGGAAACAATCAACAGAATAAAAAGGCAACCTATGGAATGGGAGAAAACATTTGTAAACCATATATCTGATAAGGGGTTAATATACAAAATATATAAAGAATTCATACAACTCAGTAGCAAAAACCAATGATCCAATTAAAAAATGAACAAAGGGCCTCAGTAGGCACTTGCCCAAAGCAGACATACAAATGACCCACAGGTACGTGAAAAGGTGCTCAACATCACTAACTGTCAGGGAATTGCAAATCAAAACCACAATGAGATATAATCTCACACCAGTTAGAATGGCTGTCATCAAAAAGACAAAATATATCGAATGTTGGTAAGGATGTAGAGAAAAGGGAATCCTTCTCCACTCTTGATGGGAATGTAAATTGATACAGCCATTATGGAAAACAGTATGGAGGTTTCTCAGAAAATTAAAAATGAAACTACCATATGACCCAACAATCTCACTCCTGGGTATATATTCAAAGGAAATGAAATCAATATCTCAAAGATAATCTGCACGCCCATGTTCACTCTAGCATTATTTATAGTAGCCACAACATTAAAACAACCTAAGTGTCTACTGATAGATGAATGGGTAAAGAAATTGTGTTATATATAGACAAACAGAATATTATTCAGCCTTAAAAAGAAAGAAATACCATAATTTGCAACATAGATGAACCTTGAAGGCATTATGCTAAGCGAAACAAACCAGACAGACAAAGCCAAATACTGTATTATCTTATTTATGTATAGAATGTAAAAAAGTTAAACCCATAGAAACAAAGAGTAGAATGGTGGTCGCCAGGGGCTGGGGGCAGGGGAAATGGGGAAATGTTGGTCAAAGGGAACAAAGTTTCAGTTATAAGATAAATAAGTTCTGGGGACCTAACGTACAGCTTGGTGACTATAGTTACCATGCAATACTATACACTTGAAATTGTTGAGAGATCTTAAATGTTCTTACCCACTCACCCTCATGAACACATACATACATGTAAGTTCACTAGTGAAGTGATAGGTGTGTTAACTAACTTGATTGTGGTAATCATTTCACAATATACATATATCCAATTATCACATTTATACTTTAAATTTATAAAATTTTGTCAATTATATCTCAAAAAGGCTAGAAAACTTTTTTTTAAAAAAAGGAACTGTGAGGAGATGGATATATTAATTTGCTTGACTGTAGTAATCATTTCACTATGCATATGTATATCAAAGTATATTATATCCCTTAAGTATATACAAAAAAAAAAAAAAAAGAACTATTTAACATGAAAAAGGCCGGGTGCGGTGGCTCATGCCTGTAATCCCAGCACTTTGGGAAGCCAAGGTGGGTGGATCACAAGGTCAGGAGATCGAGACCATCCTGGCTAACATGGTGAAACCCTGTCTGTACTAAAAATACAAAAAAATTAGCTGGGCATGGTGGTGGGCGCCTGTAGTCCCAGCTACTTGGGAGGCTGAGGCAGGAGAATGGCGTGAACCTGGGAGGTGGAGCTTGCAGTGAGCTGAGATCGCGCCACTGCATTCCAGCCTGGGAGACAGAGTGAGACTCTATCTCAAAAAGAAAAAAAAAAAAACCATGAAAAAAAAAAACCCATCAAAGTGTGTGGGTCATTGGTACTGGATTGCAGTATATTTAAGTATGAACACAGGGAAGCTGCAAAAGGATGCAGAGTGAGGCGGGGCATGGTGGCTCACACTTGTAATCCCAGCGCTCTGAGAGGCCGAAGCAGGTGGATCACTTGAGGTCAGAAGTTCGAGACCATCCGGCCAACATGGTGAACTCCCGTCTCTACTAAAAATTACACAAATTAGCTGAGCATGGTGGTGCGCACCTATAGTCCCAGTTACTCAGGAGTCTGAGGCAGGAGAATTGCTTGAACCTGGGAGGCAGAACCAAGATCATGTCACTGCACTCCAGCCTGGGTAACAGAGTGAGACTCCGTCTCAAAAAATAATGATAATAATAAAAGGATGCAGAGTGGAGTTTGGTGATGAAGGAAATAATAGTGACAGCTAACATTTGTTAAGTGCTTATTTTGTGTCAGGTTTAGTGTCTGACACAACATCTAATTTTATGAACCATGTACAATTGTTGTCCCCTTTTATACACCAGAAACACACTTGGAACTTAAGTGAGTTGCTAAAGATCACAAAACAAATAGGTTGCAAAACATGACTCAAACCTAGTGTTGACTGACCCAGACCCAAGATCTTCACAGCCACATTGAGGCCAGAGAAGGTAGGGCTGAGAATATTCTTGTTTATATGGTTAAAAGATTATAAAAGGAAAGCTTCTTAATGTAATGATAGATTTAGTTTTTTAATAATAAAAATCACACACAGAGAATCACATGGGACTATTTTCCTCAAATTGCCACTCTGTCTCATGTCTGGAATCAAATAATAATGAATGACTCCAATTCTTTCAATATTAAAACTTTTCACTCAACCAGCTAGCCGGTCAGTCATTAACACTTGCTGAGCATACACAGTACAGGATGGTAAATTTGAAGTGAAATTAAAACATCAGTCTCAACTTCCTGGATCCTCGAGGAAAAGCAGCTGGTAAAATAGAGAGGAAAAGAGACTTCTAGATCTACCTTGGTGTTTCTGACTGGTGCTGGGAGAGCCCAGAAAGATTTTTAGGTTACAGTGGCCCTTCAGTGATTCAGGTCCATCCTTATTTCCCAATGGCATCTAGCCTCAGTCAGAAAGCTTTGCTGAGCCCAGTGCTCTGCAGACAGCCCTTCCCTTATGGCAAGTGCCTCTCTGGGGCCCTTGTTCTTCTTTCCTGCTGATAATTCTCAGTGAGTACCATCCCAATCCATTTGAGGACCAGTAAACTAGGACCTCAAAGATAAAGGGTCAAAGCCTCTTTTCCTTTTCTTTTTTCAGGGCAGCTTCCTTGCAGAACTCCAGGGGTACCATCCACATTGTGCCTCTCAGAATATGTCCATCACAATCTATTACAATATGGATGATGTCCCCTGAAGTTGTGCAGCTTAGCACTGAACAGATATTTCAAGACCAAGTCATCGTATTATTCCCTTCTTCCAAGGCAGTAGGTCTCTTGTAGTAATGTAATTCACTCAAGTGACTCTTGCAAAATAAAGATCTATTCAAATGTGATTTTCCAAAGCTGTTTTTTAAATAAAATACATTTTCTGCTCCTCCAGGTGCCTCATTACACAACTAATAATAGCTATCATTTATTCAGTAGACATGGTACTAATGCTTTACATGCATTATCACATCTCTGTTGCAGAAGAATTTGAGTGTAATAGTGGAGCTAAAAAATACAGAAATTATAGTACAAGGTGGAATGTGAAAAAGATCACATGAGTGAGGTAAGTGCAAAGCACCAGGGGAGCTCAGAGGAGGGGGGATTATTTCCAACCAGAGAAGCGGATACAGCCAACATTCAACAAATAATTATTGTGTGCCTGTTACATCTTTGTCTCAAGAATCTCACATTCCACTGATAAAAGGACAAGGAAACACATCATCTCAATAGTGAGATGTCATTTGATGACTGCAATCAAGCCATCAAGGCAGGCTCCTTGGAAGAGGCATTACATGAACTATAGGCACTGAAGGTTTGGGGGACTTCTGAATAGACCAGGATGGGGATCCCTGATATCTCAAGGGTTATACCTGGATCTCATTACACCAGCCCCATCCTCTAGAAGAGAGAGAGAGAAACAAGGAGTTGTTCTCCATTCATTTCTCCACTCATTTCTCCTCTGAGGTCCCAATTTTGAAGATTTTAATGGTAACCAGTCCTTCCCCTCTGTACAACTGGCTTTTCTCCCACTGCAGATTGCACTGCACTTTGCTTAACTCCATTCGGTTTGTGACCTCCTCTCCAATTTACCAATTCTGATTCACGTGCTCCATCTTTATCCCACAGAAAAGAAACAGCCGGCTTTTGGACTTCCAAACCTCCTGGAAAAAAGCCAAGCTCCCATAAACTCCAGAATATGATTGTGTGAATTAAAATGTTCACATGATATCAACCATGCAGTTACTCCAAAGTTTATTTTGGAAAATATTACATTTGGAAAATGGGAAGCATTCCAGAGCATTCCCTTACCTTGAAATATCAGTAGACACAAGGGTATTTTGAGATCATTTCTTGCTCAAAAGTTAGCAAAGACTCTGTACAATTAGACACATAAAATTGCCTTAAATAACATTAGTTAAGGACTCTGGGGCTTAAAAATTTCTATAGAGTATTTGTTGAGAAATTTGGGACAAAAGGCTATAATTTTAACTCACTGAAGCAAACTTTCATAATGCCTTTGAGTTAACTCCCAGTTGGCTTTTATTGCACATTTCACTTCCAATCATTGATGATTAGACCTTGGTCAGTTGCATGTTTCCCAGAATCTTACATGCTTCAAACTCTATCCCTCTGGCTATAAGAGGCAAAAGAGTTTAGAGTCCTAGCGAGAACTGTATCCAAACCCTAACAGCCCAGGCATCCAAGGGCCCAAGGGGCCTATACATTTCTCCCCTACTCTCCTCTTACATCTTTTTCTTATCAGCTTGGTTTTGCAGTGCTAAAGCCACAAGAGGAGAGGTTCTACAAGGTCAGATGTCCCAGGGAGATCTTACTGATGCACCTCTTTCTCTAATGCAGCCCAATTCCCAGTGCCTATGATGTATTTGCTGTGGCTACAATACAAATGAGATTGGAGGGCCTTGAGAAAAGAGGCCTAGAATGATAAACAGGTTACAGTCCTTGTATGTTTATTCTGGCTTTGAAATATGAAAAGGCCTGAAACTCAATACTGTCCATTATCTCATTTATGAAAAAGAAAACCCAGTGTGTGTGTGTGTGTGTGTGTGTGTGTGTGTGTGTGTAAATGCATAAAGAAAGTGGTTACCTTTGGGAAAGAAAGGGTAATTAGACAAGAGTAAAGGCAGACTCTTAAGTGTATATATAGAGAGATAGATAAACACACACTTTTTTTTTTTTTTTTTTTTTTTGAGACGGAGTCTTGCTCTGTCACCAGGCTAGAGTGCAATGGTGCAATCTCGGTTCACTGCAACCTCTGACTCCCTGGTTCAAGCGATTCTCCTGCCTCAGCCTCCTGAGTAGCTGGGATTACAGGCATGCACCACCATGCCCAGCTAATTTTATATTTTTAGTAGAGATTGCGTTTCACCATGTTGGTCAGGCTGGTCTCAAACTCCTGACCTCAGATGATCTGCCCGCCTCAGCCTCCCAAAGTGCTGGGATTACAGGTGTGAGCCACCGCACCTGGCGGTTAAGTTTCTTAAACACTCCAAGTCTCAATTTTCTCATCCATAAAATGATTTGTTATGAGAATGAAGGGTAAATGCTAATAATATAGGCAAACACCTAAAACAGTGTTTAATGCAATACAATGGTAATTATTATTGGTACTTTTATCATCATTATTGGTTCTTTCTATAATTGATAATTCTTACTTTTTTTTTTGAGATGGAGTCTCACTCTGTTGCCCAGGCTGGAGTGCAGTGAAGCAATCTTGGCTCACTGCAGCCTCTGCCTCCCAGGTTCAAGCGATTCTCTTGCCTCAGCCTCCCGAGTAGCTGGGACTACAGGCATGCAAAACTATGTCCGGCTAATTTTTTGTAGTTTTAGCAGAGACGGAGTTTCACCATATTAGCCGGGCTGATCTCGAATTCCTGACCTCGGATGATTCACCTGCCTCGGCCTCTCAAAGTGCTAGGATTTCAGGTGTGAGCCACGGCAGCTGGCCTCTTACCTTTTTCTGTTGCTGTTTGTTTCCAAAACCTCTTCGAAATGCATTATCTTCTTGTGTTATCAATTCTCCTCAGCTTCTAATCATCAATCACTTTATGGTAAAGATACAAAACATCTAAATAAAAATAATTTTTAAATTCAATTATACTTTCCCATTTTACAAAAAAAAAAAAAAAGTGTTATACAGCATGTGTGCCTTCTGTGATTGGTACTGGGATAGAACCTGGATTTTGTCTTTACCTGGAATACAAAGATGATTATTGAAATGCAGGCTCCAAGGAGCTCCTAGTCCAGTGGAAATGATAGATAGCAGATATCGCTAAGTACATGTTCAGAGATGTCTGAAACTGCCTTTCTTTCTCATTGGTGTGTAGGATACTGTCATACTCCCTTATTAAGTATTGCATTTAGGCAGGAAACTTCAATTGGAAGTGAAACCCCCTGATTTCTGAGAGCAGTCAGAGGGTAGCTCCTGCCTGCCTTCCCAGCTAATTGCCTTCCATTAAGATAGTGAGTGGGTACAGGACAGGGAAAGGAGACAAGTAACTAAAGATGAGCATGAGGAATTAGGAGCAGAGGATGCCAGGGAGTGAAGAAAAGGAAGCAGTGTAATTAAAAGAGGTAGTAGAGAGATGTTTGTTGGTGGGACTAAGCAAAATGACTGAGGGTCCAGGCTCTGGAATCAAACTACTTAGGTTCGTATCCAGCTCCTTTACCTATGAAGTCTTTGACCCTAGACAATCCTCTTGATCATGAGTATCTCTGTTTTCCTTATCTGTAAAACGGGGGTCATAAATTACTATCTTCATAGGGTTGTTGTGAGAATTAAATGAGATAATAGATATAGAACAGACAGAGCCTGGGATACAGTAAATGCTTAATAAATATTGACCCACCTTATGTTGGTAGAAGATGTCTAGGGTGATGCTTGTTGTTTTGGGCAGAGTTAGCCAGGTAAGACAGCCCGCTGGGAGAACCTGTGTGATTCAGCCACATGGAGGACACAGACAACAAGCTGCCTGCATAGCTCTTTGCCTTCCACCTCCAGGAGAGGAGGAGAGTTGTTTGCCTTGCTTCTTGCTCTACCCACAGCAGCTAGAATAGTGTCACTCACTGTGCAGATACTTAGTAGATACTTATTGAATTAGTGATATATGAATGCATACCTAGAAAGGGTTTAATGCCTTATTCATCAGGAAAACTGCTATTTCTTCGAGGCATAATTAAAATTATTTGAACTCCTCTGGTCTATCCCTCCAGAACCCCCAAAAAGTTAGGCACTTCTGCCTCTGCCTTTATTTACTCATATATCTTTATTTATTTATTTATTTTTGAGAGTCTCACTCTGTTGCCCAGCCTGGTGTGCAGTGGTGCAATCTCGGCTCACTGCAAGCTCTGCCTGCCAGGTTCACACCATTCTCCCGCCTCAGCCTCCTGAGTAGCTGGGACTACAGGTGCCTGCCACCACACCCGGCTAATTTTTTGTATTTTTAGTAGAGACGGGTTTCACTGTGTTAGCCAGGATGGTCTCGGTCTCCTGACCTCGTGTTCCACCCGCCTCGGCCTCCCAAAGTGCTGGGATTACAGGCGTGAGCCACCGCGCCCGGCCTATTTACCCATATATCTTACATTATACTTTTAGTTTGATTTCCATACATATCTTCCCTATTAGACAGGAGAAATCACAGAGGCACGCACTGTCTTTTAACCTTTGACACAAGAATGCCTTTCAAGGAACTAAACATAAGTTTTGTCTCCTCTGCTTTGGGAGGCCTTGGGGCTTGAATTATTGAGACACAAAAGCTAATTGCCTCTCAGGAGGTGATAGATGGGAATCCTGGAATTTGGAGTTTGGGATTCATGGCAAGCTTTCTAAATCCTATTGCCAGGGAAGGAGCTTTTGTGTCTAAAGGTCAACAGAAAACTGCTGCCAGGAGAGGTGGCCCTGGAGACCACCTAGATAGTCACTTTAGCTGAGGGCATGAAAGGGCCTTTTGTCTGTGAGAAATATGAATATAGCACTTTTGTATTTTTACAGTTGAAATGGAAAGTGGGCTGGCCTCTGGTTTTGCAGTCTGTGAGGTGCTAATGCTTCAGCCAGTCTGAGTGAAGGTGGATTGATGGTGGGGATTGAAGAGGAATGGTTTTATGTGATGCAAAGGACTGAGCACTAAATGCTGCAGACTGGGAGATCCAGCAAGGGACATTCTCTGTTGATCATGGCATCAAAAGAATGGAGTCTCTCATGAAGACACCTTCCATCAAAGTACCACGCTAGCTGATGCAGTAAACTGGATCAGGAGCAGTGTCTGACGCTGAGCTGCTGCAGGGCGTGGCTGACAGTGGAAGGCCAACTTTCAACAGCAACACTATGAGGCATGCAGGAAAAGCAGTGGGTGCTTGGATATCGGGGCTTACCTTAACTTGAAGGAGAAGTCAAATGGATCTCCCAGTTGGAATGTGTATACCCTCCAGGGTTCTCAGAAGAGCTAGAAGAAGGGAAAGGGGTCCCAAAAAAGAGACAAACCTAACATCAGGGGACTCAAGTCATTTTTCATTTAAATAGGAAAATTGAATATGCTGTCATAATTCTACCTTGAGTGTTGAGGAGTTGACACCAGCTACATGTCCGTGGATCGACTTTGGTTTCTACCATACTGCTTGGCACATGATGGGGTTCATTACATGATTAGAGTACTAACAAATGGGTACACGGAATGTGACTATAAAATGATCAATAAGATTTCCATAAATTCGATTGGGAACCCATTTCGGTTTTCTTTTATATTCTGCAAACCCATGTTAGGCAGGTTACTAAGATACAAAGACTGTGTTTTATGGTGTGCTCCATATACATATACCCAGTCTACCTGGACGCACCAGATGGTGATTAAAGAGGAGGTCAGGTTTACCTTGTAATGTCCAAATTACTGTGGCTCAAACTTTCATCTCATCTAATGACAGAAAATCCTATCTTTTATGAGGCCCTCTGCACAAGTAGGTCTTTGTACCTCCTAGTCGGTCACATGTTCCACAAACCCATACTGCCCTAGCCATCCCTGTGGTGGCAGATTGCTCATCGTAGCTCCACCACTGTCACCCCTCATCTCCCACAACCCCAGGATTGATGCCACTGCAGCTATGCTGGTCTCAGGGGGGAGAAAGGCTTTTCTTCCCTTTACTAGATGATCCCAAAGGTGGACACAGACCCTTTAATTTCCCACAGCATGACAAAGACCAAACTGTAATATATATCATTATTTTGCAGAATGTTTAAGGATATGAGAAAGGAATTACAAAACTGACAAACAAAAATGCCTATTAATTCTGAATGTTCTCAGAGTCCACAAGCTAGAGCATAGGCTGCCTTGGGCTCTTAAAGCGGCAGTCCCCAACCATTTTAGTACCAGGGACCGGTTTTGAAGAAGACAATTTTTCCATGAATGGTGGTGGGAGAGGGTTTTGGGATGAAACTGTTCCACCTCAGATCATTAGGCATTAGATTTTCATAAGGGCCATGCAACCTAGATCCCTCTCACGCACAGTTCACAATGGGGTTCAAGCTCCTATGCTGCTGCTGATCTGACAGGTGGTGGAACTCAGGTGGTAATGCTTGCTTCCTTGCCGCTCACTTCCTGCTGTGCAGCCTGGTTCCTAACAGGCCACGAACTGCTACTGGTCCACAGCACAGGAGTTGGGGACCCCTGTCTTGGGAGTGTCTCCCTATTCTCAAACTTGGGCCTTCTGGCAGTGTCTATCTTTTCCCTTCAGGGGCAACCTCCAGCGAGTTTGCTCTGCTAAAAGTCCAGGCCCCAATCTCCAGGAGCCCAGGAGAGGACCACATTTCTCTCTCTGTCTCTCTAGTCTCAGGCCTGCCTCCCCAACCTCTTTTCCTGTTTATTTCCTGCAGGTAAACTCCAGCCCTCCCCCATTCATTGGGTCAGGCCTCTCCCTATGGTCTCTGTGATATCATCATATAAAAGCAAAATATCCAATGGGGCATATTCTCCAAAATCTTCATTTGAATATTACTGTGTATGACAGAATAGCAGGCCAGTCTTTTAGCATTAAGCCTAGCCCATTTCCATTATTTTTACAACATTTTATCCAGCATGAACTCAAAATCAGAACTGCAGTTTCTCTTCCGTCCTAAAGTCTTCTCTCCCAATCTCCCGTGAGAAGCTGTTTAAACAGGAAGCATGAGCATTTCTACTACAATAAACAATACCATCCAGGCTAGGGTAGCCTATACCCACACTTTAAAGGAAACATTTCCCCAAAGGCATAGTAAACTGCTGATATATAACTTTGCCCATAATAAAGACAATTTTTGCTATTACTATGCAGAAAAGTTTAGCTCTCTAGAGATACAGCTGTCAAACTCCCATTCCTGAAAAGGATCTGGCTTAATATAAGCATATCTAACCTGGTCCATTTAGATAATTATTCCCAAACCAAGGATGAATCTGCCTCAAGATGAATGAAAGTTTCTACCTCCTGCAAAAACTACATGAAGATCTGAAATTACAACATTCAAGGCACCATCCCCACTCTAGCCTTCATAGATCTCAGGCCCATTTTTTAATTAGGGCTCTGGTTACAAGTATTGTGTGACTGCCTACCCCCAGTGGTCTCTGCTTTTCTTAAGGGGATCACTCACAAAGGGGAATCTAGCCCTAAAAAGAGAGCAGAAGGGAAATTGCTGCCTCCTTCCAGGGGACACACCCTTTTCCCTTTTCCATGGCCACATAAATATGGAACTAATTTTGATTTATTTTTCTTGAAACTTAGATACCTGGCTTGTCAACAATAATTCAAAAATAATTTTATAAAGGTTTAAGAATTAGAGTTAGTCAAATAGTGAAATTGAGATTCTTTAGAGATTCAGTTTCTGTAATCATAGGTCATACAGAACTAAATGAATTTGGAGGTGTGGATTCTAATGGATTTAGGTTGTAGAGACTGTCAACTCGGATAAATGGAAACAAAAGGTGAATTTTCTCAATAAGTTTCTGAATAGACTTTAAGGTTTTGTAATGAACAACAGCTGGCAAGTGCTTACGTGTCTCTTTCCATTTATTTTGGCCACTAGCCCAAACAATGAAAATAGATTTTTGCCAATCATAGTCTTAAAAATCATCAATGGGGAATGCCATTTTAAATTTAAAAACACAAGTAGGTATGCAGTATACAGAAATGAGCCATAAAGAACTTTCTGTTTTCTTGCCTTCAGTTCTATTCATTCAAATGTTTATTGCCTACCATGTACCAGGCATTGTGCTAGGTCCTGAAGTAGATAGCAAAACGAATAAGCAAAGCTGCCATATCCTTACCTCCTGGTCGGGGAATAGAGGTGAGTGGGGTGACAGAATACACTGTTAACTAAAATATTAAAATAAAAACCCTGTTCTCAGTTGGTAACAGATGTGTGGCCCATGTTCAGAAAAGACAACTAACTCTACCCAGAAGGCTTCACAGAGAAGTTGCATTTTAGTTGTATCCTGAAAGGTGAATAGAAGGTCACCAAAAGAAGGGGAGATAAATTAAGTATTTGTTTGTTGTTTATCTTTATTACTAGACTGACTATAAGTTCCGTGTGGGTAGGGACTGGATCTTGCTCAATGTTGCATTTTTGGTGGTCAGTGCTTGAAAACACCTCAAGTGTTCTAAACTATCTGTTGACTAACCAACTGAACAGTATTTCAGGCAAAGAGAACCATATGCACAATAACAAAATAAATAACAGAATGATTTTTCTAGGCTATGGCTTGTAATATCAACACTGTTTGCTCCTGGAGAGGAAGAGTGTATCACAAGACAGCTAAAAAGGGCAGGTATTATAGAAGGAACCAGAAGATCTGCATTCTAGTCCCATCCCTGTTATTAACTAACTACATGACTTTGAATAAATGCTTAGCTTATACCACCTGTAGTTTTCTCACTTGTAAAATAGCTTTGGAAGAGTATATTGTAAGAAAAAAAAATTAAAGAAAGATCAAGAATGTATGACTGCATTTTTCCCTTCTTTTTCTAAATGCAAAATGGATATATGCATCCCAGCTTTAAGATGGCCAACCACATGCATACTGATCATCTCTTCCTCCCTCAACAAGACTGCAGCACTGACAAAAAAAATTAATGAATGCTCAAAAACAAGACAGAGATGTCCCTTGGATCAGAAGCTGTGAGTAAATAAGAAACCAGAGCAGTGAGCTGTGGCTCTCCCCACCTCAAAGCTGCTGTTGTTGGTCATGTATTGCCGTAACTGAGGGCCTTCTAGATCTCTGTCACCTAGCTAAAGAGATAAAAAGATAGAAAGATTGAAACAGAAAAGAAAAGCTAAGAGATATATATGGAGGTTACAGGAATTTTACAATCTAATGCAGGCATTTAAAAAATGTTTTTGTTCCAGGAATCTCTTTAGCAGTTTAGTGAAGACTATGGATCCCTTCTCAGAATAATACCTTTAAATTGCATAAAATAAAATACAGAGGAGGACAAGATGGCCGACTAGAAGCAGACAAGTGGAACAGCTCCCTCGACCACCATGGACACTTGAGGTAGCAGAGAGAGCTACTTAGAGAAGTGGGGGGCAGCAAGCCAGCTGATGTGGAGCCGAGGGTTTGGTGCCAGAGTATTTGTAGTGGAGCACAGCCAGGGATGGCCATCCTTCTAGGCTTGACTTGCTCTCTTAAGAGAATTTAGCCCCAGGGAAGCTGTCAAACCTGGTCTCTGCAGGGCAGTGTTACACATCAGATGGCGCTGGTCCAACCTGAGCACTTCTTGGTTTGCTGGCCTTTCCCGGGGCCCTAGTATGGCCATGCCTGCTTACAGGGCAGTCTTTTTTATGAAAAAAAAATTTCATAATGCAATCACAGTGTTTTTTGTTTTTTGTTTTTGTTTTTGTTTTTTGAGATGAAGTCTCACACTGTCACCCAGGCTGGAGTGCAGTGACATAATCTCGGCTCACTGAAACCTCCACCTCCCAGTTTCAGGTAATTCTCCTGCCTCAGCCTCCTAGGTAGCTGGGATTACAGGTGCCCGTCACCAATCCTGGCTAATTTTTGTATTTTTAGTAGAGATGGGGGTTTCATCATGTTGGTCAGGCTGGTCTCGAACTCCTGACCTTGTGATCCACCCACCTCAGCCTCCCAAAGTGCTGGGATTACAGGTGTGAGCCGCCGCGTCTGGCCAACATTCTTCAAAAAAAGAAATTCCATCCCAGAATTTTATATCTGTCCAAAGTAAGCTTCATAAGCAAAGGAGAAATAAGATCCTTTTCAGACAAGCAAACGCTGAAGGAATTCATTACCACCAGACCTGCCTTACAAGAGCTTCTGAAGGAAGCACTAAATATGGAAAGGAAAGACAGTTACCAGTCACTACTAGAACACACTGAAATACACAAATGAGCAACACCATAAAGCAACCACATAAACAGGTCTGCAAACTAATCAGCCAACATCATGATGACATGATCAAATCTACACATAGCAATACTAACCTTAAATGTACATGGGCTAAATGTCCCAATTAAAAGATACAGAGTGATAAGCTGGATAAAGAACCAAGATCCATTGGTTTACTGTCTTCAAGAAACCCTTCTCACTTGCAATGACACACATGGGCTTAAAATGAAGGGATGGAGAAAAACCTACCAAGCAAATGGAAAACAGAAAAAAGTAGGGGTTGTGATCCTAGTTTCTGACAAAACAGATTTTAACCCAACAAAGTTAAAAAAAGACAAGGGCACTACATAATGGTAAAGAGTTCAATTTAACAAGAAAATCTAACTATCTAAATAAACATGCACCTAACACAGGATCACCCAGATTAATAAAGCAAGTTCTTAAAGACCTTCAAAGAGACTTAGACTCCCGCATAATAATAGTGGGAAATGTTAACACCCCAGTGACAATATTGGATCATCAAGACAGAAAATTAATAAAGATATTCAGGACCTTAACTGAGCACTGGATCAAATGAACCTGATAGATATCTACATAACTCTCTACCCCAAAACAATAGAATAGGGATTATTCTCATTGTCACATGGCACATACTCTAATATCGATTATATAATTGGAAATAAAACACTCCTCAGCAAATGCCAAAGAACTGAAATCATATTAAACAATCTTTTGGACCACAGCATGATCAAATTAGAAATCAAGACTAAGAAATTCACTCAACATTTTGTGAAGGGACAAAGACTGAGCTGTTGTGGCCTCTTGCTGCCAAGCTCAAGCAGCAGTTGGCTGTCTCCACATAGAACCCAGGAGTAGGAGACCCAGAATCAAACCTCTTGTCCCTCCCCATCCTGTTTTCAGCTTTGTGAGAAATCTTATTATCAAACACAATGGCCAGCAATGTTACCAACAAGAAAGATCCTTGCTCCATGAACTCCTGTGTGTTCTTTGGGAATCTCAACACTCTTGTGGTCAAGAAGTCTGATGTGGAGGCAATCTTTTCAAAGTATGGCAAAATTGTGAGTTGCTCGGTTCATAAGAACTTTGCCTTTGTTCAGTATGTTAATGAAAGATATGCCTAGGCTGCTGTAGCAGGAGAGAATGGCAGAATGATTGCTGGCCAGGTTTTAGATATTATCCTGGCTGCAGAGCCAAAAGTGAACCTAGGAAAAGCAGGTGTGAAATGATCTGTAGCAGAGATATATGGCTCCTCTTTTGATTTGGACTATGACTTTCAGTGGGATTATTATGGCAGGACGTACAGTTACCCAGCACATGTTCCTCCTTTTTCTCCTATTTCTTGGGCTGTAGTACCATCAAAATGCCACTGTGTATCAGGAAACACCTCAAGAAGGGGCAAAAGTGGCTGGGTGCAGTGGCTCACATCTGTAATCACACCATTTTTGGAGGCCAAGGTGGGTGGATCACAAGGTCAGGAGTTTGAGACCAGCCTGACCAACATGGTGAAACCCCCATCTCTACTAAAAATACAAAAATTAGCCAGGCATAGTGATGCACGCCTGTAATCCCAGCTACTCAGGAGGCTGAGGTAGGAGAATCGCTTGAACCTAGAAGGCAGGGGTTGCAGTGAGCCGAGATCACGCCACTGCACTCCAGCCTGGGTGACAGAGCAAGACTCCATCTAAAAAAAAAAAAAAAAAAAAGAAGGGCCAAAAGTAGCTCCAATTCTAAGAGTGAATAGTGGGGATCTTCCAAGTCTGGAAAGTTGAAAGGAGATGGTCTTCAGGCCATTAAGAAGGAATTAACACAGATAAAAAACAAAAAGTGGATTATCTCCTGGAAAACCTGGAAAAAATTGAAAAGGAACAGAGCAAACAAGCAGTAGAGATGAAGAATAAGTCAGAAGAGGAGCAGAGCATCAGCTCCATGAAGACAGATGAGACTAATGTGAAGATGGAATCTGAGGGGGGTGCAGATGTCTCTCCTGAAAGGGGAACCTACTAGATGATGATGATATTGAAGATGGGGGATGACCAGCTGAAGTTGATCAAGGATGATGAAAAAGAGGCTGAGGAAGGAGAGGATGACAGAGACAGCGCCAATGGTGAGGATGACTCTTAAGCACATGGTGGGTTTTGGAAATCTTATCCCATTGTTTATTTACCTAGGTGCTTGTCTAATATCAAAATTTTCACCAGATCCTCTCCCCTAATATCTTCAGCACATGCTCACTGTTCTCCCAATCCTTGTCCTTGTTATGTTCATTAATTCATATTGCCCTGCTCCTAGTCCCATTTTCACTTCCTATGATGCTCCTGGTAGTTTTGTTAAGTCTTACCCTGTAATTTTTGCTTTTAATTTTGATACCTCTTTGTGACTTAACAATAAAAAGGATGTATGGGTTTTATCAACTGTCTCCAGAATAATCTCTTGTTATGCAGGGAGTACAGTTCTTTTTATTCATACATAAGTTCAGTAAATGCTTCCCTAACTGCAAAGGCAATCTCAGGAGTTGAGTAGCTACTGAAAGAAGCTTTGAGTTAGAAGTATGTGTGTTACACCCCCACATAAATGTGCTGTGTGGGGCAGTTCAACACAAATGTAGCAAAGTATTTTTGTGAATGAGAATTGGCAAATCAAATGCATCCTCCAGAAAAATACTGTTATTGTCTTAGGATTTGTTTTCCAAAGTTGATACTGTGAATTATTTTTGTGAACAGCCTGATGTTTGGGACCTTTTTTCCTCAAAATAAACAAATCCTGGCTTAATAGCCAGGAATTTGGAGAAAAAAAATTCACTCAAAACCATAAAATTACATGGAAATTGAATAACCTGCTCCTGAATGACTTTTGGGTAAATAATGAAATTAAAGCAGAAGTCAAGAAGTTCTTTGAAACTAATGAGAACAAAGATACAACATACCAGAATCTCTGGGACACAGCTAAAGCAGTGTTAAGAGGGAAATTTATAGCACTCTATGCCCACATCAAAAAGTTAGACAGATCTGAAGTTAACAACCTAACATCACAACTAAAAGAACTAGAGCACTAAGAGCAAACAAATCCCAAAGTTAGCAGAAGACAAGAAATAACCAAAATCAGAGCTGAACTGAAGGAGACTGAGACACAAAAAACCATTCAAGACAATGAATCCAGGAACTGGTTTTTTGAAAAAAATAAAAAAATAAAATAGATTGTTAGCTAGGCTAATAAAGAAGAAAGGAGAGAAAATTCAAATAAACACAATCAGAAATAACAAAGGGGCTATTATCACTGACCTCACTGAAATACAAACAACAATCAGAGAATATTATGAACACTTCTGAGGGGAAATTTACTTGGAATCTATAATTCTTTTTTTTTTGAGATGGAGTTTCGCTCTTGTTGCCCAGGCTGGAGTGCAGTGGCGTGATCTCAGCTCACTGCAATCTCCACCTCCTAGGTTCAAGCGATTCTCCTGCCTCAGCCTCCCAAGTAGCTGGAGCACCACTATGACCGGCTAATTTTTTGTACTTTTAGTAGAGATGGAGTTTTGCCGTCTTGGCCAGGCTGATCTTGAACTCCTGACCTCAGTTGATCCACCCGCCTTGGCCTCCCAAAGTGCTGTGATTACAGATGTGAGCCACCATGCCTGGTCTATAATTCTATAGATAACAAAATTGTCATTAGTTTGAGGTAGAATGAAGGCAAAATAATGATACATTCAGAAAAATTAACACTCATTACCTAAAAATAAACTCTAACAAAATAAAAAATTCTTTAGAAGGAAGTATTGGGATATAAGAATAATGCATACTAGTGGGGAAAAAATTAAATAATATATTAGTGTATATGTGTATATATATGTGTGTATATATATATATATATAAAGTAAAAGGTGAAAGGGCTCTGCCTATCCCTTTATTTGTTGTATATTCTCCTACACCTTTTTAAATGACTACATAAACATATATACAAATATATATATATATACACACACTCAATATCTTTTATTCTTTAAACAATGAGCTCATTCTATATAAAAAAAAGAGCTCTGTGCTCTTTTTCCCCTTATTCCCAATTGAATATCATAAATATTATTCAATATTGGCATGTGCAGATCTACCTTATCCTTTTTGCTATCTGCATTCCATGATATAAATATATCATAAGTTTATACATGTCTATTTAACATGAATGTTTAGATTATTTTAAATATTTTTTGCTCTTATAAATAATGCGTGACTCAGTTTTATGTTAGTATTTCTATAGGGTAGAGGCCTAGAAGTATAATTGTTGGGTTACAGGATAGAGACATTTAAAATGCTGATAGTGGCCCACTCCTGTAACCCCAGCACTTTTGGAGGCTGAGGCGAGAGGATTGCTTTAGCCCAGGAGTTTGAGACCAGCCTGGGCAAGATGGGGAGACCCCCATCTCTACAAAAAAAAAAAAAAGTAAAATGTTTATAGATCCTGCCAAAATTTCTTCTAAAAATATTGCTAATTTATAGTCAGACTAAAAGTATACGGAATGTAGTATTTTAAGGAAGAAAATCTTCAAACATGAGAATAGGCACAAAATACAAAGAATCTGGTTGATAATACTTTTAAAAAGAGATAGAAAATATGCATTATTGGCCGGGTGCAGTGCCTCATGCCTGTAACTCCAGCACTTTGGGAGGCTGAGGCAGGCAGATCACAAAGTCAGGAGTTCAAGAACAGCCTGGCCAACATGGTGAAAACCTGTCTCTACTAAAAAAAATACAAAGTTAGCCAGGCAGGTTGGCGTGAACCTGTAATACCAGCTACTCAGGAGGCTGAGGCAGGAGAATTGGTTGAACCCAGAGGCAGAGGTTGCAGTGAGCTGAGATCGCGCCACTGCACTCCAGCCTGGGCAAATGAACAAGGCTCCGTTTCAAAAAAAAAAAAAAAAAAAAAAAAAAAGGAAATATGCATTATTTTGAGTGCATATAACAGATGGCTTTGTCCATCAGACCATGTGGAAAATATATTTCCAAAAGGGATTACAAACTAATCCAAAGAGATTTAGTAAGCAAGGAAGTCTTCAACTATTATTATGTCTTATTCTATTAAAAGCAGATCATCAAATAAATTCTTGCACATTAGTTTGTCTTTTACGAATTAATCTTAATAAGGAAAAACCTCTGCCTTTGGACTTGATTCTAACTATAATAGGATACTGAGTTGTACTGTGAAAGTGATAAGATCTTTGATAAAAAGTATCTGCATCATCTTAGAATTTGTAGTGTTTGTAATGTGCAAGGATATGACTGATGAGCATGTTTAGACATGTACTTAAGACTTTGGGAAAACAGATATTGAAAACTTTAGAGAGAGAAAAAATATAGGGCCCATTATTTGAGTCTTGAAATAAGAAAGTTACTGTGAGTGCTATCTATAGAGGTTTAACTATATAAGTATATATCATCTCTGCATTTTACTGATCCAACAAATGGTTGAGTGTGCCTATATAGTAGATCCTGGGCTAGGCACTAAAGGGGCTGTGTTAATTTTGGAGGAAATTGCAGTTTTGAAGATTTTAATATATTTGATATAGATCAATTCTCTGAATTACTTTCAGCAAAAATGTGTCTCAGTTTTGCAAGTGAGACTGTCAGTTGCAAAAGGCAAACAATAGCATTTCTTTTAAAAGATTATATTGATAACCTATTATAAGCACCATCTGTCACACAAAGTAATACAAGAGATGGTCCCTGACTTCAAAGTACTTGCAGTTGTTTTAAGTATCTGAGTTTCAAGAAAAAAAAAAGTATTGTTTTAAAAAAGCAGTAGAACCTTCCCAAAGTAAAATAAAATGCTGGTACTGCATGTCATGCAGGGATTTTCAAAGGAATTGTGAAAAGAAAGAGGCGCCTCACCATGAAAAACAGGCACACAGCATAGCAATAAGAACACTGAGGACATAGCGAATCCCAGAATGAGTAATTGAGAGTTACAATATGGTCAACAAATAAGACATTGTTCCTATGTTTGGCAGAGGCTTCTGATAAGGAAAGGGGTAAGCTCTGTGCTTAGGGGCAAATGTTGCAATCTGAGTGAATGGTAGGCAGAATACAAAGTAACTAACTCTTCTTTTTTCTTTTTTTTTGCGACAGAGTCTCCCTCTGTCGCCCAGGCTGGAGTGCAGTGGCGTGATCTCCGCTCACTGCAACCTCCGCCTCCTGGGTTCAAGCGATTCTCCTGCCTCAGCCTCCTGAGGTGCGTGCCACCACACCCGGCTAGTTTTTGTATTTTTTCAGCAGAGTCGGGGTTTTGCCATGTTGGCTAGGCTGGTCTCGAACTCCTGACCTCAGGTGATCCACCCGCCTTGGCCTCCTAAATTGCTGGGATTACAAGCATGAGCCACCACAATGGGCCTTAACAAGAGTACAGTGCTTTCAAATTTCCCTCCCACCAAGACTTCTTTTATTAAATATTAAACATGTTCTGTGTACAAGGCACTGTGCTATCTGGTACAGAAGGTAATAAAGATGTATAAGAAATAGATCTTGTCTTTAAGGGGCATTATGATAACTGGAAGTTTTATTAAAAATATAAAACTGCCAGGCGTGGTGGCTCACGCCTGTAATCCCAGCACTTTGGGAGGCCAAGGCGGGTGGATCACAAAGTCAGGAGATCGAGACCATCCTGGCTAACAGGGTGAAACCCCAGCTACTAGAAATACAAAAAATTAGCTGGGCGTGGTGGCGTGTGCCTGTAGTCCCAGCTACTTAGGAAGCTGGGGCAGGAGAATGGCGTGAACTCGGGAGGCAGAGCTTGCAGTGAGCTGAGATTGTGCTACTGCACTCCAGCCTGGGCAACAGAGTGAGACTCCGTCTCAAAAAAAAGTATGTATATATATATTATATGTATAATATATATATATAATATATATATAAACTATGTGATGATGATCAGTTTACATTAGTTCATTTATAGTAAACTATACTATTGCACATATATTCATTTAAGAAAAGAGTCATACAGTTCACAACGATGGAAGAGAATCATTGGAGGTTAGCTGGTTGTCTTACAGGTAGCCTGACCCTGCAGTTGATATTTGTGACAGAGATGGCGCAAAATGCTTAACAAAATATCATTTCATTTTCCTTTCCTGGTTACATGGAAAGGCTACATTTTCCATCCTCCTTTGTTGGAAGGTTGGGGACATGTGACTAAGTTCTGGAAATGGGATGTAAGCAGAAGTGATGTAAACCACTTCCAGGCCTGGCCCTTAAAAGTGAAAGCAGTGATTGGTATCTACGAAAGTTAAATGTATGCTGGCCCCATGACGTAGCACATCTACTCTTAGGTATATGCTCAAGAAAAACAAAAGCATACGTCTACAAAAGTCAAGTAAAAGAATGTCCCTTGCTGGGTAATTCATAATAGGTTCAAACATGCAACAACACAAATGTCCTCAAATGAAAAAATTGTGTTATATTCACACAATAGACTCAATATAGCAATAAAAATGAATGAACTATAGCTACATACAACAACATGCACAAGATCTTGAGTGAAGAAAGCCAGACACAAAAAATATTCAACGTATGCATTTGTTACTATAAGCTTTAGGAACAGGCAAAATGAAGCTATGATGCTAGAAGTGAGAATAGTGGTTACCTCTGTTTGCAGGTGTATTTACTGGGAAGGGGCACTAAAGAGCCTTCTGGAGTGATGGAAATACTTTTTCTTAATCTGGATAGCAGTCTCAGGGCAAATAGTAGTCTCAGTAAAGGCAAATTTAAAAATTCATCAAGCTGTACATGTAAATTTTTTGCATGCTGCTATGCAAAAGAACTAAAAATTATGCACACATGAAAAATCAAAGAAGCAAGGAAAAAATAAAAAAAAGTGACCACAGAAGGCCCAGTGCAGATGGAAGAGGCTATATTCCTGAATCACTGGTTGCCCTTGCCCTGAAGAACTGGCCAGTCTGCTTTGGAGTTTGTGTAAACACAAAATAAATCTTTCTTATTTTAAATTCTCTGAGATTTAGAGTGTATGTGGTATCTCAGCATAGCCTAACCATTCTTGGCTAATACAGAATTCACCGCCACGAACAACCAGGGTGAAAAACCTGGTTTTGGCAGCATATCAGGGAGGCTCTTCCTTTCTCAGGCTAAGTGATATAAAACAAGCTTATAAATGAATGCATAAATCAAGATGCCAATTTATTAAATAACAATAGAAAATTAAAGCCTCTCATACAAACTGGGATATCTGTTACCTAATATATAACCATTCTGTCTCTCAAGACAGACCTGCATGGGAAGCCAAACCGTAATACAAGTTTGTTTTATTCTCAGAAAGAAAACATTAGTTAGATGAGTCAATTGTTTAATGACATCTGTCCAGGAGAAGCTATGCATCCCATTACATAGTTAATTCCTGAGGTCCCTGGGCTGCAGTTCTCACTCCCAGGCATGCACCTGAATTGCCTCAGGGGGCTCCTCCTTTTTTTTCTTCCAATTCTATCAATACACTTGTCTTCTACAGATATGTTATTGCATAAGTCTACTGTTTTTAGAGAGATGTGGCTGGCCTCTAAAGCATTCCTTGTACACATCTACATGTTGATTTTGTGTTTTTCCTCTCAAAGAATAATCATAAATCTTTTTTATTATTATTTATTTATTTATTTTTTTGAGACGGAGTCTCGCTCTGTTGTCCAGGCTGGAGTGCAGTGGCGCCATCTCAGCTCACTGCAAGCTCCACCTCCTGGGTTCACACCATTCTCCTGCCTCAGCCTCCCAAGTAGCTGGGACTACAGGCGCCTGCCACCACGCCCAGCTAATTTGTTTTGTATTTTTAGTAGCGACAGGGTTTCACTGTGTTAGCCAGGATGGTCTCGATCTCCCGACCTTGTGATCCTCCCACCTCAGCCTCCCAAATTATCTTTTACTTTTAAATTCTGTGGTTGGAGTGGTAGGGGTTTGGAGAGAATGGTGTCCTTAGCTGTAGCTTCCAAGTACTGGTAACATCAAACTAATATAGATGCTGAGAATTCTAGACAGTGTATGTACCTGAATATTTTGTAAGGCCACTGGAGAGTTTTTTGTACAATCTTTGAAGGCTTGAAGGGAGGAAACTGTTATGAAAGGCTGGAGAAAAAGGGATCCCTGTTATACAGTGGCAGAAAGTTTGGCAACACTGTTGCATGCTGAAAGGCAGAAAATAGAAAATATATCTAACAAACCGGCGTATTTGCGGTTAAGGAAATTTCCAGACAGACTGTTGAAAATGCCAACTGATTAAAAAAAGAAAAAAAACCTATGTGGGATAAGATGTAGAGAGGTGAGATATAAAAGGAACAATTTCATTTTTAAGCAAAATTTAGAGAAAATATACACAGTCTGGGAACTTTGGGTTCAAAAATAAAACTGCTTTTCACTTCCAGCCTCTCCAGATGGTGAAACAACTAAGGCACTGCCTTAAGGGGAAGGTACAATCCAGGGTGCAGCTATTTAGATTTTTTGTAAAGACTGTACAAAGATTTAAAGCCATTTTACCTAGACCATTTTAGCTAGACAAAAGCACTTCTAAGTGTATAAGGGTGTTTTCCATCAGCTTTCTTACTCTCAGCCCAAGATGGAAAGTGTTTGTCTCACAGAGGTTTGTGAGTGTGGCTTTTTTTTCTATTGGAGTGGATTATAATTTGATATATATTAAGTCCCCAAAATCTTAAAGAGAATTGTATTGGCAGACACACTGCCTACTTGGACTGAAAGGGCATATGTATCTTTTAATACTCCAGATTTGAATATTAAAATATATATTTACATCTTAGAAACTCAATATTTTAAATAAAATGACGTAAGGAAAAATCTGAAGTTATGTTGCAACGAAAATTAGTAGAAAATTAGAATTATGGCTGGGCATGGTGGCTCATGCCTATAATCCCAGCACTTTGGGAGGCCGAGGCAGGTGACTTACCTAAGGTCGGGGAGTTTGGGACCAGCGTGGACTACGTGGTGAAACCCCATCTCTACTAAAAATACAAAAATTAGCTGGGTGTGGTGGTGGGCGCCACTGATCTCAGCTAGTGAGACAGAAGAATCCCTTGAGCCCAGGGGGCGGAGTTTGCAGTGAGCCGAGATCGTCCCATTGCGCTCCAGCTTGGGTGACACAGCAAGACTGTCTCAAAAAAAAAAAAGAAAAGAAAATCTGAATCATACGTAGCTATTGTGAAAAGCTTGGTTATTGACTGTTGCTGGAATCAAGAGCTACTACAGTGTCATACTTCGAGTTTGCCATACTTTGCCATTGTACTTGTGCCTGATAATTATTTCTACAATGACTGCATGTAGATCTAAACTAGTTTAGTGTCGTTAAATCCTCTGCATTAGATCTTAAGAGCTCTTCCATTCTTTTTCATTGACATTGACATCTTCAAAACTAGAATCCTACAAGAGCAACAACTTTCTTTGGTTTTTTTTTTTTTTTTTTTTTTTCATTCTTCCATCACATAGAAAGGAGCCACAATTTTCATCTTGGCGTTTCTTCAAAGCCTTTGAATTCCATCATAAATTGCCAGATTAGTTTTCTTCATTCACTGTGCACCTTCTTTGGAGAAACTCTTTGCTTCACCTTGTTGATGAACCCTAAAGCCCTCCCCGCCTTTTCTTAATGAAAAAGAAGAAACAATGAAGCCCCCAGAAAGTATCCAGTCAAGCCACTGTCATAGCCAACCTAAAAGAATAAATGACCCATGCAGATGCAATGTTTAACATTATCTTTAAACTTAATGGTGGCATGAAGAGAAGGCTTTCTTTTAAAAAACAGCCTGCTATATCTTATAATACCATATAAAGAAATTTACAAATGTAAGCTACTGGTTTACTGCATACTGCTCCATTTTGCAAATTTTTTTGCATCCTAAAGCACAGATCATCTCCCCTGAGGATTTATCAATGCCTTCCTGTTTTGGAATCTCCATATCTGCACTAGAAAAGATAGAGTATCCTTTCTTTTGAACTTGGGAGTTTCCCTGAAATCACCCCTTTGCCACCCAACTCATCAGCATTGTCCCCTTTGGCACCATCCCCTTTTTCTCAAATTTCTTTATGCTTCAAGTCTCCATTTAACAGTTAATTAGGACCAGGTATGTTGGTGCACACCTGTAATCCCAGCAGTTTGGGAGGCTGAGGTGGGTGGACAGCTTGAGCCCAGGAGTTCAAGAGCAGTCTGGGTAACATAGGGAGACCCTACAAATAATTTAAAAACATTAGCCAGGTGTGGTGGTGTACCTGTGGTCCCAGCTACTCAGGAGGCTGAGGCAGGAGGATCTCCTGAGCCCAGGAGATACAGGCTTCTGTGAGCCGTAATTGCACCACTGCACTTCAGCCTGGGCAGCAGAGTGAGACCATGTCTCAAAACAAACAAAAAACAGTTAACTGAAAGAAACCACCTGGTTTTAATTGTAACTTTAAAATTTCCTTATTTATTAATGTGTAATTGCTGGGCCACATAGTAAACATATTGTTTATTATCAGGCATGAAAACTATATTGTGCTATTACATTCAGAAGCAACTGAGAGTTAACAATCATATTAAATTTATCTTTTTTTTTGAGATGGAGTCTTGTTCTGTTGCCCAGGCTGGAATGTAGTGGCACCATCTCCGCTCACTGCAACCTCCGCCTCCCAGGTTCAAGCGATTCTCCTGCCTCAGCCTCCCGAGTAGCTGGGATTACAGGTGTCCACCACCATGCCTGGCTACCTTTTGTATTTTTAGTAGAGATGGGGTTTCACCATAGGCCAGGCTGGTCTTGAACTCATGACCTCAGGTGATCCACCAAGCTCAGCCTCCCAAAGTGCTGGGATTACAGGCATCAGCCACTGTGTCCAGCCCGTATTAATTGTTTGGTGAATAAGATGTTATTTGTATAGTATTGTACATCTTAACATGATAATTTTTTGTTAATATTTGATACTATATTTTAAATACTTGTTAAGAATTTTTTGGTTGATATGTAATGCATTTTATTTTTTCCCATTTAAAACTAAGTTCCTATTTAGCATTTTCTTGTGGAAGGATCATAGATATTCAGGAATGGATTATTGAAAAAAAATAAGCCTGCACTGCTGTTTCTGTAATTTTTTGGATAAGTTTATGCTGTGTTTTTGATCTTCTTAGTTTCTGAATTGGACATTTGAAAAAAATTGTGATTATCTTGTTCCTATTCTACCATTGTATATTGGATGTGTTGAGGGGGATGATAACTTTAACATGAGATCTGCATCTGGTCCTGAGGAATATTTTGGACTTTGGCTAGGATTCAGCAACTGCATGGGATTTTAGGTTGTCTCCCTTGGAAAAGGGAAGGTATGTCTATCTGTAGAAAGAATGGTGTGCCCGGATATTTGGGTAGCCAGAGACGTAGAACTATGGCAGACACTGCTAGTTGCCTCTAATATCTGTTTTTTTCCATTTTGCTCAGTAATAAAACCTCAAATGTCAGCTGGGCATTTGTCCCATTAATTAAAAAAGATTGTATTCGCCATCCTCTCTTGCAATTAAGTGTGGCCACATGATTAGGCTTTGTCCAAGGAACATAAGTCATAGTAGTTTGTATGGATCTTCTCGGAAGTTTTCTTAAAAAGAGGAAGTATGCCCTTCTCTCCCCGACCTCCTTTTTTTTTTTTTTTTTTTTTTTTTTTTTGAGACAGAGTCTTTCTCTGTTGCTCAGGCTGGAGTGCAGTGGTGTGATCTTGGCCCACTGCAACCTCCGCCTCTTGAGTTCAAGCGATTCTCCTGCCTCAGTCCCTGAGTAGCTAGGATTACAGGAGCGTGTCACCACTTCTGGCAAATTTTTGTATTTTTGGTAGAGACAGGGTTTCACCATGTTGGCCAGGCTGGTCTCAAACTCCCGACCTCAAGTGATCCACCCGCCTCAGCCTCTCAAAGTACTAGGATTACAGGTGTGAGCCACCGCGCCCGGCCTCTCTTCCCCTTTTGCTGGTCTTCCTGGCTAGCATGTTGATGTCATGTTAGGTGACAGAGTTATTTTCTAAGTTAGGGTGGAAATCACAGGTAGCAGATGGCATAGCAAACTGTCACAAAGAGGCTGGGATCCCTAATCGTTATGGAGCCACCATTTTATTCTAGGACTGCCTACCTTTACCTGAGAGAAAGAAACTTTTATCTTTTTGCCATTGTTGTTTTGGACTTTTCATCTGAGTATTTCTCTTTTATTTTCTTCAAACAACTACACCTATCTGATATTATCTTGTTCAGTTTTCTTTCTTATTTTCTGTCTTCTCCCTCTAGAATACTAGCTTCGTGAAAATCAAAATCTTGTCTCTCTTGTTTCTGTTTGTTTCCTTAGCACAGTGCCTGGTAAATAGTAATGACTCAGTAAATATTTGTAGATGAATGAATGAAGACTAGAAGATTAGAATGGAATTCTTCTAAAGGTAGTTCGTTTCTGCTTTAAGAGACTATGGAATTTAGAAATCCAAAGAAATTGGCAGGTTTGTTATATGTTAGGAAATTGACAGAGGGGTTATATGACTCAAGCAACACACGACCCTTGCCTTGCTAATTGTTGGCCAAGTTCCCTAGCCAGGTCTGAGTTCTAACACACGACTGCCGCCTCTACTGTGTGTGCTGTTTGGTTGATAAGCACCTATCAAAGATGCTGTAGACAGGATTGCTCCGTTGCGTAAGGTTTGGACAGGATGACCTATTGCCCTTCCCCACACACGGTCGGGGTATGAACATAGCTGAGACTTTTCAAGCCTTCCCAGGTACCACAGAGCTTGGAAAGCCCAGCACCTGGGGGCAGTTAGTTGCAACTAGCAGGCAGCCCTAGCTGTTTATTACCTGGGACTCTCGGGAAGGCGAGCTCCCAGTGCTGGAGAGGACGTTTGTCCCAGGCATTCCTCTGGCAACCCTCTTCCTCCACCAGCTCCCAACAAAGACATTTAATCCCTTTCTTCCACTACCCTCCGCTCTACTTGGCTTGGCGTTGGAAGCTGAAGTACAATTTGACCCAAGCCACCCGCTACTGCGCACCTGCTATAGCGCTCGCGCCCCGGAGCCAGGCACGGCGTCACGGGGGTGGGGAGGCGGCGCGTCCCCGAGCTGCGCTCCCTCGCGTACAGCCTCAGCTCTGGGGGCGAAGATCCTCTCTTCCTCCGCTCACCCAGCCGCGCCGCCGCGCGAGAACGCGCCCCAGCGGAGGCCCTCTTGAGGGAGCGCGCACGCGCCGCCTCTCCCCGCCTCCCCGGTGCGCGTCCCGCCCCCTTGAGCTGCGATACGCCGAGCGCTCAACATCCGAGGACTTTGGCCCAGAGTAACCCCGCTCTCGTGACCTTTCCCCTCCATTCCGCACCTCCGGCTGCTGGCCGGGCCAGAGGCTGGCGGCTGGGCTCTCGCGCCCCTCCCTGCAGGGCTCAGGCTCTCCCCCTCCTGTCTTCTCCGCGCTGTTCCTCGTCATGGCGGCCCTCAGCAAGTCCATCCCTCATAACTGCTATGAGATCGGCCACACTTGGCACCCTTCCTGCCGGGTCTCCTTCCTGCAGATCACCGGGGGCGCCCTGGAGGAGTCCCTGAAGATCTATGCTCCTCTGTACTTGGTGAGACCCGTCACCCCTCCCGCAGGGCGAGTTTGGTATGGAAGATGGGCCGGGGGCTGCAGTTGGTGCTCCCGAGGGGCTCTGGGGGACTTGCCTTGTGTCGGGCTCTCTTTTGGAGGGGTCGGAGTGTTTTAGGGGGTCGATAGGGGGAAGGGGGAGGTCGCAAGGGGAGGATATACCAATTCCTGCGCAGGAGAAGGAGGAGGGGAATTAGAGATTGAGCTGTCATCTGAATGCCTGTTGCTAGGAAGAGGATGGCTCCCAACTTTTAGAATTAAGTTTAGGACACTTAAAAACGTTAATTCAAAGACCAGCGTTATTTTCCTCTGGCCTGCCTTGTGATGGAGAGGTATTTGTAGGCCAGCGAGGCTGTGACAAGGACCTGCAATCTTTCCTCATCTAGTTTCCCCTGTTTTATTTTGCTTTTTTTTTTTTAATGAAGAAGGCATATTTGACCCTAAGCCCCTGTGGCCTCAGATCTTGACTCAGTTTTGAGATGACAAGATTATGATTTGGGGGTTTTGCAAGTGTTTTTGCAAGTTCACAGAACAGACTCCTGGGTTGAGATTGTGTGTGGTGATTTAAAGGGTGATGCCAGTCTTTCAGTCAGTGAACTTGGTTAGGACATCTGACTTTGTGTCACCTAGGACCTTCTGTTACACAGCTTTACATATAGGGCAATTAATAGGGAGTATTTGGCAGTATGTATATGTAACACTGAGGACTATTAAAGATTCTCTTAAATGTTCTCCGCAAAATCTTTTTTTCAATAACCTTATCCTTGATATTAAAGATTTATTATTACTTTGGCCATTGAAGTGCATTGTCTCATTTTCTTGCCTTACAGTTTGTGTCCTAAGAAGACAGATCATATTTTTTGTATGTCTTCTAAAAGTTTCAATATTCAGCAGATGATCAATTATTATTTCTCATTGAAGTAATTTAGATTTATACCCTAATGTTCCTGAAAGTGTGTCATGGCTGTATCTGTAGTACTTCTTGAAAAGTCTGATTATGTATTTCAGAGATAACACAGGAGAAGGTGATGACTTTGTTTGAGGTTGCAGGCACCCATTTCATTTTTATTGTATAGACTGATGTTTCTCAAATTTTCATGTATGTTAGGAATCCTCTGAGGATTATGTTAAAATGGGGGTTCTAATTCATTAGGTCCTGGTGGGGCCTGAGCCTCTCCTTTCCTAACAAACTCGTGGTAATGCTGATGGTGGGGGCTGCACTTTGAATAATAAAGATCTAGAGTAGAGGCCAATAATTATTATCGGAGCTGGAAATTTTTTCCTTGATTTTCTTTGGCAAAGATTCATATTTATCTGCTTTTCCACATTCACTGTGGCCAGTTTATGTCTCAGATTTTTTGTTTTTATTTTTGGATACAGGGTCTTGTTGTATTGCCATTCTGGCTGGAGTGCAGTGGCGCAATCACAGCTCACTGCATAAGGCTCAGATTTGTAAAAAATAAAACATCTACAAACATTATTGAGCTCTTGATATACAACTATAGAAAAGATTGTTCCTGCCGTCAGAGAATTATGATATAGGTGGAAAGAGAGTTTATGCTATCTAATTCTCCCTCTGAAAATCCATAGCACTTTTCATTCATTAATTCATTCACTTAACAAATATTTGTTGAATGCCTGATACTTGTTATATCAATAGCCTAGACAATTTATGGATTATAGTCTATGATAGGGACATTCAGGGCAGCAACAGGAACATAGGTTCTCCTACTCCAGCAAGGTAGGTTGGGGGTGTTCAGGAAAAGAGCTGTATTTTACTACTATATCTCCAACAAGATTAAGTACTTATTGAGGATACGTTTTCCATCTCATGTGGCCTTGTACCCTTACATCTGTGTATTTGAAAATTTGGGTTGCTACTCATTGGTAGTTGTGAAATAAAATTAGTGGGAACTGAATAGCATTTTATTTTATGTTAAGTGAAATGGAAGAAAATAAAAAATGTTAGGACACATTGCGCATACTAAGGATAAGCGTTATTTCATGACAGTTTTGTTTCAGTTATCCATGTAGGTATGGGTGGGGCTACTTGGACATATAGCTGTTCTCTTTGTAAGTGTTGGATAGTTGATTAAATGTATACCCCCATGTACTAAGACGCAAGGTGGTATGGTGGAAAGAAATTGGACTTTAAAAAGGGATCAGGCCAGGTGTGGTGGCTCACGCTCGTAATCCCAGCTCTTTGGGAAGCCGAGGCGTGTGGATCACCTGAGGTCGGAGTTCGAGACCAGCCAGCTTGACCAACATGGTGAAACCCCGTCTCTACGAAAAATATAAAATTAGCTGGGCGTGGTGGCACATGCCTATAATCCCAGCTACTTGGGAGGCTGAGGCAGGAGAATTGCTTGAACCTGGGAGGTGGAGGTTGTAGTGAGCTGAGATCGTGCCATTGCACTCCAGCCTGGGAAACAAGAGCAAAGCTCCATCACAAAAAAAAAAAAAAAAAAAAAAAAGGGATCAGGGGTATCAGGATTTGAATCTCAGCTCTATCATTTACCAGCTATTTGACTTTGTGTATGTTACTTTATCTTTCTTTTTGAGAATTAAATGAAATAGTGCATTGATGATGTATCACATATTTTCTAGTTTATCATAGGTTTTGAATAGTTATGCATATTTTTCTTCCTCCCTTCTCTGGTGGCACTTAAGAGTGAAATTCATGGAAGATGGGTAGGGAAGGCCTCTTGAAGTAAATGACCCTTGACTCGTGCCTTGAGGATAAGGCTGTACAGACATTGATTCATGCAGTGGATATTTATAGCATACCTATTCTTAATGGAGAGGAGGGAGGATAATGTAAACTGAGGCAGAAAACTAAGTGGTTTTGTAAGAGAAGCAATGCATACATTGTCTATAACAGAACGTTTGCGTACAGGAGTTGTGAGCGATAACAACTTACATTTATTATGTGCTTAGTCCTTTACATATTTTATCTTTTTTAACCCTTACACAACCCCAGCTTTTTATTCCCATTTTATAGGTAAGATAACTGAAGGTTAGAGACATTAAGTAATTCACAAGATTTAGAGCTAGTAAGGAAAAAGACAGGATTCAGTTCTCATTTTTTTTTTTTGACTGAAAGACTGAAGGACGGGCTAAAGGAGCCATTGAAGGTTTTTTTGTGTGTGTGCTATTGAGGCTTCTTTTTGAACAAAGGGGTTACAAGTACAAAATGATGCTTTCAGATGCTAAATCTGGTAGCACTGGGAAGACCGGGTAGGAAAGATTTTTGAGAAATTGATGCAGTAGATGCACTAAGTGGTGGAAAGAGTCAGAACTCCTGCGGAATCTCACCCTGCAATGTACTGTCAATATGGTCTTTAGAAAAATTACTGAATCGCTTGGAGCCTTAGTCCCCTTGCTTTGCAGAAGATGATTGTACCCATTTTTTAAGGTCTGTTGTGAGGAGTTAAATAGGATAAAAGTGCATTAATTATGATATATGTCTCTATCTCCTGTTAAAACAGTGGTTTGTATTTAGACTAGTATAGTATCTCATTAAATGCTTAATATATGTCTAAATGAGTGAAGGTATGAATGAATGAGTACATGAATAGTGCAGGAGTGAAGAGATATTTGGCAGGTCTGCCAGAGAAAATGAAAGGGCAGTTCTAGAAGCGTTTTGCAGGCAGAATGAACAGGACTTAGAGACCAAGGATACTGGGGCAGTGTGACGACTTGTTTATACTTCTAGGTTGTCAAGTCAGATTGTTGCAGTTGCCATTATTGCTAGAAATGGAGAAGTTCTAAAGGCAAGCTGGTGTAGGACCAATGGAGAGCTTTCCCCTTGGCCCTCTGAAGGTTCACCAAAAATCACGGACAGGAGGCAGATGGATTAATAGGAGAAAGGGCATGTACCAATTTATTTAACATGTATACACGGGAGCCTTCAGAATGAAGACCCAAAAATACAGGGGAAATTATCTGTTTTTATGCTTAGGTTCAACGAAGTATAGACAGCTATGTAGTAATGTGATTGGACAATAATGCTAATAGACTGATTGGGGAAGCAAGGCCTGTCTGTCTAGATTCTTCTTGGCCTCTCTGAGCATTCCTTCTTTTCTTTTGAGTATGGGGCAGGACCCTCTCTGGAATGGGGGCTTATGACATACAGTCAAACAAGGTAGGTCAGATAGTTTCTTTATGGCCAGTTTTTACATGGAAAGGCAAAGGGAAAGTTAGTATGATATTTTAAGTTTTATGGCTGGCTTTCGGGAAAATAGGTTCTGGTTTTTATGACCTGCCTTGGGGAAAATTCTAGTTTCTAAGGCTAGCTCAGGGGAGAGTGGGACTAGGAGACAGGAGAGCAGGAGAAGGTCAGAAAAAAACTTCTGCTTCTAAGGCCGCCTCTGAGGCCTTCACTTTGGGGTATTGTATTCTGAGCCCCAACCTGAAGGAAGATTTTTATCAAGAGTGTTTTCTGGAGCCTATAAAATGGGTCTTATATATCTGCTTTTCATTGGAAACATTATCATGTGTGTTGTACTAAACTGATTTCTTCATATCATATTTACTTTCCTGTTCTATACATTTGCCCTCATGCTTCTTTTAATCTTGGTATTTACAACTGTTCTTAGTCGGTATTCACCTTCTACTGTTTAAACTATTTCAAAATGTAGATGTACGATTCCTTTTATTATAATAGTGAATCTTTGTGTTTTTACAATTTGAAAAGAGTATCAACTCTCACTCATCATTTATTTCTGTAGTTTTTTTTTTTTTTTTTTTTTTTGAGACAGAGTTTCACTCTTATTGCCCAGGCTGGAGTGCAGTGATGTGATCTTGGCTCACTACAACCTCTGCCTCCCAGGTTCAAGCCATTCTCCTGCCTCAGCCTCCCGAGTAGCTGGGATTGCAGGTATGCACCACCACGCCCGGCTAATTTTGTATTTTTAGTAGAGACGGGGTTTCTGCATGTTGGTTAGGTTGGTTTGGAACTCCTGACCTCAGGTGATCCACCTGCCTCAGCCTCCCAAAGTGCTGGAATTACAGGAGTGAGCCACTGGACCCAGCCTATTTCTGTAGTTTTTTTAAAAAGCAGATTCTTATATATTTTGTAATATATGGTAACAATGTACGCGTGTACCAAAAATATATTTTGGAATTTTATATTGTATTTCTTGAATGTTAGTTATTGCTACATATTCTAAATAGGTGGTACCCCTTGCTGCACACATACATATGAAACACTTATTAAACTGTTGGCTGGGCACGGTGTCTCACGCCTGTAATCCCAGCACTTTGGGAGGCCGAGGCAGGTGGATCACGAGGTCAGGAGATGGAGACCATCCTGGCCAACATGGTGAAACCCGTCTCTACTAAAATTTCAAAAATTAGCTGAGCATGGTGGTGTGCACCTGTAGTCCCAGCTGCTTGGGAGGCTGAAGCAGGAGAATCGCTTGAACCTGGGAGGCGGAGGTTGTACTGAGCAGAGATCACGCCACTGCACTCCAGCCTGGCAACAGAGTGAGACTCTGTCTCAAAACAAACAAACAAACAAAAAAAACTGTTTAACCCCTAGACTACCACTAAGATTAAGGAAAGCATAAGGCCCTTGTTTTTGTGGCAAATTTAGAATATACAGTTGCCTACTTGGGAGTATGGATTCTATGCTGTTGAGATTCTTAGGTACCTTCCCTAAGAAGGAAAACTTGTTCACTAACCTCAGATGGTTCTAACACTAAGACCTTTCTTTTCCTAGTTGGTTTTCTTCAGGACCTCTAGATTAAGGTACTGGCATTTACCTTTAGCTGAGTCCAAAGTAGAATCTTTTGCATTTTTGGGAAAGAATGATTTTAAAACCTGTTTTTTCACTGACCTTTAGATGTTTAGACTCTTCAGTGGATGAACATGTTTACTCAATATTTACTCCCTTTGAACCATGTAATCCAACAAATCTGTTAGATTACTAAGGATCAGTTAATCACTTCTAGGCTCTGAATAAACATTTAAGCCAGAGTTGAAATTTCTAGGAATAAAAAACGGTTTATGGACAGTCTCATTGGTTGCTAAAGGCTTGAAAACCACTGATTGAAGAAATCAGTTCAGTGATACAGACTGAGTGTTTTAAGGCAGTGAGTGCTTTAGCAAGTTTTCTAGAGGCTACAAGACCAGCAATGAGACTAAAATGTTTTTGGTAATAGGCATTTGTTTTTGTTTTTGGCTTAAAAAAATAAAATAAGAAACCCTGAAGTCATTAAAGAATGTAAACTACTCAGAATATCTGTCTAGATTATCTGAACTTTGGAGACCGTGGAATTGTAAATCTGTGCATAATCCCCCTTTGATTTTTGCTTGAGACCTAATTTATGGGGGTGTAAATAAGAGACTCACTTTATCTTTCTTTTCAATAACTAAATGATTTTTACGTAATTTCTTATTATCCCTTTGGAGATACAAGTCATATGGTTTTATTTATTTATTTGAGACAGAGTCTCGCTCTGTCGCCCAGGATGGAGTGCAGTGGCACAATCTCAGCTAACTGCAAGTTCCACCTCCTGAGGTCACGCCATTCTCCTGCCTCAGCCTGCCGAGTAGCTGGGACTACAGGCCGCGCCACCACGCCCAGCTAATTTTTGTATTTTTAGTAGAGATGGGTTTCACCATATTGGCCAGGATGGTCTCCGTCTCCTGACCTCATGATCCACCAACCTCAGCCTCCCAAAGTGCTGGGATTACAGGCGTAAGCCACCACGCCCGGCCGTCATATGGTCTTTTTTAAATGAACAATTGAATAATGGATTTTCCTATTCATTAATGTGACATTTTGAGTTTGTTGAAGGTGTTTTTATTTTTATTTTTTTGACACGGAGTCTGACTTTGTCGCCCAGGCTGGAGTGCAGTGGCGCGATCTCGGCTCACTGTAAGCTCCGCCTCCCGGGTTCATGCCATTCTCCTGCCTCAGCCTTCCGAGTAACTGGGACTACAGGTGCCCGCCACCGCGCCCAGCTAATTTTTTTGTATTTTTAGTAGAGACGGGGTTTAACTCTGTTAGCCAGGATGGTCTCGATCTCCTGACCTTGTGATCTGCCCACCTCGGCCTCCCAAAGTGTTGGGATTACAGGCGTGAGCCACCGCACCCAGCTGAAGTTGTTTTTATATGTGAGTTCTTGTTATTCTTTGGCTGCTGTCTGTTGAGTACAAACTACAGCCTCTAGCATGTCACTTCCAGATGAGAGGTAAGGGCTTAGTATTGCAGTAAACACTTTCTCAACTCACTGTTTTCTGTAGCAGCTAACTCTAGTAGAGCAGGCCGATTCTGATTTACCATTATTTGCCTCTTAGTTGTCATAGATCAGGGATAAAAATACATATTGGTAGAAAGAGACCCACCTGGAGGAATGAGGGAGTCAATTCTACACTAATAATCCCTCTGGTAACAGATTTTCCATCAGATTGCTTTCATATCCAACTAATTATTTGATTTTATTGTGATAGAGATTAGTCTGAATAATCAGGCCTTTTATTCATTTTTTAGAAAACTATATATGCTTGAACTTTTGACTCTTAAAAACTTTCTTTTCATTATTTGCCAATAAATATTGATGAAATATATGGTGAAGGGGAGACTGATATTTGATGATTAGTTTAGTAATATCTGAACCTAGACTATTGGTATTGAAATATTTGTCCCCTGTTTGTTTACCAAGTATTTATTGAGTCTGCTATTTGCAGGGTGCTGTTTGTGGCAGCTGTGTGCTATGTGGTATGGTGAGGAATAAAATGAATGAGACATACTTCTTACATTGAGTTTATAGTTTAGGAAGGGAGATTAGGCACATATACTCCTGGAATACAAATTCATAGAGATAAATGCCATAAGGTACAGATAAAAATAAAAGTAAAGTGGTATATGTAACTGTTAGATTAACAGTGTAACTCAGGCAGGGCATAGTGGCTCATGTCTATAATCCCAGCATTTTGGGAGGCTGAGGCGGGAGGATCACTTGAGGTCAGGAGTTCGAGACCAGCCTGGTCAAATGCTGAAACCTCTCCCCTACTAAAAATACAAAAATTAGCCAGCATGGTGGTGGGCATCTGTAATCCCAGCTACTTGGGAGACTGAGGCAGGAGAATCGCTTGCAGCGAGCGGAGATCTCAGCTCCCCAGCCTGGGAGACAGAGAAAGACTGTGTCTCAAAAAACAAACAAACAAACAAATAAACAAACAACAAAATAAACCCAGTAACTCAGATGTAAAGATGTAAGGTTGAAGGATCAAATAAAGCTTTAAGATTTTAAGCCTTGCTTATTAGGATATGTAGAAGGTAGTGCTGTGGAAAAAATATTTTCAGTGAAACATAGTGGCTTGCTTTGGGACATACTGAGTTTTAATTACTAGTGCAGTATGTAAGTGGAGAATGACCATGCGACATTGAGAAATGCAGGGGTAGAGAGAAACTGAGGCTAGAGATATAGGTTTATATGTCCTAATCCTAGAGATGAAAGTTGAGCCCATGATTATGGGTTAGGTCGACAAGGGAGAGAGTTTAGAAAGAGAAGACAACCTGGGGAATGCTTATATTTGGAGCAGAGGAAAAGAAAGAAGCAGACAGAGCTGTATGAAGAGATTGAGGTGGTAGTGTTACTGAGTCTTGAGGTAAAGGAGTTTTGGGAGGTATTGAAAGAGATGGGAAGAGCATGGACTTGAATCTCAGTCCTGCCACTTACTGGCATTGTGACCTTGAGCAAGGTTCTTAACATTTGTGAACCTCAGTGTCCTCATCTATAAAATGAGGATAAAATACCTATCTATTATCCTTTAAAAATGCAAGTCAGCTTTTGTTATTCCTCTGCCCATAACTCTCCAGGGGCTTTCCAATGCAATACAATGAAATCATCACCATGGCCTTCAGAGCCTTATGTGGTCTATCTGTTGCTTGTTTAATTACATTTCATGCGATTTTCCCCTTTGCTTTTCCACCTCGATCTAGATTTAATCACACAATTTATTTAATATTTTGAGTCTATGTTTTATGTAATTTACGACAGAGAGCTCTTGATTTCTGGGGAATATCTTAAATTGCACAACAGCCAGATTGTAAAGAAAAATGTGTATTTTTATGGAATACATAAAAGGTAACTCTTGTTTTGTGAGTTAGGACTTTGAGAAAAAAATTCGTGCCTCAATTTGTGCTTAAGCAATATATATATATATATATATATATGGATACTTTTTTTATTGATTATGAAGAGATGATGTGGATTGAAAGGCTGGAACGCAGACTTATGTTGTATAAATCTATCTGTACAAGCTTTGGAAGTGAAAAATGTGGTAAGACCTTGATAATAGATTGATTGTTTATTTATTATCATTATTAGTTATTGAGTACTTACTTAGGTGATAGGCAGGTGGTAGGTGGTAATTAGGGAAGGGGAGTTAATTGAAGTGATGGCTTAACAAATAACTAAATAAAATATTTTGAAGAAAGTCTTTTTAAAATGTCAGTACAATTTCTTACATTACAGTTACTTCCATTACTTTATAGTATAGTGAATGTGAAATATGTTTTCATCCCCAAGGACTTAAACTGGGCACATAGAATGCCTAATAGTGGTTGATGCTTTGATGATTAAGGGTCTTATAATATTTTAGATTTATTATTCTTCCATTATCGTAATATAGTACATAATATAGTACTGTATTAAAGACTTAATTTGAATCTCTATTGACCATAGGTTAAACTTTTAAATTGCCTTTTAATTACTCACTAATCTTAGTTTTCTTTCTACTCATTGATATGCTCTTAATGTTGTGATTGAGATTTGTGTATTTTTTCCTTCAGGTAATAGGAAATGAATCTGTTTTATCTTTGGATACTAGGAATATAGTTAATAAGTATTTGTTAGTGAGCCTGAATAATTAATGAGTCAAGCTAGTATGGTGAATTGATCTTACATATCATATATGAGGCTCTGTCTTCCTCATAATTATACTTGAGGGGAATCAATAATTGAAATAAATTAAAGAAGATTTTAACTAACTTGGCTCATAGCAGTATTGAAAAATATTTAGTGGCCGGGCAGGTTGGCTTACGCCTGTAATCCCAGCACTTTGGGAGGCCAAGGTGGGCGGATCACCTGAGGTAAGGAGTTTGAGACCAGCCTGGCCAACATGGTGAAACCCCATCTTCACTAAAAATACAAAAATTAGCTGGGCATGGTGCCGCGTGCCTGTAGTCCCAGCTACTGGGGAGGCTGAGGCAGGAGAATCACTGGAGCCCGGAGGCAGAGGTTGCAATGAGCCTAGATTGTGCCACTGGACTCCAGCCTGTCAACAGAGTGAGACTCTGTCTCAAAAAAAAAAGAAAAAGAAAAAAAGAGAAATATTTAGTAAAATGGACCTTAAATAATTTATATGTGAAAGAAAAGTATTAAGGAAGAGTGCTAAATCAAGTATCATCAGATTTGAGCAAGTTCCTTTTATAAGAATGCTGAATTTTTTCAACTTACTGTCATTTATTTTGTATAGCCTTTTAACTCATTAGATTTGTCAGGTTGCTTTGGTTTCTTGATTCTTACTTGATCTTGGGGGTTTGGATTGTGATTAATCCACTTTGGGAGTTTCCTTGAAAGATTCTGCACCTATTGCCAGTGATGAAGGAAGGCTTATTCTGATTAGATTCGATTTTTAAACCTTGAAAGAAATACACATGGGACAATTTTTTTTCAGACCCATATGTCAGAAACTCGCAAGCACAGGAGGCACTGAATTAACCAGAAACAGCCAAATTTCCGTATGCCCCTAGCTGCATTTAGAGCCCATGGAGTGTAGTATAACTGTATTTACTCTGAATCTTCATTTCCTTTCACTGTCTCTTATCTACCCTTATTTCATTAATCAAATATTACATGTTACCTACAATGGGTAAGAAATACTGGAGTGAGGGGAACGTGGAGGTTAACAGTGAAGGGGGAAGATAACCTTAAAACAAATGCACATGAAATTATCTGTGATAAGTGCTATTAAGAAGATGTACAGAATGTTACTAGGCTGTTTACAAGAGGATCCATTCTAGTGTAGAGGGTTTGGGAAGCCTTTCCTAAGGAAGTGACATGGTGATTATATGAATATATATGAAATGCACATATATTAGGTTTAACATTTATGGCACAAAAAACAAATTTTAATGTGACAAATCAAGAGAAATAAGAAGCAATTACTTTATAGAAAAATAGTTTATTTGACAATTTCACAAATCCAATACCCTGGTCAAGAATTTGGCCTTTACTTACCTCGAAGTCAAAGGCAGTAAGAAAACTTAACTGCCTACAAATACCTCTATTAGCAGATGCTCTGAAACTGAAACTTCCTTCTAGTAAAATCTATGTTTTAAATTATAGTAGTCAGAAATTTTCAATTACAAATATTAGAAAAACTATTTTGAATAACTTCTATTTGTCTTCCTCCATTTAAAGGTAAGTTGAGATTGTTTTCGACAAAATTGTGAAGTCTGAGAAGTTAAGCATCTTTTTTTTTTTTTTTGAGATGGAGTTTTGCTCTTGTTGCCTAGGCTGGAGTGCAATAGCACGATCTCGGCTCACGCCAACCTCCGCCTCCTGGGTTCAAGTGAGTCTCCTGCCTCAGCCTTCTGTGTAGCTGGGACTACAAGTGTGCGCCACCATGCTTGGCTAATTTTGTATTTTTAGTAGAATTGGGGTTTCACCATGTTGGTCAGGCTGGTCTTGAACTCCTGACCTCAAGTGATCCACCCACCTCTGTTACAGGAAAGGGATCCTGATTTAGACTCCAAGAGAGGATTCTTGGATTTTGCACAAGAAAGAATTCAGGGCAAGTCCACAGTGCAAAGCAAAAGCAAGTTTATTAAGAAAGTAAAGTGGTGAAAGGACAGCTACTCCATAGACAGAGTAGGATGTTCCTCAAAGTCAGAAGAGGAATGCATCCACCCTAGGTACAATGCTGGTATATATGGGGAGATGTGCTCTGCTACAAGGATTTGTGTTGTGGTAAAGGATTAATTTTCTTAATTGCTATATTTTGCAAGAATTGATATTGTTACAGCAAAATTAGGAATGCCTTTGTTCTTCAGATATTGGGATATCTGGCCACTACCAAGTCTGGGTCTGTTTTAGTAAACGTTATTAATTTGTTCCTTTAACCGTAAACATCTGGAGGCTAGGAATGCCTAATTTTCTGAGAATGCAGCCCAGCAGGTCTCAGCCTCATTTTCCTAGCCCTCACTCAAAATGGAGCCTCTCTGGCTCGAACGCCTCTAACACCTCTGCCACCCAAAGAGCTGGGATTACAGGTGTGAGCCACGGCGCCTGGCCAAGCATCTTTTTAAAGCTTTCTTTTTCTGTGCTCTTTTCTGTTTTTCCCATGGTTAAATTTCATGATTAGATTTCTTTTCTGGTTCAGGTAGGTGGTTAGGATTACCCTATCAAAGATTAGTAAAGGATTTTGTATCCATCAAATGGTTAACAGACTAATTATTAGACTTTAATATTAATGAGTTGAAGTGCAGTTTAAACCTTTTAACATTGGCTTTATCTTCTTTTTAGTGGAATTTATGTATCAACAAATAGTGAGGCAGTTGTTATTTTTTAGTCAAGTAGTTACTGTTATCTGTGATTTCTTCTCTTTCTCAAATCATCCTTCCTGGGCTTGAACTCTTAGTGTTCATGAGTTCTGTTTAAAGGATTCAATTCATTACCCAATATTCACCCAATTTGTCACCCAGTATTCTTATTGGAGAGACTGGAACAAATATGTATACTTTCTATTTTTCATCTGAATATTGTTGTTCAATTAGAAATATATTAGATTTTTTCCAATTAATTAAAGTATTTCACATTAGAGTCCATGATATTTGTACTTAAGTATGCAGAAGATGGCAGGGTATGAAAGAGTGTTTTGGTTTAAAGTTGTGGTGCTGCATGTGAGTTACATCACTAAAAGTTGAAGTGACAGGTGTGTGTTTTCAAGACTTTCCCTATATTACAAAAATATTGGTATTACTCAGTTTTGAACATGGGTATAATATATGCAGAGCTCAATCTGAGTCTTGTTCCTGATCACATTTTGTTTCAGTATTGTAACTTAAGTATATTTTATTTTTATCTTGAAAACCTATCTCAACTTTTATATAAAAATTTGAAAATGTAGGAGAGGAAGGCTATTGCAGGTAAGGTATATAAGGCTTAATGGTCATTGCTAAAGTTTGATGGTATGATTTTCATTACAGGGAGGCTTTACAGTATCATCATTACGGAAAACTTTTGAAGATTGCTTGTATCTTCCCAGATATATTATTAACAAGTTGCCCTAGTTTTTTGGCTTTCTTGTTTTGTTTTTATAAGCTGATTCTTGTATCTGTTGGGGGCAGCATGGTGTAATGCACTGGTTGTGAGTTATAAGATCTGAGTTTTTGTTCTGCTTTGCGATTTATGATGCAATTTCTTCATTTATAAATAGAAGAGAATCCTGCCTTAACAACTTCATGGCTTGCTGTGGGAATCATATGAGATAGTGCACATATAAAAGCTTTAAAAACTGTAAGAAGATAGGTAAATATTGGTCTATGATACTTGGTTTCTTGTCATTTTGTTTGAGATATTTATATTTGGCTTTTGTAGCTTATGATTCTAACCTTAAAAATAAAGATGTTGGAAGCAATTCAGATTTAGCTTATTAGAGTTCTTCAAAGAAACAGAAGCCTCTGTGTGTGTGTGTGTGTGTGTGTATGTGTGTATAAAATAAGGAATTGGCTCACAATTTTGGAGGCTTAATAAATGCCAAGATCTGCAGTTGGCATGCTGGAGAGCCAGAGAGCCAATGTGTAATTCCAGTGTGAGTCCAAAGGCCTAAGTACTAGAAGAGACAATGGTGTAAGTTCCAGTCTGGAAGCCAGCAGGCTGTAGACCCAAGAAGAACTGGTGTTTCAGTCAGGTCTGAAGGCAGAAAAATACCAGTGTCCTAGCTCAAGAAATCAGGCAGGAGGAGTTTGTTGTTTTGTTCTCTTCAGGTCTTCAGCTGAGGGGATGAAACCTACTCACATTAGGAAGGACAATCTTTTTCTTAGTCTACTGATTCAAATGTTAATCTCACCTAGAAGCACCCTCATAGACATACCCAGAATAATCATTTGACCAAATGTCTAGGCATTCCTTGGCCCAGTTAGGTTGATACATAAAATTAAACATGGTATACAGAAAAATTTGTTTGTTACAACAAATAATTCTGCCTCCTTTATTATGCTTTTTTGGTTTTTTTTGACAGTCTTGCTCTGTCACTCAGGCTGGAGTGCAGTGGCGTGATCTTGGCTCGCTGCAACCTGTATCTCCTAGGTTCAAGTGATTCTGCTGCCTCAGCCTCCTGAGTTGCTAGAATTACAGGTGTGTGCCACCACACTCAGCTAATTTTTTGTATTTTTAGTAGAGACAGGGTTTCGCTATGTTGGCCAGACTGGTCTTGAACTTCTGGTCTCAAGTAATCCACCCACCTTGGCCTATGATAAATATTTTTTAAAAACAAGGTCTTATTTTATTTATTTATTTTTTTGACAGAGTCTTGCTCTGTTGCTGAGGCTGGAGTGCAGTGGCGTGATCTCGGCTCACTGCAAGCCCCACCTCCTGGGTTCATGCCATTCTCCTGCCTCAGCCTCCTGAGTAGCTGGGACTACAGGCGCCCGCCACGACGCCCGGCTAATTATTTTGTATTTTTAGTAGAGACGGGGTTTCATCGTGTTAGCCAGGATGGTCTCGATCTCCTGACCTCATGATCCGCCTGCCTCACCCTCCCAAAGTGCTGGGATTACAGGCATGAGAACAAGGTCTTATTTTTAATTTTAATTTTAATTTAATTTTTTTTAGAGACAGAGTCTCGCTCTGTCACCAGGCTGGAGTGCAGTGGTGATTTTGGCTCACTGCAACCTCCGACTCCTGGGTTCAAGTGATTCTTCTGCCTCAGCCTCCCGAGTAGCTGGGATTACAGGCGTGTGCCACCACACCCAGCTAATTTTTGTATTTTTAGTAGAGACGAGGTTTCACCCTGTTGGCCAGGATGGAAAGGTCTTATTTTTTTAAAGCATTTTGAAAATTTTTATTTTTAAAAAATTTTTAAAAATTAATTAATGAATTAATTATTTTTGAGATGGAGTCTCACTCTGTCACCCAGGCTGGAGTACAGTAGTGCAATCTTGGCTCACTGCAACCTCTACCTCCTGGGTTCAAGCAATTCTCCTGCCTCAGCCTCCCAAGTAGCTGGGATTACAGGCACCCACCATCATGACTGGCTAATTTTTGTATTTTTGTAGAGACGGGGCTTCGCCATGTTGGGCAGGCTGGTCTTGAACTCCTGACCTCAGGCGATCCACCTGCCTTGGCCTCCCAAAGTGCTTATGTCAGCCACCGCGCCTGGCCGAAAAATTTTTGGAAAAAAAATACAGGAGGGCTTTTGATTATGGATGAATATCCTACTTTAGTTCTGTTGTTTGAAGTTCTTTTTTTTTTTTTTTTTTTTTTTTTGAGGTGGAGTCTCACTCTGTTGCCCAGGCTGAAGTGCAGTGGTGTGATCTTGGTTCATTGTAATCTCTGCCTCCCAGATTCAAGCGATTCTCCTGTGATTCTCCTGCCTCAGCCTCACGAGTAGCTGGGATTACAGGCGTGTGCTACCACGCCTGGCTAACTTTTGTATTTTTAGTAGAGACAAGGTTTTGCCATGTTGGCTGAGCTGGTCTCGAACTCCTGACCTGAAGTGATCCACTCGCCTCAGCTTCCCAAAGTTTTGGGATTACAGGCATGAGCTACCACACCTGGCCTTTCCCAGATACTCTGATTACCAGAGACGGAAGTCTCTTCTTAACACTTAATAAAACAAACCTGCACAACACAAAAAGGAATTGGGGTTGGATCAGGAAGCAATTCTGCAGAGTGAAAGAAACTAGCATTTTCAAAATGCCTACTATGTGCTAATTACTCTGCTAAATACTTTATATTTGTTATCTTATTTATTAAAAAGTACCTATTAACAGATCTTGGGGCCGGGCGTGGTGGCTCACGCCTGTAATCCCAGCACTTTGTGAGGCCAAGGCAGACAGATCACGTGGTCAGGAGTTCGAGACCAGCCTGGCTAAAATGGTGAAAACCTGTCTCTACTAAAAATACAAAAATTAGCTGGGTGTGGTGGCACATGCCTGTGGTCTCAGCTGCTTGGGAGGCTGAGGCAGGAGAATTGCTTGAACCGGGAGGTGGAGGTTGTAGTGGGCCGAGATCGCGCCACTGCACTCCAGCCTTGGCAACAGAGCATGACTCTGAATCAAAAAAAAAAAAAAAAAGAAAGAAAAAAAGTAAATCTTATAGATCTTGGACAAGGAAGAGGTTAAAGTTAATTGCACAGCTGGTTGTTGTCCGGTCTCTTCTATTGGAATTAATTCTTTTTATTTGCTAATTTAGTGTTGTGAATGTTGTTTTTCCATCTTCTTTCCTCTTTATTTTTTTGTAGACTGGAACTGTAGTTTCTAGCCCCTGAGTCATCATGGTGCCTTATTTAGTCTTTCTGCAGGTTAGATCACCAAATTTTTGAAGAGTCAGGTTATTTTCATATCTTAGTTGTAGTTTCCCTATGTTTTTGTGTTTTTCTCTGAGAATAGGCAACTTGAACTTCTGTAGGAGCTAGTAAGTCACAGGTTTAAATTTATAACATGCAGTATGGATAAGTCATAATTCTCCTTATTTAGAATGTGTTTTGACTTCAACATCAATTGGTAGTTAAGAGCCACTTGCCTGACTTCAATCCCTGCTCTGCCTGTATCAGTCACCTTGAGTAACTTCATCTCTCTGTACTTTTTCTTTTTTGTTTCCTTTCCTTTTTTTTTTTTTTTTTTTTGAGACGGAGTCTCGCTCTGTCATCCAGGCTGGAGTGCAGTGGCGTGATCTCGGCTCACTGCAAACTCTGCCTCCCGGGTTCACGCCATTCTCCTGCCTCAGAGTAGCTGGGAGTACAGGCGCCCACCACCACGCCTGGCTAATTTTTTGTATTTTTAGTAGAGACAGGGTTTCACTGTGTTAACCGGGGTGGTCTCGATCTCCTGACCTCGTGATCTGTCCGCCTCGGCCTCCCAAAGTGCTGGGATTACAGGTGTGAGCCACCGCACCTGGCCTTTCCTTTTTCTTATCTCTAAAATGGTGATAATAAAATCATGCTCGTTAAAATCATGCCCAATAAAATGAGGAGATTGAAATCTAAACAGCATCTAAACAAGGATTTTTCATACAAATAGTTGTGGGGTAAAGACTGTTATGAAATTAAATGAGTTGACATTTGTATGGTATATAGGATGGTGCCTGGCACAAGTGCTATATAAGCATTTTTTTAAATAAAATAAAAACTCTGGAACTAACTTATTCAAAATATGTAACTTCATTATGCTCTTTCCTTTAAAGCAGTTGTTCTTACTCAGTAAGGGGCACAATATTACCTCCTAGGAGACAATTAACAATGTAGGCATTTTTGGTTATCACAGCTGGGGGGATTCTATTGCCATTTAGAAAGTAGAGGGCAGGGATGCTGCTAAACATCCTTCAATGCATAGGACAGCCTTGCACAACAGATGATCTGGCCCAAAATGTCAGTAGTGCCAAGGTTGAAAAACCCTACTTTAAATAAATCATTTTTTGCTAGAGATTACTCTAAGAAAGATTAAATAGATACAACATAAAATTGACTCTTATTTGCAAACTATTTAATTTTCCAAAGAAACTAGATTTCTCACACTATCACCCTTTAGAAATGTATTCTCTAGAAGAGTTTAATGATCAAATTTGGAGGCTCACAGTAACTACTAATTCAGAGTTTGGTACTAGTAAGGCTAAGATCATGGGTCAGCCCCTTTGAGGGCCAATTAGCTTTATTCCATGACCGTAAAGTGCAATCCCAATACAGTCAACCATCTCTATGGCAAATGTGCAGCACTAATCACATGGGGAAAGAAATGGGAATAACAAGAGAATATATATAGTGCTGATGGATGTTTAATAGTGATAATCTTATGAAGAGATACTTCTAAATTGGGGGCCTGACCTTATAATTTTGTATTACTCTTCAGTCTGTGCCCATCGTATTAGTCAGGTTGGTCTCCATACTTGCGTGTCATCAACTCTGCTTAATGCTGCCTGTCTTTTGACTCATGCCTGGAATATTTGTGAAGATATTAACTTATGTTTGCTTCTGGGTACTTTTTTTTTCTTAAGACAAATTCTCACTGTGTTGCCTAGGCTGGAGTACAGTGGCCCAATCTCGGCTCACTGCAGCCTCCGCCTTCTGGGTTCAAGCAATTCTCCTGCCTCAGCCTCCTGAATAGCTGGGATTACAGGTGTGCACTACCACGCCTGGCTAATTTTTGCATTTTTAGTAGAGAGGGTGTTTCATCATGTTGGTCAGGCTGGTCTTGAACTCCTGACCTTGTGATCCACCTGCCTCGGCCTCCTGTAGTGCTGGGATTACAGGCGTGAGCCACTACATCCAGCCCCTTTTTCTGGGCACTTTATTGTTTTATAATTTTCAAATTTAGGTACATGATTTATTTCAAATTACTTTTTGTGTATAGTTTGAGGTAGGGGTCAAAGTACATTCCCCACCCCCCCGCATAGATGTCCAATTCTTCCAATATCATTTATTTATTTATTTATTTTTGAGATGGAGTCTCACTCTGTCGCCCAGGTTGGAGTGCCATGGCGCAATCTCAGCTCACTGCAACCTCCACCCCCTCGAGTTCAAGCGATTCTTCTGCCTCGGACTCCTGAGTAGCTGGGATTACAGGCGCCTGACACCGTGCCCGGCTATTTTTTGTATTTTTAGTAGAGACGGGATTTCACCATCTTGGCCAGGCTGGTCTTGAACTCCTGACCTCGTGATCCACCAGCCTCGGCCTCCCAAAGTGCTGGGATATAAGCGTGAGCCACCGCACTTGGCCCACTTATTTTTAAAAAAATTACATAATTTTAGAAGTAGAAAAAATGAACACTTTTGTTATTTAATTTAACCTCTTTATTTAGTAAATGAGGAGATTGAAATCTAAAGAGCACATTTCTAAACAAGGATTTTTCATAGAAATAATTGTGGGGTTAAGATTAAAAATAAAATCTCTTAATTGTATTGTATTATGCCGATTGTTTCCACTCCCCGTTGAGATTTGTTTCTATGATAATTAATCCTTATTTCTCACACTTGTTCTCCTCGCCACAATATTATAAATTGTAACATATATTTATTGTAGAAAGTCTGGAACGTATCCAAAAGTGAAAAGAAGAAAATTAAAATAATCTATTATCAACCATTTAGAGATGATCAGTGTATAACATTCTAGTATTTGTTCTGTATGTTCATTACAAATTATTTTTTGGTAATCTGTCTTTTCACTTTATATATTTTGATTCATTTTCCTAGGGCATTAAATAGTCTTCTAAAACCAGGTCATGTAAATACATAAATACAGATATATATTTTAACCATAGTGGTATGATGTGCCTTTTTTTAGCTAAATCTTTATATGCATGTTTGAAAAATTCATAAGAAATTAATGAATGTGGAATTATTTGGTCAAAGCATATGAACATTACAAAGTCTTTGATTATAAAATGTGATGTTTCTGAAGGTATCTGATGTCTGATGATTTTATACATGAGTGCAAGTGCTGTTGTAATTACTACATGGCTAACACAATTATTGGTATGTTATTTGTTTAGATTAGTGCTTCCTAACTTTTTTCATGCTGTAGTGTGCCGTGGTTTACATAGAAAATGATAAAAATATGTGGCACACTGGGGAAAACAGAGGCGGTGGTCACCCTGCCCTGTTACCTTGTGTCTGGCCTGGCTAACTAGACTACTGAGAGGATCAGTATTTCAGCCACTTGTAAACCTTGGTTAGAAGCTCTGGGTTACAGCACAGTGATGATAAGGTCCTAGGTTATTTTCTGTGTCTTGTGTTAGATATTTCCTGTTTCTCACAATAGACTGTACAGTTTGGTCTATCAATATGGTAAATATGTACAATTTATGTACTTTACTGTTAATGGACATTTAGGTGGTTACAGTATTTGTAATGACAGATCATGCTATAAATATGTGTTTTGGCAGACATAAGCACTTATTTCTTTTGAGTAAAATACCTGGGAGTGGAATTGCTGGGTTATGGGGTAGGTACACATTTAATTAGATGCTATCAAACGGTTTTCCAAGGGGACCACAATTTTACATTGTCATGAGCAATAAATGAGAACTAATCCTAAAGCTGTGTGAGAATTGTAGTTGCTCTACATTCCCACCAGCACTTTATATTATCAGTTCTTGGCATTTTAGCCATTCTAATGTGTGTGTAGTGGTATTTCTCTGATGACTAATGGTGCTGGGAGCCTTTTATATGCCTGTTGGTCATGCGAATGACTCCTTTTTTTTTTTTTACACAAAGTATTGAACTTTTAATTTTGAGATAATTGTAGATTCACATGCAGTTGTAAGAAGTACAGTTCTTCAAGAGAGTCAGTTTCTCCCGATTGTTTCTCCAGTTTCTCCCGATTGTTTCATCTTGCAAAATAGTAGTATAATATCACAACAAAAATACTGCCATTGATACAGTCAAAATACAGAACATTTCCATCACCAGAAGGATCCCTGATGTTGCCTTTTGTAGCTATACTCACTTCTTTTCCACTTACCCACTCCGCCTTAATCCCTGGCAACCACTAAGTTATTCATTTCTATAATTTTGTCATTTCAAAAATGTTATAGAGGCCAAGCATGGTGGCTCACGCCTGTAATCTCAGCACTTTGGGAGGCCGAGGCGGGTGGATCGCCTGAGATCAGGAGTTCGAGACCAGCCTGGCCAACATGGCGAAGCCCCATCTTTACTAAAAATACAAAAAATTAGCTGGGTGTGGTGGTGGGCGCCTGTAATCCCAGCTACTTGGGAGACTGAGGCAGGGAGAATCGCTTGAACCCAGGAAGTGGAGATTGCAGTGAGTTGAGATCACGCCATTGCACTCCAGCCTGGGCAACAGAGCGAGACTTCGTCTCAAAAAAGAAACCCCAAAAAAAATGTTCTAGAAATGGAATCATACAGTATGTAGCTTTAGGATTAGCTTTTTTTTTCCCCCCCACTCAGTATAATTCTGTGGAAATTCGTCAAGGTTGTTTCATATATGCTTTTTATTGTTCATTTTTATTGCTGAATAGCATTTCATGTCATGGATATATCACAATTTGTTAAACCATTTACTTATTGAAGGGCATCGGGGTTGTTTCTGGTTTTTGACGATTACAGACAAACCTGCAATAAACATTCCTTCACAGGTTTTTGTATAAGCATATGTTTTTATTTCTCAGAGATAAATACCCCAGGACTACAATTGCTGGGACAAATAATAGTTGATTGTTTAATTTTTCAAAAAACTGCTAAGGTGTTTTCCAGAATTGCTATACCATTTCGTATTTCCACCAGTAATGTATGAGTGATCCAGTTTTTCTGAATCCTTGCCAACATTTGGTATTGTCACTGTTTTTTATTTTAGCCATTCTGATAGTTATAACACCTCACTGTGGCTTTAACTAGCATTTTCCTGATGGCTAATGTGCTTATTTGCTGTCTGTTTATCCTTTTCTGTGAAATGTCTGGTCATATATTTTCCTATTTTCTAATTGGATTTTTGCTTTTTATTGTTGAGTTTTGGGACTTCTTTATGTATTCTAGATACTAGTTCCTTATTAGATGTGTGATTTGTAAGTATTTTCTTCTCTTCTGGAGCTTGCCTTTTTAAATTTCCCAACAGATCTTTAATAGAGAAAAAGTTTGAATTTTGATGAAGTTCAGTTTATCAATTTTCTCTTTTGTGAGTTGTGCTTTTGGTGTCAAGTCTAAGAATGCATTGTCTAGCCTTGTATCCATAAGATTTGCTCCATTTTTTCCCCCTAGAAATTTTGTAGTTTTATGTTTCACATTTGTGCCTGTGATCCATTTTAAATTAATTTTTGCATAAAGTGTGAGACTTAGGTTGAGGTTTAGTTTTCCTTTTCTTTTAACCTATCATTTACCACACTGCCATATTATAGCTTATTGCTGTTGTTTGTGTCTATTTCCCTATGGAGATTTTATGTTCCTTGAAGGAAAAGATTGGATCTTATTCATCATTGTCTTTCCTGTGTATGACAGTTGAATCGAAGTAATAGATGGTCAGTTTCAGAGGCTTGAAGAGGGAGGGAGTAACAGAAGAATTGAGAAGATGTCATTAGATTTGTTGATCACTGACTTTAGGGAAAGTATTATCTCTAGAAAGATGGAGAATAAATGGAGAGTTTTATAGTCTTTCTGTTCCCAAGTTAGTTTTTCTCTTTCTTACACCCTCTTACTCCTTCCCTATTATGTTCTAACCTTTTTTGTTATGTTGTTTCATTATGATGGAGAAGTACTCTTTTCCACGACTAGTGAGGAGTCTATTATTCTTCCCAATTCAGCTCATATCCTGTTCTCCATGAAATTCCTGCCTTCCCCTGTATTAAACTCACTCTGCTAAAATTCTGTGGTACTTTCTATTATATTACTAACACTTAATCAGTCCTCAGTATCTATGTATCTTGCACATATTATGATTTATATTGCTTTATTTCCTGGAATGTTAATAGTCTGCTCAATAAATACTTAGATTTCATGTCTATCCATATAATTGCTAAATTATTTCAGGGCCTTTTTTGGTTTTAATCTAGAAATCTTCCTTTCATATTCAGAGTTCACCAAAAAAAAAAAAAAAAAAAAGCTTTTCAATCTAAATTTAAAAGCTAAGTCATGAAGACTGATAGGTTGATATTTTTTATAAAACAGTCCTATGATAAACTTCTGCAGTCTTTTGTATTGGGACTTATTCGTGTTTCTGTGTTCTGGTCACAGGTGATACTTAGTTGTGTTGTTACTAGATTCTTTTTTTTTTTTTTTTTTTGAGACAGAGTCTCACTCTGTTGCCAGGCTGGAGTGCAGTGGCACAATCTGGGCTCGCTGCAACCTCCGCCTCCCAGGTTCAAGCGATTCTCCTGCCTCAGCCTCCCAAGTAGCTGGGACTACAGGCGCCCACCACCACGCCGGCTCATGTTTTGTATTTTTAGGAGAGACGAGGTTTCACCATGTTTGCCAGGATGGTCTTGAACTCCAGACCTCATGATTTGCCCATCTCGGCCTCCCAAAGTACTGGGATTACAGGTGTGAGCCACCACGCCCGGCCTATATTCTTAATATTATTTTTTCAGGTCTTTTCTTTTTTAATGGGCTCCAGGAGGCCAGAAATCATTATTTTTTAAATTTACTATATATACACACACTATATATATATATTAATATACTATATATATGTAGTGCGTATATATATGTATATATATATATACACTTTTTTTTGCCACATAGTAGTAAAGTTTGAATAACTGAATGAATTTCTCTGGTTTCTATTAGTGAAGTTCTCTAATAGTAATAGGCTGATAAAATCTGTAATATAGTTTTATTATACCATCCAGTTTTTGTTTGAATTGGAATTTTTTTCATTTAAAAGTATATTCCATTTTTCAGTTTAAAACTGTTTTAAGGCATTACAAATATTTCCCTCAATGTATGGAGATCCTTCAATGTATGACCCATATCGTAATTCGTTGGTGTATATTTTACCCTCAATAAATTCAGGTGTCTTCCTTTCTATCCTGAACATTGTATTTTTATAGAGGATCCAGTAAAATGCCAACATTTTTACTTTAATTTATAAATATATGCTTTTATTTGGTAGCTTCCACATATAAGCTAATTTAAGTGGGAAATGTTAGTTGGATTAAACAAAAAATCCTTTCTCTTTCCAGATTGCAGCAATTCTCCGGAAACGGAAATTAGACTATTATTTACACAAACTACTCCCTGAGATCCTACAGTCCGCTTCATTTCTAACTGCTAATGGGGCCTTGTATATGGCTTTCTTTTGCATTTTAAGGTTGGTACTCATAATCACCATAGATACTAATATAGGTTCTTTTATTGAAATTGGAACAAGTATGTGTTTACATAAATGTTATGTGGGTTACTGTCCTCAAGATGTAATATAAACTTTAAATTATTGGTGTAATTATATAGCAAAAATGCTTTAAGATGTTATACATATTCTGAGGCCTGTTATATTTACCAAGTTATTGAATAGGATTTCTTAGCTTTTCAATTTCATAGATCAGGAATTCAAAGCAACTGTCTGTGACATAGGTTAGGGCCACATGCAGTGAAAAAACTTCAAAAGACTATAACATACACGTTTTTATTTATAAAACAATAAGTTAACTCCTGGTATATTCTGTTGTTGGAACTTTTGGTCCTGATTCAGTCTTATATATATTACCTGTGCTGTATCTTTATACATTGTAGAGATGCAGATAGAATTCAGTCTTTTGAGTGCTCTTACTTATCTGACATATTTATTAGCTATTACTTCTTTTTATTTTTTTCCTGTTGATTGCTGAAAACTCAAACTTACGTTTATTTATTTATTTATTTTTAAAAATAGCTTCCTGTTAGTGTTGCACAAAGTAGTTGTGCAGGTATATTTTAACTGCAATTAAAAGTATAATTTCTGACCGGGCGCGGTGGCTCACGCCTGTAATCCCAGCACTTTGGGAGGCCGAAGCGGGTGGATCACGAGGTCAGGAGATCGAGACCATCCTGGCTAACATGGTGAAACCCCGTCTCTACTAAAAAGTACAAAAAATTAGCTGGGCATGGTGGTGGGCGCCTGTAGTTGCAGCTACTCGGGAGGCTGAGGCAGGAGAATGGTGTGAACCCAGGAGGCGGAGCTTGCAGTGAGCCAAGATCACACCATTGCACTCCAGCCTTGGCAACAGAGCCAGACTCTGTCTCAAAAAAAAAGTGTAATTTCCAAATGTCTTTTACAAATTTTTCCCTAAGATCATTATCAGATCATTAATATTTATAAACTTTTAGATTATGTGGAAAGTAATTGATAAGGCTTTTATACTATTGAACAAATCATGCCTTTAAATTGACATGAAAATCTATGTAAGGAACTCTCTTTATCATGTGCTCTCTAGAAAGTTTCTATGACGGCCGGGCGTGGTGGCTCACGCCTGTAATCCTAGCACTTTGGGAGGTCAAGGCAGGTGGATCACGAGGTCAGGAGATGGAGACCATCCTGGCTAACACAGTGAAACCCCGTCTCTACTAAAAATACAAAAAATTAGCCGGGTGTGGTGGCATGCGCTTGTAGTCCCAGCTACTCGGGAGGCTGAGGCAGGAGAATTACTTGAACCCGGGAGGCGGAGGTTGCAGTGAGCCGAGATCGCACCACGCACTCCAGCCTGGGTGACAGAGTGAGACTCCATCTCAAAAAAAAAAAAAAAAAAAAAGAAGAAGAAAGTTTTTATGATTAGGTTTTTAAAAAAATTTCAGTTAAGTATACCTTGCTATTGCAGCATCTTTATGTTCTATGAACCTGTTTGGTTAAGTTGTGGAAGCATGTATCCTGAAGACACTAGGAGACCATAAGAACTCATGAGGTGGTTGAGGGTCAGGGTGGAATTGAAAATGTCACTTACATTTTGTTCCTAATTGGGTAGATAAGATGCTGTTACTTGAGGTAGGGAACTCAGAAGTAAAAGCGCATTTGAAAAATACAGTGAAATCTGCTTTGGACGTGTTGCTTTTTGTGGTGCCTATGGGACATCTACGTTAACATGTCCAATAGACATTTGAAATTTGAACTTAAAATATATTTAAGGTAATATCCATGTTCTCCCTATAACTGATTCACTAAGTCCATTTTTCTTAAGATTTTACATTCAATAACTTAAGTCCTTTATGGATTTTATATTGGAGTCTTCACAGGTGGAAGGTTTCTGATGTCCATGTCAAGAAATACCCAAGTTATATGTCCTCAATAGCTTTTCTAATCTTTTTAAATCTGAGCTTCAGTTTAAGAAATTATTTCAGGCCAGGTACCGTGGCTGACACCTGTTATCTCAGCACTTTGGGAGGCTAAGATGGAAGGATTGCTTGAGGCTGGCAGTTCGAGGCCAGCCTGGGCAACATGGTGAGACTCTGCCTGTTAAAAAAAAAAAAAAATTAACCAGGCGCGGTAGTGTGCCCCTAGTCCTGGCTAACTTGGGAGGCTGAGGCCAGGAGGATCCCTTGAACCCAGGAATTTCGGGCTACAGTGAACCATGATTGTAGCACTGCATGCCAGCCTGGGTGACAGGGCAAGACCTTGTCTATAAAAAAAGAAAAATCTTTATTCTTATATATATCTATCTATATAATTTTCATAATGTATAATTTAGCAATTTACCTACTTTGTTCAGATAATTGCTTGCAATTTTTACTTGCTACTTCTCCCTTTCTTAGGAACATATGTTTTCAAGGAAAAAAAACTTCCTCATGTCTCCACATATTTTTTTTCTCTTAAAAATCCTGCATTGGCTCACGCCTGTAATTCTAGCACTTTGGGAGGCTGAGGCGGATGGATCATGAGGTCAGGAGTTCGAGACCAGCCTGACCAACATGGTCTCTACTAAAAATACAAAAAATTAGCCGGGCGTGGTGGCAAGTGCCTGTAATCCCAGCTACTCGGGAGGCTGAAGCAGGAGAATCGCTTGAACCCAGGAGGCAGAGGTTGCAGTGAGCCAAGACTGCGCCACTGCACTCCAGCCTGGGCAACAGAGCAAGACTCCATCTAATAACAACAACAACAACAACAACAACAACAACAACAACAAAACCAAACCAAAAACAAAACCCAGACAGCTACTGGTCATTTGTCATTTGTCATTTATGAGGCACTGTGAGGATTCCTATTTTCAAGGAATATACTCTAGTAAATGAAAAATGATGTACACAGAAAACTAAAATATATAAAATAGTAAATGCTGTAAGAAAAAGTTATCAAGGGTTGTGGAAGCAAAGAAGGGAAAACATTTATTGAATGTCTACCATGTGTGGAAAAAATAGTCATAATAATAGTAATAACAGCTAACACTTTCTGAGTACTTGTTATGTGTCCTGCGTGGTGCTGGGAAATATCTCATATAGTTCTCTTAATGGCTCTATGAGATAGGTAATATTATCCTCATTTGATAAATAAATGAAACTGAGAAGCCAGAGGGTTTGCATAGCCAGCAGGTTTGGATCCAGGGAATGCCTGAATGAAAGTGGCCAGCTGTTATTGAAAGGAGTGTTACCCATTAGTTGTTACTGTAGCAGCCTTAATGAGAGTTGGTGAGAGACTTAACTAAGGCAGGGGTAGTAGGTTGGAGAGGAATTTGAAAGATAAATTGCATCTGTAATAATTTAAGGGAATAATTTAATATGTGGGGTAAGGGAAACAAAGTTAAGGATGATGCCTGTCAAACATAAGTGGATAGGTGGTTGTTGATGCTATTAACCTAGGAAAATAGAGGAGAGAGAACAAGTTCATGGGGCTAGGGGAGAGAGATAATAATGAGTTTGATTTTGAATATGTTTATTTTGAGGTACTGTGGTACGTTTAAATAGAGGATGGATGGAGAAGGGAAACTTCTATTCATAATAACTGAGGTGACCAACTAGGAATTTCATACAAAAATTCCAAATTTAAATTTCAGGAAGATACTTGGAAAATTCTACTCATGGACTCCTGGCTTTGGTGCCGCTCTGCCAGCATCTTACGTGGCCATTCTCATTGAAAGAAAAAGCAGGTAAAATTTCATATATTTATTTAACGGAACTGATTACCTGTCCCCCACCACAACTGTAATTTTTTTTTTTAATTATCACTTACAGGGATGAGAAATATTTCTAGATATATTTTTTTCAGTTCTGCAGATATTTAATTGAAAATTAATTTTATATTAATGTTTATATGTATTTTATATTTATTGTCTATAAAAATATAAAAATGGACATTATAGAGCAGTAATAGCCTCTGTTTACTAAAAGATTAGAGAGTTCTATGATGTGACCTAACTAAAATATGGCTATGCAAATTCTAGGCCAGGCGGCTCATTCCTGTAATCCCAGCACCTTAGGAGGCTGAGGTGGGTGGATCACTTGAGTCTTGGAATTTGAGACCAGCCTGGCCAGCATTGCAAAACCCTGTCTCTACAAAAAAAAAAAAATACAAAGAAAATTAGCTGGATGTGATGATATACTCGTGTAGTCCCTTCTACTCAGGAAGCTGAGGTGGGAGGATCACCCGAGTCCCCAGAGGTCAAGGCTGCAGTGAGCCGTGATCGTGCCACCACACTTCAGTCTGGGCAACAGAGTGAGACTCCTGTCTCAAAAAACAAGCAAATAAACAAACAAATTATAATCAAAGATTTTTTCCATAGCCATAATAGCATTTCACACTTAAGAAAATTAACAATAGTTTTTTATTGTCATCTAGATCTGTGTTCCGCTTACTTTGCTTCAGGCTCTTTGAGTGATCTCAAATCTATTATTATTATTATTACTAATTTATTTATTTTTCTGAGCCAGAGTCTTGCTCTGTTGCGCAGGCTGGAGTGCAGTGGTGTGACCTCGGCCCACTGCAACCTCCGCCTCCTGAGTTCAAGCAATTCTCCTGTCTTAGCCTCCCGAGTAGCTGGGATTACAGGCGCATGCCACCATGCCCGGCTAGTTTTTGTGTTTTTTTAGTAGAGACAAGGTTTCACCATGTTGGCCAGGCTGGTCTCAAACTCCTGACCTTGTTATCCACCCTCCTTGGCCTCCCAAAGTGCTAGTATTACAGGCGTGAGCCACTGCGCCTGGCCCAATTATTTTTAAGACATCTTGTATTTAAAAAAAAATTTTTATTGTTATCAGCCTGAAATTTTCCATGTGAATAAATACAATTTCTATAAAATGTTGCAAACTTACATAAACTGTTCAGTCAGGTAAACAGTTAAAATTTAAAGGTTTTGCCATAAGAAAATACTTGCCATCTCATGAATAATTGTTTTTATTGCTGAGGAATTTAGCCACGTTTGTCCCAGATAAATCAAGAAAGGATCATGTATTGAAACCACTTATGAAGATGCTTATTGTAGTCATTGGCCCTCTGGTCAGAGTGTGAGTAATTCTCATCAAATAACCAAATATTAAACTACTGGAAGCCACTCTTATTTATTTATTTATTTATTTATTTTTTGAGATGGAGTCTCACTCTGTCGCTAGGCTGGAGTGCAGTTGTGTGATCTCAGCTCACTGAAACCTCCTACTCCCTGGTTAAGCAATTCTCTTGCTTCAGCCTCCCAAGTAGCTGGGACTACAGGCACGTGCCACCATGCCCAGCTAATTTTTGTATTTTTAGTAGAGACGGGGTTTCACTTTGTTGGCCAGTATGGTCTTGATCTCCTGACCTTGTGATCCGCCCACCTCAGCCTCCCAAAGTGCTAGGATTACAGGCGTGAGCCACCACACCCGGCCCATGAAGCCACTCTTAATACATTTTTGTAAGTGTCATAGTATCTAAATTTTTGTGGTTCTCTGTTTGATTATATCAATGACTACAGTACTTAAACTTTTGGATTATTAGAATGACTAAAATCAAAGGATTGGTGAATGTTATAACCTCAGCAAAATCAAGTCAGTAATTCCAGGAACATAGGTTACTCCACCTGAAAAGAGAGTACAGCATGATTGCTGAAGCGTGGATTTTGGAGCTGTGCTATCTGGCTTAGGAGCCCAGCTCTGCCACTTACTGCGTGATATTCATTACTTGAAAAATGAAAATAATGATAAACTATTTGTAGGATTGTTTATTTTATTTTATTTTTTTGAGATGGAGTCTCACTCTGTTGCCCAGGCTGGAGTGCAATGGTGCAATCTTGGCTCACTGCAACTTCCGCCTCCCAGGTTCAAGCGATTCTCCTGCCTCAGCTTCCCGCGTAGCTGGGATTACAGGTGCCTGCCACCACGCCTGGCTAATTTTTGTATTTTTAGTAGAAACGGGGTTTCACCATGCTAGCCAGGCTGGTCTCGAACTCCCGTCCTCAGGAGATCCACCCGCTTTGACCTTTCAAAGTGCTGGGATTACCTGCGTGAGCCACTGCGCCCAGGCTTATTTTATTTTTTTTGAGACAGAGTCTCACTCCGTCACCCAGGCTGGAGTATAGTGACTTGATCTTGGCTCACTGCAACCTCTGCCTCCTGGGTTCAAACAGTTTTCCTGCCTCAGCCTCCCAAGTAGCTGGGACCACAGGCATGAACCACCAAGCCTGGCTAATTTTTGTATTTTTAGTAGAGATGGGGTTTCGCCATGTTGGCCAGACTGGTCTCGAACTCCCAACCTCAGGTGATCCGCCCGCCTCAGCCTCCCAAAGTTTTGGGATTACAGGCATGAGCCACTGGGCCCTGCCTGTCGGGTTGCTTAGATAATTAAGTGAATTAATATATGTTAAAATGCTTAGAACAGTGCCTGACACATAGTAAGAGTTATATATGTGTTAAGTATTATTTTTGTTTTTTTTGCCTGTAAGTAGAGAGAGTTATTCTGGTGATGGTAACTTCTAATCAATAGAAAACTGTGTATATTGGTTTTGAAAAGATATTTTTGAAATACGTCAGTTACATTAAACTAAAGATACTTTAAATCAAGGTAGCTACTATTTACTCATATTTAGCACTCAAATAATTAGATAGCATTTTTGCAGTTATGTACCTACTTTTCGACACAAACTGTTGAACACCTTTGTAACAATCAACCAGAGTCAATGGTTATTAACATTTTGCCATTTTACTTTATTTGTATGTGAATATACGTGAATGTGTGTTTTTTCTGTGTGTGTGAGCCATATGGAAACATGTTATAAACATCATGCCACTTTACTCCTGAGTACTTCAGCACGTATCTCTTAAAATAAGGACATTTTTCTACAGAATTACAACACTATTATCACACAGAAGACAATTAGCAACCATTTTTTCATACCATCCAGTTCATATTGTCCTAAAATGGCTTTTAATGCTGTTTTTTTGAACCAGAATCTAGGTCGAGGTTGATGTGTGTTGATGTATTTCTTTCTTTTCCTTTTTCTAAAAGTACTTTTTCTTGAGATAGGGTCTTGCTTTGTCACCCAGGCTAGAATGCAGTGATGTGATCATAGCTCACTGCAGCCTCAATCTCCCGGGCCCAAGAGATCCTCCTGCCTTAACACCACCCTCCCACCGCCTCCCCAACCCCCCACCAGTAGCTGGGACTACAGGTGCACACCACTATGCTCAGCTAATTTTTTATTGTTTATTTTTTAATTTAATTAATTTATCTTTTTTGAGACGGAGTCTCGCTCTGTCTCTCATGCTAGAGTGCAGTGGCGCAATCTCTGTTCACTGCAAGCTCCGCCTCCCGGGTTCACGCCATTCTCTTGCCTCAGCCTCCTGAGTAGCTGGGACTACAGGTGCCCGCCAGCTAATTTTTTTTTTGTATTTTTAGTAGAGACGGGGTTTCACTGTGTTAACCAGGATGGTTTCGATCTCCGGACCTTGTGATCTGCCCGCCTCGGCCTCGCAAAGTGTTGGGATTACAGGCGCGCGCCACTATACCCGGCCCAATTTTTTATTTTTATATTAAGTAGCTGAGGTCTCACTATGTAGCCCAGCCTGGGCCGATCCTGAGCTCAAGTGATCCTCCTGTCTTGGCCAGTGAAACTGTTGGGATTACAGGTGTGAACCACTGCACCTGGCCTATTTTCTTTTAGCCTAAGATAGTGTCTCCACTTTTTCCCTCTACAGCATTGCTTTATTGAAGTGACCAGGCCAGTTGTCTTGTTGTATGTAATACATTTCTGATTTGTCTAAGTTATTTCTTCATGTAATTGGTGAATTGGTTCAACAATTGGGCCCCAGGCCCAATATCATTATGGTTTTTGCTGACGCATAGAGGTACATACTGCCTTGGTGGTCTTGTATAAGATCTGGAAGAAATCTCTGGATTAAAGCAGAGATTCTTCTTCTTTTCCCTTACTTTCTCCCAAATAAACAGAGTGTCTCTCTCTCTGTGTGCTGAACTGCTTGGAACTGAGCATGAGGTGACACAAGCATCCCTGTGGCCACCATCCCTGGGACTGCGCTGGGTCAGACTTGAAGCCAGCACAGCAGTGGGTCTTGCCCAAGGCTTGTTGTAACCATTACTTGGCTACCACTTGTGTTCACTCAAAGCCCTAGGGTTCTATAATCAACAGGTGGCAAAGCCAGCCAGGTTTGTGTCCTTCGCTCTGGGTGACAAGTTCTCCCGGGCCCTGGGCAGGTCCAAAGATGTTGTCTGGGAGCCAGGGATAGGAGTAAGAAAAGTTTGCCTGATATTCTTTTCCACTGTGGCTAAACTGGTGCTCAAACCACAATATAAAGTCCTTCCCACTCTTCCCTCCCCTTTCCACAGGCAGAGGAGCCTCTCCATGTGGGTACCACCACCACCAGCCCATGGCAGGCTTCTGACTGGCCACCACTGATGTTCACTTAAATACCACAAGCTCTTCAGTCAGCCTGTGGTAAATGCTGCCAGGCCTGGGACTCACCCTTCAGGGCAGTGGGCCCCCTTCTGGCCTAGGGTAGGTTCAGAAATGCTATCCAAGAGCCTAGACCTGGACTTGGGGACTCCAGGAACCTGCTTGTTGCTTTACCCCACTGTGTCCAAGCTGGTACCTAAGTGCAAGACAAAGTCCCCTTTTGTTTTCCTTCTGCTTTTCTCAGGCAGAAGGAGTCTTTTGCCATAGCCACCACAGCTGGGAATGTGCTAGGTCACATCTGTAGTGAGCACGTCTCAGAGTTCAAGGCTATGGCATACTCCTTGGGTATCGCTCCTAGTTATTCAGGGTCTAAGGGCTTGTTAGTCTGCAGGTGATAAATCCTGCCAGTACTGGGTGCTTCCCTTCAAGGCAGCAGGTTCCCTTTTGGCCCAAGATATGTCTAGAAATGTCATCCAGGAGCAAGGCTTGGAATGGAGCCTTCATGACTCTGCCTGGTGCCTTCTCCTACTGTGGCTGAGCTGGTATCCAGTGATGACATCTTATTTAACTGTAGTATAATATAAAACCAGGAAGTTGTCATTACTGTCAACTACACTATAGACTTCATTCAGTATTCACTAATTCTTATGTACACTCATTTGTGTACATGTCTATCCAGTCTGTTCCCATGTATAGAGTTGTTTACCCACCACTACAATCAATGTCCAAAACTGTTTCAACACTACCAAGGATTGCCCTTGAACTATCCCTTTGTAGTTGCACCATTTTCATCAATTCCTGTCTCCTGGTAACAACTAGTCTACTTTTCATTTCTATATTTATATCATTTTGAGGAAGTTATATAAATGGAATGATGCAATGTATAACATTTGGACATAGGCTTTTTCTTTTTTAAACTAAGCATGATGCCTTTGAGATCCATCTAAGATGTTGCTTGTATTACTAAGTTTCTTCCTTTTTTATTGCCTAGTAGCATTCTACTATATGGATGTACCAGAGTTTGTTAAACATTCACTTGTCGAAGGACGTTTATGTTATTTTCAGTTTTTGGCTGCTCCATCCATGAACATGGTTTATCTCTCCATTTAATTAGATCTTTTATTTCTTTTCATCAGTTTTTATAATTTGCAGAATACGTTTCATATATATGTTAGATTTACACCTGTTTCCCTTTTTGGGAACAATTGCAAATGATTTTTCTGTTTTTGTAACAGCTTTATTGAGTCATAATTCATATTGCATACAGTTCACCCTTTTGAAAACTGCACAATTCATTGGTTTTTAATATATTCACAAAGTTGTTTAACTACCATCACAAACAATTTTAGAACATTTTATTCACCTCAAATAGAAACCCCTTTAACTGTCACCCCCTAATCCTTCATCCTCCTCACCCAGCCCTAGGCAACCGCTAATTTCTGTCTCTAAAGATTTGCTTCTTCTGGACATTTTATATAATGGAGTCATACAATATGTGTCATTGGTGGCTGGCTTCTTTTACTTAGTGTAATGGTTTTGAAGTTTGATGTCATACATATCATTTCATTACTTTTTATTGCCAAATAATAATTCATTATATGGATATGTCACATTTTATTTATTCATAAGTTGATGGAAATTTGGATTGTTCCACTTCTTGGTTATGAATGATGCTACACTACATTTGTGGACACATTTTTCTGTGGACATATGTCTTTATTTTTCTGGATTATGTACTCAGGAATGGAATTGCTGCCTTACTATGGCAACTCTGTTTAGCTTTTTGAGGAACTGCCAAACTGTTTACCAAAGTGGTTGTACCATTTTCTGTTTTGTTCAGCAGTATATAAAGGGTCCAATTTCTTCACATTTCGGCTATCACTTGTTATTACATGTCTTTCTGATGATAGTCATTGTAGTGAGTATGAAGTATTTCATTATGGCTTTGATTTTTCTCAGATGACTAATGATATTGAGCATCTTTTCATATAGTTTTTGACCATTTACATATCTTTTTTGGAGAAATGTCTATTCAAATCCTTTGCCCATGTTTTAATTGGGTTATTTATCTTTTAATTATTGAGTTGTAAGGGTTCTTTAGATATTCTAGATATAATTTTCTTACCAGATATATAATTTGCAAATATTTTCTCCCATTCAGAGGGTTGTTTTTTCACTTCGTTGATCTTGTCTTTGAAGCAGAAAAGTTTTTAATTTTGATGAAGAAGTCCAAGTTATCTATTTTTTCTTTCTTTTTTTATTTGTTTGTTTGTTTTTTTGTGACAGAGTCTTGCTCTGTCGCTGAGGCTGGAGTGCAGTGGCGTGATCTTGGCTCCTGCAACCTCCACCTCCTGGGTTCAAGCAATTCCCCTGCCTCAGCCTCCCAATTAGCTGGGACTACAGGTGTGTGCCACTACACCCTGCTAATTTTTGTATTTTTTTTTTTTTTAGTAGAGATAGGGTTTTGCCATGTTGTCCAGGCTGGTCTCGAGCTCCTGACCTAAGGTGATCTGTCTGCTTCCACCTCCCAAAGTACTGGGATTACAGGGATGAGCCACTGTGCCCAGCCCGTTGTGTTTTTGGTGTCGTATTTAAGAAATCATTACCATCACGAATATTTAGCTCCAAGTTTTATTTTACTTTATTATTTATTTATTTGTTTACTTTTTGAGATGGAGTCTTGCTCCGTCTCACACTCACTGGAGTGCAGTGGCATGATCTTTGCTCACTGCAACCTCCACCTCTCTGGTTCAAGCAATTCTTCTGCCTCAGCCTCCCAGGTAGCTGGAACTACAGGTGCATGCCACCCAGGTAGCTGGAACTACAGGTGCATGCCACCACACCCAGCCAATTTTTGTATTTCTAGTATTGATGGGGTTTCACCATGCTGGCCAGGCTGGTCTTGAACTCCCGACCTCAGGTGATCCACCTGCCTCGGCCCCACAAAGTGCTGCAATTACAGGTGTGGGCCACTGCGCCTGGCCATGTTTTCTTTTAAAAGTTGTATAGTTTTAGTTCTTACATTTAAGTCTTTCATCCATTTTGAATTAATTTTTGTATGTAGTGTGAAGTAGAGAGTATTAAGTTTTAAATTTCATTTTCCACATTTGTTGCTATGACATATAAATATAGTAGATTTTTTTGTGTTTTATCTTGACTTCTGTGGCCTTACTGAATTTATTAGTTTTAAGAGTTTTTGGTACATTCCTTGAGATTTTCTATACAGACAATTATGTTGTCTGCAAATAGGGATGGTTTTATTTCTTTTCCAATCTGTATGTCCTTTTTTTCTGCTTGCATCTCGTATCTGCTCTTAGCGGGAGGCATTCAGTTTTTCATCATTAAGTGTGTTGTTAGCTGTGGGGTGGTTTTTCAGATGCTCTTTGTCAGGGTTATAGGACATTTACATTCATTTCTAGTTTGCTGTGAACCTTTATCATGAATGGATGTAATATTTTGTTATGTGTCTTTTCTGCATCTATTGATAATATCATGTGATCTTTTTTCTTTTTTTCTTTTCTTTTCTTTTTTTTTTTGAGACGGAGCCTCACTCTGTTGCCCAGGCTGGAGTGCAGTGGCGTGATCTCAGCTAACTGTAACCTCTGCCTCGTGGGTTCAAGCGATTCTCCTGCCTCAGCCTCCCAAGTAGCTGGGACTACAGGTGCGTGCCACCTTGCCTGGCTAATTTTTGTATTTTTAGTGGAGATGGGGTTTCACCATATTGGCCAGGCTGGTCTTGAACTCCTGACCTCGTGATCTGCCCTCCTTGGCCTCCCGATGTGCTGAGATTACAGGCGTGAGCCACCAGGCCCGGCTGAGCTTTCTTCTTTCGCCTGTTTGTAGTGTTTTTTTTGTTTTTTGATATCAACAAGGACAAGATCATTGACAGTGATGTTTGTCTACAGCTGGTTTGCTCAACTTTGGCACTATTGACATGTTTTGGGCCAGGTAATACCTTATTTGGAGGACTCTCTTGTGCAGTGTATCTATACATGCCATTAGCACTGCCTTCCCCACCCCACCAAGTTGAGATAACCAAAAATTCCTCCAGGCATTGCTACATCTCCCCGTGAAACAAATCTCTCCTTGTTGAGAACTACTGATCTATATCTTTACTAATTTTCTTAGTCTAGTTTTATCATTTGCTGAGAGAAAAGTGTAAAATCTCCAACTGTGATTCTGGAATTGTCTTTTTCTCTTTTTAATGCTATCAATTTCTATGAAGGTTTTATTGGTATATGCACTTTTTTTTTGTTACCATTTCTTCATGATGTCATGATGAATTGAACCTTTTATCCATATGGAATGTCCTTCTGTAGGTCAGATATTATTTGTTCTGAAGTTTATTTTTATTTGATTTTTTTATTTCTTATTTTTTTAGATAGAGTCACACTCTTGCTCCTGCTGGAGTGCAGTGGCATGATGTCGGCTCACTGCAACCTCCACCCACCGGGTTCAAGCAACTCTTGTGCCTCAGTCTCCTGAGTAGCTGGGATTACAGGCACACACCACCATGCCTGGCTAATTTTGTATTTTTGGTAGAGACAGGGTTTCACCATGTTGGCTAGGCTGGTCTCAAACTCCTGACCTGAAATGATCCACCCGCCTTGGCCTCCCGAAGTGCTGGGATTACAGGCATGAACCACCGCACCTGGCCTATTTTTATTTTATATTGATATAGCTACTCCAACCTTTTCATGTTTACAGTTTGCAGAGTGTATTTCTTTCCAATTAATTTCAAACATCTGTGTCTTTATATTTAAAGTTTTTTTTTTTTTAGCAGATAACATACAGTGGGGTCTTATTTTTTTAAATCTATTCTGCTAGTGTTAGCCTTTAAATTAGATTATTGAGTTCATTAACATTTGAGGCATTTATTATTTATTGGTATGGCTAGGTTGAGTGTGCCATTTTATTATTTGTTTTCTGCTTTTCATTTGTCTGTTCCTCCTCACTTCGTTTGTATTGTTTGATTTTTTTGTTTTGTTTTTAGAATTCCACTTTAATTTTTTTTCGTTATTTTCTTTTAGTGATTGCTTTATAGACTACAATATACATCTTTGAAGTTTCTTAATGTTACTATTTTACTACCTCTCAGAATGTGGCAACCTGTCTAGGTCCATCTTAGGACTGCTTACTATTGGATTTGTTTTTTGTTTGTTGGTTTGTTTTTTCTCTTTCTTTGAACACTAACATTAGTTCAAATACAGTAAAACCAAAGTAAAAGAGTGTTACTCATATTAAGAGCAATAACTTCTTAGGGCATAAAGAGAGGTTTCCTGGATGTGAGCTGATAAGGTGGATTTGGGTTGCTAGTTTATTTTCTATTTTATTTTCACTTTTGATAGCTGAGGGTTTTTTTTTTTTTAAGCTTTCTGTTTTTATTTCCTGTAAATGAGCTTTTGCACTAGTGTTTCATTCTTAGACATTGGTTGTTCAAAGAAAATTTTTAGGTATTACAGATTATGACCTAAATATTAGCTGAAGTAGTTTTATTGTTTTAATGACTTAATAAGAAATTTAAGTCTAGCTTTGTTTAACTTCTTTATAACTGTTATCACATGGTTGCTGAAGAAAAATTGATCCTTCCCTTGATCTGATTGTTACATTATTGAACTCTTTGTGTATGTGTTGATTTAGTTCTTTTGTTTATTAGGTGATGCAGTTAACAATACTGGGAAATAGCTCTATAGTTCTTTCTGTTGAGAATTGTGTATGTCTATGCATATCAATCACAATTCCTGGTTGGGTTTAATTAAAAACTTTAATTTTTGTTTTTTAGTGTTGTTCACAAGCTTAGTGACTTTAAGAAAAAAATCAGGTTTTGTATTTTTTCTTTTCCCTTTGAAGTTAAACTTTAAAACAGAGATCTCTTGACAAGTTGCCTTACAGTGTGTCTTGTTTTAAGTAAATATGTCTGTGTGTATTTGGAATTTGCGAGTTACTTTAGTAGCTTAATTTGCTCTGAAAAAGTATTCTTTACTTACCACGAATTTATGTAAGACTTCATTAAATATCAAGATCCATTAAAAGCTTATAAGTAATTTGCAAGAGTTGAAGTGATGTATATTTTAAAATTATTACATCCAGTGCCAAAAATCAAGCATATTAGTATTGTAGTTCTTGTTTAGTAAGGAAAAAGAATTTATAATTATTCCTTTAATTCACAGAGAAAATCAATGATATGCTGGTGGAAATAGCCAGCAGGCAGCTGGAAATGTGAGTCTAGGTTCAAGGGAAAGATGGTAGTTAGAGAAATAAAAATGGGAAGTTTTCCTCTAATAGGTGGTCATTGAAACTGTGGAAGTAGATTCATGTGTGAAAGCCCAGTATGAGAGGAGGTCTAAGATTGAACATTTAGAAGCAGCAACATTTAAGGAGCCAGTTGTCAATTGAAATGTGTACAGTTCAGTCTTTAAATTTAATGTCAGCAATATACTAGAAAGAGTAGAAGAAACATATTGTGATGACTAGCAGTTTCTTTTTACAAAATAGCAAGTACTGGTAGTCCTAAGTTTTAAACCTCTAAAGCTTTAATAGTGCAATCTTTACTCTGAGATTTTGCATTCAGTTGTATAATCAGTTTTTCAAAAAGTATTTAATGAGGTGAGAACATACAATATGCACTTATCTCTCTATCTGGATATAGATGTAAATACATAGACAAAGATCTATCTATCTGTAAATATCTTCTCTATATTGGTTTAAGTTTCTTTCTTCCTCTTTTTTCCTTCTCTCTAATCCATGCATCAATTACCCCCTCCCTTTCTAGTAGTATTAAGTGAGCTTTGCTTGCTAGTTTCTGACACCCAGTAAGAGGGCAGCTTACTTAAATCTTAATCGCATCATTGTGGGGTTCTGAGAAAGCTTTGAAGTTGTTTCCAGGGTTGCTTAAAAAATTTGTGCCACAAAGGACTCTGATCATAGTAACTCAGTAGGAAGCATTGGTGACATCTAGTTTATCTGTAGGAGGGCTGTTAAGAACTAGTCTTCTTTTTCTTTTTCTAGGAAGTGCTTTGTTTGTGGTTTAGAAAGAAGTTGTTCTGATGGATTTTGTTTTGTAGAATTGCTGTGGAATTTGCTTTGATATTTAGTATTAGTTAAGAATTGCAGTGTGCTCAAACATGAACATGGATTAAAGTATCAACAATTGCATATTTATTGCAAGCATACTCATTTGTTGAATTATTAAATTGTGCTATAGTACTTATGAAACTCCAAACCAGGTATGACCAGAATGAATGATCTATATAATATGCGAATAAAAGAATACTCATAAATTTGGTCTGTAAGTTCTTGGTATCTTCAAGTTTCATTGGCATGTTAGCTTCACCAGAAGATTAGACACTTTGTAGCCTTCTGAAAGTTTACTCTTTATGTACTATATAAGATAGAACATGATCATAGACTCTTGCTCTAGATTAGAAATTTATTCTATTAATTCCTGTGCCTTAAGGAAGTATTTTTATACCTTCTAAAACATTCTGACAGTTAAAAACCCATTATACCTTGAAAGATTTTCTGAGATGATTAAATAGCATTTCTTAATAAGCCATTACAATGTTTAGGAATTTTCACTTTCTTTTATTTCTAATATCTCCTTATTTATAGAACATATAATTATTTTTATATGTATATTTCATATGCATATATAGGATATATACATATTTAGAATTTAGAAGTTGCATTGTTCCTACTGTATTCCCCAGTGGCCTGTTGTGAAGTGTGATACGTAGTATCATTCAAAACTTTGAGGTTAGCTAAATAATATATACACCAAAGTTTCTGGAAAAAAACCCATTATTGATTACGCATCTAATTAGAAATGATAATGCTGTTAGATGATAATAATGCTTAGAATTTCAGCAGGATGTGTGGATACTTTTTAATTTACTGAGATGTTACACAACATTTATTTTATTTAATGTTTCCCTATAAGAATGATGATACTCTGACTACACAGTTTCTGTAGCAGTGGTTCTTTTTTTTTTTTTTTTTGAGACAGAATTTCACTTGTCATCTAGTCTAGAGTACAGTGGTGCAATCATAGCTCACTGCAGCCTTGATCTCTTGGGCACAGGTGATCCTCCTGCCTCAGTCTCCCGAGTAGCTGGGACCACAGGCATGTGCCACCGTGACCAGGTCAGTTTTTTATTTTTTGTTGAGATGAGATAGCCCAGGCTATCTCAAACTTATGGGCTTAAGTGATCCTCCTATCTTGGCCTCACAAAGTGCTGGGATTACATGTGTGAGGCACTGTGCCTGGCTGCAATTTTTCTTAATACTTTTTTCGATAACACCCCTGGAGGTGCACACCCACTTAAATTTTGTATGCTGCAACTTTGAGAGATTGAATCCCTTCTCCAACCAAAATAAATAGATAAATAAAAGAAGGGAACAATGAGAAAAGCTTATGTGGTATGAAGGAATATTGGACTGCTTATTTGCTGAGCTTTCCCAGCCTTCTAACCTCGTGACTCTCAGTAGAATGGGAGTATAGGATATGGGTATCAGAATCTCCTGTGAAGTTTAACAAGTTACTTATTGTGCTTCTTGGCCCCAGCTTCTCCTTTTTAGGTCTATGCCATCATCTGTTCTAATGGGCACCTCCCCCTCTCCATCACTGTGTTAGCCATGTTTTAATAGGTAACTTGGTTTCCAAAGAGGATTTACTCACCAGTAAGGGAGTGGCCTATTTGTCTTCAGATTTAGGCTAAATATAGTCAAATGTAAAACAATAAAATGGCATTTAACTGACTTCTCAGTTTTTCATAGTGCTTAACATAACTGAAGAAGTGATAAATTATTGGTCTGATATAGTACAGTTATAAAGTTGATATTGGAACGGAGGATGAAGAAATCCTATCAAAGGGTGTGGCTCTATAATCCAACATATCATACCCTTCAGAGATAATATTCTCTCCGGGTCTGAATTCAGCAAAAGCTGTTAAGGAGGTGATTTGGGGAAAGATAAATTGAAATTTTGAGAACAGAATAGGACTTAATCTAATAGCAATACATTCTCTGCTTTTTCACAATAGTAACAGTATGTGAAGGCTTTAGTTTTCCTCAAAGAATAGAAGCCCTTCCAACAATGATAGACTGGATTAAGAAAATGTGGCACATATACACCATGGAATACTATGCAGCCATAAAAAATGATGAGTTCATGTCCTTTGTAGGGACATGGATAAAATTGGAAATCATCATTCTCAGTAAACTATCGCAAGAACAAAAAACCAAACACCGCATATTCTCACTCATAGGTGGGAATTGAACAATGAGAACACATGGACACAGGAAGGGGAACATCACACTTCGGGGACTGTTGTGGGGTGGGGGGAGGGGGGAGGGATAGCATTGAGAGATATACCTAATGCTAGATGACGAGTTGGTGGGTGCAGCGCACCAGCATGGCACATGTATACATATGTAACTTACCTGCACATTGCGCACATGTACCATAAAATCTAAAGTATAATAATAATAATAATAATAATAATAATACTAAAAAAAAAAAAAGAAACTTACCACCAACCTATAAACAATAAAACAAACAAATGACAATGCACAAAAAAAAAAAAAAAAAAAAAAAAAAAAAGAATAGAAGCCTGTTAGGATGCCATGTTAAACAAGCAAGTGAATTACAGAACTTAAAGATGATTTAGGGCCAGGTGCGGTGGCTCATGCCTGTTTTTCCAGCACTTTGGGAGGCCGAGGTGGGCAGGTTGCGGGCAGGTTGCTTGAGCTCAGGATTTCGAGACCAGCCTGGCCAACATGGCGAAACCTTGCTCTACCCAAAATACAAAAAATTAGCTGGGTGTGGTGGTGTGTGCCTGTGGTGCCAGCTACTCGGGAGGCTGGGGTGGGAGGATGCCTTGTGCCTGGGAGGTGGAAGTTTCAGTGAGCCAAGATTGCACCACTGCACTCCAGCCTGGGTGACAGAGCAAGACTGTCTCAAAAACAAACAAACAACAACAAAAAAGATAATTTAGTAGTGCAAAGATTACTGTAGAAGTAATGCATTGGACAGAACCTGAAACTGGAGTCAGATGAACTGACTCTGAATTCCAACTTGTCTTTTTGTTACTTTTACCTTTTTAAGGAAACCACTTCACTTCTCTGATTCTTGGTCTTCAATAGGTAAGGATAATGGTATCTGCCTTACACTTCTTGGTACTATTGGGTGGGTAAAATTTGATTTCATAATATTGATTATACCTTGTAGATTGTTAAGTTTTATGCAACTTTAAGGAGGTCTGATCACTTCTTTGCTAATAAATTGCTATCATTAATTGGCCCTCCCTTGTCCTAGTGGTTATCTTTGGTGATTATATGTCTATAATACACTTTTTTTCTGTAAGGATGTGTTCTTAGAAATACCTTGTTGGCTGTGTCTAGTAATTCCATAATCATTTGTTTAGTGCCTCGTATGCCTTAGGTGTGAGGTATTGATGCAGGATTTTTCTTGTCCACTTTGCCAACTGGAGACCTCCACAGCCGGTGATGCCCCCCTGCCCTGCACCCAGGCCTTGCTTAGCCCCAGGCCTTCCACTGGAGGCAGCACCTCTATGTGGCCCGCCTGTGTTATGGCTTGTACCCACGTTTGGCAGTTTCCAGGCTCTTGTTCCATGTCCAAGAGGAATTAGGATACGCTGATAATTTGAAGGGTGAAGAGGGCAGAGAAGAATTTTATTGAGCGGTGGAACAGCTCAGTGGAGAGGAGACGTGGGGGTGGTCCCCCACCCCCACAGTTTAGTGTTTTTTTTCCTCTCAGTGTGCCTGTGTCTGGAGCTTTTATGGCCTCAGAATAGGGAAGTGCTTGCTGATTGGTTTGTGAGTATGCAAAAAAGTTTAAAACAAAGACTACTCAAAGGTGGGCATGACAGCATAGAGAACCAATTAGGAAAGGGTAGGTATATGTAAAATAGGTGGAGGGTGGGGATTAATTGGAGGAAAGTATGCCAAACAGGAAGGCGAGTTCTTAATCTGGTCTGTGGATTTGACTTGTAGCTTGGCTTTCAGGCTTTAAACTGTCTTTGGCTTGGAGGTAGGATTTCACCAGGGACCCACCCCTATCTGCCTAGGCATTTGACTACCTCCTGCTGCTATCAGTTTCCCCTTCTGAAGAGGTACATCTAATTGCCATTAGGTTAAGTATGATGACCACTCTTAACTGCTTTTTGCTGACAGGGGGTGCTGTTTTGGGAAAATGGCAGTCATATCTCTCTTAGAGGCCTATCTAAGGGTCCCCAGTAAAAGGGAGCCATCATTTGAGGCTCCGGTTGCATGACTGTTTGGAGTTTGATGGCCTGAAGGTGAGAAGAGACAAACCAGGATATTAGAAGACATGTATCAAAACAAAACATGGGGGTAAGAACAGCTCAAAAACTCTGAGGCTGCTGACATGCCCAGATAACTGGTGGCTATAGTTATGCCTGCTAAGACTTGGGTGTATGGGGCTTGGTTTGGTTAGCTCCTTCGGTCTTATTTTCAAAAAAAAAAAAAAAAAAACCTTCAGGTTATGGGCGCCCCATTTATTCTCACCACCTGGCAGGATTTGCAGGATAATTGCCCAGAATTAGAATGTTGATCCAGATTTTTACATTACCCATCCATTTTCTTTCTTCTTAGCTGCAGCCAGAGATCACTGATTGGTTCACAGGAATAAGCAGGGTTAGTCTAAAATGCAGACAAAACTTAAAAACAACTAATGAGGTGAGAATTTAATGACAAGTGTATGATAAGTTTTGAAACTTACTTCTTTCTCTCTAGTCCTCATTTTGTTACAAACAAATCATGATAGGACCGAGTTGTTTGCAGAATAAGCTTTAGTGTTATACTCGGCTTAATCATTTGCATCAAGTGCACCAAGAATAATTATTTTCACATAGGCTTTTAAAATTGGCTCTGATGGAACTCTATTCCATATGGAATCTCAGATAAGACTGCTTTTTTGTTTTTTGTTTTTTTTTTTGAGATGGAGTTTTGCTCTTGTTGCCCAGGCTTGAGTGCAATGGCACGATCTTGGCTCACTGCAACCTCTGCCTTCTGGGTTCAAGTGATTCTCCTGCCTCAGCCTCCCGAGTAGCTGGGATTACAGGCATGCACCACCACGCCCGGCTAAGTTTTTGTGTTTTTAGTAGAGATGGGGTTTCTTCCTGTTGGTCAGGCTGGTCTCGAACTCCCGATCCCAGGTGTTCTGCCCTCCTTGGCCTCCTGAAGTGTTGGGATTACAGGTGTGAGCCACCACACCTGGTTCAGATAAGACTTTTTAAAGCTGAGCCCAGCCATGGGTTTGTACCCTCAAATACCTGTGAACTGGGTAAATTCCTCTCTTCTTGAGGTGTCAAGATAACTTGGGGCTCCTGGACCTGATAGAAAGTGACATTCTTTACTCACCACGTTAGGAACCCTGTACAGGAATTGTGTAGACAGGGTGTGAGGCCAGTTTCCCCAAGGGGCTTTTATTGGCTCTGCAAGTCAAGCTTAATTCCTTAAAGGGAAGCACACCCTTCCAGTCAAAGCCTTGGTAAAACAACCAGTCTCTCCAGTTGTGTCTTGTTGCAAAAGAAAATGGATTCTTATTGCAGTGGTACAAATAACTATATTACCCTATGTTAAGAATACTCACAAAGTTTCCAAATTCTGAAGAAACCAAGCAGAAAGAAACAAATATTCTCCAAACTTTGTTCATAGGAGTATACCTTACTCAATTGTTGAAAACTGTAGATAGCTCAAGAGAAAAACTTCCATGACTCTGAAAAATAAAACAAGGATCAGCAATGTTTTAAGCAAAAGTTAAAAAAGATTACTTAAGTTTTCTATTAGTTCAGTCCAGTCAGTTAACTCTTGTTCTGCTTGATATTCATGAACATTTCAGTTCTTCATGAGTCCTGAATGATTTTCCTTTATTCCAATGTCACAATCTCCAAAGATATTAGAAACCTGCATTTAAGAGCACCTGTCAAAGTCCTGTAGCTGATTATAAACCATTTTTGGAAGAGGATCAAGACCACTGTCTGTGAATGACAAAATGTCCAGGGTAGCTCCAGTCAAAAACACAATTGTCAAAGAGATTTGTTTATTTCTGTGGTTTACAATATCAACATAATAATCTTAATTATGATTGAGCACCAGCATGATGCCATAAGTGGAAAATTTCACATTTAAGTACTGAACACAAACTTTGTTTCATGCACAAAATTACTAAAAATGTTATATAAAATTGCATTAAGTTGTATGTATTTAGGCTGGTGCAAAAGTAATTGCAGTTTTTGCCAAGTATAAGGTGTATATGAAACATAAATGAATTTTATGTTTAGATTTGGGTCTCATCCCCAAGTTATTTCATTATGTATATGCAAATAATACAAAATACAAAAAAAATCAAAAATTGGAAACACTTCTAGTCTCAGGCATTTTGGATAAGGGATACTCAGCTTTAGCTCATTTCACCTTGAAATGCATTTGTCAGCGGGGTACAGTAGCACATTCCAGTAATCCCAGAACTTCGGGGTGCCAGGGCAGGAGGACTGCCTAAATCCAGAAACTTGAACCAGCTTGGACAGCATAGCGAGACTGTGTCTCTACAGAAAATTAAAAAATTAGTAGGCATGGTGGTGTGCGCCTGTAGTTTCAGCTATTTGGGAAACTGAGGCAGTAAGAGCACTTGAGCCCAGGAGTTTGAGACTGCAGTGAGCTATGACTGTACCACTGCTGCACTCCAGCCTGGGTGACAGAATGAGATCCTGTCTCAAAAAAAAATAAAAAATAAAAAAAAAAAATAAAAAGAAAAAGAAATTGTCAGGCTGTCTCATAGAAAGTAACGAAATATATTTTTATTTTGGAATTTGTAATATATATTTTTTTCTTCATATGTAACCAGCTTTTGGTAAAAATGGGTATCCCTTGAGAAGCACTTAACTTTTCTTTCTTCAGTGTATGTGGGACTCTTGGATGTTAATGTTACCCTAATTTTTCTCAGTATAACTTATTTAAAATAAGCAATATTAGAGTATTTTTAATTTAGAATTTGGTAGGAACTAATGGTGAGAACTAGTAAGAACACTTTCAATCCATATGTAAAAATCATAGAAAAAAGGACATTAAAAAACCTTATAGATAATCTTACAAGTGATTTTATTATTATTTTCTTTTCCTAACTTTTCAGTTCAGGAGTACGTGTGTAGAATGTGCAGGTTTCTGCCATGTTGGTTTGCTGCATAGATCATCCTATCACCTTTACCAGTGATTTTTAAAAATTCTTTTTGTAAGGGCAATTGGGTTCTCTTGTTCTGCTGAAATGCATTAGGATCTGCTGAGGAGAGATTGCTAGGAGTGTATGACACTGGGTGTATGGCACTGTGGGTCCTATATCCCCTTCCCCTTTCAACCAGAGTGAGTCCAATGTTATATTTTATATATTGGTGATAATGTAAATTTTTTCTTTAATAATTTTTATGTTAAAAAAAGTAGATTTAATATGTAGATAACTAGTCTGTCAAATGTTCCCTAATTTTAATGACAAAATTACAGAGTCCCAGAGTACCTAACTTTACTTTAGTACTGTTCAGTTAAATCATACTGCCTGCATGGGGCTTTAGGAATATTAAAAATCTTACTAAACCATTTACAATAACGAACATTCAGGACTGTGTATGAATCGGGCATCAAGAAGATTTCATTGACAATGTCAATATGAAGATTCAGCATATTTAAATGAAAGTGATTTGACATTGGTACTTTTTATATATATTTTATTTTCTTTGAGTACTGAAAATGTTCATAAAGGAAACTAAAATATGTTTTTGTAATTTTCAGAGGTCGAACTCTGCCCTTGAATTCTTAAAACCTATTGAAGACATTTCCTAGAGAATAGAATGTGCTTCATTCATTTCTCATATGCAGTATAAGCTAAGTAGACTGATTAAGGGCAGAAAAAAGTTGTTGTGTTTGACTTTCTACCTGAATTTTTATTAAATAAGTTTGGTAAATATGCAGTTTTTCTGTAAAGTGTTTATAGAACTTTTGTTTGTCCTTTGGCATTAGAAAGTTCCCTTAGTGCCTGACTTTTCATTTAAAATGAAATTAAAACCAATGTGATTTAGTATGATTTGTAATATTATTTAATGAAACAGACAATTGTATTGTGTGTGAAACAGAAGGCTTGTTTTATTTATTTTATGATGAATTTTTATTTGGTCAGAATTGTTCTTTACATTTTGGCAAGATGAATTAGAATTCTTTATTACAAAATTTAGATTTCTCTACCATAAAAATAGACTAGTAAGAAATTATACCACTCTTGCCAATAACAAATAACAATGGGGAAATAGTAATTTTAAATATTTACTTAATGACCTCTAAGAATATTTAATGACCACAAAACAAGTGATTTTATGGAATTTATTTAGATGCAGCTAAATTTAGGTCACAGAGAAATTAGTTCAGCATAATTTACCCATTTTTCTAAGATACCAGTACGTTTCTCAATTTCTGAGAATATTATTCTTTGTATAGACTTCTAATAAATGATAAAGTGATACTAATACTAAGTCAAATTGAAGTTTAATATCTTCCTTTTAAAATTATTTGCAGGAGAGGGCTGCTCACAATTTATATGGCCAACTTGGTAAGTATTTTGTTTTAACCTTTGATGTCTTCCCATGAGCTGTATCTTTTTAAAATCATGTTTTCTTAAAAAAAGTAAAAGAGGGAAGCCACTTGTATTTGAGGGTAATCTTCTCTGTGTTAATGGATAGACTTAAACGTTCAAAAAAGCCTTGATACCATCTGGTTTGTTCCTATCATATAGGATTGAATTTCACTTATTTTAGAAGGAAATCACTGTCTTGTGCTCTTCATTGCCTTTTTTAAGTTTACATCTTCATCTTTGATAGGCTATACTTGTATGTTTATATATCTGTCTCTTTATATCTCTTTATATATATAATTTCATATTCTGCCTCTGTTGTGATTTCTTATGGGAAGAATGATATAAGGATGGGTTTTTATGATGTATGTTCTTCTTGAATATTAAAACAACATTGGTACTATCTCCAAACACTCAGTGCATTTAATAATATAATTAGCTAGGCTTCCAAATTTTTAAGTTTACAGAAATGAAGTTAATGTTATGTTGTTTGATATTCTTTAAAGTAAATATATAATCAAGTTTATGTAAATTTTATTGCCAAGTTAATATTTTAAAAACATTTACATTAAAATCTTTTCGGGTGGTTTATAGACTTGATAGGCAACATTAAAAAATGTAACTAGGAAAGATTAATAATTATTTATTTACCTAAGGTTTAGTTCTTGAATTCTGTAACAAGGGAGTATATTTCAGAGTTACATTTAGCAATTCATTTTAGTTATAAAATATTTACTTTTTCCTCTGTACTTTTGTGTTTCTGTGCTAGATGCTGGTAAACAAGAGATAGCTTTTGCATTCATGGAGTTTTACTCTCCAGTGGGAGAAGTCACGGCAGAAATAATAATGTATGAAAAGGACTGAAAGATGATTTATAGGGTCCTGTGGAAATTATATAGCACCAAACTATTCTGGGTGTGTGGGGTTGGGTCAGAGAAAAGTGGGTGTAACTCCTTTTGAGTCATAGACCTCTTTGAGAATCTGATGACATATATGGACATTCTGTATAGAAAACTACTCATGTAAGGAATGATACCTAAATTTCATTTCAGAGTGTTCATGGACCACCAATTAAGAAAGCCTAGGGTATGCCATCAAGTAAATTTATTTTAAAATACTCCAGAAAATTAGGAGTTCTAAGGACTTTTAATTGTAATGAAATGGAAATTTCAGGACAGCATGAGAACAGGAAAGCAGGATTTCTTTTTGGCATTATTCTCCTTGAAAGAATTCTTACTAGAATGTAAGCTTTTGAGCTTCTAAATAGAGTCTGTCATGTAGTAGAGATTTGATAAATATTTGTTGAATTAATGACAATCTTGCTGGGTATAGAATTCTAGATTGACAATGATTTAAAGATAATCCTTTATCTTTGTTCTCTGTAGTTACTTTTTGTAGTCTGTTGGTTTTACTTTTTAGGTAATCTCTCTTTTTTTCTCAATTTTTTTTTAAGATTTACTTTCGAAGAATTTATTTTTGGCATATTGGGTTTACTAGGATATAGATTTATTTTGATTTAGTTTGATCAGAACTCAGCTTTTGTAGTCCGAGAATTCATGGTTAGTTCTGGAATTAAATTCTTATCCATCCCCTCTTTGAATCTTGTTTCTCCCCATTCTCTATATTCTATTGTTTTGGAACTCCTTTGAGATGCATGTTAAACATTCTTATGTCCCTCTTCATATTTTCTTAATTGCTTTTTAACATTTTCCTACTTTTTCATCTCTTTGTGCTGAATTCTGGTTATCTTTTCAGATTTGTCTTCAAGTTAACTCATCTATTTACCTGTTTCCATTTATTTTATTTATTTTATTTTTTTGGTCTCATTGTATTGCCCAGGCTGGAGTACAGTGGTGTGATTATGGTTCACTACAGCTTGAACTCCTGGGTGCAAGCAGTCCTCCTACCTCAGCCTCCCAAGTAGCTGGGACCACAGGCATGTACCACAGTGTCTGGCTAATTTTTTTTTACTTTTATTTTTGTAGAGATGGGATGTTGCCTACGCTGGTCTCAGACTCTTGGGCTCAAGTGATCCTTTTGCCTTGGCCTCCCAAAGTGCTGTGATTATAGGCAAGAGCCACTGTGCCCAGCCAATTTACTTGTTGTTTTTATTTATTATTATTATTTTTTGAGATGGAGTCTCGCTCTGTCACCTGGGCTGGAATGCAGTGGTGTGATATCGGCTAACTGCAACCACTGCCTCCCGGGTTCAAGTGATTCTCCTGCCTTAGCCTCCTGAGTAGCTGGGATTACAGGTGTGCATCATCACGCCTGGCTAATTTTTTTTGTATTTTTAGTAGAGACGGGGTTTCACCATGTTGGTCAGGCTGGTCTTGAACTCCTGACCTTGTGATCTGCCTGCCTCAGCCTCCCAAAGTGCTGTTATTATGGGCATGAGCCACCACACCTGGCCAATTTACTTGTTTTTAATGCTGAACCTGTCCAGTAAAAATTCAGTTTGAATGATGTTATTTTAATTTTAAAAAGATGATAAACACCAGACAACATAAAATCCAGATTTTATGTTAATTAAATGTTAAGTAAATAATCGTCTAACATACCTCCACAGTACTTTTTTCCATCATATATTGGTTATAAACTCCATTCATTTCTTCAATGATTTTATATTATAATTTTCTTTTGAAAAAATTACTAAGACAATACTGATTTTATACAAGGAATTTGCATCGTGATCTTTCATTTATTTCTAAAATAATAGACTCTGGGTTTTTAATTGGTCATGAAACTTTGATTGCTTTGGTGTTACCAGCTTTGGTTGGAGACTACTTGGAATATTTGAATGTCAATGTAAACTTTATTCCCCAAAAACCAAATTACATATGGCTAGACTTCCTTTTCAGTTCCTATATAATACTTTTCTGAAGCCGTCATGCTACAGGTTCTTATTATTTGTCTCTCATTTTCTTCTTACAGCCTAGGACCAATTCTGTGTTTGATGTATTTCTCATTTTGTTATAATTTTTCAGTAATTTAGAGGTCTTGGAATGAGTTCTGTGCTATTACTGGCAGACTCTGGATCTGGAGCTCCTCATTACTTCTTCTCCCCTTTTTTCAATAATACTTCCTTCAATTCCCTCCACCTAGTCTTTCCTCTGGCTCATTAGAAATTACAGTATAGGCTGGGTGTGGTGGTATGGGCCTGTAGTCCCAGCTACTTGAGAGGCTGAGGTGGGAGGATTGCTTGAGGGCAGTAGCCCAAGACCAACCTGGGTAACATAATGAGATCCTGTATCTTTTTGCAGTGAAGTCTGACTTGATTCATCTTGTGTCTTTGTGAGCACTCAATGAATCTGCAACCAGAACCTCAGGTGACTTATAGTTGCTCCCAGATGTTTGAATTGTTTCTTCCATTATTTTCTTAATATCCTTTAAACTGAATCCCATTTGTATAGCTTCTTGTACCATAGGATTTTGAAAGATGGTATAATCCGTTCTTATAGTTAGTGATGACATTTTTTTCAGCACTTCTCACCAGTGACTCCTCAAGTGAATGGGTTAAATGGATATTACTTATATATTCTTGTTCCTTCTGCTGTAATAGATATTTACACCTTGGATACCACTTAGCACGTTGTTCCCAGGGGTGTTCAATGGGTTTCCATCAGTTAGCCTTCTTCCACAGCAAAAGCATTTTACTTTATCGCCTTTACCTAAAGCATAAAATTCAGCTCCTGCACGCTGCTGCTTGTTAACTGAGTACATCCACATCCCCAAAGTAATGATCTGTGCTTCATAATCCTCCATGGATGGATTTCTTCAGAGGATTTGTTGAATTGGGGAAATTCCTGTCAGAACTCACAATGTCACATTCACTTCAAATATTAACATGCTGGCCCAAAACAAAGAAGCAATTAAGAAAGTGTTGCCTATGTTCTTCTGCCACCAGCCAGCACCATAAGGTTCCCAATTTTTCAGTTTTCTACCGCAATAAAAGCACTGCACTTGGTCATCAATACTTGTGTAGTAGAGTTCATCACTAACTAATTCTCTTGGGGTTAAGTGGGCATAGTTTGGCCAGTTCTGGAATGACTATAATTGAGCTTCCTCACTATACATGGTGGGTTTCTTGGGTGTATGGTATCTGATACATCTAAAGCCTGTCCAGTTATCAAAAGATAATCTGCATGAATCTCAGATGGCCTGCCTAAGGCAAATTGATTACTGTTTCCCAGTTTTCAACTTTGTACTGACCATTTTGGATACTAGGATTTGCAGGTTGTGTGGCACTATTTTAAAAGTAAATGCCGGCCGGGTGCGGTGGCTCACACCTGTAATCCCAGCACTTTGGAAGGCTGAGGCGGGCAGATCACGAGGTCGGGAGATCGAGACCATCCTGGCTAACACAGTAAAACTCCGTCTCTACTAAAAATACAAAAAGTTAGCGGGGCGTGGTGGCTGGCGCCTGTAGTCCCAGCTACTCGGGAGGCTGAGGCAGGAGAATGGCGTGAACCCGGGAGGTGGAGCTGGCAGTGAGCCGAGATCACACCACTGCACTCCAGCCTGGGCAACAGAGTGAGACTCCATCTCAAAAAAAAAAAAAAAAGCCATTGGTAATCTGCAATTTGGGATACTTTCTTGTGTCTGCCAACTGCTGAGTCTCCATATTGCCTTCTATCTACTCCTGTATGACCACTAAAGCACCACATGCTATCTCCTTCACCAATATAAAGAAAACCTACTTGTGCCAGTGTTGATGCTGAAACAGGACTAGTACTTGGAAAACTAGCAAAAGTTTTTAATCCGTTAAACTCTTCTACAAATTCTTCATCCTTATTGATGTCTGCAGGTACACAGTTTTAGATCCTTCAAAACTGTTAAAAGCCATCTTCTCTTGAAAATAGGACTTGTTCACCTTTTCTTAGGTGTCAAAGAGTTTGGAAAGGCAGTCTTGGAGGGCGTACGCTACCCACCCTCCCACCCACCTATACCTTCCTTCGACAGTCTTGGGAACCCAGTCACGGAGCCCTTGCTGGGTGGGTGCAGCTTTCCTGCCCTCCCCAGCAGCCTATAGTATCATTTTATACAGAGAAAATAAAAAAATATTTCAATCTTTGTTCTTGCATTATTGATCACATATGCTTTAATAATTATTCATATTTGGAATAGTTAAAACCATGTTACTGAATACACAGTCATCTTTTTTGAATACTGATACAGGTAGTGATTCTCAAACATAGGCATTCTAAAAAATTTTCTGTAGTACAGTTTCCATTGGGAAAAAACCCTACAAAGTTATGTTGCATTTACAATAATTATAATTGTATTCACTTCATTTCCTTGACAGGAGAGAACTTAGATTTTGGCTAGGCTTTGATAAGAGTCAGATCTTCTGCTTACTACTTTGCATGTCTGATGATTGGTAGAAGTTTTAACCATCTGTCTTTTAGCCATGTGCATTTTAAATTTATTTCTTTTTCATTACCCACATATTTTCAGGGCTTGGCACCCTAGGATGTATCTATATATCATTATGGCCTCTGGTTCTTCACCTTTGTGTCATGACGGGGTAAGTTGGTACAGTAGACAATAGAGTATTCCTGGAAGCCACTCTTTTTTTTTTTTTCAAGACAGGGTCTGGCTCTGTCACCCAGGCTGGAGTGCGGTGGCATGATCTTGGCTCACTGCAACCTCTGCCTCCTGGGTTCAAGTGATTCTCCTGCCTCAGCCCCCAGAGTAGCTGGGATTAGAGGCGCACACTGCCATGCCTGGCTAATTTTTGTATTTCCAGTGCAGGTGAGGTTTCACCATGTTGGCCAGGCTGGTCTCGAACTCCTGACCTCAAGTGATCTGCCTGCCTCGGCCTCCCAAAGTGCTGGGATTACAGCCGTGAGCCACCATGCCTGGTTGCCACTCTTTTAATGAGCCACTAGGAATCAATGTTTTATACCTAAAAGCAACTGGAAAGTAAATTAATGAATATATCATGCTAAACCCAAACTCAATATATCTTGCTAAACTCAACTCCACTAGTAAGCTGGATCCCAAAACCTAATGCTATTCATCACAAGGTGAAGTGTGACAGAGAAATCAGAATGTAAAATGATAGTAATCTTAACTATCTATGGTTAAAATACCTTGCTTTTGCAAACGTTACCAAAATGTGACTATGTGAACAGATTTTGTAGGGCTCTTTACGAGGCTTGCAAGAAGCCTGTGGTTATGAGGGGTCTTTATGTTTTTCTGGCTTCCTCTTACCACCACTGTCTCCTTCCTCATTCTCCACTTCAGCCACACTGCCCTCTCTGGTGTTGAGTGAGCACGACAAGCATGCTTTCTCTTTGATACTTGCTTTTCGCTGTGTTTTGAGCTCTTATCACCAATATCTGCATGGCTTGCTGTTTCATTTCCCTGAGACTGCTGAAATGTCACTGTTGTGAGGCCTTCCACATCTATCTCACATAGTAACAGTCACTCTTCATGTCACTTATACCCCTGCAGTCCCAAACCTCTGTATCTTTTTTTTTCATGGAATTGATCAACATCTAACATGTATCTTTTTTGCTTATTATTTTATTGTCTGTCTTCCCACCTTGGAATTTAAGCTTCATGAATGTAGAGTTTTTGTGTGTTTTATATATTGCTGTATCATGCCTAGAACAGTACCTAAAATGTACTTTGTGCCATAATTTGTTAAATGAATCATAGATGATTCATATGCTGGAGGTTGCAATTTTTTTTTTTTTTTTTTTTTTTTTGGTGAAAAATCAGACCTTGGTGATGACCTTGAGCAGTAGGAAAAAAATAACTCCCGTAAGCTTAGCGTTCCAATAATGGAACACTAGGCATAAATAGGTTAAAGAGAAGGATTTATAGGAGACATACCAAATTATACCTAGATGTTTATTTTAAAGCTTGTTTTAAATATTTTAGGTTGGTTCAAAAGTAATGGTGGTTTTGCTGTAATATTATTTACTTTATAAGTAAAACCTTGCTTTATTTGACTGCATTAATGTGTTTTAGATTAAAAGATATAAAGATTAAAAGTTGGTGGTTGTGGTACATAGATGAAGTATGTGACTTATTTTGAACTGCGTGTGAACACTCCTGTTTTGCCAGCTCATGGTGTTGTAATCAGAATCCAGAAAAATAAATAACTTGAGGAAATCATCTACTTTGAAACGATAAACTTAAATTATTAAGTGATAATAAATACTACAACCAGAAAAGAATTTGAAACAATTGATTAATCTTGGTTATAGATTATTTATATTGTATAACAAAGTATCTTAAATTTTTTTTTTTTTTGAGATGGAGTCTTGCTCTGTCGCCCAGGCTGCAGTGCAGTGGTGCAATCTCGGCTCACTGCAAGCTCCGCCTCCTGGGTTCACGCCATTCTCCTGCCTCAGCCTCCCGAGTAGCTGGGACTACAGGTGCCCGCCACCATGCCTGGCTAATGTTTTGTATTTTAAGTAGAGACGGGGTTTCACCGTGTTAGCCAGGATGGTCTCGATCTCCTGACCTCGTGATCTGCCTGCCTTGGCCTCCCAAAGTGCTGGGATTATGGGTGTGAGCCACCGCGCCCAGCCAAATATCTTAAATTTTCTTAATGGCTTTGTTATTGTGCTGCTTTTCTTATGTTTTCAAGAAAACTTTAAAATATTATGCCTGCATGCTAGAATAGATTTGAGTTTTAGTGTATTTTTTTAGACACTCATGCTTTTCTATAGTAGCACATGGTACATACTTCAATACCCAAATACTGTGCGTATTCATATACTTATTTTAAAATTATAAGTAAACTTTCTAAAACTTTTGTGTGTTGCCTGCTTTAGATTGTACATTCCTGGGAAAGAGATCTTTGACTTTGATATTATTGATGTTGGAGAGCACACTTAAAATACTGTATTTAAACAAAATTAAAACTTTTATTTTGAAATAATTGTAGATTCATATGCAATTATAAAAAATAATATAGGGATCCCATGTTCTCTTTACCCATTTTCCCCCAATGGTAACATATCTCAAAACTATAATATAATATCAAAACCAGAATATTTAATTGATACAGTCAAGATACAGAATATTTCCATCATAGCAACACCCACTTCTCTCCTGTTGTCACCCCTCCTTAGCCCCTGTTCATGGTTTTTAGCTATTATGAACAAAGCTGCTATAAATATTCATGTACAGATTTTCATGTTTTCATTGGTCTGGGATAAATGCCCATTAGTGCAGTTGCTGGGTTTATATTGTGGTTACATGTTTTGTGGTGTTTTTTTTTTTTTTTTTTTTTTGGGACGGAGTTTTACTCTGTCACCCAGGCTGGAGTGCAGTGGCGTGATCTCGGCTCACTGCAACCTCTGCCTCCCAGGTTCAAGCGATTCTCCTGCCTCAGCCTCCTGAGTAGCTGGGATTACAGGTGTGCGCCACCACGCCTGGCTAATTTTTGTATTTTTAGTAGAGATGGGGTTTCGCCATGTCAGCAAGCTGATCTCGAACTCCTGACCTTGTTATCTGCCCTCCTCGGCCTCCCAAAGTGCTGGGATTACAGGCGTGAGCCACCAGGTTTAGTTTTTAAAGAAACTGTCAAATGTGTTCCTAAGTGGTGGCTGTACCATTTTGTTAGGGTTCCCAACCTAGAAGAAACCTTTGAATCTCTAGTTCTTTAAAATGGAAAACTTTTTTGAGGGGGTACGTTTGTCTGTAAATTTTAGTATTAGAAAAATTTCTGGGAAAATACAAAATGTGAATTGGTGTTTTTAGCCATTTATAAATGCTCAGTAATTCAAAACTTTAATGAGATCAAAGGCTTGACACATAGATTTTGACTGTGTCTAAGGGAAAGTGAATTTGAACATGATCATAATATTTTCTGGATACTAATAATTACCTGATACACTTCATCTTCCTTTTTATCTAAACAGAGCCATTTATTTATTACTGTATAACTTTTACTACATGAAGAGGGTGCTTGTTTCAGAACAGGTAGGGATTTAAAGATTCAGGGAGAACTGAATTGAATCTAAAGAAATAACTTTTTCTTGTGACTTGATTATATTGCTTACGAGACTAAGTTGAAATTGTTGGCTTATAACATCCAACAATAAAATTTCTAAATGGTGTGGGGTTTTATTTAAACAAAATATTTACTGTTTTTTGGTATGTGTTTCTGATTTGGAAAATAAAGAGGAAAGTAAAAGTCATCTATATTTTGGAGGCCAAGGCAAGTGGATCACCTAAGGTCAGGAGTTCGAGACCAGCCTGGCCAACATGGTGAAACCCTGTCTCTACTAAAAATACAAAAATTAGCCAGGCGTGGTGGCATGTGCCTGTAATCCTAGCTACTAGGGAGGCTGAGGCAGGAGAATCGCTTGAACCCAGGAGGTGGAGGTTGCAGTAAGCCAAGATAGCGCCACTGCACTCCAGCCTTTGCAACAGAGCAATACTCTGTCTCAAAAAAAAAAAAAAAAAAAGAACTTTAAGAAAAAGAGCCATCAGATACAAGTAAGTTTTGATAAGTTGCAATTATTAGACCATTAGTTTATAGCCTTAATGACTAACTAGCACTTAAAAAACATAAAAATTGAAGGCAATTGTATTAATACCCATCTGAAAATGTTGCTTTCTTGTTATATGTTAGTTAGCGTGTATTAGAGTGAAAAGTACCCAATTTAAAAAACAGTAGTTTTCTAGATTTTAAATGTTGATAGTGAATTAGTTATTAAAGGTCAGAATGAATGAAATGTATATAGAAAGAAGTATAAAGAGTTAAATATTTTCTCTGGCCAAGATATGTCTATAAAATTATGGAAAAATTTTGCTGGGGCTAATGTGCCAGCACCAGTTACCCATAAGAGAACACTTGCTGTTAGAATTTAACTTTGCCACAGTATGATTTAAAAGAGAACACATAAGCAAAATTTACATTTGCATGATTTTCCTTTATTATATCAGTTGTGACAATAACTAAGTTTTCCAGTCTTTCAAAATTTATTATATGCTACTAACATTTGTTTAAAATGTGATGTCAAATGTAGTTAGTTCACTTACATTTTATTATAAGAAAAAAATTTAAGACATTTAAAAATCCTTCTGTGTGAGTCCTTTTGAAAACTTCTCTGTAATTTTATTTATGCCACCAAACATCTTAACAGTATATACGTTTTAAAATTGTAAACATACATCTAATGTATGTTAGCAATTTGTCTTTAGCATTTGGTTTTTAATGTTAAACATGCAGTGTCTTTTATTAAAACATCTGTATTTGATTTTTCAAACATAGGTTTGAAAATGGTGATTCAGGCTGGGCACAGTGGCTCACGCCTGTAATCCCAGCACTTTGGGAGGCCGAGGTGGGCAGATCACCTGAGGTTGGGAGTTCGAGACCAGCCTGACCAACATGGATAAACCTGTCTCTACTAAAAATACAAAATTAACCGGGTGTGGTGGCGCATGCCTGTAATCCCAGCTACTCGGGAGGCTGAGGCAGGAGAATAGCTTGAACCTGGGAGGCGGAGTTTGCATTAAGTTGAGATCATGCCATTGCACTCCAGCCTGGGCAACAAGAGCAAAACTCCGTCTCAGAAAAAAAAAAAAAAAAAAAAAGAAGAAAAAAGTGCTTTCTCTTGTTCTTTCACTCAACAGAGAATGATCCCCACAGACCAAGTAGTTCTCTGGAAGCACATTCTCTAGCAGACACCAGCTTAGTGTCCTCTAATTCAATTTAATTCTAATACTGTCTACCTGGAGGTAGCATCAGATTCCACTGGTTGAGAGCTCAGTTTCATAAGACTGCCTCCACCTCAGATGCCAACAGAAAGTAATAGTTGTTATCTGTACTTCTGACTGATCAGCTATAAATTGGATTTCCCACTACCCCCTCTTCAAGTTCAGCTAATTTACCAGAGCAGCTCAGAACTCAGGGAAACACTTTGCTTACATTTACTGGTTTATTATAGAGGATATTAGAAAGGTTATGGATGAACAGCCAGATGGATGAGATGCATATGGCAAGATATGGGAAAAGTCTGACAAGAGCAAATGTTGGTATGAATGTATAGGAACTGGAACTATCATATTCCTGCATGTGGGAATGTAAAATTGTTTAACCACTTTGGAAGCCAATTTGACAGTTTATTAAAAGGATAAACATATGTTTTTCTGTATGAGCCAACCAATCTATTCATTGATATTTACTTTAGAGAAATACATTTTTATTTCTTTTTAAGTTATTTTTAATTGATAAATCATAATTGTATATATCTATGGGGTGCAATGTGATGTTTTGATATATATATGTGTGTATATATGTATATATATATATACAGCATGAAATGATTAAATCAAATTAACATCACCTCAGTTGTCAGAGACATTTGAAATTTACTCTTAGCTATAATATATTTTGAAATGTACAATATGTCCTTATTAACTATGGTCACCCTGCTGTGCAATATATCTCAAAAATTTATTTCTCTTGTCTCACTGAAACTTTATCATCACAACCCCCTCTTCCCTTGGACTCTGTTAACTGCCATTCTACTCTGTACTTCTATGAGTTTGACTTTCGTAAGATTCCACATATAAGTGAGATCATGTGGTATTTTTTTCTGTGCCTGGCTTATTTTAACTTAGCATAATGTCCTCCAGGTTCATTAGGTTGATTGCATGTCTTGGTTATTGTGAATAGTGCTGGAGTGAAAGTGGGAGTGAAGACATCCCTTTGACATACCGATTTCAGTTTCTTTGGATATATACTCAGAAGTGGGGTTGCTGGATCACTTGTTAGAGAAAAATCATATGGTATTTTTAGTTTTTTGGGGAACTTCCATACTGTTTTTCATAATGACTGTACCATTTTATATTCTCACCAGTAGTATACAAGGATTCCTTTTCCGCCAGGTACTTGCCAACACTTTGTTATCTTTTGACTTTGATAGTAGCCACTCTGACAGGTGTTAGGCAATATCTCATTGTGGTTTTAATTTGCATTTCCCTAAGTTTTAGTGATGTTGAGCATTTTTAAATGTATGTGTTAGCCATGTTTTTTTTTGTTTTTTTGTTTTTTTGTTTTTGAGAAATGTCTGTTCAGGTCCTTTGCCCATTTTTTAAATTGAGTTGTTTCCTTGTAATTGTGTTAAATCCGTTACATATTTTGGATATTAACCCTTTATCAGATGTATAATTTGCAAATATTTTCTCCAAATCTGTGGAATCTGTGGGTTGTCTCCTTTTTTTTTGAGACAGGATCTTGCTCTGTAACTCAGGCTGGAGTGCAGTGGTGCAACCTTGGCTCACTGCAACCTTCGCCTCCCAGGGTCAAGCAGTCCTTCCATAACTTCTTGAGTAGCTGGACTACAGGCGCAAGTCACTGTGCCCGGCTAGTTTTTGTACTTTTTGTAGAGATGGGGTTTCACCATGTTGCCCAGGCTTCCAATCTGTAGGTTGTCTCTTTACCCTGTTAATTGTTTCCTTTGCTGTACAGAAGCTTTTTAGTTTGATATAATCCCATTTGTCTATGTTTGCTTTTATTGCCTGTGCTTTTGGGTTCATATCCAAAAAAAAATTGCCTAGACCAGTGCCATGAAGCTTTTGCCCTATATTTCCTTTTAGTCATTTTATGGAAGAGCTTATATTTATAGTCTTTAATCCATTTTGAATTAATTTTTATATACCTTATAGATAAGAGCCCAGTTTTATTCTTTTGCAAGTAGATATCCAGTTTTCCTAATGCCGTTTATTGAGGAGAGTTGTTCTTTTCCTGTTTTGTGTTGTTAGCACCTTTGTCAAAAATCAATTGACCATAACTGTGGGTTTATTTATTTCTGGGATATTTTTTCTGTTCCATTGGTCGGTCTGTCTGTTTTTATGCCAGTACAATGCTGTTTTGATTAAAATAGATTTAAAATATATTTTAAAATCAGGGAGTGTGATGGCTTCTAGCTTTGTTCATTTTGCTCAGGATTCTTTGGCTGTTTGGGGTCTTTTGTGGTTCCATTTGAACTTAAAGATTGCTTTTTCTATTTCTGTGAAAAATTACATTGGAATTTCAGTAAGGATTGCAATGAATCTATAGATTGCTTTGGGCAGTATGAACATTTTAACAATATTAATTTTTCCAATTCATGAACATGGGTGTTTTTCTGCAGTTTTGTTTATCAGTGTTTTATACTGTTTTTAGTATGTGGATCTTTTACCATCTTGGTTAAATATATACCTAAGGGTTTTATTTTTTGTTGTTGCTGTTGTAAATGGGATTTTTTTCTTAATTTATTTTTGAATAGTTGAGTATTAGTGTATAAAAATATTACTGATTTTTGTATGTTGACACTGTGTCCTGCAACTGTACTGAATTTATTTATCAGTTCCAACAGTCTTTTGGTGGAATCTTTAGGGTTTTTAGTGTATAAGATCATGTAGTCTGCAAACAGAGATTGTTTTACTTCTTTCTTTCCTACTAGGATTACTTTTATTTGTTTCTCTTGCCTAATTGCTCTGGTTAGGGCTTCCAGTATTATGTTGAAACGAGATGGTGAGAGTGGGCATCCTTGATTTTTTCCTCATCTTAGAGACAATGCTTTCAACTTTTCACTGTTGAGTATGATGTTAGCCGTGGGCTTGTCATATATGGCCTTTATTGTGTTGAGGTACATTCCTCTATACCTAATTTGTTGATAGTTTTATTGTGAAAGGATGTTGAATTTTGTCAGCACTCTTTCTGCATCTCTTGAGATGATCATAAGGTTTTTATCCTTCATCCTGCTAATGTGGCATATCACAGGGGTCCCCAACCCCTGGGCCATGAACCCTGTCAGGAATCAGCCTGCAAAGCAGGAGATGATACGTGGGTGAGCGAGCATTATTGCCTGAGCTCTGCCTCTTGTCAGATCAGCAGCGGCATTAGATTCTCATAGGATCCCGAACCCAATTGCGAACTGCACATGTGAGGGATCTAGGTTGCATGCTTCTTATGATGGTCTGAGGTGGAACAGTTTCATCCTGAAACCAACTCCCATGTACCCACCCTGCCCGGCATCCATGGAAAATTGTCTTCCATGAAACCGTTTTCTAGTTCCAAAAAAGTTGGGGACCGCTGGCCTATCACATTTATTGATTTCCTGTTGAACCATCCTCGCCTCCCAGGGTTAAATACCACTTGATCATGGTGAAAGATTTTTAAAAAACAAGTAAAAACACTTAAATGGATATATATTACTCGTACATATTTATATGCTATATGTAATATTTTGATACATGCATAGACTATGTAATGTAGGATATCCATCACTTTGAACATTTATCATTTCTTTGTGTTGGGAACGTTTTTCCTTTTTTATTTACAGAAGATTTCTATAGTGTTGGGAACATTTTAAATCTTTTCTTTTAGCTATTTTGAAATATACTGTTGTTAACTATAGTCACTCACCCTACTGTGCTATAGAACACTAGAACTTATTTCTTGTATCTCGCTTTATGTTTGTACTCATTCACCAACCTCTCTTCATCTCCCTTTCCCCTACGCAGCTTCTGGTATTTATCTTTCTGCTGTCTATCTCCATGAGATCAACTTTTTTAGCTCTCACATATGAGTGAGAATATGTGATGTTTATCTTTTGTGCCTGGCTTTTTTCACTTAATATAATGATCTCCAGTTCCATCTGTGTTGCTGCAACTGACAGTATTTCTTTCTTTTTTTTTTGAGACAGAGTTTCTCTCTGTTGCTCAGGCTGGAGTGCAGTGGGGTGATCTCGGCTCACTGCAACCTCCACCTCCTGGGTTCAAGTGATTCTCCTGCCTCAGCCTCCTGAGTAGCTGGGAATAGAGGTGCCTGCCACCACGCCTGACTACTTTTTGTATTTTTAGCAGAGATGGGGTTTCACCCTGTTGGCCAGGCTGGTCTCGAACTCCTGACCTCAGGTGAGCCATCCGCCTTAGCCTCTCAAAGTGTTGGGATTACAAGCGTGAACCACTGCACCCGGCTAACTGACAGTATTTCAAGTGAAATATTCTTTTAATGTATTAATTGGATTCAGTTTGCTAGTAGTTTGTTAAGGATTTTTGCATCTATGTTCATCAGGGATATTGGCCTGTAATTTTCTTTTCTTGAAGTGTCCTTGTTTGGCACTTCAGGGTAATACTGGCTTTGTAAAATGAGTTTGGGCGTATTCCCTCTATTTCAGTTTTTTGGAAGAGTTTGAGAAAGATTGGTATTAGTTTTTCTCTAAGTGTTTATTAGAATTCACTGGGTCCTTGGATTTTCTTTGATGGGAAACTTTTTGTTATTTATTCTATCTGCTTACTCATTATTGGTTGTATAAGGCCATTCTTGCATTGCTATAAAGAGATATCAGTATCAGAGGCTGGATAATTTATGAGGTTTAATTGGCTAATGGTTCTGCAGGCTCACGGTTCTGCAGGCTGTACAGGAAGCATAGTCCTGGCATCAGCTTTTGGGGAGTCCTCAGGAAGCTTACAATTGTGGCAGAAAGTGTGAAGTGGGAGCCAGCATGTCACATGGTGAAAGCAAGAGCAAGGGTAGGGATTGAGGGTGCCACACACTTTTAAATAACCGGATTTCATGATAACTTGCTATCATGAAGACAGCACCAAGCCGTGAGGAATCCACCCCCATGATACAAACACTTCCCACTGGGCCCCACTTGTAGCACTGAGGATTGTAATTCAACATGACATTTCAGTGGGGACAAATATACAGACTATATCATTGGTCTATTTAGATATTTTTTATTTCTTCATGATTCAGTCTTGGTAGGTTGTATGTGTCTAATAATTTATCCATTTCTTTTAGATTATATAATTTGTTGGCATATAATTGTTCATAGTTTTTTTTATTATACTTTAAGTTTTAGGATACATGTGCACAATGTGCAGGTTTGTTACATATATACATGTGCCATGTTGGTGTGCTGCACCCATTAACTCGTCATTTACATTAGGTGTTTCTCCTAATGCTATCCATCCCTCCTCCCCCCACCCCACGACATGCCCTGGTGTGTGATGTTCTCCACCCTGTGTCCAAGTGTTCTCATTGTTCAATTCCCACCTATGAGTGAGAACATGCGGTGTTTAGTTTTCTGTCCTTGGGATAGCTAGCTCAGAGTGATGGTTTCCAGCTTCATCCATGTCTCTACAAAGGACATGAACTCATCTTTTTCATGGCTGCATAGTATTCCATGATGTGTATGTGCCACATTTTCTTAATCCAGTCTATCATTGATGGACATTTGGGTTGGTTCCAAGTCTTTGCTATTGTGAATAGTGCCACAATAAACATAAGTGTGCATGTGTCTTTACAGTAGCATGATTTATAATCCTTTGGGTATATACCCATTAATGGGATTGCTGGGTCAAATGGTATTTCTAGTTCTAGATCCTTGAGGAATCACCACACTATCTTCCACAAGGGTTGAACTAGTTTACAGTCCCACCAACAGTGTAAAAGTGTTCCTATTTCTCCACATCCTCTCCAGCACCTGTTGTTTCCTGACTTTTTAATGATCGCCATTCTAACTGGTGTGAGATGGTATCTCATTGTGGTTTTGATTTGCATTTCTCTGATGGCCAGTGATGATGAGCATTTTTTCATGTGTTTTTTGGCTGCATAAATGTCTTCTTTTGAGAAGTGTCTGTTCATATCCTTTGCCCAGTTTTTGATGGGGTTGTTTGATTTTTTCTTGTAAATTTAAGTTCTTTGTAGATTTTGGATGTTAGCCCTTTGTCAGGTGGGTAGATTGCAAAAATTTTCTCTCATTCTGTAGGTTGCCTGTTCACTATGATGATAGTTTCTTTTGCCGTGCAGAAGCTCTTGAGTTTAATTAGATCCCATTTGTCAATTTTGGCTTTTTTTGCCATTGCTTTTGGTGTTTTAGACATGAAGTCCTTGCCCATGCCTATGTCCTGAATTGTATTGCCTAGGTTTTCTTCTAGGGTTTTTATTTTTAGGTCTAACATTTAAGTCTTTAATCCAATGTCTCTTTCATTTTTCATTTTATTTTTCTTCTCCTTAGAGTAGCTAAGGGTTTGTCAATTTTATTAAAAAAAAAAACTCTTAGTTTAGTTGATTTTTTTCTAGTGTTTTTCTAGTCTCTATTTTATTTATTTTTTGCTTTGATCTTTGTTATCTCCTTCATTTGTGTACTTTGGGCTTAGTTTGTCTTTTTTTAGTTCCTTAAGGTGTAACATTAGATTTGTTATTTGAAATCTCCTTTTTTGGTCTAGGCATATAGTGCTATAAATTTCCCCTTTAGAACTACTTTTGCTGCATCCTATAAATTTTGGTTTGTTGTGCTTCCATTTTTGTTTGTCTAAGGCATATGAATTCTGATTTCTATGTAAAGACTTGTATACAAATATTCTTAGAGCCTTTGGTTGTTTGCCAAAAACTAGAAGTAATCAAAAATTCATTAACAGGTGATTTGAGAAGCATATTGTGCTATGTCCAAACAGTGGTATACTTCTCATGTATAAAACGGAAAGAGCTTTGACACATTGAACAATATGGAAGAATCTCAAAATCATTATGAGTGAAAGAAGCTAAGAAAAAAAGGATAATGTAATCTATAGTAACAGAAAGCAGGTATGTGGTGGGAGAGTAGGGAGTGAAGGGATTGGGTGAGAGAGAGTACAAAGGAACACAAGGAAACTTTGGAGGTGATAGATATGTTAATTATTTTTATCATGGTGATCATTTTAGAGTGTGTACATATGTAAAAACTTTTCAGAATATACTCTTTAAATTTTTGGTGTTTATTGTAAAGTTGTCCCCCTTTATCTGCCACTAAATATGGGTTCCAAGACCTCCGGTAGATGCCTGAAACCATGGGGAGTGCTGAAACCTAGATACATGACGTTTTTCCTATATATACATATCCTAATGAAGTTTAATTTATAAATTTGGCACAGTAAGAGATTAACAACGATAGCTACAATAAAATAGAACAATTATAATAATACACTGTAATAAAAGTTACATGAATGTGGTATCTCTCTCTGAAAATTCCTTGGTATACTGTGCTCACCTTCCTGTTCTTGTAGTGTTGTGAGATACTAAATTGCCAGCATGAGGAGATGAAGTGAGGTTGATGATGTAGGCATTGTGACATAGCATTTAAAACTTATGAGCTGTTTATTTGTGGAATCTTCTATTAAGTATTTTTGGACCACAATTTATTGTTGGTAACCAAAACCATGGAAAGCAAAACCATGGATAAAGGAGGACTACTATATGTCAGTTTTATCTTAATAAACTGTTAAAAAATTATGTTTGCAGCATCAAAAACCCCTCAATCATCCTGGAGTTTTACATGTTCCTGCAGAATGTTAAAGTACATCAGCTTTAGCTAACATACTTTTGAAATAATTTAAAAGCACCAACTCATTTTTTTTGCCACTGTTATTGTACTGTATGTCAGTGTATTGGTGGATTTAAAATTTTTCTTTATGTGTTAATTAGATAGAGAAGTAAACCATATATGAATAAATTTTATTGACTGGCAAACAAGTTATCTTCCTCTTACTGGAATGGATAACAGCATGACTTCCTCTGGGTTCTTCCTTCTCTGCTGCCTGGCTTTTTTATGTCACTCCAGATTTTTGGTTGAGAGAATTTGGTTCAAATGTCCATCCCTAAAGCAATCATTTATGACCTGAGTGGCAGTGTACCCACTGTAGAGGTATAGCTCGTTGTGGCAGTGTCGAAATTCCTCAAGGAGAGGGCAGTTCTCAGTGGCATTATTTTCGGGTTGTATACCACTTATGCAAAAGGATATAGATAGTTTTCCAACTCGAATTACCAAAAAACACAGTAAAGTGGTTAAGAACACTAGCTCTAGAGTTAGACGGATTTAAATTTGAATCCTGGAAGGCCGGGCATGGCGGCTTGCATCTGTAGACCTAGCTACTTGGGAGGCTGAAGCAGGACAATTGCTTGAGCCCGAGAGTTTGAGATTATAGTGAGCCATGCTTGCACTCCAGGCTGGGCACAGAGTGAGAACCTATCTTTGAATTAAAAAAAAAATAAAAATAAAAAATTGAATCTTGGTTTACCGCTTAATAGCTTTGTGACTATAACGGCAAATCTAAATTTTCTCATCTGTCAAATGGAATAATTCATAGATCATTTTTTGGTGATTATTACAAAGACTAAGTCAATATGACCCAAGAGGAAAAAGAAGCTATTAAACCTAGCATTTCTCCACAGTGATAATGAATTATTCCACTAGTTAAGAGATGAGTAATTTAAAGAAATGTTTTTTTCGAAATATTCTTTGATAAACATAAAACTCTATTTTTGACTGCTTTTTTAAGGAATGTGTGTGTGTGTGTGTGTGTGATGAATAAATGAATAATTCAGGGTCAATAAAAAATTGCATACATTTAAAAATTACAGGCATTATATAAAGGAGGAAGTAATATTTAGGTTATAGCATTGCACAGTCATATTCATAATATGTGATTAGTTTCCCACAATACTTGCTGGGGCTGACATGAAAGTAAGTTCTGGGACTTAGCCCTGCCATAGATGACTTATGTACTTCAACCTAGATGTTTCCTTTTCTAGTTATGCATTCTTTCACTAACTGTAGATGAAATAAGTCATTGTTGAAGTCTTAAAATGTAGTTTCCTAAACATAGCTATAGAGTATATGTAGAAGCTTAGGACTCCTTAGCAAAGAAGGCCAAAGAAATGCTTAGTTATTTTTGTCCCATCTCTACTTTCCTTAATTAATCCTAGGAGTTTTTGTTGATGGCCTATTTTTTTGGTCGTGAATTTAAAGGGATTTTTTTATTTCACATCTTTTAGTTATTTAATATATGGGTTTTCTGTATTTTTATTTATTGTTCTCTGAAATAAGCTCTTCCATGTCTGAGATTTTGTCTTCTATGTCTATCTTTGAAATTTCCTAGCGGGGCGCGGTGGTTCACGCCTGTAATCCCAGCACTTTGGGCGGCTGAGGCGGGTGGATCACGAGGTCAGGAGATTGAGACTATCTTGGCTAAAATGATGAAACCCCGTCTCTACTAAAAATACAAAAAAAAAAAAAATTAGCCAGGCATGGTGGCGGGCGCCTGTAGTCCCAGCTACTCGGGAGGCTGAGGCAGGAGAATGGCGTGAACCCAGGAGGTGGAGCTTGCAGTGAGCTGAGATCACACCACTGCACTCCAGCCTGGGCGACTGAGCGAGACTCCGTCTCAAAAAAAAAAAAAAAAGAAAAAGAAATTTCCTGAAGTAATAACCTGAATGCTTTGTATTCAGTGAATTATACCCACATAGAAATATAGCTTGTGTTTGTTTATTGCTTTAAAACATACTCCCATACATTTTTCCATTTAACCTGTCAAAACCACCCTGTTAAATAGGCATGACAGGTTTTATTGTCCCATTTATAGATGAGCAAAACTGAATATAAAAGGATATATGACTTCTCTGAACTCAGAGTAATAATATATAAATTAATATTGAAAACTCAGGATTTGATCCTGGCTTTAGTGCTTTTACTCTGCTATTGTAGCCTATCTAAATGTTATTGATTGATGACCTTCTAGAACTTGAGGCTTTTTAAATAATGATACCAGGAAACAAACCTTATATGTGGCAATAGTTGCCATATAGAGCATGATTGTTTTATTTATGGTTTTTAAATTAATACTGAATCTAAAGGGCTGGATATAATAGCAACGCTTATAAAAATTTAGCACTACTATGACAGCCTTAGGCAGCCTCAGCATGGATATTGACTCAGTACACATCTGTGTTAAATCATTTTATGTGACTTTGGTCTAGAAGGTAAGCACTGCTTGTACTTTTAGGAATTAAATTATTCAAGTGTATTGTACTTTTAAAACCAAAGGAAAACTAACTTATTTAATTTATATTCATTCAGTTCACTACTTGAGCCCTAAAAAATCACTCACTGTTTTACTGTGTTCTGTAGCTCTCTGGTCATCAACTGTATTTCACAGAGTTTTTATCATTTGTACGTGTTTCTTTTATTGTGATATCCATGGCTATGGTTTATTATAATATTTAGTAATTTTCAAAAACAGAAGCAAAGAACTGTGTCTTTCCTTGCGTGATATTTATTGAACTCATTCTTCTTGTGAGACACAGTTTAATTGCAAGGTTAAATGTCATCTTTACAATCTTGTATGTAAAATTGTTATAATATTAAAATGTAAATGTAAGTGGTAAAAACACAATTACTAATTTAAGAGTTTAAGTATTTTAGTTTTAAAACAATACATTATATGTTAAATTTTTTGCAAGAAAATAGTGTAGGGCTGATTCCCAGCATGATACAGGTTCTTATCGTTTGTTAAATTATATGGCTGAATGGCATATGATAAGGGTTTTTTTTTTCTGCCAATAATGAATTACATCATTTAGTAGTACCTCTCAGCAGATTTTCATGAACATAACATAAGTTTAACACTTAATTGTACTGCTTATCAGAAATGATTAATTGAGGAATTATGCCTAGATGTATCCTATAATGCATAGATTCTGGAATTTTTTGCACTTTGGCGTGCAGAAAATTGGTAATTGGTTCAATAAAGTGAGCTGTACAGTGAAGAAATTTAAGAGATTATAAATGGCTTAAATGTATAGGAAAAAGTATCTTATTTAGAATATGTCTCTAAGGCATGCCCTTTGCATCTCCAATAGTGATTAGCAAATAGAAGATGAAAAGTCATGGCCCAACTTATAAATGCTGTTTGATGAAAGATAGTTCACATTGTAATTTCCATTTTTACTAAAAAGCTGCAGGAGTCAGGCAAGAATTACTTTTCTTGATACTTGATCTTGTGTTTGTGAGGAAGTATTTAAAGAAAAATAGAGAAAGGAAAAAAAAGTGAAAAGGAAAGAAAAACCTTTTCTCTAAAATGCACCTTGACAATGTGGGCCTGAATCTTTCAGCTCTGGCATGTATTATTTTAACTCTGCAGTTATTTTCATTGTTAGATGATTGATGAGAATAATAATTTAATAAAGATATTTTGAAGATTTAACTCTTTTATAAAACCAAACACTTGTAACAAGATCTAGTTTATTGTGCTGGTTAATATTAAGTTGGCTTTCTGTTCTTGTAAATGTGGCAGCAACCTGGTAAACATGAAGAGACAGAAAGAGAAAGCATGGAAGAGTGGAAAGAAAACTGATTCTATAACAGACCTAAATTTTGGTATCAGTTTTCACACTAATTAGTGTCCATTTGACTCCTAGGCCCCTGATTTACTAGTCTGGGAAAGCTGAGATCTTTTCAGTACTATTTCAGGACTTTGGTCACTAAGAAAGATTTTCCAGACACTGTCTCTTACTGGTTGTATGACCATCTTGGTGAAACAATTTTCCTGTTATGCCTCCATTTTCTCAGCTGTGAGATATAGGGATCATCACAATATGATCCCTATATATTGTGTATGTTGTGAAAAATAACACGTATAAAAGATGTACTAGTGCATAGGAAAATCTCAATCAGTGTTTGCTTTTATTATTGCTATTGTCGTTGTTGTCACTATGATTATGATCATGTCTGTGAAACACCTTCACAATTCTGAAGGAGAATGATTTGGATCTAGAATTCTATGTCCAATCAAACTGTGAATCAGAATCAAGTGAAGGCAAAATATAGACATTTTCAGCCATTTGAGGACTGAGAGTTTACCTCTCATCTAGTCTCTCTTGAAAGAAAATTGAGAATGTACTCCAGCAAAATAAAAAGGAATCCAAGCAAGAGAAAAATAACAGATCCTAGAAACAGTGAAACCAACTCAAGAATGCAACACAAAGAAATTTCAGGATAACAGCTATTCAGCACATCTTGCAAGGCATTCATCCAAGTTTAAACAGGAACTCAGAGGTTCCAAAAAAAATGTAGATATCATTTGAAAATGTGACTAAAGAAGTGAAAAACTCAGTGATGTACTAAAATTGTGTTTTTTCCAACAATGAGAAGAAAAACAGTTACAAACTCTGTAAAAAACAGCAAGCTGTATAGGAAAGTGATAGTCCAAATATGAAACAGAATATAATTTTGAACAACCGATGGAGAATTGAACATGACATTTGGAACATACTTGTAGAGCAGTACAGTTTTAGTTCCTGTCATTACATTGACTTTCAATTATATGAGTCCCGTCACATTTATTGATTCTGAGCTTTATATATTTAGTATTTTAAACATGTATTCATTTTTAACTTTTGAGCTGCATATGTTGGAAAAATGGACTACATTATAACAGTTAAGCTGTTTTTGTGTGTGTTACCAAACCATTGTAAACAAGGTAGGCAAAAGAACACAGTATTGGCACTGCCTGAGAACTGAGGGGCATAGCTGTACAGGTCTTGGAAATAATTGTACACACTAGTCAACCAAGGATGCAGTACTTGTAATAGCATGCTTCTTTTTATAACAAAGGGCTTTGACAGACAAGTTAGTCTTGCAAATAGCTAGGAAAACAGAAGCCTAGAATAGACGGCTGACCATATTCCATTATATTCATGCATAGTTAGCATTATTGATCATCTTTAAACCTAAATGAAAGCAATATATACAAAGAGTTTTGGAGGAATGTTGAATGTTGAGCTATGTAAGAGAAGCTCTAGTCAAACAGGGGGGCTGATTAAGCATTTAATAGTATAATGTATAGTGTAGATATAAAATTATATCAAAGAAATTTGTTTAATTTTATTTAAGAAATTTGTGTAGGCCAAACCTTAAGAAACATCTCTCTGCTATCCATTATTTTGTTAAAAAACTATGTCATAATGCTCAAGTCCTATAGCATATTATTAATATCTCTTTAATAATTGAACCAAAATTCTAGATCATTTTAGTTTATAAGCATTTTGTCTCTGCATAGGAAATGACTGTAGCGAATTTAATCTTAAAATATCTCTATCCTTATATTTCAAGTAGAACATTTTTAAAAAAGTAAAATAAAGTGATTTTATTTGGCATCAGAGCTATGATTTCCCCCTACCCCACCTAATGCCAGTCCTTCTTTAAGTAAATACTTTTGTAATTACTTTGCCATTGACTTCTGCAACTGAACTATATTTACATTGAATTTACAGCCTTTGAGGTATATAAATTGTGCAATTTAATGGTTTAATTGGCATAGACTTTTCTATTAGTTTTTACATCTAGTTGATTTTAGATGACTAAATTTAGAAATATTTACTCTTGACTAAAATATTCATGATTCACCTTTTTAGAGAGTATTTCTATGAGAATTTTACTTATAACATCAACATTTTTCTTTTTAAATGAAAAGTAAGTTTTATACACATAGCATTTTGGGTTTAATGTCACAAAGAGAAAAAGAGTAAATCCTGTGATACTTAAATTCGTTATTGGGCTGATCATGTTTGAATCTCAATCCAAGAAGATCCTAGGGAAACTTGTAGCATAGTCTTAGAAATTTATTAAACATTAGATTGATTTATATAGTATTTAGTTTATTTAACCTATCAGTGAAATAAATTAAAAATATTAATCTATTTTTAAAAATATAGATTAATGGTAGATTTTAGTTACATTACCAAATCTTAGGATTAAAAAATTGATTTATAGAATTACTTTTCATTTGTTACTCTTGAAGAAAATCAATTAACATTCATTCTGTTACTTACTATTTTATAGTTTCCATTCGACTTTGGCCAATGAGATGTGTAAACATGAGAATACCTATTTATTAATGTGCCATAAGTACATGTATTGCCATAGTTTGAAATGTAAAATTCCACATTTTCTAGATCTGGAATTGACAATTTATCTGAATAATTGTTAGCCTTTATAAACATAGTTTTACTGTGCCTAAAATAAGAAAACAATGATATTGAAAGCCTGTGCTTTCCAACATATGGCTTCAATTTGCATTTCAATCAGAATATGGAAGTCATTACTCTGACATCTGAAACTGAGGTAGCAATAAAAAATTATCACTAACAGCACAGCAGACACAATTTATTTTGTGTTTATTACTGGGTGGCCCACTTGAAACTTTTCGGAAACTTAATTGATTCCAGATATTGGAAAATTATAATTAAATTATGACATTTATTTTAGATGCATTTAAATTAGCTGTCTTAATAGGATTGGGATAAATTGATGATTAATATCTATTAAGATTTATAGTATATATGTACAAACACACACACACACACACACACACACACACACACACACACACACACACACACACACACACACACACATAGTATAGGCATACCTCAAAGATATCATGGGTTTGGATCTAGACCACTGCAATAAAGTGAATACTGTAATAAAATGATTCACATGAATTATTTTTTGCTTTTCCAGTGCATATAAAAATGATGTTTACATTATATTGTAGTTTTATGTGCAAAGCATTATGTTTCTTTTTTTTTGACATGAAATCTCGCTCTGTCACCCAGGCTAGAGTGCAGTGGCGCGATCTCGGCTCACTGCAACCTCCGCCTTTTGGGTTCAAGTGATTCTCCTGCCTCAGCCTCCTGAGTAGCTGGGATTACAGGCACGTGCCACTGCACCTGGCTAATTTTTGTATTTTTGGTAGAGACGGGTTTCACCATGTTGGTCAGGCTGGTCTCAAACTTCTGACCTCATGATCCATCTGCCTCGGTCTCCCAAAGTGCTGAGATTACAGGTGTGAGCCACCATGCCCAGCCAAAGCATTATGTTTAAAACAAAGTACACACATTAATTAAAAAAAAGTTACAGCTAAAAGTTGATAATGATATCAGGAATGATCAGGAAGTCATAATCTTTGGAAGGCCTTGCCCCAGTGTTGATGATTGCTAGTTAAGGTGGTGGTTGCTGAAGGTTGGCATGACTGTGCCAATTTTTTAATATAAGACGACAGTGAAATTTGCCATATTCATTGACTCTTTCTTTCATGAAAGATCTCTCTGAAGCATGCAATGCTGTTTGATAGCATTTCACGCACAGTACAATTTCTTTTAAAATTGGAGTCAGTTCTCTCAAGCGCTGCTGCTGCTTTCTCAATTAAGTTTATGTAATATTCTAAATTCTTTGTTGTCATTTCAATAATGTCCACAGCATCATCACTAGGAGTAAATTTCATTTCAAGAAAACTCTTTTTTTGCTCATTCATAAGAAAAAAACAGAACTCCTGATCTGTTCAAGATTTATCACGAGATTGGAGGCATTCAGTCACATCTTCCAGCTTCACTTCTAATTCTAGTTCTGTTGCTCTTTCTACCACATTTGCAGTTACTTCCTTCACTGGTCTTCAACCCCTCTAAGTCATCTATGAGGGTGAGAATCAATGTCTTCCAAACTCCTGTTAATGTTGATATTTAGACCACCTCCCATGAATCCCAAATGTCCTTAATGGCATGCAGAATGGTGAGTTCTTTCCAGAAGGTTTACAATTTGCTTTGCCCCAATCCATCAGAGGAATCATTCTCTCATCAATCACTCATAAAGCAACTATAGCTTTATGAAATAGTTGTAAGTAATAAGATTTGCAAGTTCAAACTACTCCTTGATCCATGGGCTGCAGAATGGATATTGTATTAGCAGGCATGAGAACAACATTAATCTTGTACATCCAACCTCTTGGGTGACCTGGTGTGTTGTCAATGAGTAGTAATATTTTGAAAGGAATCTTTTTTTTTTTTCTGAGTAGCAGGTCTCAACAGTGGGCTTAAAATATTCAGTAAACCATGCTATAAACACATGTGTGCTTTGTTGTTTCATTTATGGAACATGGGCAGAGTAGATTTAGCATAATTCTTAAGGGCCTTAGTATTGTCAGAATGGTAAATAATCGTTGGCTTCAACTTAAAGTCACCAGTTGTATGGAAAGTCAGTCTGTTCTCTAAAGGTTTGAAGCCAGGCATTGAGTTCTTCTCTCTAGCTGCGAAAGTCATAGATGACATCTTCTTCCAATGTAAGGCTCCTTTGTCTAAAATCTGTTGTTTAGTATAGCCACCTTCATCAACAGTCTTGGCTAGATCTTCTGGATAACTTCCTGTAGCTTTTTTTTTTTTTTTCTTTTTTGAGACGGTGTCTCACACTGTTGCCCAGGCTGGAGTGCAATGACACGATCTCAGCTCACTGCATCTTTCACCTCCTGGGTTCAAGTGATTCTCCTGCCTTAGCCTCCCAAGTAGCTGGGATTACAGGTGCCTGCCACCATGCCCAGCTAATTTTTTGTATTTTTAGTAGAGATGGGGTTTCACTATGTTGGCCAGGCTGCTCTCCTGACCTCATGATCCACCCATCGTTACCTCCCAAAGTGCTGGGATTACAGGCGTGAGCCACCGTGCCCAGCCCTTCCTGTAGCTTCTATGTTAGCACTTGCTGCTTCACCTTGCATTTTTATGTTATGGAGATAGCTTCTTCCCTTAAATCTCATGAACCCACCTCTGCTAGCTTCACACTTCTGCAACTTCCTCACCTTTCTTAGCCTTCATAGAATTGAAGAGAGTTAGGGCCTTGCTCTGGATTAGGTTTTGGTGAAGGGAATGTTGTGGTTGGTTTAATCTTCTATTCAGACCACTAAAACTTTCTCTGTGTCAGCAATAAGGTTGTTTTGCTTTCTTATCATTCGCGTATTCACTGGTATAGCACTTTTAATTTCCTTTGAAAACTTTCCTTTGCATTTACAACTTGGCTAACTGGAACAAGAAGCCTAGCTCTGGCCTATCTTGGCTTTCAACATACTTTCCTCACTAAGCTTAATTATTTCTAGTTTTTGATTTAAAGTGAAAGACATACAACTCTTCTTTTCACTTGAACACTTAGAATTGCAGGGTTATTAATTGGCCTAATTTCAATATTGTTGTGTCTCAGGGAATAGGGAGGCCTGAGGAGAGTGAGTGAGATGGGGGAACAGCCAGTTGGTGGAGCAGTCAAAACACACACAACATTTATCTATTCAGTCTTATATGGTTTGCAGTTCGTGGCACCCCAAAGCAATTGCAGTGGTAACATGAATGATAACAGGCCAGGTGCGATGGCTCATGCGTGTAATCCCACCACTTTGGGAAGCCAAGGAGGACAGATCACTTGAGGCCAGGGGTTTGCCACCAGCCTGGCCAACATGGCAAAACGATGTCTTTACTAAAAGTACAAAAATTAGCCGGTCTTGGTGATGCACGCCTGTAATCCCAGCTACACTAGTATCTGAGGCACGAATCACTTGAACCTGGGAGGTGGAGGTTGCAGTGAGCTGAGATCGTGCCGCTGCACTCCAGCCTGGGTGATAGAGAGACTCTGTCTCAAAAACAGAACAAAACAAAAACATTAAAGATCACTGATCACATCATTATAACAGATATGCTAATAATGAGAAAGTTTGAAATGTTAGGAGAATTACCAAAATGTGATTCAGAGACGAAGTGAGCACATGCTCTTGGAAAAATGTCTTGGATAGACTTGCTCCATGCAGGGTTGCTGCAAACCTTTAATTTGTAAAAAAAAAAAAAAACATTATCTGTTAAGTGCAATAAAATAAGATTGCCTGCATATGCATATACAGTCATTGTATGTATGTAGTCATTTGCATGACAAAGGACTGAAAATATTCATTTGAAAATGCTGAATGAATTAATAATTATAATTAATATTTCTGAAATGGGGAACATCGGTGGGAAAAGGGTTTCATGTTATATAAATGAACTTATTATTTTTTTTTCTTCTTTTTTTTTTTTTTTGAGACAGTCTCACTTTGTCATCCAGGCTGGGGTGCAGTGGTGCAATCACAGCTCGCTGTAACCTTGATCTCCTAGGCTCAAGCCATCCTCCTGAGTAGCTGGGACCACAGGCATGCACCACTATGACCAGCTAATTTTTTACTTTTTGATTTTTGTAGAGATGGCATCTCACTATGTTGCCTAGGGTGGTCTTGAACTCCTGGACTTAAGTGATTCTCTCACTTTGGCCTCTCAAAACTCTGGGATTTACAGGCATGAACCACTGTTCTGGACTACTTTTTAGTCGTATAATGGGGATATATTACTTGTATAATAAAATATAGCATGAGATGGAATTTCTTTTTTTTTTTTTGAGACAGAGATTCTCTCTGTCGCCCAGGCTGGATTGCAGTGGTATGATCTTGGCTCACTGCAACCTCCACCTCCCTGGTTTAAGCGATTCTCCTGCCTCAGCCTCGTAGTTGGGACTACAAGCATGTGCCACCATGCCCAGATAATTTTTGTATTTTTAGTAGAGACAGGGCTTCACCATGTTGGCCAGGATGGTCTTGATCTCCTGACCTCATGATCCACCTGCCTTGGCCTCCCAAAGTGCTGGGATTACAGACGGGAATTTCATTAATTTCTAAATTTTGTTTGAACTAAAATATTAATTACAATCGTTTAAAGCACTTCAGTGTATTGTGAAAGCTAATTTCTAAGAGTGAAAATACATGATCTAGAACTTTGTTATCTTAAATTAAATTTTCAAGATAATGTTAATTCATTTACCCAGCAAATTTTGATTCTTCATATGTTTTGTACATTGAATTAAGTGTTGGGGAAACAATGATGAATTGAGAAGCTCAAGGTTTAGTGAGATGTAGGTGCCATTCAATATGTACATTACTGTATGATATGGTAAATATTGTTTTAGCAAAGTTGAAGAAGGGGCAGAACAACTGCCAGAAATTGTAGGGAAAGATTTTCTGTGGAGCCTGCATTCTTGAAGGATGAGTAAGAATTTTCTGGATAGGTAAACAAAGCAAAGAGAATTCTCACCTGAGGGAGCGTTGTGTGCACAGGGAGTCCTGAGTTGATGGGGCATATTTAGTCATCCTTTCTTTGTTCATTTATTTATTCTTTATTCAGCTAATATTTATTATACACCTATGTACCAGTTTGGGTGCTGTGGATATCATAGTGAACCTGACAGACATAATCCTATCATAAATTCAGTATAATGTAGAAGAATAAATAATTAAAATTATGATGAGTATTGCAAAAGAGGAAGCATGGGTTGTTACAGGTGTATGTAACAATGTTAAATATAGGAGAAGCTTCTGGAATATTGAGGAGTGGTATGAGATGGGACTGGAAGGAGGGATTTGGTCCAATTTTGAAAGGTATTATATACTGAGCACAGGAGTTTAAATAACATTTCATTAATTTTTAAAAAATTAGCTACAGAAGTTCCACAGTATGATTAAACTTTCTACTTTACGACAATCATTTTGAATGTACTTTTTTTTTTTTTTTTGAGATGGAGTCTTAATCTATTGCCAAGGCTGGAGTGCAGTGATGCGATCTTGGCTCACTGCAACCTCCACCTCCTGGGTTCAAGCGCTTTCCTGCCTCAGCCTCCTGAGTAGCTGGGACTACAGGTACACACCACCAAGCTTGACTAATTTTTGTATTTTTAGTAGAGAAGGGGATTCACCATGTTGGCCAGGCTGGTCTTGAACTCCTGACCTCAGGTGATGCACTCGCCTAAGCCTCCCAATGTGCTGGGATTATAGGCGTAAGCCACTGCGCCTGGCCTGAATGTCCTCTTAAGGGTAGCTTATAGTAGGACTAGATTTGATAACTTGGCCAGTTAGGTTCTTATAGTGTTCAATTAGTAAAACATTTTAATTGCTTAGACTTGGCACATCAACAGCAAAGATTGCAGGGTATCAATCTACATCTGAATTTTTAAATCATTTTTTTCAATTCCATTTTGTACTATTTTCAGGAGATCTCTGCTAGATATTTTCTGCCTACGTTACACATATTAAAGCAGATTAATAGTTTTATTCCACATTCTTCCATTATATCCAGCTTCCCCATAACAATGACTGCTGTCATCTAAGTTATTTCACAAAGACAACAGACTATTCTTGACTGGCAGGTTTATGTTTTGCTAGGTTTTTTGTTTTTGTTGTTCTTTTTGTCAAATCCTGATTTATTTTAAAACTTTAAAAATTTTAAAACTTTAAATTTGTCATCATAAAATCATAAAAATCTCCAGAGTTTTTGTTTTTTCATTTATCATTTAGTTTTATTTATTTATTTATTTATGTATTTATTTATTTTTTTGAGATGGAGTCTCGCTCTGTTGCCCAGGCTGGAGTGCAGTGGCACAATGTCAGCTCACTGCAACCACCACTTTCCAGGTTCAAGTGATTCTCCTGCCTCAGCCTCCCAAGTAGCTGGGATTATAGGCGCTTGCCACCATGCCTAGCTAATGTCTGTATTTTTAGTAGAGACGGGGTTTCGCCATGTTGGCCAGGCTGATCTCAAACTCCTGACCTCAGGTGATCCACCCGCCTTGGCCTCCCAAAGTGCTGGGATTACAGGCGTGAGCCACTGCGCCCGGCCAGATCATTTAGTTTTTAAATCTATCCAGCTATTGCTTGGTCAGATCTCATCAGTACTATGCAGTACTCATCAGTACTCAGTACTGTTCCTGAACCTTCTTTCAGGTATTAATTCCTCCCTTAAGCATTAATGCTGAAGTCCAGAAGTTGAGTAACTTTTTCTATTTAGAGCTTCATAGTAAATTTTGCCAGCTTTGTGGGTCATATTGTCCCCTGTGGCAACTATTTAACTTTGCCAGCGTAGAATGAAAACATACATAGACAATGTGTAAACAAATGAATGTGTCTGTGTTCCAATAAAACTTTATTTATGGACACTGAAATTTGGTATCATATTATTTTCACATGTCAACAAATATCATTCTTTTGTTCTCTTAAAACTGTTTATGTTAGTCTTCTAGGGCTGCTGTAACAAATTATCACAAACGTGGTGGCTTTAGGTAACAGAAATTTATTCTCTCTCAGTTCAGAGGCTAGAAACCTGAAAGCAAGGTGTTGGCAGAGCTGTGCTCCCTCTGAAGTTTCTAGGGAAGAATCCTTTCCTTGCCTCTTTGAGCTTCTGGTAGATCCTGGGAATCCTTGGTGTTCCTTTGTTTATAGCCCCATCATTCTAATCTTTACCTCTGTCATCACATGGCCTTCTTCTCTCTACGTCTGTGTGATTTTGTATTCAGATTCCCTCTTCTTTCTCTTATAAAGACACCAGTCATTGGATTTGGTGCTTCCTCTAACACAGTATGAGTTTACATTAGCTTGATTACATCTGCAAAGACCCTGTTTCCAAATAAGGTCACTTTTACATGAACCAGCATACAGTTTATCATTTGTGGGGACAATATTCAACCCACTACACTATTAAAAAATATAAAAATAATTGTTATTTTGTGGGCCATACAAAACAGGTGGTGGGGTGGCTTTAGCCATGTGCTGTATTTGCTTATTCCTGCTCTAGCCAGAGTTGCCTTTTTATTTATTCTCTCAATAGATGCCTTATTCTTACTGGGAAACAAGTTGAGAATTAACATTTATTGAGCCTCTACTATCTTCCAGACATTTTGCTGGGTTTATTGACATCTTTTCTCTTGTTTATTCTTCAAACAATCCTATAAAGCACATATTATCAGTAGCTCATGAAACAAGCTGAGAACATTTTTAAATTTACTTGCTCAAGCTTACATAATATAGCTAAGAAATAGTGACTCTAAGATTTGAATCTGCACCTGAAACTAAGTGATGATAATGTTTTTCTCTTTCTACTCTATCACTGTAGTTTCTCTGTGTGTAGTGACTTAACATTGCTCCTTGGAATAGGTCTATAATCCTTAATCTCTTGTTTTAGCTCTTCATTAGGATGATTTCACATGTACAGTGTTTCATGTCTAATTTAGTTGCTTTGGCTTTATAAACAGAAACCAATTTGGTTAGCTTAAGATAAAAAATAGGAATTAAGGGGAAGGACACTTTGATGGCTCAGAATTGAAAGAAGTTCTAAAGAGTCGAGTCTCAGGAAAAAATGGAACTAGGTCATCTATGGGAACTTAGCAGCAGGACCTTTTATATGACACTGCCATTAAAGTGACTCAGCTCTAACATTCTCTTCCTTCCACCTTGCCTTTAACCTCAAATTTTAATTCTTTAGAGGGAGAATCTGTTTGGCTTATTTAGGTATAATCTTATGCTGGATCAAACTACCTTAGCAGGTGGGAGGCCTCAGGGGAAGGGGGCATGGCTCAAATGTGACCTGTGTAACATTCTTCCTGAATTAAAGCATAACTCAGTTTTTTTTTTCAATGACATTTTTTGAGTCAAGTGACATTCATGAGGCTTCTCTGTGTCATAAAGGGTCTTGTGGAATAATCTTCATTTAATACGTATGTGTTGTTATATCCTGATATGTACCAATGACAGTGATAAATCTGAATTTAGAAATCTTTCCTCTATGTTAGGTTATATTCTCTTCTGTTCTTCCAGAGCTGTTAGTTCATTATTCTGTAGTAGTAATTTTCCTTCCTTTCTCCTCCTTCCCTTCATTTATCCCTTCCTCCCTCCTTTTTCCCCTCTATGCCTTCCTCTCTTACTTCTGTTCTTCTCTCATTACACTGATAAGCTTTTCCAGAGCTGGGATTTTATTTAGTCATATTTATCTTTTAATGCTTGAAACAGAAAATGCTGTTAGGGTAAATACTAATTTTGTTTCCTTGCTTTAGTTGCTACTTCTCTTACTTCACAAATACTGAGTAATTGCTCTGTGTCTGGTATTGTTTTGAGGCCAGGGCACGGATGAGGCTCTGTACTTGACTTGACTCGTTAGAACTTCTTTCAATTCTCTGAGCCATCGAAGTGTCCTTCTCTTTAATTCCTATTTTTATCTTAAGCTAACCAAATTGATTTCTGTTTATAAAGCCAAAGCAACTAAATTAGGTATGAAACACATACATGTGTGTTGTGTTTGAGGCCAGGGCACAAATAGCCAATGCACTGTCTTTGTAGACCTTACATAATAGAGGGGAAGTGGGACAATAATCCAATAAGTAAATAAATTAAAATTGTAAATGTCAGAGGTGGAAGTGCTAGGTAGAAAATAAGCAGGGTAAGAGTAGCTGTGGGGGAGTGGAGGTGCTTTTGGTCTGGAAAGGCCTCTCTGGAGAGATGACATTGAGTACACTCCGAATGATGTAAAGGAGCTGTTAATAGATCTTGAGAAAATCTTATCCAAGAGTGTAATGAATAATAAGTAAACAGGTCCCGAGATGGGAACAAGTTTGATTCATTTGATTTATAGCTAAGGAGTCTGTTATGTCTGGACAGAATGGTATGAAATGAAGTTGGAAAGGCAGAGAAAAGCGGATTGTATTTAGGATATTGTAGGCTGTGGTAAAGAGTTCAGACTTTAAGTGTAATAGAAAACCATTGGAGACTTTTAAAAAGCAAAAAGTCATGTGATAGGATTTGCATTTTTAAAACTGTTACTCCAGCTGATTTGGGAAGAAGTAATTGTAAAGGGGATGGACAGCAGTTTTAGAAGATGGGGGTCAGTTCTCAGACTACTGCATCAAATTATAAGAGCTCTAGAAAATTTACATATAAATGTTTTACAAAATTCATTTAAACAGTCTTTACAGATAATTTACTTAAATGGAGATAAATTCTGTTTAGCTCCTAAAATTTATACTGATTTTACTGTTTTAACAAAGCAAATTTTGTACTCAGTACCTGGAACATATACTTTTTATTTCCCTGCCATTCTCACTCACCCCTTCTTGTTTGTTTTCAACAGTGATATCAAGGAACAATATTGTATTGTATTGGGATCTGCTTTATGGCCAGGCTGGTCTTGAATTCCTGACCTCAAGTGGTCCACCTGCCTCGCCCTCCTAAAGTGTTGGGATTATGGGCATGAGCCACTATGCCCGGCCTAGAGTACCTGTATTTTAATTCACAAAATCAACATAAATCTTTATTGATCATTTTGAAAAATAATTATAATAGTCTTTATTGGTAGACTCTTAGAACTTAATTTTTGTGGCTGTCTCTTTAGAAGTTCATACTATTATGCCTGTGTGCATAAATGTATATTTATATGTATAACATAGTGTCAAAAACGTTTATATTAAAATTACTTCACTTTTATCAAATATTTTATAATATTTCATTAAGCATTTACTAATAATTATTCAGCCTTTAAATAAAAAAAGTTTGAAAAGACTATAATTAAAACAATTACATTAACTTTCTAGCAAAAAATTTAGTATACTGTGTTCTTTTTTTTTTGGAAGGAAATTTAGTTCTCGCTAAGTATGTATACGTTTAAAAGTGCTAAGGGTTTTGTTTTGCTTTGCTTTTTAAAATATATATATATATATACTATATGCACATACTTGCAGGTGAAAAGGACTCATTGTACGATTAGAATGTGATGGTTTTAAAAAAACGTGGTTTTCACTTTTTGTGTTAAAAATTGTTAATAAAGTCCCCATGAAGTATAGCAAATGCTATAGAAATACTAGAAGGAAGCATTACCTTTAATGAAGGCTGGTTTTAATTACTAAGTAGGTGTATGTACTGTTTGTGTTTATAAAATTTATGTTTGGATTCTGAATTCTTATTAGAGTAATTTAGGATGGAATTAAAAGTCAAAAGCAGGGGTAAGCTAGTACAGGAAATGGCGAGAAATTGTGGAATTAGGGGGAATGATTAAGAATTGGAATCTGTTACATCCTTTTCAAGAATACATATATAAGTGTAGATAAAAAAGTCTGAGCTCATTTATGGTATATTTATTAACAGCCCTAGCCTGGTAAAAAACAACATCGATTTGAACAGTTTTGGATATTTTCCAGCTCCTGTTTACTTTGTTAAAACCATAAAAAAAGTAATCTGGTTCCTTTTGACTTAAATAAGACAAAGAATTCAATACCGAGGCCCTGTTTATAGGTTGTTAAACATTTCACTTTGGTGTCTGAGGATAATGTTTAGCATTGTGTTCAATTAGTGTGAACTAATCTGAGTTGAAGTGTCAGATTCCTAAACGTCTTACTTCAATTAATACAAAATACTAAGGGCTCCATTCATTCCAAATTATTGCTCCATGGGTGCCAGCCACACAGTCTCCATGGCATGCCTTTCTGTGGGCTAATCAAGATTCATGCCTCCAGGTTTTGTGGCACTGGCATTTTAGTATCTGGAACGTCACTTTTTCTTTTTGTGAGCTTCTCTGTTTTGATCCCAAGTTCTTTCTCCCATTCTAAGTTGTGTATGGAATTGAACTTGTATGATACTCTGATGTAGTTAGAAGTGAGTATAATTTGGTATAGTATACTGGAAATCTATTAAATTATATAAATTCCAACAAAACTATATGCCAATTTAGGATGTTGGTCTTCAGTAGACTAAGTTTCTATAAGAGGTCAGTTAAAGACAACAGCAAGTTTGTTTCTTCCTACCTACCAGTGTTAGCGCTAGGTGTTGATTAAGTGGTGAAGTAGGCACATTTTTTGTTTGGTACTTTGGCACCTTTTTCAGCATGTCTGTTCCTAGTTTTGTTTTTATTATTTTTTTCAGTTGCTTATCTGTTTAAGTTTCTTGTGTCCATTGATATTTGTAACTTAATGTAAATATTTGCTATTGAATGAAAAAAAATGCTGAATGTCCAGCAGAATACGATAATGTACATGTGGTTTCAGGCTCTGTGAGAAGAAATACCTGCTTTGGAGGTGGGAGGAACTTTGAACATCTCTTAAATTCAAATAGGCAAATAAGTGCTCTATCTCATCATGCTTGATCTAGAATCTTACTTTGGCTTTTTGTATCGAACTCTAGTTATTCTCTGAAGTGGTTACATGGATAATAGAGACATTGTTGTAGATAATAGTGGTATGGTCTAGTAAAACTCTTGGTTTCTAACCTTAATGTTCTGTTAAGGATTTTAGAGCTGGAAAACAAAACTACAGCCCTTCTATACCTTGATGACCCCCTTTTTCCTAGTCTTAATTGTGCCTGTATATGCATATATGTTAGCATGTATGATTGTATGCATGTGCATATACATGTTTACATATTTGCTTCAAATCTCTTATTGCTTTGTACTCCTCTGACTCCAGATCTTTGCTCCAGCTGTTTCAACCTTCTGCGTGTTCTTTTTTTTCTTGCAGGTTTCTGATACTCGTAATAAGAGAATCTCTACAAGACTAAGTGTTGATTCTCTTCCTACTAAGAGAAGTTTCAGGAAATGCTTTTGGTTACTGAGTTACTGCTATATGTATGATACTGTTAAGCAGGTAGTCAGTAAATATTTGTTGAACAAATAATTATGCTTTGATGTATGTTTAGATACCTTCAGGATACTTGATGAACTGTTTTGCTAACTCTAAGAAAAGTACTAGTAGGAAATGAACTCTTATCTATTGCTGGTAGGAGTGCCAATTTACAAACACTTTGGAAAACGGTTTGTTACTTTTAAATAAAACCGAACATGTACACATCAATCCATTCTTTAAGTATATTCTAGAGAAATTTCTAACTGTGTGTAGAAAATAAGAGAAACCAGCAAGAATATTTAGAGCAGCATGTTTGTAATTATGAAAACTCAATTCAACTTGAGGTTCCATTAGTAGTTGAATGAATAAGTAAATTCTATATTTATGCAATGGAATACTTTACAGTATATAAGCTTAAGTTGATTCTAAGAAACTCCAATGAATTATTTCTTCCAAATGCCCTTGCTGTTCCCTATTTGGAAATTAAGCAGATTTAAGGTTTTTTGTTTTTGTTTTTTTTTTTTTTTAAACCTAGAGTTATAGCTTAACTCTAAATATCTTGAGCTTTTGTGTCTTCTAACTATCTGATTTTAAAATTTAAAACCTCTACTTTGCTCGTAAAAAAAACTTAGTATAGGTATGTAGTTGAAAGGAGCAGCAAGGTTGGTATTATTAGCAGAATTTGCTTTTTGCTATACATGTTCCTTATTCCTTAATTTTTTTTTTTTTTTTTTTTGAGACGGAGTCTTTTTCTGTTGCCCAGGCTGGAGTGCAGTGGCACGATCTCAGCTCACTGCGACCTCTGCCACCCAGGTTCAAGCAGTTCTCCTGTCTCAGCCTCCCTAATAGCTGGGACTACAGTCGCACACCACGATGACCGGCTAATTTTTGTATTTTTAGTAGCGATGCAGTTTCGCCATATTGGCTAGGCTGGTCTGGAACTCCTGACCTCAGGTGATCCATCTGTCTAGGCCTCCTAAAGTGCTGGGATTACAGGCGTGAGCCACCATGCTTGGCCAATTTTTTTTTTTTTTTTTTTTCCAAATGGAATCTTGCTCTGTCGCCCAGGCTGGAGTGCAGTGGGGCAATCTGGGCTCACTGCAACCTCCGCCCCCCTGGGTTCAAGCAATTCTCGTGCCTCAGTTTCTTGAGTAGCTGGGGTTATAGGCATGTGCCCCCACACCTGGCTAAGTTTTGTATTTTTAGTAGAGATGTGGTTTCGCCATGTTAGCCATGCCGGTCTCAAACTCCTGACCTCGGGTGATCTGCCCTCCTTAGCCTCCGAAAGTCCTGGGATTACAGGCGTGAGCCATTGTGCCTGGCTGTTATTTCTTAATGTTTTTGTCATAAATACGATTCAGCTGCTTACATTCTGTCTCTGGAAAAAATGAACCCTAAATTAATAGAATGTAAGTGTTCAGGAAATGATTTCATAATTCTCCAGACATCTAGAACAAAGAATATAGGAATGCAGAGTGTATACTCCAAGATAATGATTTTATTTTAATAAATTGAGGCAAGTTCTTCAGTGGGCTTCTAGATTTCTTAGGATACAGGTAGCAGGATACGTAATTACAAGTGACTTGCAGTATAAGTACATTTAAAAAAAATAAATTATAAGGAGTCTTGAGGGTACCAGTTCCAGCATTTATTATTTTTTTTAAGTAAATTACAAGGAGTCTTGAGAGTACCAGTTCCAGGTTTCAGTGATATCAAGAGCCCAGGCTCTTTCCATCCCCTAGTCTGCTGATCTTGTTACATTTGTGTTTTGCTTTCATGCTTATCAATAAATTCTATGATAATGATGATAGTAAGGATAGTGAAGGACATAAAAAATTTCATCTTTCTACTGTTTTCCTAAGAGGGCCTGGATGAACGAACTGGAAGTTAGGACATGCCTCTTTGAAAGTAATGTTCTATTGAGATCATGTTAGAAATCATATGACTAATTCCTGATGTGGAAAGAGAATGGCCTTTCATGTTGACAGTTCCTCCTTGTGTCCTGCCATCCCCTCTTCTATCCCTACTGTACTTTTCATGGGTTATAGAGATTAGACTGTGTATCTGGGTATCACTATCATTATCAATGACTCTTGGAAGTATAGTATGGGTTGAGTAGCTGTTAAACCTTTTATAATTTTAATTTCTTTTAATTTTTTATTTAATTGTGGAGACTGGATCTCGATAAGTTGCCCAGGCTGGTCTTGAGCTCCTGGCCTCAAGCGCTCTTCCTACCTTGGCCTCCCAAAGTGCTGGATTTACAGGAGTGAGACACTGTACCTGTCTCATTAGATGTTTTAAAATGAGTTAAATTCAAATTATTGGAGTGATCTAATTTCACCCATTTTTTATATTGATTAAATAAATTGGTTTGTATAAAAGGTGCTAATTCCAATTTATGTGTTTAATTACAGTTTTATTTTATTTTTTTTTAACCTTGGGATGTGACTTTCTGGTTTCTTCTTTCTTTGTAGATTGTACATATATCCTTTTACAAATTAGGCTTTATTTATTTATTTATTTATTTATTTATACCTTTCCTATTGTGCTGATAGGCTTTATTTTTTTAAACCAGTTTTTGCTTTATAGAAACCTTGAGTGGAAAGTGCAGGGAGTTCTCATATTACTCCCTTTCCCCTATTTTTAAAATCTTGCTTTAATGCATTACATTCGTTACAATTAATGAACCAATATATTGATGCCTTATTATTAATTGAAGCTTATAGTTTACATTAGGGATAATTCTTTGTGTTGTATAGTTCTATAGGTTTGGACAAATGCATAATGTCATATATCCACCATTATGGTATCATACGGAATAGTTTCACTGCCCTGAAAATCCCTTGTGCTCCACCTATTCATCCCTTGCAGCCACTTTTTACTGTCTCTATGGTTTCGCCTTTTTCAGAATGGGAGAATTGTTTGTTGGTGTGTATCCCTCACTAGAGTGTGGTCTGCTGGAGACAGGGAATGTGTTCTGTGTACTATTATATCTGCAATGCTATGTGCCTGGCCCATAGTTAACATTCAGCTGCTCAGTGATGAATAAATGAATAATTATTTGCCTAAGACTACCATGAATATAATTTAATCTTCATGAGAGGATATACTGCATAGTGATTATTATAAATTTACTTGGGCTTTGGACATAGAATACCTGATTTGTGATCCTAAGTTTGCCATGTACAGTGTGTCCCTGGGAAAGTGACTTTTCTATGCCTGAATTTCCTTACCTATAAAATAAAATTAAAAGAGAACATACCTCATAGGGTAGGGGTCCCCAGCAATACTGGTCCGTGGCCTGTTAGGAACTGGGCCATACAGCAGGAGGTGAATGGCAGGCGAATGAGAGAAGCTTCGGTTGTATTTACAACCTCTTCCCATCGCTTGCATTGCCGCCTGAGCTCTGCCTCCTGTCAGATCAGTGACAGCGTTAGATTCTCATAGGAGCAAACTCTTTTATGAATTGCGCATGTGAAGGATCTGGTTGCTCACTCCTTATGAGAATCTAATGCCTGATGATCTGGCACTGTCTCCCGTCACCCCTAGATGGGACCATCTAGTTACAGGAAAAAAGGCTCAGGGCTTCCACTGATTCTACATTGTGGTGAGTGTATAATTATTTCATCATATATTACAATGTAATAAGAAGAGAAATAAAGTGAACAGTAAATGTAATGTGCTTGAATCATCCTAAAACTATCTGCACCCACCCCCACCACCCCCCGCTGCTGGTTCATGGAAAAATTATCTTCCATGAAACCAGTCCCTGGTGCCTGCTGTCATAGGGTATTGTGAGCATTACTTGGGATAACACATACAGTACATAAAGCAGTGATTGGCACATAGAAAAGTTAATTAATGTTTTAAAAAATTATTATTGTTATTAAAGTTTTGAATAGGCTTATATAGGCTAGCCTGGCTTATATGCAAGAATTAATGGAAAGTCCTTATGATTTAAGAGTTAATTAGTAGTATATATATATAAGTGGCTTTACTATTGTCACTATTGATTATAATGCACACGATGTTGGATTCATTGTAGTATAATACTAACAAAATTAAACTTTGATTTTGAGGTAGTCTTGACTCTTTTAATATGCTTAATGAAGGGTATAATCAGAGATAAACCTCTCAATATATGACATTTGTCTGTTTAGATCTTTGTAATGCTAACTACAATGATTAGTATTTAACAACTTTATTGAAGTTTATTTAATATTTAATAAAATAGGCTTGCAGTAGTCCCTGTCTATCCACAAGGGATACATCCCAAGACCCCTAGTGGATGCTGGAATCTGCAGATTGTACCACACCCTATACATACATACCTGTGGTATGTTTTTTCTCTATACATACATACCTATGATAAAGTTTATCTTACACATTTTTCACAATGAGGAATTAGTAACAATAATAAAACAAAACTGTTACAACAATATGCCAGCACCACTATTTGTGCACTTTGGGGCCATTATTAAGTAACATAAGAGTTACTCAAATACACGCACCATGATACGAGGACAGTCGATGTGATAACTGAGAGGGCTAAGTGCTAACTGGTGCATAACATCTATAGCGTGGATACCTGGACAGGGACGATTCACCTCCTGAGGTGAGAGGGGGCAGGACACCTTAAGATGTTATCAAACTACTCATAATGGCAAGCAGTTTAAAACTGATGAATTATTTATTTCTGGAATATTCCATTGAATATTTTTGGACTGCAGTTGATCATGGATAACTGAAACTGCAGAAAGTGAGACTGAGGAAAAGGCTGGACTACTGTATTTAAAAATACAATTCAATACATTTTGACATGTTTATACACCCACGAAACCATCACCACATATAAGATAATGAACCTAAAACATCATCCGCAAAATTTCTTCATGCTCCTTGGTAAGTCCTCCCCACCACTCACATACCTCATGGACGCCTTCTATTACTGTAGATTTGTTTATATTTTCTAGAATTTTATATAAATGGAATCATAGACCATGTCAACTTTTTCTGAAGTTACTTACTCTTGATCCCTCTTTACAAAACCACTTTATTGAGGTATAATGAAGTATAAAAAGTATACATATTTAAAGTATATTGATACATTTTGACATACATATGTATCAATGAAACTGTTACCACACTCAAGGTAGTGAACATACCCATTACTCTACAAGTTTATTTCCTTTGGTAATCTCTCCTTTCAGCTTCTCCCTCCCACCTTCCCAAACAACCACTGATCTGCTGTCACCTTGGATTAGTTTGCATTTTCTAGAGTTTTATATAAATGGAATCATACAGTACATACTCTCTTTTTTATCCGGCCTCTTTCAGCATAATTATTTTGAGATTCATGTATTTTATTTTGTGTAACAATGGTTCATTCCTTTTTATTGCCGATTAGCATTCTGTTGTTTGGTTCTATCATGATTCCTTTTTCTGTTTGTTATTTGGGTTGTTTCTAGGATTTGGTGATTATGAGTAAAGCTGCTACAGAATTCACATACAAGTCTTTGTATGGGCGTATGCTTTCATTTTTTTTTCCCCCAGGGGTGTGGCAGTTATATTAGTTTTCTAGGGCTGCCATAACAAGTAGCACAGACTGTGTGGTTTAAATGGCAGAGATTTATTTTCTAACAGTTCTAGAACTAGAAGTCTGGGATCAAGGCGTTGGCAAGGTTGGTTTTTTTCTGAGGCCTCTTTCCTTAGCTTGTAGATGGCTGTTTTCTCCCTGTGTCTTCATATGGCTTTTCTGTGTGCCTGTGTCTAAATATTTTCTTCCTGTAAGGACGCCAGTCATATTGGATTTGAACCCACCCTAAAAGAGCTCATTTTAACTTAATTACCTCCTTAAAGATCATATCTCCAAATACAGTTACATTCTGAGATATTGGGGGTTAGGACTGTAACATATATATTTATTGGTGGGTTGGGTGTGCACAGTAAAGCTCATAGTGGAGGTTATATGGAGAGCACATGTCTAGTATTTTCAAATTTCGTTTAGTTTTGTTTTTAGAGACGGGGTCTTGCTCTATCATCCAGGCTGGAGTGCAGTAGCATGATTACATCTCACTGCAACTGCAAACTCTTGGGCTCAGATGATCCTTTCACCTCAGCCTCCTGAGTAGCTGGGACTGTAGGCACGTGCCACCATACCTGGCTTATTTATTTATTTATTTTTGTAGAGGTGGGGTTCTCACTATGTTGCCCAGTCTGGGTTTGAACTCCTGGGCTCAAGTGACCCTCCCACCTTGGCCTTTTGAGTAGCTGGGACTACAGGCATGTGCAACTGCACCCAGCTGTATAGCTTTAGTATTTTAAGAGTGGCTAGGCTGTTTTCCAAAGTGATCCTACCATTTTACATTCATGCTGGCATTGTGTGAGAGTTCTTGTTGCCCTACATCTATGCTAACACTTGGAAAAGCCAGTCTTAAAATGTAGCCATTCTAATAGGTATACAGTCATAGCTTAAATTTGAATTTCCCTGATGACTAATGATGATGAATAAAAAAATCAATTTTATGTGATTATTAAGTATCATAGGTTGTTCTCAGTGAACTGTCTTTTGAAAACTATTGCATATTTTAAAATTGGATTGTTTTTCTTATTATGGGGCTTTGAGAGCTCTTTATATATTCTGGATACATGTCCTTGATTGGATCTATATTTTGTAAAAATTTTTTTTCCATACTGTGGCTTCTTTTTTCATTCTCTAAACAATGTCTTTTAAAGAGAAGTTTAAAATTTGGATTTAATCTAATTTGTGAATTTTTTCTTTAATGATTCACTTTTGATGTGTACCTAAGAAAATTTTGCCTAATCTAAGGTCATAAGAGTTTCTCCTATGTTTTCTTACTTCATAGTTCTAGATTTTACGTTTAACTCTATGATACAGTTTGCCCTAACTTTTATATTTGGTGTAAAGTATCGATCACAGTTCATTTAATGTCATTATTTTTGCATATAGTTAAACAAATGTTCTAGCACCATTTGTTGAAGAGTTCATCTTTTACAGAATTACATTAGCACTATTGTTGAAAAATCAGTTTTACACATATATGTAGGTCTCTTTCTGGACTCTCATCTCTTTCATTGATGTATTAGTCTATGTTTAAACCCAAACCATGCTGTCTTGAAAGCTGTAGGTATATGATAACTGTAGCAGTCATGTAGTATTAGTCTTCCAATTATATTCTCTTTAAGTATTGTTTTTGACTGTTGTAGGTCCTTTGCATTTCCATGTAAATTTTAGAACAGCTCTTTAATTTTTGTATAAAAAGCCTTTGAGATATCTATTAGAATTATATTTAATCTCTAGATCAGTTTTGGCAGAATTAATATCTTGACAATATTGAGTATTTTGAACAATGAAAATTGAATAGTTCTGTATTTACTTATGTTTTATTTAATTTTTCTCAGCAGTGTTTTTACTTTTCAGTGTACAGTCTTGTATATTTTTGTTAAACTTAACCACGAGTATTTAATATTTTTTAATGCTATTGTCAATAGTGTTGTTTTATTAGCTTGAATTTTCCGTTATTCATTGCTATTTATTTTGTATATTGATCTTATATCCTGCAACTTTGCTAAAGTCAATTTTTAGTTCTAGTAGCTTCTTTTTGGTATGTTTCATAGTATCCTCTACATAGATGAACATGTCATCTAAGAAAAAGAGAAAATTTTACTTCTTTTTAAATCTGTATGCCTTATGAGAGTTAAAAAAATTTTTGGAATGGAAGTTTGATTATGTCAGATGCTTTTTCTGTATCTATAGGGATGAACATGTGCTTTTTCTTTTTTAGCTTAATATAGTGAATTACATTGCTTGATGTTTGGCCTTGTATCCTAGAGTAAATCCCATTTGGTGTATTATTCTTCTTATATATTGTTGGATTCAGTGTGCTCAGATTTTCTTAAGAACATTTATAACTGTGTCCATGGGGGATATTGGTGTGTAGTTTTCTTGTTAATGTCTGCATTTAGTTTTGCAGCCTAGACAACACTGCCCTCATAAGAATGAGTTAAGTAGAATTTCTTTCTTTTCAAATTCCTAGGTGAGTTTTGAGAATTGGGATTATTTCTTCTTTAAATGTTTGGTAGAATTTATGAGTGAAGCCATCTGGTCTTTTTTTCTTTGGCAAGATATTTTACTACTATTTCAACTTTTTTTTTTTTTTAAAGACATTAGTGCTATTTAGGCTATGTATTTCTTCTTCTGAGAGCTGTGGTAGTTTGTGTCTTCCAAGCAATTTGTCCATTTTCCATTTCATTTAAGTTGTCAATTAATAGAAACAAAATTGTACATAATATTTCCTCATTATCCTTTTAATTTCTGAAGAGTTTGTAGTTTGTGTCACCTCATTCCTGATAATGGTAATTTGTGCCTTCTTTCTTCTTTTCTAGATTATAGTGTTTTAGGAAATGCCTTGTGTGGATCTGAAAAGAGTATTCTACATTTGTTTAGTGCAATGCTCTATAAACATCAATTAGATCAAGTTGATTAATAGTATATTTTACCAGGCTCACATCTTTACTGATTTTCTCTCTACTTTTTCTATCAATTATTAGAGAAGGGTGTTGAAATCTCTGACTATAGTTACGGATTTGTGATATTTTATTGTGAAGTTGTATCAGTTTTTGATTCATGTATTTTAAAGCTCTGTTTTTAGATGCAAAAACATTTAAGTTTGTTATGTCCTCCTGATAATTTGTCCCTTTTATTGTTATGTAACAGCCTTTTTCATCTCTGGCATTATATGCCTTTATCTAAAAAAAAAAATCACTGACGTGAGGAATGGGAATAGTATTATTGACTTAGTTAAGTGAATGTCTTTGTAAAAGATGTATTATCTAAATGAAATCAGCTTTTTGTGAGAACAGAGGAAAGAACTGGAGGAAGGAAGAGGAATGTTGTATACTCATCCAACAATTATTTATCACATATGCTAAGTTTGCCTACTTAAAAAAATTTATGATAATTAAATGAAAGGTCAAATTTAGATATAATTCTTTATTCCTCACTCTCAAATTTGAAGTTAAACAGACTCTCAATTATTATAATATTTGGTATTATCCCCATGTAATGGTTGAGAAAGTTCAGCTCTGATAGGAAGAGGGACACTATTTTGTTTTGAAACATAGTTGAAATATAACTCTAAATCTCAGCATTTTTTTTATTATTATTATCTTTTGTTTGCTTTGATGTAAGTGTGAGAAGATAGCATCGTGGGGAAAAAAACCTCATGCTTTTCTTTTGTTAATTTTTATTATGTTAAAAGAAGCAAAGCAGGACATAACATAGTATGTTGTTATGTCATGTCACATTGGGTAAAACATGACAGAACATATATTTACAAAAGTACACTCTTTAGAGCCAGATGACTGCTCTCAATTTGGAAACAAACCATCTGCTTATCATTTAAATTCCTGAATTACTTACCAGCCCACATCTCTAAACAGAAGTAACATACTGTTACTTCTTAAAACCGCTGTTAAGGTCCATTGTCTCCATATGTAATGCATATTTCCTGTGTACTGAATGAAAACAGATTAGACATTTATGATGTTTAAAAAGACCAAGTTGATTTCTTTTTTTTTTTTTTTCCTTTTAGACTGAGTCTTGCTCTGTCACCCAGGCTGGAGTGCAGCGGTATGATCTCAGCCCACTGCAATCTCCGCCTCCTGGGTTCAAGTGATTCTCCTGCCTCAGCCTTCCAAGTAGCTGGGATTACAGGTGCCCGCCACCACACCCGGCTAATTTTTGTATTTTTAATAGAGATGGGGTTTCACCATGTTGGCCAGGCTGGTCTCAAGCTGGTGACCTCAGGTGATCCGCCCACCTTGGCCTCCCAAAGTGCTGGGATTACAGGCGTGAGCCACTGCGCCCAGCTCCAAATTGATTTCATTAACATGAAAAGCTAATGAATTATTTTTTCAGCATTTGAAATTTCTTTAATGTAGTTAAGGAAATATTTGTTCATACTTTGCTAAACCACATACCCCAATATAATCAGTAAATAAGCACTTACTTGACATAGTCCAAACAATGACTTACTCGTTAGCTCTTACATCTTGCATTTATTTAATATTTATTGGGTGTTTATCAGGTGTAAGTGGCAGAGGTATATTAGTGAAATAGAATCTATGTTCTAGTGAGAATTGTAAATGAATAAGTAGTTACTATATAGTATGATAAATTGTGGCAGAAGAAGGATTCAGGTCTGACAACTTTTTGCTTGGACAAATGGTGGATGGGAACACAGGTACAAGAGCACTCATCTGCAAGTAAAGGTGAGATTGGCAATGCTTGTTTGCCAACTTGCTAGTTTTTATATAGAGTACATATTTTTCTTCATGATCAAGTTAAGTGTATACTAGAGCAGTGGTTCTTAATTGGTGACATGTAGAATTTTGTATGGAATTCGGGGTTTTCATAACTTACTTATCTTGGATCCCCAGCGTACCTAAGAGTATGACATGCAGGCTCTGTTTTATCTTTCCTGGATTATTCATCTCTAGCATTTATTACTGGCTTTAGTATTTCTGTTGCTTTCAGCAGCTTCCACCTCTGCTCCCAGTTTATATGAATTTAAGATAAAATCTATCTCTAAAGCATATGAATTGCTGTCTAAAGCATATGTGTCCTTCCTAAAAAAATTTTCATTAATGTAGTACCCAGGTTTTTCCCAATGATAAGTGGGAGTTGAATTACCACTGAATTGAGAGCTACTTTTGAGTGGGACTGGGGAGGAGGGACAGGTGGTCTTTTGAGAAAACAGCCTTAATTATATTTAGTGAACATCATGTATTTTAAGTTTACAATTTGATGAGTTTTGGCAAATGTTTATAGTCATGTGACTATAAGGACAATCAAGATATAGAATATTTCTCTCTTCCTTAAAAAGTCCCTCTTTCCCCTTTGCAGTTTTCTTTTCCCATGTCCTAGATCCCAAGCAGTTACTTATCTGCTCTCTGTCACTAAAATTTTGGCTTTTCTACAGTTCATATAAATGGATATATGTTTTCATTTATCTTGGGTAGATACCTAGGGATAGAATTGCTGGGCCTTATGGTAAGTATATGTTTAAATTTACAAGAAACTGACAAATTGTTTTCCAAATTGACTGTACCATTTTGCCTTCCCACCAGCAATATATGAGAGTTCCAGTGTCTCCATATTCTCACTATCACTTGGTATTGTCATTCTTTTTACTTGTAGCAGTTCTAGTGCATGTGGAGTGGTATCTCATTTTGGTTTTAATTTGCATTTTCCTACAGACTAATGATATTGAACATCTTTTTGTTGGCTTTGGCTATTCATAAATATTTTTGTGTGTGTATACTTATGTACATATATTCATATATCATATGTATATGATATATGTAGATTTTTTTGTTCAAGTATCTGTTGAAATCTTTTGGTCATTTCAATTTTTTGGGTTGTGTAGCTTATTTTTGACTAGTAAGAGTTATTTATATATTTTGAAATTAAGTGCTTTGCCACATATATGTTTGCAGATATTTTTTCAGAGTTTGTGGCTTGCTTTTTCTTTCTTTCTTTTTTTTTTTTTTTTGTTTGAGATGGAGCCTCACTCTCTTGCCCAGGCTGGAGTGCAATGGTGTGATCTCAGCTCATTGCAACCTCCACCTCCCAGGTTCAAGGGATTCTTCCGCCTCAGCCTCCGGAGTAGTTGGGACTACAGGTGCATGCCACCACGCCCGGCTAATTTTTTGTATTTTTAGTAGAGACGGAGTTTCACCCTGTTAGTCAGGATGATCTCGATCTCCTGACCTCGTGATCTGCCTGCCTTGGCCTCCCAAAGTGCTGGGATTACAGGTGTGAGCCACCACACCCAGCTGCTTTTTCATTTTTTAAATTAAGTAATGGGCTATCATGGGCAAACCATTTGACTGCAAAGAGCAAAAAGGTTTTTAATTTTGATTAGGCACATTTTATCAATGTATTAGTTGTTCTGCCTCCTTCTATTTATGTTATAGTTACAAAGGTAGTTTTAAAGGTCCCTGGTACAAGGAGAGGGAATATGTATGGAGGACAGTCAATGTCACATTTTAAGAAGCACATGTGGGATAGGATATATATTTTGGCGTGGGCATCTTTGGATGGTATAATCTGCAGTGACGAAATTTTTTCTTTAATATTTATTTTTTTATCCCCAATGTAATATATCTTTGCTCAAATCAAGATCATAAATGTTTTCTCCAGTGTTTTTCTTCCAGAAGTTTTATGTTTTGAGCTCTAACATTTAAGTCTGTGATTTATTTTGAGTTAGTTTTTGTTATGGAGTGAGGTATGGGTTGAGGTTCATATATTTCCATTTGGAAATTCCGTTGTTTCATCTCTGTTAGTTGAAGAAACTATTGATTCTCCATTGAATTATATTGATATCTTTGTAGAAAATCAATTGGACATATAGTGTTGGATCTATTTTTGAATTCTAACTTTATTCCACTACCACACTGTCTTGATTACTTGAAGCTTTATAGTAAGTCTTGAAATAAATCTGCCAACTTTGTTCTTTTTTTTTTTTTAACATTGTTGTGACTATCTTGTATCCTTTGCATTTTTAATATAAATTTTTTACTCAGATTGTCATTCTCTGCAAGAATGCCTGTTAGGTTTTGATTGAGATTGCTTTGACTTTATGATCAATTTGAGGAGATTTGATAATATTAAATCTCCATTTATGTACATAGCATATTTCTGCACTTTCTTAGGTTTTTAATTTCTTGCAGCATTATTTTTCAGTTTTTAGTATTTAGGTCTCATACTTCCTTTGTTAAGCTTTATCCCTAAATGTTTAATGTATTTGTATTCTAATGGAATGGAAATGTTTTCTAAAATTTCATTTTCTAATTTTTTTTTGGTAGGATACAGAAAACAATTGTGTATTGAATATGTACATTGTTTTTAATGAGTTTGCTAAACTTACGACTAGATCACTTTCTTATACATTTCTTAGGATTTTTCTACCTACACAGTCATGTCCTGTGTGCATTTGGAAAGTTTTATTGCTTCTTTCCCAATGTTTATTTTTATAATATCTTTTCTGTGTTTTATTTCACTGGGTTAGAGCATCCGGAAAAGTAGCAAATAGAAGTGGTGAGAGTGGCCATCCTGACCTTATTTCTCATTTGAGGTAGAAAGTTGTTCACTTATAAGTCTGATGATAGTTGTCCCTTGTCAAATTGAAGAAGTTTCATTCCATAGCAGTGTCTACCCTGCAGACAGAAACTCTATTAGTTATTAGAATAGGAAAAATTTTAAAAATTTAATATTTAAAAAAAGTAAATATTTAGAATTTAAAAATTTAAAATTAAGAAAGGCAAAAACTCACAGTTCTTACCTTACACAGCAGCAGTCTTTTGTGTTTTCATATAAAGAAAGATTAGCTATTGAATGGTGTCTTAATTGCTAAAAGGGGTACAAGAGGAATCTAAGGGATCTAGCAGTAGCAGGTAAAAGCTAGGGGAGGTTAGCAAATGAAGGAACCAAGGACTTGAGAGAGGGTCCTCCTCCCCAAACCCCCTCAGGCTTTGCTTTAGATCTCTTTAAAGAGAGTTTGTAACTCATTATTTGCTGGTAGTGTAGAAACTTGCTAGAGGGCATGGGCCACAGGTGGTCTGTAGAAGAGTCCACTCTTGCCAGAGCATGGACGAGCTGGAGCAGGTCTGTAGAAAATGCCTGCCGTCTTGGTAGTGTTGGTAGAGAGTTGCCTAGGGGTGCAGCTGAAGCTACTGTGGAAATCATCTTCAGGAAGTTCTCAGAAGCAGCAACTATTTTAGGAGAGCCTGGCTTGAGAGCATGGATAGAGTACTGTGGAAGCAGCCTCATGTAGCTGTGCTGTAAGTGCTACTGGAAAAGGCTGATTTGTGTGCAAAAGATTCTTTGGTTTTCCCCTATCTCAATTATTATTTCATTTGCGTTTTTCAAAAATAGTTATTTTTGGATGTAGAATTCTGGGTTGACAATCCGGCATCTACTATTTGTGTCGAGAAGTCTGCCATTAATTGTATTTTCTCTCCCTAAATATAAAGTGTCTGCTTTTAAGATTGTTTTCTTTATCTTTGGTTTTCAGAAATTTGAATATGATGTGTCCATGTGCGAATTGCTTTGTGTTTCTCCTTTTTGGAGTTCTTTTAGCTTCCAGATTTCCTCCTCCTCCTCCTTCCTCCCTTCTCCCTCCTTCACCCCTTCCTCTCCTCTCCCTCTTGTCCTCCTTTTTCCCTGTTTCCCTTTCTTTTTCCTCTTTCTCCTCCTTTTGCTTTTCCTTCTGCTCCTTTTTTCTCTTCCTCTTCCTCCTTTCTTCTTTTCTTCTTCTTTTTTTCTTCAGCATTCAGGAGGTTTTTGACAATTATTTCATTTTTTTTCTGCCTCCTTTTCTATCTCCTTTCCTGTTGGGACCTCAATTACATGCATTGAACTATTTGATATTTCTTGGTCTCTGAGTCTTTCATTTCTCTTCAGTCTTTTTTTCCTCAGTCTTCTTCAAATTAGAAATTTCTGGTATCTATCTTCAAGATCACTGATTGTTTTTCTCTGCCATCTCAACTATTCTGCTGAGATCATCTAGCAAATTTTTATTTCAGTGATTGTACTTTTTTAGCTCAGTTATTTCCATTTAGTTCTTTGTTATAGTTTCCTTTTTCTGTTGAAATTCCTTATTTATCCATCTATTAAATAACATATTGCCAAGAATTTTTTGAGCATGTTTTCTTATAACTTTTGACCGTATTTATAAACGCTATTTTGACATCTTTGTTTTTGAAATGCAATACCTGGACCCATTTGGATTCAGTCTTCATTGACTTCTTTTCTTTCTTTCTTTTTTTTTTTAACCTGACTATGGAGCACACTTTCCTGTTTTGTTTGTTTGTTTGTGTGTCTAGTTGTTTTTGATTGGAAATTGGACATTTTATGCTGTATATTTCCAATTGATCCTCCAACCTTAGGTTCTGCCCTCTGAAACTTCAAGCCAGTAGGCTTTTGCTTTCTTTCACCTGAGCTGTGTGCAGTTGCAGATCACACCTTAGTCAAAGGTGCAGCAAACACACAGCAGCTTTGTCGTTTAGGTGTAGAATGCTTTCTAGTTTTTGCCTCACTTTTTGTCAGGATCCTGAGTATTTCCAACATGTATGCAAAATTAAGCAGTCAGTCAAGCTTTTGAGTAGAATTTATATTCAGAATTTGTGTCTCAGTCTTTCTGTGGATCTTTCCCCTCCAGAATTTCCTTCTTAAACTATAGTTGCTCTAATTTTTGAACTTTGACATGTAACCACTTTGATGTGGTAAGGATATAGTTTTCTGCTGTCAGAACCGCTGGGGAGTTTGGTGAGCACCCCTTGGTGAGAAAGGCAAAAACTAAGTTCTTGCATTATACAGTAGCAGTCTTTCATGAGCAAATTCTGCTTGCATTTTGTTGTTCTTTCAATATTGTTTTAAATACTTTTGTCCAGATTTTACATTGTTTTCTGTGAGACGAATGATGTGACCTTTACCTCACCATTATTAGATGTTCCTGATAAATTTCTTTTAAAATTTCAAAACTAATATATGTACCTGATTTTAAAAATTGGGAAAATAGTATAGTATAAAATTAAAAAAATACAGAAATTATTAGTAGGGCTGTAAATTGCATTTGCTAAGATTAAGAAAACAACAAACAAGTAAATATTTACAATGAATTATCCTGATGAATGCATACCTATTTGAGTAGATAAATATGGTGTTTTTGTGTTAAATTAAATCAGTGGTTAGCATGCTTTTTTTTCTAAAGGGCCAGTAAATATTTTTGGCTATGAATGCCATACAGTCTCTGTTGCAACTATTCAATTCTGCTATTGTAGTTTGAAAGCAGCCATAGACAATAGGTAAACAAATGGGCATGGTGGTGTGCCAGTAATACTTCATTTATATAAACAGGTGGCAGGCTGAATTTTGCCTGCAGGCCTTGCTCTTTTGAGGAAAGAAAGCCATTCCCTTCATGGGAAGTGTTTGGTAATGTGAACTGCTGTTTATCATCATGAGGGATTACTCCAAGTGTCAAGTTTTCATTTGTAATGAAGAAAGTATTACCTTTAATCTTCTAGTTGGGAATATACTTTGGAATTCACTTTATCTAACCATAATGTTTTACTGCATGTAATTTGTGTGTGAAAGTGTGTGTGTGTGTTTTCTGGCTACTTTCAAGAGTTTTTTTATATTTAGATTTTATAATTTGGTTAGTGATGTATCTGGGTATGGTTTTTCTTTTTTATTATAAATTCACAATTCATAATTGTATACATTTATGGGGAACAAAGCAATGTTATAATCTATGAATACAATGTGGAATAATTAAATCAAGCTAGTTAACATATCTATTACCTCAATTACTTAAATTTTTTGTGGAAAGAACATTTGAAATTTACTCTCTTAGCAATTTGGAAATGTGCTGTACTCTATTATCAACTGTATTCAGCATGCAGTGCAATAGAACTCAAAAGAAGAAAAAAAAGCCATATATCTCTGGAGATTTTGTACCCTTTGATCAAATCTCCTCATTTCCCCCACCTCCAGCCTCTGTAACCACCATTCTACTTTCTGCTATGGGTTTCATATAAGTGAGAACGTGTGATATTTGTCTTTCTGGGTACGACTTATACAGCATAATGTTCTCCAGTTTCATCCAGTTTGTCTCAAATGACAGAATTTCCTTCATTTTAAAGGCTGAATAGTATTCCATAGTGTAAATACCTCACCTTTTCTTTATCCATTCATCTGTTGATGGACACTTAGGTTGATTTCATAACTTAGCTATTGTAAATAGTTGCTGCAATGAACATAGGGGTGCAGACATCTCTTCAACAAACTGATTTCAAATCTTTTGGGTGAATACCCAGCAGTGGGATTGCTGGGTCATATGGTAGTTCTATTTTTGGTGTTTTTGAGAAACTTCTATACTTTTTTCCATAATGCCTGTACTAATTTATATTCCCACCAAGAGTATATAAAGGTTCCCTTTTCTCCATATCCTTGCCAACACTTATCTTTCATCTTTTTGATAAAAGCCTTTCTGACAGGTGTGAGATGATATATCATTGTGGTTTTAATTTGCATTTCTCTGCTAATTTCTGATGTTGATTTTTTTTTCGTATATCTGTTGACCATTTGTATGTCTTCTTTTGAGAAATGTCTATTCAGGTCACTTATCCATTTTTTTTCAATTGAATTTTTTGTTTTCTTGCTATTGAATTGTTTGTTCTCCTTACATATTTGGGTTATTCATTCTTTATTGGATGGATGATTTGCAATCATTTTCTCCCAATCCTTGGGTTGTCTCTGTACTCCGTTGTTTTCTTTGCTGTGCAGAAGCTTTTTAGTTTGATGTAATTCCCATTTGTCTATTTTTGTTTTTGTTGCCTGCACCTTTGGGATCAAATTCCAAAAATCATTGCCCAGACCAGTGTTGTTTAGTCTTTATCCTGTGCTTTCTTTTAGTAGTTTTAGAGTTTCAATCCTATGTTTAAGTCTTTAACCCATTTTGCACTGATTTTTGTATGTGGTGTGAGACAAGTCTCTAATTTCATTCTCCTGTATGTGAAAATCCAGTTTTGACAGCACTATTTATTGAAGACGCTGTCCTTTTTGCATTGTGTATTTGTGGTACTTTTGTCAAAAATCAGTGGAAGCCATGTGTGGTGGCATGTGTCTGTAATCTCAGCTACTGAGGAGGCTGAGGCAGGAGGATTAGTTGAACTCAGGAGTTTTTTGAGGTCAGCCTGGGGGAATATAGTGAGACTCAGTCTCAAAAAAAAAAATTAGTTGATTCTACATGAACCTGCTTTAGCCTCTGTAGTAGTTGGGAGTAATGTATCACCATGCCAGGCTAATTGTTTTATTTTTATTTTTTAGAAAATAAAACTGGCCTTACGCGATCCTCCTACTTTGGCCTCCCAAGTAGCTGGGAGGCTACTTACGTGTGTGAGCCACTCTACCTGGTGATTTTTGCTTTTCGTATTCACAGCTATGATTAGTGTACCTTTGTTTTTGGTTTTTCATTAATCCATCACATGTTTTTACATTTGAAAAGTCAAAATTAGTATTTGTCAAACATCCGTTAATCTCAAAAAGTGATGTACTAAACTAGACCTTGGATTCAATGTTTTACGCCATCTAACTCTTTGTGGAGTGTTTTCACATATATTAATACCTGCATTGACCACTTTCAGGCCGGTTGATATTAACTGTGACCATCTTACAGACAAAATCAATGTGTAGAGAGTTTAAATGACCTGCCTAAGGTTGCCCAAGTAGTAAACAATTGGAAATGAGATAACTAGACATCTAGTTGCCTAATAGGAAATAAATATCTGCTAAATACAATGATTTTTGTATTTATAATTATAAATTGCATGTTAAATTGACCCACTGAAATCGTTCTATAAGATGATGCCTACATGATTAAAGGTATTGTAAGATGATGATTGAAATGTATTATAATCATACTCCTCACACCTGTAATCCCAGCACTCTGGGAGGCCGAGACAGGGGGATCACCTGAGGTCAGGAGTTCAAGGCCAGCCTGGCCAACATGGCGAAACCCCGTCTCTACTAAAAAATGCAAAAATTAGCCTGGCATGGTGGCGTGTGCCTATAGTCCCAGCTACTCGGGAGGCTGAGGCATGAGAATCGCTTGAACCTGGCAGGCGAAGGTTGCAATGAGCCGAGATCGTGCCGTAGCACTCCAGCCTGGGTGACATAGCAAGACTGTCTCAAACAAACAACAAACAAACAAACACAACTTTTAGTGTAACAAAAATTGTTACTTCTTTTTTGAGAGAAGGAGTCTCTGTATATTGCCCAGTCTGGCCTCTTAACTCCTGGACTCAAAGGTTCCTCCTGCCTCAGCCTCCTGAGTAGCTGGGACTGTAGGCATGTGCCACTGTGCCCAGCTTACTGTTATTGTTACTTTTTATTTTTATTATTACCAAACAATGTGTCTGCATAGCAGAACACAGAAAATAACTAAAGAAGAAAATCACCCTGAGATTACTGCTTTTATCACCTCAGCATACAACCTTATAGATCTTTTTGATTTGCACACATATACACAAAAACACACACACAAAAGTGCAATCCAGAAGTTTGCATTTATTACATCTAGGTTTTATGTCTCTTAAGTCTCTTGTCTAGCACTGTTCTTAAAAACAGTCTCTTGTTAACTTATTATTTTTTTGAGACAAAGTCTTACTTTGTTGCCCAAGCTGGAGTGCAGTGGTGCAATCTCGGCTCACTGCAACCTCCACCTCCTGGGTTCAAGTGATTCTTCTGCCTCAGCCTCCCGAGTAGCCAGGACTACAGGCACGTACCACCATGCCTAGCTAATTTTCATATTTTTAGTAGAGATGGGGTTTCACTATGTTGGCCAGGCTGGTCTTGAACTCCTGACCTCGAGATCTGCCTGCTTCAGTCTCCCAAAGTGCTGGGATTACAGGCGTGAGCCACCACACATGGCCATTAACTTATTTTTAAACAAAGACATTGTGGACAGTTATTTCCCCCTGTCACTGACATAGAATGAATAAATGTTTTTAATATTAGTCATCTTAGATGTAATAAAAACTCAAAAGAAAGAGACATTTCAATCAAAAATTTGCTATAGGTAAATTTACAAATGCTGAGAATTAGCTCTGAATTCATTATTTTTGACTCTTGTTAGTAGTTGTTTAGGTACAAGGAAATGAAAAGCAATCTCTTTAGCAGAGGTCAAAAGAAAGTTGTACACTTCAGTGCTTTCCCATAGAAACAAAGGAAGCTTAGCTGAATTGGCAGAATGCTATTAGAATGAGATACCCTTAAAAATGTTGGTGGGAAGAGCTGATGAAATAAATAAGTTGGGAACAAAGGATTGAATTTGGTATTCTTCTTCTACTGGAGAAGGTACCGAAAAAGAATTTGATCCTCTGATTGCCTAGGGTTTTGAGACATGAGAAAGAATGTAATTTGATCTGGTTTTGAGAAATTATTGCATATTTTATTTTAAGTGCTTGCTGCCTCTGCCTTTCCCCTTTTGCTCCTCAAATATATAAAGTAAGTAGCCTGACCTACAGGAGGACTGTTAAAAATCGTATCACTAGATTAAATAGAATTAAAAAAGAAACAGGAAGATTGAAGATGTAGTTTAATATACGTATCATTAAGAATAGAATAAATACAGGAACATAATGGGTGAGAAATTTATTTCTTAATAAAAATTTCTGAGAATAGACCTTTCAACATTTAGTTGTACATGCTTTAATAAAAATCTATCATAGTAAATTTATAATTTTTGTTTGAGTATGTGAATAACCCTTCTCCTGCCCATTATTGGCCTGTTATAAATCTTTCAATGAATTGTGGGTTGGAGTTATATTCATGTTGTGCTGAATTTACAAAATTTAACAGTTTGCTTTAAACGTTTTAAAAATTTTCTAACTTAGCACCAACTCCTCCCATACCTTTGTGTGTATGTGTGTGTGTGTGTGTGTGTGTGTGTGTGTATGCCTCTGGAGAAATGTTCTAGAGATTCTTACTTCTCATTTAAAAAAAGTTAGAAAAAATTTAGCTCTTATTTATAAATTACATGCTGTATTTTACTAATTAAGTCTATAGCCTTGCTTAACTTTGTCTTGACGATTTCTAAACTGTGAATCTTTCTATTTTTCTAATGCCATAACTGTGTGGATTTGCAACAACAAAGATTTGTGTTTTTCAACTTTAGCTGGGCTTAAGTACTACTTAGCAATTCTATGTTCTATTTACTTATGTGTTCCTATACTCTCACCCCTGTCCTTATGTTAGTGTCTTCGTCATTCTCAGAGGTTTATTCTTTCTTCTAATTCAGAGAGGGAGAGGGAAGGGGAAGAGAAAAGGGGAAAATTTACACAGTGGGAGAGGATCAGGGAAAGGGAGAGGAAGAGAGTTTAGTTATATTTGCACCTGCTTCCTTTTAACACAGACAACAGATTGCTATGTGTGTTCTTAATCCTGTCTTAAACAGGAATCTTTCTCAGTCATAGCCATTTTCCTTCTTGTATCTGTAATTTCTTCCACCTTACTGAACCCTGACTTCTACTTAGCCAGTAAAAATGTGTTTAAATATCTTCTATCCTAAAAATATCCTGTTACCAATTTTCTCTCAACTATGATTCTCATTCTAGCCACAACTCAATCTCCTTCTTTACCTTTGTTGTCAAACTTTCCACATTTACTTATACAATTTATATCTTCTCATTCAGTCCTCAACTATATTCTCATCTGCACTGCTGTATTAAAATTGTAAAATATTTGACCTATTGGACACTGTTGATTACTTCTATAATAGTTTTTTTCAAAATTTAATTAAATATTTACATGTAGTTTAAAAGTGAAATTGTGGCTGGGCGTGGTGGTGCATGCCTGTAATCCCAGCACTTTGGGAGGCCAAAGCGGGTGGATCACCTGAGGATCAAGAGTTAGCGACCAGCCTGACTAGCATGGTGAAACCCTGTCTCTACTAAATACAAAAAAATTAGCTGGATGTAGTGGTGCATGCCTGTAATCTGAGATACTTGGGAGGGTGAGACAGGAGAATCGCTGGTAGCTGGGAGGTGGAGGTTGCAGTGGGCTGAGCATACCATTGCATTCCAGCCTGGGCAACAAGAGCGAAAAAAAAAAAGAAAAAAGTGAAATGGTATGCTGCAAAGGTTACAGAAAATAGTAGTATTCTTTTCCACCGCTTCTAACACATGAATTCCACAATGCAGAGGCAACCACTTGCAGTCTTTGCCTTATTTCCTCTGTTGCTTCGTTATATCTAAATTAACTTGCCTACACTGCTATTCTTGTTTTGGTTTACACATTACTGACTTCCTACTACAGAAGATGGGAATTTGGTTTTCTTTACACTCTATGGTGGTGTGGGGATGTTCACAATATGGTAATACATAAATTTTGTTTAAAATTGTATTTAATGTTTAACATATTCTGTTCAAACTGTGTAACAATTACTCGTAGCTGAGCCATTGTACAACTTTTCTTGCTACCTTATGTTTTTTTCGTAGTTTATAATTGCCTCACTTTTTATTTTCTTAGTTTCTTTGTACCTATTACTAACTCCCTAACTTTGTGACATAAGATTCCTTTCAATATTATCAAGAACACCTAGTAATTTTTCAGTTATATTTTTCCCTCTGTGGAGCTACATCATTTGTTTAAGTTTGTTATCTCGTTCCGGTCTTGTCTGACTGCTTGAGACTTCCGTTTACCTCTGTAATTTGTTGAATCCCAGTTGTCTTTTTGGATTTACTCTGTATTTTACTGATTGTGGCTGGGAGGTAGATATTTTTAGATCTTTAGGTCTTGCAAATCTGGAAATATTTTTATATTATTTTCATAATTAAGAGTTTGATTAATACAGATTTCTATGTGAGAAATTCCTTACCTTCCAAATTTTAAGGCATTATTTTATTGTCTTCTAGTTGCAAGTATTGTTGTTGAGTAGTCTCGGGTTGTTTTGGTTCCTGTTTCTTTGTTTAATGAAATTTCAGGATGTGGTTTAATGTGGGTCTCTAAAAAATCACTGTGCTGAGTATGAGTACTTAGCAGGCTCTTTCACTTTGGGAATTCATATCCTTATATTGAGAAATATCCTAGTGTAATTTTGTGTCCTCTACTCTATTTCTTTGTTTTTCTGTTTGAATTCCTGGAAGAGTTTCTCAACTTTTATTTGGAATTTTTTCACTAAAATTTATAGTTTTGCTATTGTAATTTCTTAGAGTCCTTCAGTTCTCTAAAGTGTTCCTTTTCTTATAACATCCTATTCTTGTTTTATGGTTGCAATGGATGTGTTTTTGTGGGTACTTTTCAGAAATTTCTTTTGATCTTCCATTTAATTTATTTCTTCCAAATTTCTTTTTTCTGTTTATTTTGCTCTGTCTGTCATGTTAAAGGAATTCCTTAAATGTTTATTAATTCTTGTTTGCCTTTTATTTAAAAGTTACTTTGAAGCTTATAGAAGCTCACTGTTTTTATTTGTGGGTCTTTACCTATTTCAATGTGTAATTTCCAAAAGTTAGCATCTACCTATTTCAATGTGTAATTTCCAAAAGTTAACATCTTGTGGGTCTTTTTTCTTGGGCTGCTTTTTTTTTTTTTTTTTTTCGTAGAGAGGGATCCTCTTATTACCTATCTTGAGAATGGGAAAGTGGTTGGGATATAAACAGAGTTCCACTGCTTTTGGATCAATGGAAAGAGATATAGTAGGTGGTGAGGTGGGATGGATGGTGGCCTAACATTTGCTGTGTATGGTTTGACTTAATATCCCATCGTTATTAGTATAGTGTCTCACTTCTGCCCTAATTATCCTAACTCTGGTTTTTTCCCTTTAGGGAATCTTCTCTTGGTATGAGAGGGAGGTGATCGTTGTCTAACTGGGCAGACAAGAAGAGAGGAGTCTAACTCCTTTTTAGACTGCTTTGCAGCCAGTCCACCAGTTCTCAGTCTTACCTGCATTCTGGCCTTCTGGTGCCTTTCTATTGATGCTTCTGATTCCTAAGTTCTGCTGAACAAATTAGCATGTCTTCTGACTCTTCAGAGAGTGAAATTGTAGCTACCTTTGTACTGTTAAGTCAGTTACTCTCTTGTTCATGCTCCAAAGTTTCATTGATATTTTTTGTGTTCCATCTGTCCCTTATTGTGTTCTTTTTTTCTTTGTGGTTTATACTCTTTTATTTCCTTCTGTCGTTTTTGTAGTATTTCTGGAGGGAGTAACGTTAAGTCTATATGTTCACTGTAGTATATTTAACGTAATGGCTTCTCTTCATTTTGAAATTCTTTACTCTTGAGAAATTATTTACTCTTGACTTCTAGGATTTTATTTTTCTGGAATGCCTTCTGATTCTCATGTTACTTTATTTTTTGAGACGGATTTTCACTCTTAACGCCCAGGCTGCAGTGCAGTGGTGCAATCTTGGCTCACTGCAACCTCCACCTCCTGGTTCAAGCGATTCTCCAGCCTCAGCCTCCCAAGTAGCTGGGATTACAGACATGTGCCACCATGCCTGGCTAATTTTTTGTATTTTTAGTAGAGACGGGTTTCACCATGTCGGTCAGGCTGGTCTCAAACTCCTGACCTCAGGTGACCCACCTGCTTCGGCCTCCCAAAGTGCTGGGATTACAGGCATGAGCCACCGCATCTGGCCCTTATGTTACTTTTGAGCCTTCCCTGCTGTATCCTTTTCTTTTGCCTCATTTTATATGTTGTTATTTCCTATTATTCTTTTCTTATGTTTAACTTTCTTGATTTGCCTCATCAAGTTTTCTGGTTACAATCAACTCTTTATACACTGATGACACCAAAATGATATTGATAGTTCTTACCTATACTCTGAGGTCCGGTTCCATAATATCTGTTAGGCATCTTTTTTTATGCGTCTCCCACATATATCAGTTTCCTTACCCCTTCTCCAGTTCTCCACCTCTTGTACCCTTGGATTTTATTTGATGTATGTTTAGTTTTTAAATTTAAAATTGTGTGATGTTTCTAAGTTTATAAATTCTTAAAATTTATATTTAGTAGAGCATCCTTCAAATTACATATTTTTGATTATTAAAGGTTAGAAATGTATTCCTTTTATGCCAGGCTAGAAAAATAAAAGCACATATTGAACAGAGGAACATGCACCCTATTCTTGTCTCAACCATCATGCACTCTCAACCATCTCATGCAGTCTTTTTCCTTCAGCCCCACTGGCTGTCTTATTTGTCCTCAAACATGCCAAGTATGATCCTACCTACAGGCTCTTGTGGTCTTTTGACTAGAAACTTTTTTCCTCCAATTTTCAAATTAGTTGATATATTGACATCTTGTAGAGGGGGTTTTGGCAAATAGTAGGTATTGAGTTAGTGTCAGCAATTATTACTGTGATTATCATTGTAATATCCATACTGGCTATTCACTTTCTGGTTTCACTTAGTTTCCGTTCAAATTATCTTCTCCTGAAAGAGGCTACCCTTGATTTACTCTATTTAAAATATCCCTTCTACCTCATTGTTATTCATATGCTTATTATGCTTAATTTTTTTCATTGCACATATTCAGATGCTTATGACTTATTTATTGCTGTAGTTATTTGCTCCCACTTTCCCCTAGATGTAAACTCCTTAAAAATAAGGGCATTGTCAAATTGACTCTATCGCTAATTCCTTCAATTTGCCCTTTACAGTGCTTATGAAATAATTGTTCAATAAATTCTAAACTAAGAAATCAATATCCTTTTCTTTCTGTATATTACAGTGTTCTACACTGTATCAATGGATTTTCCATTCAGTACTCTTTAGATACAATCCTAAAGAATGTTTTATTAGGGTCTAAATCCTCAGCAATTGTAAGATGGGGAAGCATTGGAAATAGGAATAACTATTTTTTTAAATTGTGGTAAAATATATACAATGTTAAATTTACTGTTTTAGCCATTTTTCTGTGTACAGTTCACTGGCATTAAGTAAATTCACATTGTTGTGCGTCCACTACTACTATCAATCTCCAGAACTTTGTCATTAAACTGAAACTCTATGTCCATCATATAGTACCTCCCCATTTCTCCTCTCTCAGCCTCTAGTAACCACTGTTCTACTTTCTGTCTCGATGAATTTCACTACTCTAGATACTTCATATAAGTAAATCATTCAGTATTTGTTGTTTTGCTTCTTGCTTAGCTCACTTAGCATAATGTCTTCAGTGTTCATCCATGTTGTATACTATATCAGAATTTCATTCTTTTCTAAGTCTGAATAATATTCCATTGTATGTATATACCATATTTTGTTTATTCATTTATTCATTGATGGACACTTGGGTTGCATCTACATCTAGGCTGTTGTAAATAATACTAGTGTGAACATATGCAAATTACCTCTTTGAGAGCCTACATTCAGTAGTTATGGATACATACCCAGAAGCAGGGTGGCTGGGTTGTATAATTCTATGTGTAATTTTTAAAGTAACTGCCTTACTGTTTTCCACAGTGGCTGTGCCATTTTTCATTCCTATCAGCAGTGCACAAGGGTTCCAATTTTTCCATATCCTTCTCAATACTTGATATTTTCTGTCTTTTTGATAATAGCCATTCTAATGGATGGGAAGTGGTATCTCATTGTGGTTTTGATTTGCATTTCCCTAATGATTAGTGATGTGGAGCATCATTTCATGTGCTTATTGGCTATTTGTATATGTGCTTTGGATAAATTTCTTCAAGTCCTTTGCCCATTTTTTAATTGGGTTGTTTAGTTTTTGTTGTTGAGTGGTAGGAGTTCTTAATATACTCTGGATATTAACTCCTCATCAGATATGCAATTTGCAGGTGTTTTCTGTTTCATGAGTTGTTTTTTAATGTTGTTGATAGAGTCCTTTGATGCACTAAAGTTTTTAATTTTTGGTGAAATCCAGTTTTTATTTATTTATTTAGAGACTGAGTTTCACTCTTGTTGCCCAGGCTGGAGTGCAGTGGTGCGATCTCGGCTTTAGAGACTGAGTTTCACTCTTGTTGCCCAGGCTGGAGTGCAGTGGTGCGATCTCGGCTCACTGCAACCTCCATCTCCCAGGTTCAAGTTATTCTCCTGCCTCAGCCTCCCGGGTAGCTGGGAGTACAGGCATGTGCCACCACGCCCGGCTAATTTGTGTATTTTTAGTAGAGATGGGGTTTCACCACGTTGGCCAGGCTGATCTCGAACTCCTGAACTCAGGTTATCTACCCGCCTCGGCTTCTCAAAGTGTTGGGATTACAGGCATGAGCCGCCATGCCCAGACTGTTTTTAGTTTTGTTGCTTGTGCTTTCGGTGTCATATTCAAGAAATCATTGTTAAATCTAATGTCATAAAGCTTTTCCCTTATGTTTTCTTTTAAGATTTTTATAGTTTTAGGTCTTAAATTTATGTCTTTGATCCACTTTGAGTTGATTTTTGTATATGGTAGAGGTAAAGGTCTAACTTCATTCTTTTATATGTGGAGGTAACTGTAAGAGGTCCATTGCCCAATGTGTGTAGCAAGTCAGTACACCAAGACATCAGATTGCAGCAGAGACAGATGTTTAAGTTTAGGGCCACTGACTGAGGAGATGAGAGGAAACCTCAAATCCATCTCCCTGTGGAGTTTGGGGCTAGAGTTTTGAAGGCTTTTGGAGTGTGCCAGAGTTTGGAGATGGTTGGTTGGTCCAAGAGTGCACGGTGAGATCATGGGACAGGGAGACGAAGGAACTGTATTCTCATGCTGATTTGGTTCCTCTTTGGGGATCTTTAAGTTGGTTGGTGTCAGCCGTTTTACTGGAATTCAGGATCTGCTTAAGTGTTCCATATCTTGAATAAGCAAAAGCCTTATGATTCTAACATCAGAGACCCTATCTATCTTAAAAAAAAGTCTTACAACCTTAGTGTCAGAAATTCTATCTGTAGTAACAATGGGGATTCAAATGGAAAGTATGTACTGTTTCTAGACTTTTGCTTACAAGGAAGTAGGTCAAAGTGCAGCTGATTTATGCTTAATTATAACTATATTTCTAATCAAAATTCTTGTTAAGCCTGTGAGGACAGCTTCATGGATTTCCAGTTTTTTAAAGTACTTTTGAAAAGATTGTCCTTTGCCCACTCAATAGTCTTATTACCCTGGTCAAATATCATTTGATCATGTATGCAAGGATTTATTTTTGGGTTCTCTGTTCTATTCCATTGTCTTAGATGTCCATCTTTATGATAGTACCAAATATTTTTGATTACTGTAGGTTTGTAGTAAGTTTTAAATCAGGAAGTGAGTCCTTCAACTTTCTTCTTCTTTTTTCAAGTTTGTTTTGTTTATTTGGGGTCCCTTAACGTTCTATATGAATTTCAGGATGGATTTTTCTAGTTCTGCAAAATGTGCCACTGGGATTTTAATAGGGATTGCATTGAATCTGTAGATCACTTTGGATTATATTGTCATCTTAATAATAAGTATTCCAAACCATGAGCACAGGATATCTTTTTATTTATTTGTGTCTTCTTCAGCACATGTTTTGTTGTTTTCAGATTACAAGTCTTTCACTTCCTTGTTTTATTTTTCCCTAGGAGTTTTTTTTTTTTTTATGCTGTTGTAAATGGAATTGTTTTCTTAATTTCCTTTTCTGATTGTTCATTGTTAGTGTATAGCGAGCAATAACTATTTTGGTGTGTCACTTAACATATGACATTACTACATTACTTCATCTCCTGTCTGTATATTAGTAGCAGATAAGTGATTGGAACTAAATTCAAATGGAAACTAAATTCAGAATAAATGATAACTTCCAAGTTGAATTTAAATGCTAAATTTGAACTTAATTTTTGTTCATTAAACTAAGGTTTAAACTTGTCTAAGCAAACTAATTCGAAACTATAGTCCTGGAAGAATACCAGATTATCAAAATAACCATTTGAAACAATCAAGTTTGAGCTCTTAAAAGATTGTGATAATGATATTTCTGGGGTATAATTTATAACTTCTAGCTCTTATTGTGCCTTGTAGATAGTTCTCTAGTTGCGTTGCATTTCTTTTCTTTCTTTTTTTTTTTAGACGGGGTCTAACTCTGTCATCTAAGCAGTGGCTCAATCATAGCTCACTGTAGTGTTGAACTCCTGGACTCAAGTGATCCTCCTGCCTGAGTAGCTAGGACTGTAGGCATATACCACTTATTGATCGTTCTCTAGAAGTTGCTGGATATATAATAGTATTGAATGTTTTTCACATTTAGGGTGTGGGATATACAATTGAGGAGAGATTGTAGATTATATATTTTTGCTGTTTTTTTTTTTTTTTTAATTTACAGGCCACAGAAACACTATTCAGAATGGGTGTAGCAAGAGGAACCATCACAACATTAAGAAATGGAGAAGTAAGATGAGAATTTTGATATAATTAGTTGTTAATTTATAGTTTGCGATTTTAAAATATAAATTGTGATGAAATCTATGATGCTTTGTCTAAGAAATAGAGAGATATCTGATGTATATAATATTGAATGTACCTGATGAACAAATCCATTTTAATTCATAGTCATATTGGAACCAGATCTTAGGTTGAAAACAAATTACTGTCTTTTTACCTTTAGTTATCAAATATCTTTACTCTTAAAAAATGACATTTTATTACTAACTTCTACAAATGTTTGTAATGAAAAAAGAATCCCTTAGGTTTTGCTTTCTTTCTATTTTGTGTTATACAGAACTGATACTTATTTCTTAAGATAAAATAATTGGAAATGTTGAACATTTACCACACGTGGGGAGAAGGGAAGGAAGAGGGAGAGGGAGAGGGAGAAAAAAGCTGGAGAGGATTTTGTCTGCAGATGCTAAGTTTTGACTTTTAAAAATGCTCTTGTCAATCCTTTAGAAGATTTTTCTATCACCTCACATAAATTTTCATTTTAAAATTATTACCAGCTTGATTACCACTCTGTCTGCTCTTTCTTTATTTTCTCCTTTACTAAGACAAATTTAGGTTGAGGTCGAATGTAATACCACATTATTATGTTCCTTTTTCTATTCTAATGGCAAGTACTTAAGGATAAAATACAGAACTCCGTATTTTTGAGGAGATGGGGTCTTGCTATGTTGCTTAGGCTGGTCTTGAACTTCTGGCCTCAAGTGATTCTCCTGCCTCAACCTCACAAAGTGCTGGCATTACAGGCATGAGCCACCGTGCTTAGCCGTTAGAATTCCCTATTCTTGAATTAAGTTTGATGTTATTTAATGTAATATTTATAGTTCAGAAACCTAAATATTTAATAGTGGAAGTGAGTATCTAAGGAGTTAAATAGAATTGTATTACTTCATGACTATAAATGTGTTGGTTGATGTATTTGCTCATTAGGCAGAAATGTGCCAACATTTGAAAAGTATGTACACTCTAAATATTTAATTATATATTGGCAAATCACCTTGGTATAATTTTTTTTTTTTTTTTTTGAGACAGAGTCTCACTCTGTCACCCAGGCTGGAGTGCAGTGGCGTGATCTTGGCTCACTGCAAGCTCTGCCTCCCAGGTTCATGCCATTCTTCTGCCTCAGCCTCCCGAGTAGCTGGGACTATAGGTGCCCGCCTCAACGCCCAGCTAATTTTTTGTATTTTTTTAGTACAGACGGGGTTTCACCATGTTAGCCAGGATGGTCTCGATCTCCTGACCTTGTGATCCGCCCATCTCGGCCTCCCGAAGTGCTGGGATTACAGGCATGAGCCACCGCGCCCGGCCTAACCTTGGTATAATTTGTAACATATATTTTGTCTATACAGAAAGACTTAATTGATCACTTTGTATTCTCAAACATTGAAGTATGTGGTGTCATTTTGAAAAAAGAAAACTTACAGCAATAAGGTCAGACATAGTAATCTGCCTATGATGTCTAAAAATGAATTTCAGATTTTAGTAATTACTATATTTTTTTTTCCATAGGGTGGGCAATGAACTGTTGAACTTATCTTCTTTTATAGGACGGTTAGGGAAATGTATGCAGCACAGCCGTGTGAGCAATCACCTGAGCATGTCAACGCATTGGATATATACTTATTTTACTTAATAGGGAGGAAATAGTTAATATAGCTGGCTTTTGATCCATTTTTCTACTAATTATTAGGTGTTGTTCCATGTGGCCAACCTGGTTAACAATATTAGTGTCAGACAAAGTGTTTAAGCACTCTCTGACCTTCAGTTTCTATAATGAAGTTAAAAGTGTAAGATGCACATATATTTCTTACATTTTAAGAGCTCTGAAAATGGAATGTGTCTTCTAATTAATGGCATCTCATAGTTACCATCTGCTATTCTTCACATTTTAATGTCTCTAAAATTAGGAAATTTCTTTTTTTCCCCGCTGACTTTTTTGGTTCTCAGGAAATTTGTCTGTGGTGTGTCAGGGTTGATAAAATAATATTTTATGGTTTAAAAAGTACAGAGTGATGTGTAGCATGCATTCATTAAATGGTAGTTAGGATAGGCCACTAATTAGTTTTAATTTAATGATTTGATTTTTGGAAGTAGAGGAGACAAAACAAAACAAAGATACTACTGAATACACACACGCACACACACACACACACCCACGCCATAGATTTTCCGAGATGGTGGGCTAAATGCTATGGAAATGGGTGCTATGATTCCTGACTTTCGAGGAGCTTACTCTCTGGTGGGGGAAACAATTCTATCAATAATTGGAAAAAGGAAAAAGTCTGGGAGAGTGTGGAAATAGTTTAAGTTGAGTCTGGAACTAACCAGTGTCCAGATTCCACTTGGATTGTGCTAAATTTAAACTGTGTTTTAGTATAAGGACAATGGTAGATAATGTGTTTGAGAGTAGGAGTAAACTAAAAGGTTAATAATTTAAGGGATTATTTAAAATATAACCTGAAATCATTGTATTTATCAATATTGGAAAATTTATAATATGCTAAGGGAGGAGAGCGGCAAGTGGTTAATTTATTTGTCCTAGGGCATTTAAAAAAATGTACTAGGCCACTACTGCAAAAATATTTGTTAAGCGGGGATTCATAGGTAGCCTCATGACAAGTGTATCAGGTAAGACAAAAAAAGTTGGTATATCCAAATTACAAAAATATCAGTCTTTCAGTGAATTTATCCAGATGCATGATGACAATAAACTTTGCATGTGTTTCCTCCTCTCTGTTCTGGATTTAATGCTGTATTTTGTGTACTTACTAGACTTTCTGCTTAGATATTTGAAGAAATTTTGAAATGGGAGAAGATTTTCTGCCTTCTGAAAGTAAGATAGTCTTTGAAGGTGTTTGAAACTTATTTTATAGGTTATAATGTATTATAGGAGGTCTTAAGCAGAGGAGTGATACTTAAAATCCTCCTCTGAACTCTCCAAGGGAGAAATTACACTGGTCATCTTATAGATAAACTGAGGCTCAGGGAAGTTAAACATTTTGCCTGTGGTCAAATAGCTAGGAAATTGGAGAGCTAGGATTTGAACCCTTGTCTCCAAAGTTCATTGATTCTACTATGCAATATAATTGCCCTCAATGTACAATAATTCACTTACTTAGACTAGAGTTTCCTAATTTTTATTAGCTGTAGGTAATTATTATTAGTTTGACAGTTGAAAAATAGCATTGCAGTTAAAGTTTCCAAGATAATCAGCAATGACTTTTATGCATTCTAATTATTACTATTATCTTTTCATGTTCACAGAATAATATATGGCTTAAAATGAATAGGAAAAAAATACCCTTCACAAATCTGTTACCTCATTAAATGTTTAACTATGGTGATGTTCTTTATAAAGTCCTGTATAAGGAGTAGCTGGACCTTTGTGCATTAATTGACTCACATAAGCTGGAAAGGAGATCATTTTTCTGGGTTGAATTTTGTTTTTGAGATGGAGTCTCACTCTCTCGCCCAGACTGGGGTGCAGTGGTGCAATCTTGGCTCACTGCAACCTCTGCCTCCCAGGTTCAAGTAATTCTCCTGCCTCAGCCTCCCGAGTAGTTGGGACTACATGCACCCACCACCACACCTGGCTAATTTTTGTTTTTTTAGTAGAGATGGGGTTTCACCATGTTGGCCAGCATGGTCTCCATCTCTTGACCTCGTGATCTGCCCGCTTCAGCCTCCCAAAGTGTTGGGATTACAGGCGTGAGCCACTGTGCCTGGCCTGGGTTGAATTTTTTAAATGGGTTTCTCTATTTGAGGGGCTAACTTTTAAAATAATCATTAAAATTAATGAATGAACTACAGATGCAATAATCAGTAGTTATTGAATGTGCTTGGTTCAAAAGTGATGTTTTTCTATTTCTGACAGAGAGATGTAGTCCTGTCTTCTGCCTTCTGGGTGTTTGTGTTTAGGGTGAAACAAGTACTTTCTTAGAAGATAAGGTTACTCTCTTAAATTTATATATTTTAAAAATTATCTGTTTTCTTATATAACTTGAGACTAGAGTAAAGCAGAAATTGGTGTTTTTTCATTTGGTTTTTCTTAATCTCAATTTTTGAAAGAGAACAAAGTTTAACAATTCTTTACTATAGGAAGGCAGGATTTCAAACCCTGCTTCTTAATTAAATCATTTACTTTCTTTTTATCAGCTGATACTATATATCTTTCTTACAGCAGTGACAGAGAGTCACTGAGGACAGGTAATGAACAAGCTAAGTGACTTCTGTAGCCAGTGAGTTGATTTTTCTATTGTGGCTCTATTGTTTGAATTTTTAAAATTTTAAAAATACCAGATATATCTATTTTCATTTACTCAGGCATTTAAAATTTTCATATATTTGTGTTTAGCATTATATTTGGAGTTTTAGAGAGATTCATGAATGGAAAGAGAAATACACCTGCCTGTTAATTCAGCAATAATTTATTGAACAGTTCTGTATTCCTGACATTGTTTTAGATGCCTGTGATGCATCAATGAATAAAACTGGCCGGTATCTCTAGCCTTGGGGAGCTTATAATCTAGCCTATTAATAGCTCATGTTCTAATTATGAAAGAAAATAAAAAACATGCACAACAATTAGGAAGTAATTGCAGTTACTAAGCTTCAAAAGAATAAGCAAGTATATGGGTTAAAAGCTCAGGTAATTTAAATAATAAAGAAATAAATGACTAATTAAAGTGGGGTTCAATTAATTCAGAAGATGTCTTAAAGGAGGTATATCTTTTATTTTTTTTTTGGAGAGTTTATTAAATAATTTATTTTTTTATTATACTTTAAGTTCTGGGATACATGTGCAGAACGTGCAGGTTTGTTACATAGGTATACACGTACCATGGTGGTTTGATGCACCCATCAACCCGTCATCTACATTAGTTATTTCTTCTAATGCTATCCCTCCCCTAGCCCTCCAACCCCCGACAGGCCCCAGTGTTTGATGTTTCCCTCCCTGTGTCCATGTGTTCTCATTGTTCAACTCCCACATATGAGTGAGAACATGTGGTGTTTGGTTTTCTGTTCCTGTGTTAGTTTGCTGAGAATGATGGTTTCCAGCTTCATCCATGTCCCTGCAAAGGACATGAACTCATCCCTTTTTATGGCTGCATAGTATTCCATGGTGTATATGTGTCACATTTTGTTTATCCAGTCTATCACTGATGGGCATTTGGGTTGGTTCCAAGTCTTTGCTGTTGTTAACAGTGCTGCAGTTAACATACGTGTACATGTGTCTTTATAGTAGAATGATTTATAATCCTTCGTGTATATGCCCATTAATGGGATTGCTGGGTCAAATGGTATTTCTGTTTCTAGATCCTTGAGGAATCGCCACACTGTCTTCCATAATGGTTGAACTAATTTACATTTCCACCAACAGTGTAAAAGCATTCCTATTTCTCCACATCCTCTCCAGCATCTATTGTTTCCTGACTTTTTAATGATTGCCATTCTAACTGATGTAAGATGGTATCTTATTGTGGTTTTAATTTGCATTTCTCTAATGACCAGTGATGATGAGCTTTTTTGCATATGTTTGTTGGCCTTATAAATGTCTTCTTTTGAGACGTGTCTGTTCATGTCCTTTGGCCACTTTTTGATGGGGCTGTTTGTTTTTTTCTTGTTAATTTGTTTAAGTATTAGCCCCTTGTTAGATGGATAGATTGTAGAAATTTTCTCCCATTCTGTAGGTTGCCTGTTTGCTCTGATGATAGTTTCTTTTGCTGTGCAGAAACTCTTTAGTTTAATTTGATGCTATTTTCAATTTTGACTTTTGTTGCCATTGCTTTTGGTGGTTTAGTCATGAAGTCTTTGCCCATGGCTATGTCCTGAGTGGTATTGCTTAGGTTTTCTTCTAGGGTTTTTATGGTTTTAGGTCTTATGTTTAAGTCTTTAATCCATCTCGAGTTAATTTTTGTTTAAGGTGTAAGGAAGGGGTCCAGTTTCAGTTTTCTCCATATGGCTAGCCAGTTTTCCCAACACCATTTATTAAATAGGGAATCCTTTTCCCATTGCTTGCTTTTGTCAGGTTAGTCAAAGATCAGATAGTTGTAGATGTGTGGCGCTATTTCTGAGGCCTCTGCTCTGTTCCATTGGCCTGTATATCTGTTTCGGTACCAGTACCATGCTGTTTTGATTACTGTGGCCTTGTAGTATAGTTTGAAGTCAGATAGTATGATGCCTCCAGTTTTGTTCTTTTTGCTTAGGATTGTCTTGGCTGTATGGGCTCTTTTTTGGTCCCATATGAAATTTAAAGTAGTTTTTTCTAATTCTGTGAAGAAAGTCAATGGTAGCTTGATGGGGATAGCATTGAATCTGTAAATTACTTTGGGCAGTATGGCCATTTTCACAATATTACTTCTTCCTATCCATGAACATGGAATATTTTTTCCATTCGCTTTGGTCATCTCTTATTACCTTGAGCAGTGGTTTGTAGATCTCCTTAAAGAGGTCCTTCATGTCCCTTGTAAGTTGTATTCCTAGGTATTCTCTTTGTAGCAATTGTGAATGGGCGTTTGCTCAAGATTTGGCATTCTCTTTGTGTATTATCAATGTGTAGGAATGCTTGTGATTTTTGCACATTGATTTTGTGTCCTGAGACTTTGCTAAGTTGCCTATCAGCTTAAGGAGATTTTGGGCTGAGACGATGGGGTTTTCTAAATATACAATTATGTCATCTGCAAACAGAGATCATTTGACTTCCTCTCTTCCTATTTGACTACCCTTCATTTCTTTCTCTTGCCAGATTGCCCTGGCCAGAACTTCCAATACTATGTTGAATAGGAGTGGTGAGAGAGGGCATCCTTGTCTTGTGCCCATTTTCAAAGGGAATGCTTCCAGCTTTTGCCCAGTTAGTATGATATTGTCTGTGGGTTTGTCATAAATAGCTCTTATTATTTTGAGATATGATCCATCAATACCTATTTTCTTGAGAACTTTTAGCGTGAAGGGGTGTTGAATTTTATCAAAAGCCTTTTCTGCATCTATTGAGATAATCATGTGGTTTTTGCCATTGGTTCTGTTTATGTGATGGATTACGTTTATTGATTTGTGTATGTTGAACCAGCCTTGCATCCCAGGAATAAAGCTGACTTGATCATGGTGGATAAGCTTTTTGATGTGCTGCTGGATTCGGTCTGCCAGTATTTTATTGTGGATTTTCGCATCGATGTTCATCAGGGATATTGGCCTGAAATTTCCTTTTTTTGTTGTGTCTCTGCCACGTTTTGGTATCAGGATGATATTGGCCTCATACAATGAGTTGAGGAGGAGTACCTCTTTTTGTGTCGATCGGAATAGTTTCAGAAGGAATGGTACCAGCTCCTCTTTGTACCTCTGGTAGGATTCAGGTGTGAATCTATAAGGTCCTGGGATTTTTTTAGGTCACAGGCTATTAATTACTGCCTCAATTTCAGAACTTGTTATTGGTCTAGTCAGGGATTCAACTTCTTCCTGGTTTAGTCTTGGGAGGGTGTATGTGTCCAGGAATTTATCCATTTCTCCTAGATTTTCTAGTTTATTTGCATAGAGGTGTTTATAGTATTCTCTGATGGTAGTTTGTATTTCTGTGGGATCAATGGTGATATCTCTTTTATCATTTTTTATTGTGTCTATTTTATTCTTGTCTCTTTCATTCTTTATTAGTCTGGCTCTAGTCTATTTTGTTCATCTTTTCAAAAAACCAGCTCCTGGATTCATTGATTTTTTGAAGGGTTTTTTGTATTTCTGTCTCCTTCAGTTCTGCTCTGATCTTAGTTATTTTTTGTCTTCTGCTTGCTTTTGAATTTGTTAGCTTTTGCTTTTCTACTTCTTTTAATTGTGATGTTAGGGTGTTGATTTTAGATCTTTCCCACGTGCTTCTGTGGGCATTTGGTGCTATAAATTTCCCTCTAAAGACTCCTTCAGCTGTGTCCCAGAGATTCTGGTATGTTGTGTCTTTGTTCTCATTGGTTTCAAAGAACTGATTTATTTCTGCCTTACTTTCATTATTTACCGAGTAGTCATACAGGAGCAGGTTGTTCAGTTTCCACTTAGCTGTGTGGTTTTAAGGGAGTTTCTTAATCCTGAGTTCTAATTTGATTGCACTGTGGTCTCAGAGACTGTTTGTTATGATTTCTGTTCTTTTGCATTTGCTGAGGAGTGTTTTACTTCTAATTATGTGGTCAATTTTAGAATAAGTGCAATATGGTGCTGAGAAGAATGTATATTCTGTTGATTTGGGGTGGAGATTTCTGTAGATGTCTATTAGGTCCACTTGGTCCAGAGCTGAGTTCAAGTCCTGGATATCCTTGTTAATTTTCTGTCTCGTTGATCTAATATGGACAATGAGGTGTTAAACTCTCCCATATTATTGTGTAGGAGTCTAAAAGTCTCTTTGTAGGTCTCTAAGGATTTGCTTTATGAATCTGGGTGCTCCTATATTGGGTGCATATATATTTAGGATAGTTAACTCATCTTGTTGCACTGATCCCTTTGCCATTATGTAATGCCCTTCTTTGTCTCTTTTGATCTTTGTTGGTTTAAAGTCTGTTTTATCAGAGACTAGGATTGCAACACTTGCTTTTTTTTGCTTTCCATTTACTTGGTAAATCTTCCTCCATCCCTTTATTTTGAGCCTATGTGAGTCTTTGCACGTGAGATGGGACTCCTGAACACAGCACACTGATGGGTCTTGACTCTTTATCTAATTTGCCAGTCTGTGTCTTTTAGTTGGGGCATTTAGCCCATTTACATTTAAGGTTAATATTGTTATGTGTGAATTTGATCCTGTCATTATGATGCTAGCTGGTTATTTTGCCCATTAGTTGATGCAGTTTCTTCATAGCGTCGATGGTCTTTATAATTTGGTATGTTTTTGCAGTACTGGTTTTTCCTTTCAATATTTAGTGCTTCCTTTGGGAGCTCTTGTAAGGCAGGCCTGGTGGTGACAAAATCTCTCAGCATTTCCTTGTCTGTAAAGGATTTTATTTCTTTTTCACTTATGAAGCTTAGTTTGGTTGGATATGAAATTCTGGGTTGAAAATCTTTTCTTTAAGAATGTTGAATATTGGCCCTCACTCTCTTCTTGCTTGTAGGGTTTCTATAGAGATACCGCTGTTAGTCTGATGGACTTCCCTTTGTTGATAACCCAACCTTTCTTTCTGGCTGCCCTCAACATTTTTTCCTTCATTTCAACCTTGGTGAATCTGACAATTATGCATCTTGGGATTGCTCTTCTCGAGGAGTATCTTTGTGGTGTTCTCTGTATTTCTTGAATTTGAATGTTGGCCTGTCTTGCTAAGTTGGGAAGTTCTTCTGGATAATATCCTGAAGAGTGTTTTCAAACTTGGTTCCATTCTCCCCGTCATTTTCAGGTACACCAATCAAACGTAGGTTTGGTCTTTTCATATAGTCCCATATTTCTTGGAGGCTTCCTTCATTCCTTTTCATTCTTTTTTTTCTAATCTTGTCTTCACGCTTTATTTTATTAAGTTGATCTTCAGTCTCTGATATCATTTTTCCACTTGATCAGTTCCTCTATTGATACGTGTTTATGCTTCACAAAGTTCTCATGCTTTGTTTTTCAGCTCCATCAGGTCATTTATTTTCTTCTCTAAACTGGTTATTCTAGTTAGCAATTCCTCTAACCTTTTTTCATGGTTCTTAGCTTCCTCGCATTGGGTTAGAACATGCTTCTTTACCTCAGAGGAGTTTGTTATTACCCACCTTCTGAAGCCTATTTCTGTCATTCCTCAAACTTATTCTCTGTCCAGTTTTGTTTCCTTCCTGGCCAGGAGTTGTGATCCTTTGGAGGAGAAGAGGCATTCTGGTTTTTGGAATTTTCAGCCTTTTTGCACTGGTTTTTCCTCATCTTTGAGAATTTATCTACCTTTGTTCTTTGATGTTGGTGACCTTCTGATGGGGTTTGTGTGTGGACATCCTTTTTGTTGATGTTGTTGTTACTCCTTTCTGTTTGTTAATTTTCTTTCTAACAGTCAGGCCCCTATGCTGCAGGTCTGTTGGAGTTTGCTGGAAGTCTACTCCAGACCCTGTTTGCCTGGGTATTCACCAGCTGAGGCTGCAGAACAGCAAAGATTGCTGCCTGCTCCTTCCTCTGGAAGCTTTGTCCTAGAATGGCATCCGCCAGATGCCAGCCGGAGGTCTCCTGTATGAGGTGTCTGTTGATCCGTGCTGAGAGGTGTTTCCCAGTCCGGAGGCATGGGGGTCAAGGACCCACTTGAGGAGGCACTTTGTCCCTTAGCAGAGCTCCAGTGCTGTGCTGGGAGATCTGCTGCTCTCTTCAGAGCTGGCAGGCAGGAACGTTTAAGTTTGTGGAAGCTGGGCCCACAGCCTCCTCTTCCCCAGGTTTTCTGTCCCAGGCAGATGGGAGTTTTATCTATAAGCCCCTGCCTGGGGCTGCTGGCTTTCTTTCAGAGATGCCCTAGCCAGAGAGCAAAGCAGGTACATCTTCAAACTGAGCTTTGAAGAAACTGATGAGCATTAATCAAGGAGAAGAGGCCAAAAGGCTTTGACAGTTAGGAGAAACAATATGAAAAGGGGCATAGTTGAGGATTAAAGTGAGGTACTAGGGACAGGTAACTTTAATTGCAGAATCAAAAAGGAAAGCAGGGTGGGTGGTGTCATGTTGAAGGGAAGTAACATTTGTTGAGTGCCTATTATATGCCCTAGGTGCATTATAATTATTCAGCTCATTCATACATCAAAACAACTTTCCATTTTTGGTACTCTTATCACTGTTTTTCCAAAAGAGGTATTTCAGGTTCAAGACAGCATAGTGTTTTTTTTGTTTTAATCACATTTCCTTGAGAATTTGTGATATGAGTGCTTAGGGTATTGATAAGCTTGTGGTAGAATCAAGAATTAGTATTCTGTCTCCCAACTGGAGTAGCCAGTGTCCTATGCTAAGCCAGTACTGCAAACGTATTTGTTAAGCAGGGATTCATAGGTAATCTCATGACAAAAATATCAGCTAAGAGAAATAATGAAAAAATACTAGTCTGCATGTCAGTAGACTTTACTAACTGAGACCTTGGACAGTTTACTGAACTCCTCACAACTTCAGCTTTATACTTCAGAAAATGAGCGGATTAGATGATCTTTAAGGTCCTATATGGCTTTAACATTTTCTGCTTACAGGCAGCTTTGTGTATACCCTTTCTGCCTAGGTAGCGGTGTCCAGCCTTTTTGGCACGAGGGACTGGCTTCGTCGAAGACAGTTTTTCCACGGGGGGCTTGGTTTTGGGATGAAACTGTTCTACCTCAAATCATCATTAGATTATCAAAGGGAGCACACAACCTAGATCCCTCCCATGTGCAGTTCAAAATAGGGTTCACGCTTTTATGAGAACCTGCTGCCGCGGCTGATCTGACAGGAGGCCAAGCTCAGGCAGTAATGCTCGCTTGCTTGCTGCTCACCTCCTGTTGTGCGGCCTGGTTCCTAACAAGCCAGGGACCAGTACCTGTCCATCGTCCAGGGATTGGGAACCCCTGTGCTTAATTAAGCCTTTAAAGTTGTGATTATAAACTTTCACCAAGCTTGAGAATTGCCCATGGAGCTCTTCAAAACCATAGGTACCTGGGCTCCATCACCAAAGACTTTGTCTATGAGGTCCAGTTTGGTGCTCCAGTATCTACATTTTTTAAAATGTCCACTGATTTTAATACTTAGCTACTGTTGTAAACCACTGTTTTAGAAGTATTTTTTAATTCTTTCTTCTTTGAACTCAAGGAAGGTACACTCTGTATGAGACAAAACAGGTTAAGAAATAGAAAAGAAATTTAAAGTATATTTAAAGTTTTTTGTATGTAAAGTAGAACAGAGTATTAAGGTTTGTTGCTGTTTTAGCAAGAAGGAAAAGTAGGTTTTTTTTTTTACCTACTTTTGTTTTGTATTACAACACGGTATTAGGTATTCTGAATGATTTATTAGAATGGATTTTTTTAAACCTTCCAGGAGCATGCTGTACATAAGTAATACAGAATATTTAATTTTAGAGTGATTGCTGGAGTGCAGGTAGGGACTCTTTGTTAGGGATTTCTATTTCTTAAAGTTTAACACCTGGCTGGCACATAATAAAGATCTCAATATATGTCTGATGAATAAGTAAAAGATTTATTGAGACAGAACTCAAGTGGCAAATACTACTTTAATTCAATCAGCTTTCATTTAAGATAAGTATATCTTTATAGATTTGTATGGATAATTATAAATATTGGTGTTATTTTAAAATCATGATATTTATAATACAGTAATAATTATTTTTGACATTAAATTTTTTCATGAAGAATATTCATGAATTAAATAATTAAATATTTAAAGAATACAATTTACATATTTGATATTTCTTATGCACAAAGATACTTGATTATTCAGATATTAAGCTATATTTCCAACATTACTAAAATTATTATACTTAATTTTAATATTATATTTAAGGAAACCAAGCATTATTGTTGAATGTGAATTCTTTATACAAGGAAACCTAGAAGTAAACTCTCAAATATATATTTTTAATGTTGCATCTATTTTTTCTTATATATTTTTGTTATTATTTTTTTCTTTACTGCTTCCCTTCTAGCACTACCTCAGGAGAAAATGTAAGTCTCTAATAAGCAAAGTATTAGTTCAAGTAGTTCAAGTAGTGAAATCTCTGAGACTGGTGCCTAGTAGAATGCCAGGAACTGGTGGCTTGTAAAATCTAATCAAATAAATATTCATTGATAGCTTCCTAAAGGCAAATGTGACATGTGGCACTGGAATCAGATCTAGTGTTCCTTCTTTTTTCTTCGTTCCCCTGAATAATTATTGTGAGATAGATTACTAGATACTGGGTTTTAATTGTAAACCAAACCAAAATGGTTTCGGCTTTCAAAAAGTTTTATAGTCTAGTGGCTGAGTCATAACCTTCTACTTAGGACCTTGCCAGTGTTGTCTTCTGTAAATAGAACAGCAGCAAACTCATGCATTGCTTTGTGAGAAATAAATTAGATTATGTCTATAAGGCAGCTAGCACGATGTCTGCCACAAAATAAGCCTATCAGAATTAACCTGTTCTAAATCTTAACTTATTTTTATTTTATTACATATGTTGTATTATTTTCTATATTGGGGTGAGCAAATGGAGATCTTATGTTTATTTATAACAGTGTGTGAACTGGTAGTTGATAATAAAAGACAGAGTTTTGATATTTTGATCCACAGCTATACTAATAGCAGTGTTATTGGCACTTCTGAGTGATTATTTCCTTCCTGTGTGAGTCATGATATTTGGGCTGGCATTTGTTGCCAGTGCCCTCTGCTGTCTAGTGCCAGTATCTCAGTAATATACAAAATATGTTTAATCACAAACTTGATGTGTACTACTCAACCAAATTCTGCTGATCATGTTTTTGTTTCTATGCATAAAGTAAATATAACAAGGGAAGTGCAATAATAGAAAAAACTGACTTGTAGAAACAAACATAAGAGTCCTATTAGCCAAAAAGGGTAAAGTTATAACATGGTGAAAACTTAGTTTTGATAATTGCAAGTCTTAGTTGAGCAGAAGTCCCACTGAGATTGATGAGACACTGGCCTTCCAGAAATGCAGACTAAGGCTTAGTTGATCCTGTCAAAGAAAATTGGACTATCACTTTTGCAATAAGACCTCTGATTTATGTATCATATTTTAATGGGAAGAAAATATTAAGATACCTTACACATGTCTATTGCCATTGAAATATACTTTCTATTAACATGATTCACTTCTGCCTATATGCCCGTATCGTGTAGGAAAAAAAAGAATTCTGACCACTCTAGAATGTTCCTGATAACTTTTTCAAGTCTATTCTTTTATTCTTCTGTTGTTGGTTTTCAAATTGGATACTTAGTAAGCCGTACATAATCTATTAGAATATAGCCTAGAAGAGTTAGAATGATTTTTCATTTTTAAGCAGAAATTCAAATACAGCAGTGTTAAAAAGCATGTGGGGAGAATGGATAGCATCTAGAGAAGGAGAGAGGAAATAAGTACGGAAAAGTATCTTGAGAAAAAGGAAAGAGATATGGTATGGCCTAGGGAGTATTTATTATAAGCAAGGTACAGTAAGTCCTCACGTCATGTCGTCGATAGCTCCTTGGAAACTGTGACTTTAAGTGAAATGCCTTACAGCAGGTCCTCCAATTATGTCCCTTTGTTCAATGCCCTTTTGTTATAACATTGATGAGGGGAAAAATAGTTTTGTTTGTCATACATTGTTTCACTTAAAATAGCAGTTGTCAAGAACCTATCAAGGACATTATGTTCAGATTTACTGTATATACAGAGACATCGCAATCCTATCTCTAATGTGGTGGGAAGAAATTAGTTTTGAACACAGAATAGAAAGTTTGAGGTAACTGAAGCCACTGGTCATCACTTTCAGGGTGATAAAGCATTAAAAAGGCTTCAAGAAGGTTATGGAGTTACTATTAATAGCTTGCTCATGTAGAAAAAATGTATCGTTTAATAGCCATCAATCTGGATGGTATAGATACTGAACTGTGAGAGGAAGAAGACTAGACTAAGTATAATAATATCTTGATATTTATTTCAGTTTTCCAATTCCATGAATCAAAACAACATATTATATTTTGGCAGGTTCTTAGAAGATTTATACTTCATGCCAGAATCACATCATAAAACATTAAACTTCAGAACTTGTATTTTATTCTTTCTGGAATATTTTATCCTTGTCACTAAATCTGCTTTAAATAGCTTATTTATGTGTTATGTGCATTATTGCATACTCCTGATGAACAAACAGTTTATTTTGAAAAGTTTGGTGTAGACCAAGAAAGCCAAAGGTCAAACCAAGATTTTAAAAATATCAGATCGCAATGTTTAAGTTTGTTGGCCTTCTCTGTACCAACTCTGTGTGTGCCTTTCTACACTGAGATGATTATCTTTTGAAATTCCCTTATTTTCTTCATAATAGTCACTCTGCTTTTGATTTAAATACAAAAATAAATGTGTCATAATTTTGTCCTTAAACAAAACAAACAACGTCTGTTTAAGTATGGAACATTTAGGTTTTATTTTTCAAAAATTAGAAGGGTTCTTAAGATAATATCAATTTGTTTTGATTCTAATGGGAAGAGCTTTAGGTCAAGAAAGCAATTATTTCCACATGGGTAAGGCTGAGCCTAACTACTTCCGCTACACCAACCACCCACTAAACTTAAATTTGTCTACTCTGGTTGTATAGCTAGATGTGGTTGAATGCATTAGAAGACACAGGCTTTATTTAAGAAACAAAGATTTTAGATATATAGAAAATGTTTCTTTGTACAAACATACCAAAAGAATTTTGCATATAATATTAGGTGAGTTCAGCAGCAGGTAACTTAAACATTTTGAATTAGCAAATACATTTAACTTTACACATATGTGTATGGCCGAATGTAATTTTTACCATTTTGTTTGCACATCATTTTTATTTTTAATTGACTCTTGTATTCTTAGTAGGTAAGTGCTGTAGTTTGGATATTTGACCCTCCAAACCTCCTGTTGAAATTTGATCACCAGTGTTGGCGGTGGGGCCTAATGGGAGGTGTTTGGGTCATGGGGGCAGATTCCTCATCAATGACTTGGTGCCTTCCTTGTGGTAATGAGTGAGTTTCCATTCTGTTAGTTCCCGTGAGAGCTGGTTGTTAGAAAGAGCCTGGCACCTCCCTGCCCCTTCCTGTCTCCCCATGTGATATCTTCACATGCCAGCTCCCCTTTGCCTTCTGTCATGAAGAGAAGCAGCTTGAGGCCCTTACCATATGCATATGCTAGCCCCATGCGTCTTGTACAGGCTGCAGAACGATGAGCCAAATAAATCCCTTTTTTAAAAAATAAATTACCCAATCTCAGGTATTCCTTTTTAGTAACACAAATGGACTAAGGTAGTGAGTTAGCTATATAATGGCAAGTAACATGCGTCTTGTACAGGCTGCAGAACCATGAGCCAAATAAATCCCTTTTTTAAAAAATAAATTACCCAATCTCAGGTATTCCTTTTTAGTAACACAAATGGACTAAGATAGTGAGTTTGCTATATAATGGCAAGTAGCATTTGAGATGGTTCAGTAGGGATGTGGCAGGTCAGAACAGAGATTTGTATTTCATGATAAAGAGATGTCATTAATTTCAAATAGGAGAGTGTACAAATTTCCATATATCTTTGAATTTTAGAGGATTGAAGTCCATGGGAAAGATTGTTAAGGCAGGTTGAAGAGTTGAAGGAATTTGATAAAAGTCTGGTTTAGTGATTTTCACTGTAGTGGTTTTAGCCTAATGGCTGGGATTGAAGTCAGGTTATAGTGGGTTAGGGAGTGAGTGAATGAGAGGGGAGGATGAATAAGATTTTACACATGTATACCTCTTTTTTCAGGAAGGTGGTTTCAAGAAGAGAATTAAAGGACAGTATCAAGAGGGAAAGCTCAGGGGTTAAAAAACAGTGCATCCCATGCATATAACAACTTTCTCTCTTTTCTAATTGTTTAAAGTGTCCCATTAGCCAGTGCTGAATGCAAATCTGGCTTTAATATTAATATAATATACATGCTAGCAGTCCTTTTGATATAATTTTCAGTAATGGATTGTAAAATCATCAAGTGAAAGAACAGTTAATAGGGAGAATCACAGTTGACCGTAAAATCTCTGAGACTAATGAGAGCACATAGGGCATTGTCTAACTCCAGATTGCCCCAGTTGAAAGCACTTTACCATTGCCTCACCCTTTCATTTTAAAATATTTTCCATAAAATGTGGACCTAATCCATCCTACCTACATCCTACATCCTACTTGTGAGATTTTTAACCTCATTTAACATTGCTAATTTTGATAGAGTTCTTCTGTATATCTAATGTATATCTAATGGAGTACTCTTAAGACAGTTGAAATCCTTCATTTCTTGTTATTTTTTCACTGACTGTTGCGTTTAATAAGTATTTGGTGTTCATTATGAGAATACAGAATGAAGAAATACATGATTATTATAACTTTGAATGCCTTCTATAATCTTGGAAATGTATTAGATTTTAAAAACCAGTTTTATTGTGGTATAATAACCATAAGTTATACTCACTGAAAGTGTATAATTCAGTAATTTTTAAATATATTTATGGAGTTATACAGCCATAATCAAATCTAGTTTTTGAATATTTCTATCACTCTAAAAAATATTTGTTGCTATCACTTCCCATTGCTACTCCCAGGCCCAGGTAACCACTAATCTTTTTGTCTCTTTTTTTCCATTTCCGCCCTCTGTGGGTATATTGTAATACAGTTGTGACACTAACTGCCCATCAGTTAGTATCAGACTCCACAGGTTTAAGAGTTTAGCCCTCCAGAAGACTGCTCTCAATTCAGATGCCAGCCACAAATACGGAACATTCATGCTTCTGACGACTGACTATAAAATTGGAGATTCCCAAATTTATAGGTTCAGTAATTCTCTGGAATGACTCACAGAGCTTACTAAAAATGTTATAGTTTTATTATAAAGGGTACACATAAGACAAGGTTTGGAAGGGACCTGGACCTAAAGCTTCTATGCCGTCTCCCTGTAGAGTGAGGGTACATTACCCTCTCTGCATGTCAGTGTGTCCACCAAGCCTCAGTGTTCAGAGTTTTTATTGGGGTTTCAGTATATGGGTGTGATTGATTAAATTATTGGTCATGTGATTGAACTATCTCCAGCTCCCCTCCTGTCCTTGGAGGTGCTGTTGGCCTAGAGCTTCAACCCTCTAATCATGTGTTTGGTTTTTTTGGTGACCAGTCCCTATCTGGAAGCTATCACCATGAGCCACCTCATTAGCATAGCAAAGACAGTACAGTCACCTATGAAATTCCAAGGATTTTTGAAGCCCTGTGCCAGGAACCAGGAACAAAGTCCAGATATACTTTTATTATGCCACAATCTAAACTCTCTTTTTCTGAAAATTTTATGTACATGTAATTATACAATATGTGCCCTTTTGAGTCTGCCTTCCTTTCTTTAACATAATGCATTTTGTTTTTTTGAGATGGAGTCTCACTCTCTTCCCCAGGCTGGAGTGATTTCAGCTCACTGTAGCCTCTGCCTCCCAGGTTCAAGCCATTCTCCTGCCTGAGTCTCCTGAGTAGCTGGGACTACAGGGGTGCGCCACCACACCTGGCTAATTTTTGTAGAGACAGGATTTCACCATGTTGGCCAGGCAAGTCTTGAACTCCTGACCTCAAGTGATCTGCCTGTCTTGGCCTCCCAAATTGCTGGGATTATAGGTGTGAGCCACCATGCCTGTCCAACATGATGTTTTTGAGGTCCATTCATATCAGTATGTTTTTTTTTCCCCTTTTCATGACTGAATGGTATTCCATTGTTTGGATTACATTTTGTTTATGGACATATTACTTGACCATTTGTATTATTTCCAGTTTTTGATTATGAAAATTGGAGAGAAGTCTTTGGGTTGACATATGTTTTAATTTCTCTTGGCTTGATACCTAAATGGAGAATTGTTAGGTCATAAGAATAATGCTTAAGAAAAAAAGTAGTTGTTCCATTTCACATTCCCACTTGGCAGTGTATGAGGGGTCCAGTTTGTCAGCATCCTTGCCAACATTAGGCATGATCAGACTATTTTATTATAGCCATTCTGGAAATGTATGGTAATTTTTATGGTAATTTTCATTTCCCTCATGACTAGTGATGTTGGACTTCTTTTCATAGTGCTTATTGGGCATTTGTATATATTTTGTGAAATGTCTATTAAATTTTTTTGCCCTTTTTTCATGGGGTTTATTATCTTATTACTGAATTGCAGGAGGTGACTTTGAAAAATTTTTCATTTTGGATCAAATCTTTTATTAAATATAGGATTTGGGAATATATTTTCCCAGATCGTGGCCTGTGTTTTCACTTTCCAAATAGTGCTTTTTGAAGACAAAATGTTCTAAATTTTGATGATGTTCCATTCATTAATTTTTTTTTCTGTTATGAGCTATACTTTTGCTATCATATCCAAGAAATCTTTACCTAGTTGGGGGTCACAAAGATTTTCTCCTTTGTTTTTCATTGAGGTCTGTGATCTGTTTTGAGTTTACTTTTAAATATGGTGTGAGATACTGTGGTTACTCTTCAGATCATATAAGTCTTTGTTTCACCTTTTAAATATGGTTTGAGGTGAAAATCCAAGTTCATTTTTTTAAATTTTTTGCTTGTGTGTATTCAGCTGCATTTGTTGAAAAGCCTATCTTTGCCCATTGAATTGCTTTGGCATCTTTGTTAAAAAACAGTTGACCATAAATGTCAGGGTTTATGTCTAGAATTTTTGTGGTTCTGATTCTACTAATATGGAGCAAGACTCTGTCCCGTGCATTCCAACTAAAAACCCTGTGCAGAATACACAGCACAGCTATTTGAGGTCTCTGAAGAGTAAATAATAGCAGGAGGTTCAGGATGCAGTTCCAACCTGCAGGTGCGACTGATACTGGCAAGTTGTCTGTTTTTTTTTTTTTTTTGTTGTTGTTGTTGTTGTTTTCTCTCCTCTTTTCCCCTTTCTTTTTCTCCCAGCTTGGACTCCAGGGCATCTTATTCTTGGTCTGCACAACAGATGCAGACAGAAAAATCCTCTTTTTCTCTGTTTATGGTCAGAGGACTGGAAAGATGGGCCCCTGTGCAAAGGAGTCTGTGTGGAAAATCACTGTTTTCTTTGTGTTTTGTATTCTGGTTTTTGTTTTACTTTTCTGGTGGGACCCCAGGTAAGCCTTAATCATGAGGCTATTCCCCTGCAATGATGGTGGTGTGGCAATGGCAACTATGCAGGCATTTAAAACTCTGAAAGATAATCTTTTTCTTTGACCAGATAAACTGGAAAAACGGGCCCCTGTAGCCCAAAGAATGAGGGGAGAATATCTTTTAGTTTTTGCTTTTTTTCCCCCTTTCTTGCCGCCTCTCCCCAAGGCAGATGCAGTTGCAGAAAGTACATGAATGTGTGTGGAGGCAAAAACACCAATTTTGTAGCCAGAGAATTAAGACAAGGGGTCTAGGAGACAGATAGTGTTGGGGAAATTATGGAGAGGAAGTAGGTAGAGAAAAAGATGACCTAAATCTGTGCATGAAGACCCAGACTCATCCCTAAGCTGAGCATGTGTGGAACTTTTTCAAGGAGATGAAATAAAAAGTTTGATAACTGAACTACGTTGTAGACCACCGTCTTTGTCCTAGATTGGCTTTTAGGTGACACATATGAGGATAGAGTGAATATCACTAAAAAGACTTGGGAAACTGAATTGACTGAAGTCACAGCCCACCAGGTAGGTTGGGACTTGTGGTTTGAATCTAACAGGGTTGATTGCCAACAACAACAAAAATATTAAAAACGAAAACAAAAGCAAATCCATTCTCCAGAGGACCAAAAGCCTTTAGCATGACCAAGAGTGTCAAAATGCAACATTCAAAGTCTCCCTCCCCTTTCTGGGATACAGTCCAACATTATTGGACATAACCAAGACTCAGGGAAATCATCAACTGCTGTAGGAAAAACAGCAGCTAACAAATGCCATTCCTAAGATGACCTGGATGCTGGAATTATAAGACAGAGTTCTTAGAGCAGCTATTATAACTCTGTCCTGTTGAAGTCAGAGCAAACACTTTTGAAGTGAAGAGAAAATGAAGTTCTCAGCAAGGAAAGTAGAAAAAGAACTAACAGAAAATTTTAGCATAGGAAGTAGCAATAATCCAAATACATTAAAATACGAAAATACCTAAAAATGTTCTAGATGAGTTCAATAGCAGAATGGAGGGGACAGAAAAAAGATTAAGTGAAATTGAAGAAAGGGCAATAGAAATTATAATATCTGAACAATAAAGATAAAAGACAATAAAATGAGCACAGCGTAGAGATCTATGGGATGCTAGAAAAGGTATAACAATTATGTCATAAGACACTCAGAGGAGAGGGCAAAGAGATTGGTACAGAAAAAATACTGAAGAAATAATAGCTGAAAACTTTCATCTTCGGTGAAAGACATATTTACAGATTCATAATATTCAGTAAATTCCAAAAATGACAAATATCGTGTGATTCAATTTATATGACATTCTGCAAAAGCAAAAACTGTACACATGGAGACCCAGATCAGTGTTTGTTAGAGATTGGAAATGCAGGGAAGGGTTGATTACAAAGACAGAATGAGGGAATTTTCTGAGTGATGAAACTGTTCGGCATAGTGATACTAATAATGGATACATGACTCCATGCATTTGTTAAAACCTATAAATTATACGTTAAAACTTATAAAGTAAATTTTATTGTAATTCAAATATTAAAAAGTAATTCTTAAGATAAAAACTGTATTGAGAGCAGTAGTGCTCAGAACACTTTGGTTCTAATGATTTCACCTGTCGTATTGAAGATTAAGAAGCACAATTAAAGAGGCTAGTTCTACAGATTCATTTATGAGAATTGAATTATTGTAGTTTGTGTTTCTATGTGATGATAACTATTCAATTTTGTTTTGAATGAGAGTGCCCTTTTTTTTTTAAAGAGAGAATTGTTTTCATGGAGTGTATTTGAAATGAGAGTAAGCCTTAATATTCTTATTAAAGTGTAAGAAAAAGAACTTGAAAAGCGTTTACCAAAACTAAAAATACAGAACAATATTTTTATATGTAATATCTACTAGTATTAAAATGAAGTTTCTACATATTGCCTTTTCATGAAAACTTGTTTAGTGTGTTTGCATTTCAAATGAAATGTACATGTTTTTTATTTTTTTATTAATATTAGGTGTGAACAGTGTATATTGTGTGACCTACATGCTATTTTAAACAGATTCTGGACTCAAATTAAGACAAGAAAAAGGAACAAAAGCTCTCTTTTGATTGTGTTTAAGTTATGGTTTCTTGTCCATTGCCCAGACTTGTAATACCGGATCTTCTTCATCTATTACAGGTTGTTGAATATAATCTGTAATAATTGTATATACCTAGTTATGATAAAATGATTTAAATGTTAGCACCTTAACTAAGGTGCTGTGAGTGGTAGATGATGAGAAATATGTGTTTGTGAGCAGAAATTTGAATCTCCTTGCATCACTAACATCTAAGTATATGGCAAATACAATTTCTATTTGCTTTTCTTCTTTCGCAGTGTTTGATTATTAAAACAAGTGACTTTAATGTTAATATTATGGAGATGTCTGAAGGTACTTGCATTTACTACTTTTTATTTTACTTCATGGAAGATCAGATTTCCTTTATGAAATATTTTTTTCTCTAGAAAATTTTTATGTTTTTTAACTGTTTTCTAGACATAGGTGAATGTAATAATAAATAAGCTATGGTTTCTGCTTTCATAGATCTCACTTTTAAAATTGTTTCATTTGTGTTTTTAAATTTTTCTCTTGAATATTTACAGCTAAATATTTTAAATATGATTTTCTGTGTGCAATGGCCTAATTATATATAGACTATAACTAGAATTATATTTATCTTATGATCTTAGTATGGTATTAGATGGAATTTTTAATCAAATGCATATAATCTGTTAGAATTTAATTACTTTTAATTCTAGTAGAACATGTTTCCAAGAATTGAGGTTAATGGAGGGCAATGAGAGAAAGCTTTGATTGAAGCTGAAAGCTCTACTGTATCTGAATTGTAGCTGTCTAAATTACTGATTTTTTAAAATTAACATGAGTTGGTAATCACTAATTTTTTTTTTTTTTTTTTGAGACAGAGTCTTGCTGTGTCACCCAGGCTGGAGTGCAGTGGCTCAATCTTGGCTCACTGCAACCTCTGCCTCCTGGGTTCAAGCGATTTTCCTGCCTCAGCCTCCTGAGTAGTTGGGATTACAGGTGTGTGCCACCACCCCCGGTTAATTTTTGTATTTTTAGTAGTGACGGGGTTTCACCATGTTGGTCAGGCTGGTCTCGATCTCCTGACTTAGTGATCCACCTGCCTCAGCCTCCCCAAGTGCGGGGATTACAGGCGTGAGCCACCACACCTGGCCATCACTAAAATTTTTTTGTTATTTGTTTTCTCTATACTCAATAGTAAAGTTAAAGGTAAGTTAAATTTAGCTTTTAATGTTTTAATTCCTAAAACACTATTTTCAGAAAGGACATTACAGTTAAATTGTCTGATAAAAGTAAGGTGGATTTCTTAGAATAATTGAAATGTATGCATTGACACTAAAACTTGTGAATGGACTTATTTTCTATATGCTATGTGTTTAAAAATTCTGGCCAGGTGCGGTGGCTCACGCCTGTAATCCCAGCACTTTGGGAGGCTGAGGTGGGTGGATCACCTGAGGTCAGGATTTCGAGACCAGCCTGGCTAACGCGGTAAAATCCCATCTCTACTAAAAATACAAAAATTAACTGGGCGTGGTGGCAGGCGCCTGTAATTCCAGCTAGTCGGGAGACTGAGGCAGAAGAATCACTTGAACCTCAGAGGTGGAGGTTGCAGTGAGCTGAGATCATGCCATTGCACTCCAACTTGGGCAACAGAGCCAGACTCCGTCTCAAAAAAAAAAAAAAAATTCCAAGAGTTAAACGAATATTTACCTTTTTTGTTCTAAGAGCATGTTCAGTGAACATTTTCTACTTAGAAAAATTTTGCAATATATCTTTCAAGTATTTTAGAATGTTTTAAATTCATAAAGCACTTAGTGTCATAGTTGTTTTGTTTGTTCTTTTAGAATATTATATGTGAAATTAAAACCTTGTCTCTGATTTGTTTTGTGAATTATCTGTAATCCAAAGAATTCATCAAAAAATTAAAGAATGGGTATATGAATATCACATATTTATTGTACAAGAACTGTTTGATTTTTGATAGCCTTTCTATTTAATATTACCTGAATAACTGGATTAATTATTTTATTTAACAGTTTTCAGCCTTCAGTAGTAATAGAGTATGACTTTTAATGTTGGTCTGGGAAAAAATGCATCATGAGGAATTAATCTGTAATTTAGACTAAGAAAATGGCTTTTGGGTAAAAAATTCGTAGAATGAAGGATCTGATGATTACTTTAGGTGTTTAAAAACAAAGGCAATACATAGTGAATTTTAGAGTATTACTGCTTAGCTCATATAGTAAATGAAGGAGTTTCTAGTGGCAAGTATGTTTGAGAAACTATAGACATGACAAATTGTGTGGACTTTATTTGTATTTCATAGTGTGTGTAAGATGCCCTCCTCTTTTTTTCCCTTAAATAGTATTGTGTTATGTAAGAGACTCTAAATATAATGAAATCATTGTCTTTATTCTGTATAGATTACTTTTTGTATTGAATGCCTGTAGCTTCTAGCACAATGCCTGGTATGTTGATGTTGTTACATACTCTTATAAGTTAACATTGATTTATAAGAATTTAATGTACCCAAGATGGAAGTATTAACACACGTTGGTTTACCTTTGTGAAAACCCAGTATGGCAAACATCCTCTTTGCTAAATAAGAATTTAGGGTGTCACTTTGTATATTATAAAATGATTTTTAAGTTAAAATTTCTTTTTATTTTAGAAAATTTTAAACTTATACAAAAGTAAAGAGGATAATCCCCCAATGTAGCCATCATCCAGTTTTAATAATTCTCACTGATTGCCAGTCTTCTTTATATCCCTAACCACTACTACCTTCCCTCAATAATTTTGAAGCAAATTTCAGACATCATATCACTCTATGTAAATATTTCAGTATGTATCCTTAGAAGATAAGGACTCTCCTTTTAAAAATATAAACATAGTGCTATTCATCTCACTGAAAAATTTTTCCTTATTATCGTATTTAGTTAGTGTTCACATTTTCCCAGTCATCTCTCTCTCATTTGTTAAAATCAGAATCCAGATAAGATCTATATATTCCAGTTAGTTAAGATCTTAAATTTATTTGAATTGGTTGGTTCCCCCTTCATCCCTCTCTCTCTGGTTTCCTAGAAATTTATTTATTGAAGAAACCAGACCGTAAAGCTTCTCACAGTCTGATTTTTGCTGATCCTTGTGGTATTCTTTCTTGGTTCTCTGTATTTCCTGCAAATCAGTAATGGATCTAGAGGCTTGATTAAATTCATATGTGGTGTTTTTTTTTTCTCCTCTCAGAAATACATCATAATTGGTTTTGTGTACTTCCATGAAGAGACACATTATATCTGGTTGGCTTTGTTTGTATGTCTTGTTAGCAGTCATTGGTGATGATTACCTATCATTACTTGTGTTTATTAGGCTTGCAAAATGGAGATATTCTTTTATCAGTTAGAGTACTTGTATAAAGGGAAACTTCTATTCTTCAACTATTTGGTTGCCTTTCATATGGGAAAGATAGGATAAAGTCTTGATTTTTCTCCCTTTATTTAACATTATTCAAAATGATGCATTAGTTTATAAAAATCCTCAAAAGATGAGTAATGAGGTTTTATAAATCATCATTAGGAAATCATAGATTTAAACATATCTTGTGTGTTTCAATCCGTTGTAGTTATCCTTCTTTTTTTTTTTTTTTTTTTTTTTTGAGACAGAGGTTCATTCTGTCACCAGGCTAGAGTGCAGTGGCGTGATCTTGGCTCACTGCAACATTTGTCTCCTAGGTTCAAGTGATTCTCCTGCCTCAGCCTCCCGAGTAGCTGGGACTACAGGCGCGTGCCACTACATTCAGCTATTTTTTTTATTTTTAGTGGAGATGGGGTTTCACCATGTTGGCCAGGATGGTCTCAATTTCTTGACTTCATGATCTGCCCGCCTTGGCCTCCCAAAGTGCTGGGATTAAAGGCGTGAGCCACCGTGCCCAGCCGTAGTTATCCTTCTTGAAGGTAAAGTTGTCCCTTCTTTGGCCGGTGGAAACCTCTACAAGTTGGCTTCTGAATCCTTTGGCTATAACCCTAGTAGTAGTCTGGTAAGATAAGAGGTTCTAGGTTCATCTTGTATAGCTCCTGGCCCCAGCTACAATGAGCCATTTCCCCAAGGGACTGTTGTTAGTTCATAAAAGGATTTTTAACTTATATAGTGTTTTATTATTTAAGAGTTACTCATACCCCATGAATTAAAGTTTTCATCTGATATACTTTTGATTGTATAGGATATAGGAGTAGATGATTTTAAAAGATTTGTCCACTAAGAAGTTAGTAGTGTGGGATTTAGTTTTCCCCTTGAGTAATCTGTTACTTACAATAAAGTTCATCTTTTTTTTTAAATAAAGTTTATCTTTAAAGCTGATTAAAATTTTTCTCATGGGAGATTTGAATAATTCACATTGTAATACTCATTTAACCTCATATATATTTATTAAAATTATCTCCACTTAATAGTAGGAAAATATAAAGATTTATAAAATTATGATTTTGTTTGTGAAAGATTTTGAAACTCAGAAATTAGAGTCACCTGATTTATGGCCTAATTTTTTTACTCTGTGATATCCCACATTTTGATTTAAAATTGGTGGAGGAATGAACAGAAAGTGATTTTGTAAAACAAGAGAGGGGAAATATTAAGGATAATAAGGATAATAAAACAATGTTTATAGGGGATGCACTAGAAAATATAATTATTGTGTAGTTAATACTATGGGTACTTCAATTTTATGATTTATAATCAGGTGGGTCTTATCTAAAATTATAGTTTGACCAAATGCTTATGATTAGCTAAGAATATTTTACTTTATCCTTTTGGGTTCTCAAACTTATTTTGACTTTGAGATTTTAAATGTTTAGTGCTTGCTTTGTGTCTCATGGGGAGCTATGTCAAGCCAAGTTAAGAATTCATTAATAAAACTCTTACAATTTATTTCCCACAGAGGGTTAGCTTGAACTCATGTGCCAGAGGTTACATAGCGGTACTTCACAGAAAGTCTCCAAGGTAAAGAGCAATAAGTTAGAGGGGCCAGCAGGGAAAGTATGTGTACTAAGTTGACCATGTGGAATACCTGAGGCCAGATTCTGATTAATGTGTTCATGTGAGATGAAAACAGGCAATGGAGAAATAGTTACTGTTTGTCATAAAGTATTGTGGTTGGGTTGGAACACTAACTGCCAAATCTAATAGATCCTATTGAACTCAATATAACCCTCCCATGGGCTTTGGGGATCTTGCAGATCTTGACCTTAACTGTCATGGATCCTCAAACCACACTCTTTGTGCCGTAACAAAATGTACTTTGTTGTAATGATTGTATGGTAAGATGAGCTGAAACATGCTGTGCGTGTATGTGCCTGTGTGCACTTGTGTGTGAACGTAGTTACCATTATTAAATTTACTTAATGCTTATAGTACTTTGACTATTGAGAATCTTTTGATGGTATTTTATAACTTCAAATCTTAAAGATTGGAACATTTTTCAACCAAATTGTAAAATTGTAAAGAAAACATCTAGCCACCATCCAATTACAACAACTTCATGTTGTTTGTGGGAAAATAAGCAAAATCAGACTCTTTTACCATTCATTCATCTAGTATGGAATATTACTTATGCCTGGCTAGGGGCTGTTTATTTGCCAGTCTTTCAAAATTAAATCTTCTTAGACTATATTATACTTTGAGACCTAGTTAATGTTGTCTTTATCTGTCTTTGTTTAGAAAGAGTGTTTTGTGTTTATGCTACAGGATATTTTGCTAAAGATTATTTATTCAGAATTCCCACTTACAAGTTCAGTGTTGAACAATGAGAGAGAGAGCTCCCTTACAGAACCCCCTTCGTTGTGATGGTGAAGTTCAGCAGATCGCTATGTGGTGTTCTTATGCTTGTTTCTTTAGAGTGTTGTAGAGGAAGCCAGTGTAGTTTGTACATCATATTTTTGTTCATACGCCACCCCTCAATCTCATACAGAGGGCTTTATGATAAAGTCTTGGAGTTTCTCTAGGTTAATTGAATTGAGCCAGTTTGAATTCAAGTCTGAAAAAAATAAGAAGTTATAGCCTAGCTTTCTGTATTTTGTCTCGTTTTATTCACCCTCTTTTTACCCTTATCTTGTCTTTTAATGTTTCCACTGGGTAGCTAAAAAATAATAGAAGTGGCCCGGGCGTGGTGGCTCATGCCTGTAATCCCAGCACTTTGGGAGACTGAGGTGGGTGGATCACCTGAGGTCAGGAGTTCAAGACCAGCCTGGCCAACATGATGAAACCCCCTCTCTACTAAAAATACAAAAATTAGCCAGGTATGGTGGCTGGCGCCTGTAATCCCAGATACTCAGGAGGCTGAGGCAGGAGAATCACTAGAAGCCAGTAGGTGGAGGTTGCAGTGGGCCAGGATTGCACCATTGCGCTCCAGCCTGGGTGACAAGAGTGAAACTCTGTCTCAAAAAAAAAAAATATATATATATATAGAAGCAATATACACTATTAATACTTGACAAAATTTCAAAATATGTAAAAATGTATAAAGTAAAAAACGAGTATCCCTGTTTTTTCACTCTTTTCTATTCTTGCCTTCTGGATTAACCACTGTTAATGGTTTGATGTATCCTTGACTGTTTTGTATTCATCTTCACATAAATGCATACATCTATATGAGCATTTGGTACATGTGCCAGTTCAACTTATTCTTCATAACTATAATATAATTATTCCATAGTATAGTTATACCATAATTTATTTACTCATTCTCTTATTGTTAAACGTTTGGGTTGTGTTCAATATTTCATGTCTCTAATAATGCTATTCCTTACTTTTCCTTTTCTCTTTCCTTTCTTTCCTTCCTTTTCCTTTTCCCTTTTCCTTTTCCTTTCCCTTTCCTTTCCCTTTCCCTTTCCTTTCTTTCCTTTCTTCTCACTCTGCCTCCCAGGCTGGAGTACAGTGGTATGATCTCGGCTCACTTCAACCTCTGCTTCCCAGGTTCAAGCAGTTCTCCTGCCTCAGCCTCCCAAGTAGCTGGGATCACAGGCATGTGCCACCACACCTAGCTAATTTTTATATTTTTAATAGAGACGGGGTTTTACCATGTTGGCCAGGCTGGTCTCAAACTCCTGACTCAAGGTGATCCACCTGCCTCAGCCTCCCAAATTGTTGGGATTACAAGCGTGAGCCACCGCGCCTAGCCTCTCAGACATTTCTTAATTGATAGAAGCAGTTAAATTTGTACGGTGATGAGGATGGCAGACAGAATATCTTCTCATGGGTGGCATCCCACTGATTACACATTTGTTTGGCAAAAATATTTATAGAACTGGGAAGTATACATTCTGAAACTGCTATTAAATAGATTTAAAAAAATTAGGGTAAGTACAGTGCCTCACACCTGTAATCCTAGCACTTTGGGAGACCAAAGAGGGAGGATGCTTGAGCCCAAGAGTTTGAGACTAGCCTGGGCTCAACATAGTGAGATCCCGTCTCCACAAAAAAAAAAAAAAAAAAAAAAAAAAAAAAAAATTGACCGGGCATGTGCCTGTAGTCCCAGCTACGTCGGAGGCTGAGGTGGGAGGATCACTTGAGCCTGGGAAGTTTAGGCTTCAGCGAGACTTGATCATGCTTTGCATTCCAACCTGGGTGACAGAGCAAGATCCTGTCTCATAATAAATGAATGAATGAATGAATAAATAAATAAAATACATAAAATAAAAAATCATTTGGAAAGGCCAAAGACAGAACAATAGATACAAAATCAGCACTTTTCTGTTTAAATCAATCATGTAGAAAAAGGAACTGCTTTATGATACTTTTGAGTCTGATTTCTAAGAGAACTCTTACAAAAATCTCATATGCTTTATTTAATAATCTTGTGAAATAGGTTCTACTTATCAAATTCTTTCTTGCTTCTTTATAGATTTTCCTCCAGACTTCAAAGCTCTTACTGCTCCCTGATAAACATAATCAGCATCTCTGTGAAGTACTGTCACTGACTACTTCTACTTTATTTTTGGTTGCTATCTGTGAGGATTACTGTAGATAATGCCATGGAAAACAGAAAACCATCTGGTTAAAAGAGAAGTAGTGGTAACGATGGTGTTCAGTGAGAGAGAGGGAGAGAGAAGGAGAGAGAATTTTAAACAAGAATCAAGCAAACTTTTTCTTAGTTTTTTTCTTTTTCAATGGTGTTTTAATAATTGGAAAATTTGAAACTTCTGAAATACTTAGAAGTCTTTTGAAATTTCTAAGATATTTTTAAAAAGGTAACTCTTTGTAGGTATTTGTTGGCAATCACTGTGAGACAAGGTTGCCTTAAAAAAAATTTAAAGTGCTAGGTAAACTATTTGTTATTAATTTTAAGGAAGCTAGCATTAATATGAAGGAGATTCCTGAAGATTACCAGTATCACAGAATCAGAGCAGAAGGTCCTTGGAGAGTGACCTGAAAGAGAAAGACAGCAGCAGATATTTGATGCTTCTTGATTTTCTATTGTGGTCTAGGTTGTGTAACCAATGAGTTTATTATTTTTGCAATAGATATTTCTCGGTCGTACTATTTTTTTTGCTTCATGTATACTTAAATTGAATAGTATATTCACAGACAATATACTATTTTAAAATTTTCTTTCTCATTACCAGTTTTTGAATAATATATATTTGCGTATCGACATAACCACTACTTTTATTTTACTTGGTTCATTAACTACAGTTGTTTTATTCTTTATTATTCCATACTATAGTTTACTAATTTGCAACATACGTTCTTATGAATCTTCCAAAAATCGCTCATTCACATAGCTGTTGACACAAAACTCTAATTCCTTGCTGGCTGGTTGCAAGGAAGCCTTAGTTCCTCACCAGCTTGACCTCTCCGTAAGTTTGCTTCGTCCTTATGTCCTCTATAGTGAGTGTCCTAAGAGAGGGCAAGGAGGAAGCCACAATGTCTATTATGTCCTGATATCAGAAGTCACACACCCTTACTTCGGCAGTATTTTTTTTTTTTTTGAGACAGAGTCCTGCTCTTTTGTCCAGGCTGGAGTGCAGTGGCACGATCTCAGCTCACTGCAAGCTCTGCCTCCCGGGTTCACACCATTCTCCTGCCTCAGCCTCTGGAGAAGCTGGGACTACAGGCGCCCGCCACCACGCCTGGCTATTTTTTTTTTGTATTTTTAGTAGAGACAGAGTTTCACAGTGTTAGCCAGGATGGTTTCCATCTCTTGACCTCGTGATCTGCCTGCCTCGGCCTCCCAAAGTGCTGGGATTACAAGCGTGAGGCACCATTCTATTCATTAGGAGCGATTCACTAAGTACAGTCAACACTTAGGGGCAGGGAAGAATTAGATTCTACTACCTTTGGAAGGAAGAAGTAAAGAATTTGTGGGATATATTTTAAAACCACAATGATCATCATATGTGATTTCTAAGAAATTCCTATTAGAGTCTGTTATTTGGAATTGTTTGCAACACTGTTGACAATTGATATGTGTTGCGTAGTTTCTTTTTGAGTGCCTTGTTTTTAGGTTTGGGGATCAGTGTTATATACTCACTTCAAAGAAATAACTTAGAAGTTTTCCTTATTATCTATGTTTTTGGAATAATTTTAAAGTAGCATTGGGAGTTTATACTTTTAAAAAGTATGCTAGCATTCTCCTGAGAAGTCATCTGGACATGGGGCATTTTTTTGAGAGCTCTATTACTGGTTTTTCTATTTCTTTTGTTTCGTTTCTTTTTTTTTTTTTTTTTTTTTTGAGATGGAGTCTTGCTCCAGGCTGGAGTGCAGTGGCGCGATCTGGGCTCACTGCAACCTCCACCTCCTGGGATCAAACGATCGCCCTGCCTCAGCCTTCCGAGTAGCTGGGACTACAGGCACGTGCCAACATGCCCAGCTAATTTTTTTTTTTTTTTTTTTTTGTATTTTAGTAGAGACAGGGTTTTACCATGTTGGCCAGGATGGTCTCGATCTCCTGACTTCGTGATCCACCCACCTTGGCCTCCCAAAGTGCTGGGATTACAGGCGTGAGCCACTTCTATTTCTTTTATAATTGATTTATGTAGATGTCTGTCTTTCTTAAGGCCATTTCTGGTGCCAATTTCAATATTTTTTAGGTTAAATTTTAAAGACAAATTTATATTCAGAAGATTATTTCTTTTTTTTGCTGTAAGTCAATGGGAATAAAATGAATTACATATTTATGTATGTTATATATAGGCAAACATCAGAAGTTTATCAGTTCTTTAGAGAGAAGTAAACTTGTTTTACCCATGTTTGTGTTTTAACTTGTTTTTGAAGGCAATTAGGTAAATATGAGTGAATGTAAGAGTTTTCAAAAAACCACATATGTTCTTTTGAAATGTGTGTGCTACTTGAAGATACCAGCTATTATTTTATTTATAAATAAGAGAAATAAGGTTTATTCCATGTAATTTGATAAAACAATTTGAATTTTTGTTTCTAGATCTATTACTGTTTATAAAGGCTGGCTTAAATTCATTTTTAATAAAACTAGTTTACATATTTATAAGAATGTGATTATATGTGTGGGTGAGCCTTGTATACTGCTTTTAATAAATATTTTGGTTTGCCGGGCATGGTGGCTCACGCCTGTAATTCCAGCACTTTGGGTGGCAAAGGTGGGCAGATCACTTGGGGTCAGGAGTTCGAGACCAGCCCGGCCAACATGGGAAAACCCCGTCTCTACTAAAAATATAAAAAATACCCAGGCGCGGTGGCACCCACCTGTAGTCCAAGCTACTTGGGGGGCTGAGGCAGGAGAATCACTTGAACCTGGGAGGCAAAGGTTGCAGTGAGCTGAGATGGCACCACTGCACTCCAGCCTGGGGGACTCCATCTCAAAAAAAAATTGTCATTTTTTGTGTATTCATTTCTTTTTTCATCATATATAATAGGCCATCTTTAAGTTAAGACTGATACACAGCAGTGGAGTGGAGACAACAAGGTACCTGCTCTTGAGGAGCTTGTGTCTAGCGGATTCTAAGTGGGGGTGTAGTGGTGGTGAGATCTGATTCAAGAAATATTTAGGAGATACTTGAAAATTATAAGACGAATTTATGAAATCACTTAATCTAGAGTTTTCATTTAGATTAAGATACAGATTGTTATTTAGTTTAGCATCTGCTAATTTTTATCAATTTTCCTTGTAATCTGCAAATTTTTCAGGTTCTTCTGTTTTATTTTCCCATTTATTTTTCCTGAGAGCTAAATATTGATGAGACTCCAGATACGAAATTACTTTAATTTGGTAGTAAGAGTTGAAAATCACTGTTTTTGGTGGGGGGATAACTGTTAATTGCTTCTAAGTACCCGGGGAATAATTGTTAAGCTTTTAATTTTGTGGCTTATGTAATAAAGAATATCTGACTTCTCTTTTCAATGTGTAATCAGAAATAAAGAATGAAGAACTCAATTAGGTTTTTAAAATTTTTTCTTTGGTTGGTTCAGATTTAAGTCTTGAATTGTTCACTTAAAGAACATATATGTTCTTATATGTTATATTATATATTATATAAACGTGTATTATATATTTATATGTATATATGAAGTCATATATTATACTTATTTTGAATTTTTAAATAGGCGTAGGATCATGCTAGGATACAGTAGATACACAATACATTTATTTAATTTGTGTGCATTGAATTATTGCTGTGGACTGTGATAAAGAATTTTTGTGGTAAGCCATACGCTTGTTATCTTTGCTTTTTTCACTTACTAGCAGAGAAGATTAATGTAGTAATATTCATGACATTCATGCTTATTCTTTAAAATCTTCATAAAATGTTTTGAATCAGCTAAACACATTTAAAAGAGTTTGTTCCTGTGTGAATTTTAAGCCTTTTAATGGATTTTACTTCCATTTCATTTAATGAAAAAGGAACTGTGGCTCCACACAAAAGACAACATATTTTCTGCACAAGTTAAAAAAAAATTGGTAAATGTAGATCTTTGTTGATTGAAGTGCTGGGAAAGCTGCTGTTTCTTGCACATATTCTTAAAATCAACAAAATACCTCCCAATGACAACTGGCAGCTGTGGTTGAACTTAAAAAGCGCTCTTACTTATGCTAAAGTTTGCAGTATCTTAGTCCAGCTAACTGTATATTCTGCAAATGAAAAAATCTCAAATTGTTTAGTGGGCAAAGACTTTTGAAATTCTCTTGTACTATCCTGTGTCAGATCTTTACTAGTATTTACTTGTACAGTATAGTTTATTCTACATTTTATAGTTCCACCTTCTTAAAGAATAATAATACCTGTGTATGTGTTTGTGTTGTGTATTTGTATGTATGTGTATATACAGTGGAAAACTTGATTATCATAAAATACACAAATTAAAGCACCCATAAAAACTCTGGCTAAAATTGTTGCCTTCTTATTCCTAATTTATTATATTGAACAAGATTCCTATTGCTCTTCATATTCTCTGTTCATCTTCCATAATTCTCTTTGAAGTCAGTAGTTGCTGTAAGTATGGAAATAGAGAAGGGAATACCTAACTAAATCCAGTGTACTTAGAGCTCTCATGAAAGTCAATGTTGTGGCATTTTTTTTAAAGGAAATTATAGGTATCTTGCTAATTTCTTGATACTGTGTCATGAGGTTATCTTTTACATAAACTCATAAATGGATGAATTCTATCTTCTTACTAAAATGGTGCATGTATATGTTACCTAATGAATGCTTGTTTCTTTTTAAATTTTAAAACCATATCAGCATTATACATTTTACTTTTTAGAAACAAAGCATGCCTTTTATTAAAGTGTGAAACATACATTAAAAATTTAGTCTTCTTTATGTGTTATCTAAAGGAAGCTTATTAAAATCTGAATTATGTTTGTTTTACCAAGAAACATGAGTATTCTTTGCAAGACGTCGAATGCAAATCCAACCATCCAAATTTAGGTAATTTATTTACTGTCAAATGTCTTTCTTTCCTTCTCCCCTGTCTTCTTTCTCTTCTTTTTTTTTAAATATGATTCTGACAAGAATGATGAATTTTAATTTGTATGATTGAAAAAGTCATTTTCTTTCTTTCTTTCTCTCTCTCTCCTTCCTTCCTTCCTTCCTCCCTCCCTCCCTCCCTCCCTCCCTCCCTCCTTCCTTCCTTCCTTCCTTCCTTCCTTCCTTCCTTCCTTCCTTCCTTCCTTCCTTCTTTCGAGTTTTACTCTTATTGTCCAGGCTGGAGTGCAATGGCATGATCTTGGCTCGCCGCAATCTCTACCTCCCGGGTTCAAGTGATTCTCCTGCCTCAGCCTCTCGAGTAGCTGGGATTACAGCTGGCTAATTTTGTATTTTTAGTAGAGACGGGGTTTCTCCATGTTGGTCAGGCTGGTCTTGAACTCCCAACCTCAGGTGATCCGCCAGCCTCGGCCTCCCAAAGCATTGGGATTACAGGCATGAGCCACTGTGCCCTGATGAAAAAGTCATTTTCTTACTTCACACGAGTAAAAATCATTTTTGCATGCCTGTTATTTTCATCCTACAGTTGCTTGGAGTGTGCCTGTCAATGTTGATGTTCGATGTTATTAATAATGAGTAAAATTTGAAGACATTTAAAGAAAAGCATTTGGGTAATAGTTTATGGTGGTTTTTTAAAAAACAGTATATAGTATCTGTGCAAGACTATTTTATGGCAGTTATAAACTTGTATAGAATGATACCATTAACTTAGTTTGGCACAGATGCTGAAGAAATACTATTAAAAAGTGATCAAGTTCCAAAATTTTACATAGTATCTGTGCGAGACTATTTTATGGCAGTTATAAACTTGTATGGAATGATACCATTTTGTTTGCTAGAATTATTACCCAAGAAAACAAACCAGTTTTTAAAATTTTCCTTTATAATTTGAGTGAGAGAATAAAATTATGTTAGAACAATATTTGTGACAGATTTTGGGGGAAATATTTTAGGATTTTGTGCTAAAAAGTGAATTGTAACACTCATCCTTTGCAATGGTGAAATGTCTGCAAATTCTGAACTTAAATATTTGATTAAATATTGCAGGTATATTCATATTTTAATTTGATATGCTTAAAATAAAAATGAAGATTATTAAGGTTACATTATCATTTAACATATTTTTAAAAAAGTTTCTAAGAAATTAACTTAGTTTGGCACAGATGCTGAGGAAATACTGTTAAAAAGTGATCAAGTTCCAAAAATTTACATGTTTATTTTAGGGTATGCAAATCTTTTGGTCCTAAAAATTGTTGTCATTTTTCTACATCAGGTTTAGATGCCTGGCAGTAGACTGTTTTCTTTTTCTCTTGTGTATAGTGGGGAATATTATTTTTAGGGAATTTGATGGGGGGAACCTGAAATTGAGGCTTAGTTTTACAGGAAGATCTTTTTGAAGTTGTCAGGAAGTAGACTTCAAATATACTTATGTACATTCTAGCCACTTATTCAGAATTTCCTGACTTTCTGGTGAGATAGAGACCAGAGCCAGTGAAATTTTCAATGAAACATGAACTTTCAGACTTTAACGCATAATCTTCCAAGTGGGATAATGCACCGTGTATGTTTAGTGGCTTGTAAAAGTATTTAGAATTTTTTAAAAAGTTACTATCCAAAATGGAATTTAAATTACTTTAAGAATGGATACGTATTTTGTATCTTTTAACCTTTGCTAATGTTAAATATTGGTGTTTATAAATTAGCAATTTAGAGCATTGGGGAGATACTGAGGAAGGATAGTTACATTTCTCCTAATGAAAAAAAATTAGCAAAACTTATAGTACCAAAATAAAGGAAATTCAGATGTAGGCTATTTTTATCTTTAGACAAACAACATTAAAATTTTTACTTTTTTTCTTTAGAAGTTTCCTGATATAAACAGAAGGTGCACTAGCTGGACGAGTACATATTCTTTTAATTTAATGCAAGAAATTCTAATTCGGCATAAAGGGTAAAACGTATCAGACTCTCATACAGAGTTATGAAGTAGTATAAATGGAAAAACACTAAATTCCTTTGTGTTGTCCCATAAAACAGGAAGTATCTTAAGCTATTGGATGCCTAAATATTTGTATATCAGAATCTAGAAAGGAGATGGTAACCTGTAATTTGACATTAGATACAGAATTGTCTCTGAAGTTACTAAGTGCAATTTGCTAAATTTCTTCTATTGATAGATTTCTTTATGATGGGACTTTCCAATTCTGTTAAAAATTGGTAGTTTTTTATTATTGTCATGGTTTACTTATGGCCAGTATGGTTTTTTGTGTAGCTTGGCAAAAAAAAATGTCACTTGATGCTATGGGTTGGCATGAGTCTAAGTTTAAATCCTAATTTCATATTTAATTATTTGATGTATGTTTTGCAAATTCACTTATTAGGGATGTCATATAAATACAATGCTACTTAGAATGAAAAAGTTACTCAAAAGTTTTTTTATTTGTATGTTATCAGAGAAGAAAATTTATATTTTATTTATTGGGAAAACAGTTAAATTAATTCCATCTCAAAATCCATTTAGAAAATATTTATTTTTATTTTTAGTTTTTGGATACTTTTTTATTTTTATTTTTTAGGTACATAATAGTTGTAAATCTTTATGGGCTACATGTGAGTATTTCTTACACGTAATGATCAAGTCAGAATATTTGGGGTATCCATCACCTTGAGTGTTTATCATTTTTATGTGTTGGTGTCATTTCAAGCCCTCTCTTCTTGTTATTTTTAAATATACATAATATTGTTGCTAAATATAGTCACACTAGTCTGCTATCAAACATCCTCCCAACCATCCTCCTCAGTTCTATTTTGTATGTGCATGAGATTAAAGTTTTTTAGTTCCCATATTTGAGTAAGAATGTATGTCAAAATCCATTTTAAAATTTATTTTATTACACATTTGTATTAGCATACCTCTTTTAGATCTGTTGTTTTTGGATGGAGGGTTTTGGCATTCCAAGAGCAGGAACCTTGGAAACCCTTCAAAACCCTTAGAGTATTCTAGGGAAAGATAAAACAGAACAAAACAAAGTCAGCAACAAAAAAGTTAATAAGGGTACTTTCTGAGCTGAAAATGTCTGTTGTCTGAGGTTGTTTTTTGTTAGTTGGTTTTTCCTTCCCTCTCCTCCCCGCTCCCTTTCTCCCCCACTCCTCCCTTCCCTCCTCCCTCCCCTCTCCCCTCCTCTCTCTCTCATTCTCCTTTCTTCCTCTTCCTTTCCATCTCCTCTTTCTCTCCTCTCCCTCTCTTCTCTTTTCCCTGTTTCCTCCCTCCCTCTCTTACTTCCTCCAATTTCTTCCCTCCCTCTCTTTTCTTTTTTTTGCAATGGATGAACAAGTGATGATTCAACATGTACCATGTAAAGGCACTATACCAGGTGTTAGAGACAAGTATAGATAATAGAAACAACAGTTTAAAAAGATGCTTAGAAATGAAGAACGTTTGACTGAGTTCCTAGTTTTATAAATTCAGTAAACAAATATTGTTTTCTGTGTCTTTTTTTATTTTGCTAGGCACTAGGGATTTTCTTGCTCTCAAGAGGCTTATATTTTAAATCTATGCAGTGCTATAATAGAATTATGTACAAAATGCCATGGAAATTTACAGAAAGGAGCATCTTAGCCTTAGAAAATATTTGTTATACTCTGAATTGGAAGCCTATTACAGACACCTTGTATTATGAGTAGTTATTGCTGTGGCTCACATCTGTAATCTCAGCACTTTGGGAGGCCGAGGCAGACAGATCATGAGATCAGGAGTTCCAGACCAGCCTGGCCAACATGGTGAAACCCCGTCGCTACTAAAAATACAAAAATTAGCTGGGCGTGGTGGTGGGTGCCTGTAATCCCAGCTACTCGGAAGGCTGAGGCAGGAGAATCGCTTGAACCCGGGAGGCAGAGGTTGCAGTGGGCTGATATCGCGCCACTGCATTCCAGCCTGAGTGACAGAGCTAGGCTCCGTCTCAAAAAAAATAAAAGTAAAAGAAATTACAAATTTCAAGCTTACATTTTGGCACACCCAGCCTTACTACTATCCCATTTGTCAGAGTAACGTCAAAGGCAGTATTCCAAGGTTGGATTTAGAAGTTGAAATTATGTAAAGATTTAGAAGCCAAAACACATTTAGACTTTTATGTGGTCCTTCCAATTCCTACATTTGGTAATGCACCAAAGTGTATTTTATTCTGTACTGTGTTTGTTCGTTCTCACATTGCTATAAAGAACTACCTGAGACTGGGTAATTTATAAAGAAAAGAGGTTTAATTGGCACATAATTCAGCAGGCTGTACAGGAAGCATGGCTCTGAGACCTCAGGAAACTTACAATAATAGTGGAAAGCAAAGGGGAAGTGGACAGGTCCTACATGGCTGGAGCAGGAGGAAGAGAGTGAAGAGGGAGATGCTACACACTTTTAAACAGCCAAATCTCATGAGAACTGTATCACAAGACAGCACTAGGGGGATGGTGCTGAACCATTACAAACTACTCCCATAATCCAATCACCTCCCACCAGACCCAACGTCCAACCCTGGGAATTACAATTCAACATGAGATTTGGGTGGGGACCCCGAGCCAAACTGTATCATGTACTAAACTCTGTACACAAATTAATTGTTGTTTCTCCCTTCAAGCTGCTTACTGGATTGACTTCTTGGGTATCTAGAATCAGTATAGGTTTTCTTAAATAACTTTTATTACTATTATTTAGCATAACTTTCTATATCTCACAAATCAAGTACTGTCTCTTCCCTTCTTTCCTCCCTCCTCTCCCTTTGGTAGTGAATAATGGGTTTGTCAATTTTGATTGTTGATATAATAACAGACTAAATATTTTTAGAAATCTCCCCATAAGAGGAAACTTATTGGTTAAAGCACTCAGTAATATGGTATATAAATGTAAAATATTAAATTACTACAGTTGTATAGGTCAATGCAAAAAATATTGATTAAAATTCATAGGGCATATGAAGATTAGAAGTCATTGTCCCTCTTCTTCCAGGATCTTATTTCTAGTTGGAAGGCCAAAAAGTATTTAAAAAATTTTAAGACAATGCAGATTTTAATTAGTGCAATAATAAAGTAGCTTCTAGGTTTGGGGATAGAGTGATAAATTTGTTTCCTTTAAATTCTAAACTTTGTGCTTTTACCAGTGGTTTGAAGAAATTTGGAATTAAAACAGAACAAAAGAAGATTGGAAACTTTAATAAATCTATTTACTGGAGGTTGTGTAGGAGTGTACTAGAAAGTAAGGTTTAAAGATTGAGGTTAGAGTTTGGCAAGACCTTAAATACCTTACAACAAACTCCACTTGGTATGTCATTCATAAATAGTGAGACAAATAAGTGAACTGATACTGATCAAATGTTTGTACATTATAATGGATTGCTCTAGGATATACAAACTTGGATCTCTAATAGTAATTTTTGTAGGTCAATACATGTATATATATACTTCTGGATACTCTGCTTTTTGTTGCCATGTCAGAGTTAATAATATTATATATTTACTCTTTCGCTTCAGAGACCTTGGGGAAAGCACAGTTGTTCAGTATAAAGGAAATTAATATGTGCATTAATTTTTTGCTACTAATAATTTAAAAACACAATTCTCTGTATGATCAGTCACAAGAATGTTTTGTTTTATTTTATTTATTTTTTTGAGATGGAATCTTGCTCTGTCATCCAGGCCTGAGTGCAATGGTGCAATTTTGGCTCACTGGAACCTTCGCCTCCAGGGTTCAAGCGATTCTTGTGCCTCAGCCTCCTGAGTAGCTGGGATCACAGGTGCTCACCACCATGCCCAGCTATTTTTTTTTTTTGGTAGAGACAGGGTTTCACCATGTTGCCCAGGCTGGTCTTGAACTCCTGACCTCAGGTAATCCACCTGCCTCGGCCTCCCAAAGTGCTGGGATTACAGGCAGGAGCCTCTGCGCCTGGCCTATAAGAATGTTTTAAAACATGACGTGAATGGACAATACTGAGAACATAGGAAACCTCTTCACTTAAAGACAAATCATTGAGAAGGGAAATCCTAGTGAAGCATTAAGATTTGCATTTAATCTAACTTATGCTGATCATTTTACAGTAGAATTGTATCTTTGAATATTTTACTTTCTTAGCTTTTGTATTTCTTTAGCTATTATCTCATTTTCCTTGACCAAAGATTCACAATTTTGGAAGAAAAGTCAAATCAATACTTTGACTTCATTTTTGGGGAGATAGTGAAGATACATCCTTTATTTTTTACAAATTCTACCTTGTATTAAGTATATATTCTATAATATTTATTAAAGATATATTCCAACTTCTGTTAAGTGTTTTTGGTTTTCTTTATAAATAAATAAAGTACCTGACTGTGAGAAGTATAAAAGACTTAATTGGTGACATTTTAATCATACGATAGAAGAAAGACTGATAAGTTAAAGCCTTTTGGTTATTTTTTAATAAATTAAGAATGGCTTACTTAATATTTAGGGTATAAGACAATAACTCATAAGATGGCTTTGTGAATTATAATTTTTCAAATAGTAGCAATATATATCTTCTTAAAAAACCTTAAATGATTATAATTTTTTATTCACAACTCCATATTCCAAAAATCAGTTTTTGAAGTTAATAACAGTAGTTCTTATAACGACATCATCATATTAAATCCAAAGTGTGAACCAATAGTAAACACTTGTTAAAATCTGTCCAAGTACAGTGTTTGGAGATAGAGTGATAAGTTGAGTTTACTAATAGTGTTGGTAATCAGTTGTTAAAAACTATCAAGTCTATGTAGTATGTTGCTCCCCTAGCAGACTGTTTCCACTAAAAGCCTACACCAATGGAATGGAAGGCATATGGCAATTTTTATAGACACTGATCTAAGGACTTTTGGCAAAATTGTTGTCAATTAATGAGGTCACTTAAAGTCATGCTATATTTGAAAACAAAAGTGGAGACTTAGCATGAAAATGTCATTATTTACTTGGTAAAACATAAAGTTGTATTTTTAAATTAATTTGTTTTTTAACCGTAGAAGTGTCTTCAAGCTATTGTTTTTTAAATCACAGAAACAAGCGTTTCTCTGCAATTCAACATGTCTTACCTATGAGCATGCACTTATGCCACTTTATAAACAGACTGATTTCATGAGAGGACTATAACTTACAAGTGTAGGTTTTCTCTCTGTGTTTAAAAAGATTTTTTTTAAACTTATTTATTTATTTTTTATTTTAAGTGTTACGCTGTAATGTGATACTTTTCTGTCAACATTTTGTTGGATAGGAACATCAGTTTATACAAGCCATGGTGTAAAAACAAGTATTTGCTTGAAGTGCATTGCTTTTTTTTTTCCCTATATTTTGAAACAATTGTGAAATAGTACAGGAACTACCTTTTGAGAAAATTCATAATCCGGTACTTTAGTGACTTTGAATTCATCTAATACTTTTCTTATATTCATCCATATCTTTGATATTATATAATATTGATATAAATGACCTTTTATCACAGTTACTACTTGAGTAAAGATAAATTATTAATTCATATTTTGAAGGAAAATACTTTCAAATCTTAGCAATTATTCTTACTCTTTCAGCTCTGTTTTTGCTGAAATAGTATGACATTACGTTGGAAATTTTGGGCTATTACTTGATAATAAACTTAATTGTTTCTTCAAAAAGCTATTCATAAAGAAGGGAACATATTCAGACTACCTTTTGTAGTCTGAATAATGTAGCACTGAAGACAGAGAACTTTCTTAGAGTCTAGACACTGGGAACTCCTTGTGCAATGCTTTTACAAGTGGTTAATGTTTCTGAAGAGGGTAGGTTAGAGGGAGTGTTAAGAGGATGGAAACCTCCTTGTACTGACCTCTCCAAGACAGTGCGTTCATGTCAAAAACTAATCAAGTGCAGCTGCAAGATTAATTGTGTGAGGAAGCTGTAAACATAGAAAACTATGGCCTCTACCCAGAGCTCTGTTTTTTAGACAAGCATTCACTTTAGAACTACTGTCAATGAACCTGAATGAGCAATAATTTGCTCACTTGAGCGTACAGTGGTAGTATTTAAAAATTACTGAGCTTGTAGGGGATGAGGTAGATACATATAGATTTCTGGTTGAGGCATTTGAGGAAACTAGAGTAGGTCTGAGTAAAGGAGAAGAGGGAATAAAATAACTTGGGTTTGTGGCTGGGAGCGGTGGCTCATGCCTGTAATCCCAGCACTTTGGGAGGCCGAGGCAGGCGTATCACCTGAGGTCAGGAGTTCGAGACCAGCCTGGCCAACAAGGTGAAACCGCATCTCTACTAAAAATACAAAAATTAGCCAGGCGTGGTGGCACGCGCCTGTAATCCCAGCTACTTGGGAGGCTGAGGCAGGAGAATTACTTGACCCTGGGAGACAGAGGTTGCAGTGAGTCGAGATCATGCCACTGCACTCCAGCCTGAGCTACAGAGCGAGACTCCATCTCATAAATAAATAAATAAATACATAACTTGGGTTTATAAAGCCATTAGAGAAATTTGCCATTATTAACCTTTGAATCTTTTAGCACTGTAAACTAAATGGAATTTCAATTTAATCTTCAATATGGTTTGCTTCTTTCTGTAAGTTTCATTAATAATTGTTAAAAAGCTCTCATTGAAATTATAATTATTAGTAATTTTCACTCAATAATTATAGTCTTAGATAAGTAAAATAATAATTTAAAATTATGGGATGATAGTTAACTTTTAATTTTAATAGGAAATAGCTTACTCACCTAAGTAGTTGTAATTAATATGAACCTTCACAGATTTTAGATTCTTCTAAATACATCCAAAAATGTAATAAGAAAATAACCTGACTGTATAATTGAATTATCTTGTTATGATTTTGATAATCTTGGAATTCAAGATGGTCAAAGTTATAAAATGATTTCTCTGTAAAGTATATATGTAATTTTGTGATTTCCTTTAATTTTTCTTCTTCATTAACAGACCTTATTTTTAGAGAAGTTTTAGTTTCACAGCAAAATTAGGTGGAAAATAGAGAAACTTCCCACGTAGAGTTCCAAATACAGAAAGGGTACTGTGCTCCCCAGTGTGCACAGACTCCTCCGTGATCAACATCCACTCCAGAATGATATACTTTGGTACAATCAAAGACCTTACATTGACACATCATTATCATTCAATGTCTATAGTTTACATTAGGATTCACTCTTGTTATTATATCTTCTGTGGGCTTCAACAAATGTATAATGACATGTATCTACCATTATAGCATCATACAGAATAGTTTCACTGCTCCAAAAATCCCATGTCCTGTACCCATTGAGCCTTCCCTCTGCCCAAACCCCTGAAAACCATTGATCTTTTCACTGTCTTCATATTTTTGCCTTTTCCAAAGTAAGTTATAGATGTAAATGTATGGTATGTAGCCTTTTCAGGGTGGCTTCTTTCACTTTAATATGCATTTAAGACATTTAAATATTTAATAATATGCATTCTTCCATGTCTCATCTTAGTTGGATTGCTCATTTCTTTTTGGTGCTGAATATTAATCCATGGTATTCTTTTAACTTTTAGGAAGGGAAGAAAGCTTTTATATGTTAGCACTGTTTTTTATTTTTTAATCTCAATTTCCATTTCTGCTAAGTACAGTTATTCTTGTTTGTACATGAGGAAGATGAGGTACAGAGAAGTTATGTAACTTTCCCAAGATCATATTGGTAGGAATTATAAATTCAGGATTTGAAACTGGAAGATCTTGCTCCTGATACATCATCCTGTCTTGGAGAAGGAATATGTAAAACATACATAAAATCTTATGTATTGTAATTTTAAGTACAACTTAATTTTCATTAGAAATACTGTCTTTTTACATCCTTCATGTTCCATTTTTTTCTGTATGGAAAATAAATAAGTGGCTTTTGGAAAATTCAAATATAATGAGTTTGTATAGTATATATTCCTATTTCACTGAAGTTTTAACTAAGGTCTCGTAGATGCAGTTTAAATTTCACCAACTTTAAGTTTTCATTCAGTACAAAGTAACCCTGGCTTTCATCCTTCAGTAATCTTGTGGTTATACATCTTTCTTGAGGCAGTCAGTGAATAAAGCATGGTAATTATTAAGGCCATTTTTAAGATGCCCGCTGGTTGGCGGAGTTAATTTTATCACATGATGGCAGTTAATGTTAGCTGTACATTACAAAAGCCCCTGCTTTGTGAAATGTGAGGAGTGAATTTGGTGTTTAACATGCCTTTTTTCTACTTCATATTCTTAGAAAACTGACATGAAAAATTACATCTATAATAAGTAGATTGAAAAATCTCACTTAGTTTGCTAACATATGTTAATACTCTGCACTAAGCCATCCAGGAACTTTGTTTTAATGTCCAGTAAAGATGTATTTCATATATATCCTTTTATAATGAAATCTGTCTTATGATAAAAATTTAAAGACACACACACACACACAAACACACACACACATACATATGTGCATTCACTTTTGGTTTTTATTTTATTTTATTTTATTTATGTTATGTTATGTTATGTTATGTTATGTTATGTTATCTTATTTTATTTTATTTTATTTTACTTTAGATGAAGTCTGACTGCGTTGCCCAAACTGGAGTGCAATGGAGTGGTCTCAGCTCATTGCAACCTCCACCTCCCTGATTCAAGTGATTCTCCTGCCTCAGCCCCCCAAGTATCTGGGACTACAGGATTGCACCACCACTCCTGGCTAATTTTTGTATTTTTAGTAGAGATGAGGTTTTGCCATGTTGGCCAGGCTGGTCTCAAACTCCTGACCTCAAGTGATCCACCCACCTCGACCTCCCGAAGTTTTGGGATTACAGGCGTAAGCCGCCATGCCCAGACTGTTTTATTTTATTTTTTAAGACAAGGTCTGGCTCCATCACCCAGGCTGGAGTGCAGTGGTGCAATCTCGGCTTACTGCAACCTCTGCCTCCTGGGCTCAAGCCATCCTCCCACCTCAGCCTCCTGAACAGCTGGGACTACAGGCATGCACTACCGTGTCCGGTTAATGTATGTATTTTTTGTAGAGATGGGATTTTTGCCAGCTTGCCCAGGCTGGTCTTTAACTCATAGTTTGCATTTTTATTAACCTATGTAACTGTTGAGAGACAAATGGCAAATCATATGTGTGTATGTAAAATAAATTTTTATATTATGTAATTGTGTGTATGTTTAACACTGCATGTAAATAATGATTGACATTTGTTGTCAAGCACTGTGTCTCCCAAGTGAATTTTTTTAAAAGACTTAAAAAAAAACAGGCCGGGCACGGTGGCTCAAGCCTGTAATCCCAGCACTTTGGGAGGCTGAGGCGGGCAGATCATAAGGTCAGGAGATCTAGACCATCCTGGCTAACATGGTGAAACCCCATCTCTACTAAAAATACAAAAAAATTAGCCTGGCATGGTGCGGGTGCCTGTAGTCCCAGCTACTTGGGAGGTTGAGGCAGGAGAATGGCGTGAACCCAGGAGGCGGAACTTGCAGTGAGCCGAGATCATGCCACTGCACTCCAGCCTGGGCGACAGAGTGAGACTCCGTCTCAAAAAAAAAAAAAAGAAAAGCAGTTTTAGTTTATGAGCAAAATTGAGAAGGTCCAGGGATTTCTCATATACCCAGTGGCCCCACACACATTTGTACCCTCCCCCATTATTAACATCCCGCACCAGACTGGACACTTGTTACAATTGATAAACCTATATTGACATGTTATCATTACTCAAAGTACATAGTTTACATTAGGGTTCACTCTTAATGTTGTACATTCTATGGGTTTGGACAAATGTATAATGACACGTATCCATCATTATAGTATCATACAGAGTATTTTTGCTGCCTCAGAAATCCTCTGTGCTCCCTCTGTTCATCCCTCTTTAATCCCCTGAAACCCTTGACAGTCAGTAATCTTACTGTCTCCCTAGTTTTACCTTTTCTAGAGTGTCATACAGTTGAAACCATACAATATGCAGCCTTTTCAGATGGGCTTCTTTTCACTTGGCAATATGCATTTCAGCTTCCTCCATGTCTTTTCATGGCTTGTTTCTTTTTATAGCTCAATTTCTTTTTAGAACCAAATAATATTCCATTTTCTGGATGTACCAGTTTATTTACTCACCTACTGGAGAACATCTCGGTTGCTTCTAAGTTTTGACAATTAGGAATAGAGCTCTAATAAACATTTGTGTGCTGGTTTTTGTGTAGACATAAGTTTTCAACTCCTTTGTATAAGTACCGAGGAGCACAATTGCTGGATTGTATGGTAAAAGTATGTTTAATTTTGTAAGAAACCGCCAAACTGTTTTCCAAAGTGGCTGTACCATTTAGTATTTCCATCAGCAATGAATGAGAGTTCTTGTTGTTTCACATCTTTAACAGTATTTGGTGCTGCCTGTGTTCTGAATTATGGCCATTCTAATAAGTGTGTATTGGTATCTTATCGTTCGTTTTCCAAGTGAAATATTTTTGCCTTTATCATTTCTTTTCTTTTCTCCACTAGTCAGTTTTTACTAGGTTCTTGTCAATCATGCACAATAATTTTTAGAATTATCCTTTTCTTTCCAAGTTGACTGCCCATACACCATTCTGTACCCTGTACCTCTTTTGGCTCGTTTACTTTCAGTAATCTAGGAAGTCTTTTCTGTTGCATTTTCTCTCTCACTCATTCATTTTGCTTGTTTGTTTTTTTATCTAAAATGATTCTGTCTGAAAGTCCCCTGTGAATCTATCATGGATTTATGTAGCCACTGTTTGTTCAGGGAGTGAATGAATTGAATATTCGTACAATTTTTTTTTACCAAACTCAAGCTGCTTTGCCTAGTTTGCAAGGCCATCTGTAATTTGATTTTTTTCTTATCTATTCGGTTGTTCTTCCTACTTCTTCTCTAGAGAGTACCTTTTGTCCCATTCAAGCAGTTATGCAATACAGTTGACCTTTGAACAACACAAGGATTAGGAGTGTTGACCTCTTGCACAGTTAAAAATTTGAGAACAATTTTTGACTCCTCAATAATTTAATTACTAATAGCCTACTATGGACCAGAAGCCTTACTGTAGCATAAACAGTCGATTAATGCATTTTGTGTCATATGTATTATATACTGTATTCTTATAATAAAGTAAGCTAGAGAAAAGAAAATGTTATTAAGAAACTCATAAGGAAGAGGAAATATGTTTACTGTCCTTTAAGTGGAAGTGGATCATCATAAGTAGAAGTGGATCATCATAAAGATCTTTTTTCTCATCGTCTTTACATTGAGGAGGAGGCTGAGGAGGAGGAAGAGGAAGAGGTTGGTCCTGCTTTCTCAAGGGTGGCAGAGGTGGAAGAAAATAAACATACAAATGGATCTGCACAGTTCATACTCATGTTGTTCAAGGGTCAACTTATATTACTTGTTTTATGACTATTCTTTCCTTTAATTATTTCTTCTATCAAAAATTCCCTTTATATTCTTTTTCTAAATTCTACATTCTGCTTTACCTTCTCCATGAAACCCTCTCAGATAATACTTAATGTTCCCATTCTGTAAACTATTGCACTTTTAAAATTAACGCTTTATTGTTTAATACTAATTATTCTCTAATTGAAATCATTTTTGCCATTTTACCTCTGGCAAAAGTCAGACTGTCATCTGTGTTCTTTATCTGCTGCTGAAAGAAGTGTTTAGCTTCAGAAGAAGAAATGAGAAGTTACATAGATGGAAAATAATGGAGGTCTGAAGATGGCTCTAAATAAGACATGGGAGCATGATTGAAACATAGGGTTGTTTTATGGAATATTCTGAGATTAGATTAGATAGGGATATGATTATTTGATAGAGTAGTAGCTGTGGATTTTTAGTAGGCAATAAGGAGCTACTGTAGATACTTGAGTAAGCATGATGTGATGAAAACATTAGAAAGACATATCTCTCATTAGTTTATAATAGATTGGAAGAATTGAATACTAAGAAACCCGCTAGGAGATGCTTGTAGTAATCCAGATATTGATGGATAATGTATATATTCTAGAGTCAAAACTCATAGTTGAGCAGGATCAGAGGATGGAACAGGGTAGAAGTTTTTCCATTTTTGTAGAGAGACATAATTATACCAGTTTATGTGAAACTTTGATACTCTTTGAAAGTTTAATGCAGCAAGCTATGTTACAGCCAGCTTTTAAAAATTATTAATTAGTCATTTACATTTGTGATGTTAATGTTGTAGGTGCTAGAGGCATATGAATAAGACAATGTCTCGTAATTTTTTTCAAACCTAACATAAGACTGGGCTGAATATAATATTTTAAGTTAAGTTTTGTTCTTGATCTGTATCCCCTTGTTTTGAATCTGTGCCACATTCTCTGCCTCTCACTGTTTCCCAGCATGCTACTGGTCAGAGGATAAGGAATTGGGGACTTGGGAGAAATAGTGAGTACCTGAGTATCTGTTAGTTCTCCCTGAGTTCACAGAGAACATCTTTTTGGCAGATATCCTTGATAGAATGAATATGAGGATTCACTTTCTTACTAATTATAATAAATCTTCTTTGTTTTTCTTATATCTGTAAGTCTCATCTGGTCTATCTGCGCTAGTGGTTGTGAACTACTGCTCTAGTCATTTTAAAATGTGATTCATTTGCAATATGTTTATTGAAACCCAACTTTGTAATAACATTTTATAAAGTTAAGAAATGATATGCATCTGTTTGAAAGGACCAGACTCTGTTTTAGACTGTTGGCAAAACTTCGGAAACAGCATCTGATACTAACTAATAAGCATTTTGTGAAATGCTGTGATTTAGTGTTCAATAATACTAGTAATACATGTATATATGTAGTTGATAGAAGTTGAAGATTGCTATATTGTTATATTTCATATATAACGTGTTATAATTAAAGATTGTTTTATTTCATCTCAGATTATTCCAGGACTACAGGAAGGCAAGTGATGGTACATGTAACTCATTCAGAAATTTTTGAATGTTGTGTTTTTTTCCTCTAATTACATGGTACAAATTACTTCCATAATTGTTCAGAGTTGAAGATATATTGAAAAAACAGTATAAAAATGAATCTCGCAGTGAAGGCAAATTTTTATGAAGTATCCATGATATAACCTGTGGCAGTGTTGCTAAGAGGTTAATCAGAAACATCTGTAAAGAATACAAACACTTAATGTTAGTTTAGGAATATTTATTATATACACATCATTGAGTTACCTAAAATAAAAAGTTTAGTCTACACAAGTTTAATATTTAAATGTATTTTGACAGGATACTAATAGCTTTTAAACTATTGTAGTAGGAACTATTAATGTGGGCATTTTATTTTCAGTTTTACTTCATAGTCTTGTGTATACATTTGATAATTGCATTAGATGGTTATTTAAACTTGAAATTATCTCTGTGCCTAGAGGCTTTATTTTTAACATGTATTTTTAGTTTAGTATGTATGTTAGAACCTGTATTGGTCAGAATATCCTGCTCAAGAGTAAGATTAAAAAAAATTCTCCCCAGCCTTCTATGATGCCTAAAATCATGAAGACGTTCATTTTATCTACTTGCAACATGATTAGGCAGGATAGCTAAGCTACCAAAGTGGTAGCTAGCTACTACTATAATCAGATATTTCTGATTAAACTCACTGATGATTAGTACATAGAATTCAGAATCTGTGTGGAAAGGAAGCTCATCAGGATACAAGAGTTGATTGAGACCCAATCCAAGGAAACAGTGAAATGATCCAAGATTTGAAGACTACATAACCATTTTAAGAATAAAACAAACTGAACTACTAGAAATGAAAAATTCACTACAGGAATTTCAAAATACAGTTGGAAGCACTGATGATAGAATAGACCAAGCTGAGGAAAGAATTGAAGAGCTTGAAGACCACTTCTTTAAGCACACATGCAGATAAAAATAAAGAAAAGAAATTTTAAAAAATAAACAACACCTCTGAGAAATATGGGATTAGGTAAAGAGACCAAACCTACAACTCATTGGCATTCCAAAAAGAGAAGTAGAGAGAGAGAGAGAGCAAGCAACTTGGAAAACATATTTCAGGATATATTTCATGAAAAATTTCCCAATCTCACTAGAGAGGTTGACATGCAAATTCAAGAAATTCAGAGAACCCCTGTAAGATACTATGTAAGACAACCATCTCCAAGACATATAGTCATCAGATTCTCCAAGGTAAACACAAAAGAAAAAATCTTAAAGGCTGCTAGAGACAAGGGGCAGGTCACTTACAATGGGAACCCCATCAGGCTAACAGTGGACCTTTCAGGAGGAACCTTACAAGCTAAATGAGATAGGGGGCTTATTTTCAATATCCTTAAAGAAAATAAATTCCAACAATAATTTCATATCCCTCCAATCTAAGCTTCATAAAGCAAAGGAGGAATGAAATCCTTTTCAGACAAGCAAATGCTAAAGGACTTTGTTGTGACTAGATCTGCATGATCTCCTAGAGGGAGTACTAAACATGGAAAAGAAAGAAAGATACCAAAACATGTATAAGGACATAACCCCGTTGGCACTATAAAGCAACTATATAATCAAGTCTACATAACAACCAGCTAACAGCACAATGACAGGATCAAATCCTCACATATCAATATTGACCCTTAATATCAATGGGCTGAATGCCCCACTAAAAGGCATACATGGGCAAGTTGGATAAAGAAGCCAAGACCCACCTGTTTACTTTCTTCCAGAGACCCATATTGCAAGTAATGACACCCATAGGCACAAAATAAAGAGATGGAGAAAGGCCTATTAGCCAAATGGAAAATAAGAGGAGGGGTAGCTATTCTTACATCAGAAAAAAACAGACTTTAAACTAGTAATGATCAGAAAGGACAAAGAAGGGCATTACATAATGATAAAGAGCTCAATCTAACAAGAAAACCTAACTATCTTAAATATATATGCAGTCAACATTGGAGTACCCAGATTCATAAAACAGGTTCTTATAGATCTACAAAGAGATTTATATAACCATACATTAATAGTGGGAGACTTCAACACCCTACTAGACAGATCATTGAGGCAGAAAACTAACAAAGATATTCTGGACTTTAACTCAACACAACCAATTGTACCCAATAGGGATCTACAGAACATCCAAGAACAACATCCAAGAACAACACATGTTACATATTCTAAAGTGACCACATGCTTGGCCATAAAGCAAGTCTTTTTGAGCAAATTCAAAAAAATTGAAACACCAGCCACATTATTGGACCACAATGCAATAAAAATAGAAATCATTACCAAGAAGATCTGTTAAAACCATACAATTACATGGAAGTTAAACAACCTGCTCTTGAATGACTTTTGGCTAAAGAACAAAAGTTAAGGCAGAAATTAAAAAAATTACTTGAAACTAGTGAAAACAGAAACACAACATACCAGAATCTTTGGACACAGCTAAAGCAGTGTTAGGAGGAAAGTTTATAGTGCTAAACACTTAAAACAAGAAAGTAGAAAGATCTCTAACAACATGATGTTGCACCTATGGTAACTAGAAAAACAAGAGCACACCAACCCCAAAGCTAGCAGAAGAAAATAACCTAAATTAGAGCTGAACTGAATGAAATTGAGATGTGAAAATCCATACAAAAGGTCAATGGAACCAAAAGTTCGTTCTTTGAAAGATTAAACAGGATTGTTAGGGCACTAGCTAGATTAATAAAGAAACAGAAAGAAGATCCAAATAAACACAATCCGAAGTGATGAAGATGATATTACCACTGACTCCACAGAAATACAAAAAATATTCTCAGACTATTACAGATATCTCTAGGCACACAAACTAGGAAACCTAGAAGAAATGAATAAATTCTTGGAAACACAATGCCTCCCAAGACTGAACCAAGAAGAAATTAAAATCCTGAACATACTAATGATGAGTTCCCAAAATTGAATCAGTAATAAAAAGCTTACTAACCAACAAAAGCCCTGGACCAGATTGACTCACAGGTAAATTCTATTAGACATGCAAAGAAATGCTACGACTAATGCTACTGAAATTATTCAAGAAAATCAAGGAGGGGGGACTCCTACCTAACTCACTGTATGAAGCCAGTGTCTTTCTGAGAGAGCAACAAAAAAGGAAAACTTAAGGCCAATATCCCTGATGAATATAGATGCAAAAATCCTCAAGAAAATACTAGTAAAACGAATCCAGCAGCACATCAAAGAATTAACTCACCATGATTAAATAGGCTCCTTCCTGGGATGCAAGGTTGATTTAACATGCAAATCAGTAATGCAATTCACCATATGAACGGAATTAAGAATGAAAACAATATGATCATTTTTAATAGATGCAGAAAAGGCCTTTGATAAAATACAATATCACTTCATGCTAAAAACCTCAACAAATTAGGCATTGAAAGAATATACCTTAAAGTGATAAGTGCTATATTATGACAAACCCATAGCCAATGTCATACTGAACTGGCAACAGCTGAAGCATTCCCCTTGAGAACTGGAACAAGATAGGGATACCTACTCTTACCGCTCCTATTCAACATACTTCCATTTTATAAATTTAAAACAGGCCTCTGAGAGCAGGTCATACACAGTAAGGGCTTGAACTTCAAAGGCTTAGTACTTTATAGAATAACACACTACCTCTTAGAATATGAAATTTTAATGAAGTTGAATTTTTTTATTTCATATGAATATCCTCATTAAAACCCTTATACGACTTCATACTTTTTATGCATCCTTAGTTCATAGAGTATTTTAATAGCAGAGCTATCATTGTGAACTTGTATATCCTTGGCCTTATATTGCATCCTATTGTCATGGACTCAGGGAGATCCAGAGGATAAAAAGTATATTGAAGAGAATCAGGGAAAGAACATAGAAGGTAAGGAGATACTGTAGAATTGAGGAGGCCACAAGGACCATTGCAGAATTTGGTGACTTTGGCCCATTTACCCTCTTGAATTCGTTTACATTGTCTTTCTATGTCTTTTAAAGGTTATTTAGCTGATTGGGAGGAAGAAAGTAGAAAGAGAGCAGCAAAACAGATCTGTTTTTTAACTGTTCTTTTCTACTGAGCGCTTATTTATAAAAATTGTCAATAAAGTATCATTGAAATTCTCTTGGGACAGAATAGCAGGATAGTTTACAGTTTAAGAAAAGGCTCCTGGCTAACACGGTGAAACCCCGTCTCTACTAAAAATACAAAAAAATTAGCTGGGCGTGGTAGTGGGCGCCTGTAGTCCCGGCTACTCGGGAGGCTGAGGCAGGAGAATGGCATGAACCCGGCAGGTGGAGCTTGCAGTGAGCCGAGATCACACCACGGCATTCCAGCCTGGGCAACAGAGCGAGACTCCGTCTCAAAAAAAAAAAAAAAAAAGAAAGAAAAGGCTCATTGACCTTGTAGCTTTGAGATCTTGGGCATTTTTATCAACTTTTTTCATATGTAAAACAAGTATAATAATAACTACTCATATGATTATTTAGAGGAGATATTGTACATCTGTCTATCCATTGTAAATGGTAAGACTTGATACATAGCAAAGGCCCAATAGCTGGTAATGAATGTTACCAGGTAGTACAATTAATCTGCATTAAAGTTTTTAGTTTTTGAATTAAAATATTTAGATCTATTTTAGTTTTCTACCCCAAGTAGCTCTTAGGCATTTTTTTTTTCTTGTGAATGGTAGTAACTGTGAATACCTCTTGCCCCAATTGTGAGAGTCACAAATGGATTAAACAGAAACATGTAGAGTAGTTACTCTAAAGGATCAGAATTGTTCCCAGGTCAAAATAAAACTTGGATGAAATACAGTTGAATATATTAATAATTTTAAAGGAGAACTTTGTAAATTACAGTAGGTATTGGTCATTCAAGAAAGGGGAGAACAAAGGGTTGCAGATGAAAGGTTAGCAGTGCCTGAGAAGAGAGATACCAAGGCTCACGTATGTAAATATTCCGGCTGGGTGTGGTGGCTCATGCCTGTAATCCCAGCACTTTGGGAGGCCGAGGTGGGTGGATCACCTGAGCTTAGGAGTTTGAGACCATTCTGGGCAACACCGCGAAACCCTGTCTGCACCAAAAATACAAAAAATTAGCTGGACATGGTGGCATGTGCTTGTGGTCCCAGCTACTCAAGAGGCTGAAGTGAGAGAATCGCTTGAGCCTGAGAAGCCGAGGTTGCAGTGAGCTGAGATCATACCACTGCACTGCAACATGGGTGACAGAGTGAGACCCGATTTTGAAAAAAAAAAAAAAAAAAAAAGAATACAAATATTATCTAAGAATGGGTGTATTTTTACTGATTTAATAAAAATCAATCTATAAATTTATAGAAATTACTATTTATTTACAAATTAGTAATTACTAATAGAAATGATTGGTTTTCTTAGTTTGACATCACTGCGTAATAGTCAAACTTTAACTCGTCTTTCTCTGGTCTCGTGTTCACAAATAAATCTTGTGATTATAATCTGGGTTCTTATGGAGCTTACATTCCAAAGAGAGTATTCATTGATAAGATTCTGAGAATGTACATCCCTTTGGCAGTTAAATTTTATAGCAAAAATTTATAAATTACATTTCTGCTGGATCTGTTTCTCATTGCTTAGTGTAATTAAGTGTTTATAAAATAGTCTCTGTGTGTGTTAAGAAATCCAGTTTCTTTGCCTGCTAAGAGCCAAACTGATGCTTCTCTACCAGTGTCCTCTGGAAGATGTATCACAAAATTTTAACAAATGTAACTTCTGTTACTACTGCAACTATATGATTTTGTTTTGGCAGTGTATAGCAGAATATCAAGCTGAATAAGTCATAAAAAATGACCTAGGGTACCCAGAGTATAATGAGAAGTCAGCATCAAATAAAGATTTCTGGACCATTTGCTTCTAGAGTCAGTGAGGGAGCACAATTAGAGCAGCATCTACTTACACTCAGAGATCATCTGCAGAAGATTAATTTTCAAGCTTCCATATTAGTAGGTAGTTTAAGTAGTTCTTCCATATTAGTAGGTGGTTTCTGTTTTGTTCTTCCATATTAGTAGGTAGTTTCTGTTTTGTTCTTCCATATTAGTAGGTAGTTTCTGTTTTGTTCTCTACTGAATCTCCAGAATGGTAGTAGGTGTTCAGTTAATTCTTATACAGTGAATGAGTGAATAAAATAAATATTCAATCAGTGTTGAATAGAAGGTCAATTGTGGACCTATTAGAACCTAGAACATACCTCTTAATGACCTAGTAAAGATGCAGAATTTGGCACTAACATATCCATTATCTTGTTCTCAATGTAGACTGAAAACAATAATAACCGTTCAGTTTAGCAGTAGAAAATATATATATAAGTGAACCATAACTTCAGCCTTTGCTTCCTTTAACATTCCACAGTGATGTGATATATGAAAAAGAGTTTTAAATACTTAGAGTGTTTGATTAAAAATGGATCTTTTTATGGGTACCTTGAGACATTACTCTATGGTGGTGTGTTAGTAGTAGTTGTTATAATCATTGCTGACTTTAGTGTTTTTCTGAGTCTTAATTCTTGAATTCCAAAGTGCTCTGAGACCACAAAAGGATGAGATCCCTGTTCTAAAAAATAATAATAAAAATAAGAAGAGATCCCTGTTCTAGAATGGGGTGAATGCCCAAGGTAATGTAATACTTCTGGGGACTTATAGGACCAGCAGGTGATCCTCTCCTGGTACCTTGCCAGCAAAGCAGCCTTTTTTCAAACTTCCATGTACTCAATCAGTCTTTACTATTATAGCAGCGCAGTACAGTTTTTCTGGTGAACAAGAGAAGTGAGTGGTAGGATTAGTTGTAGGCATGCTAACATTTTATTAACAGAAGACTTGTATTGGGAAATTACATCTTTTTAGGCTGTGGTTTAGATTATCACGTGAATGAGAATTTCCTTTAAGGAAAACACCTTACCTATGTAGACCAGACTCTGTAACACTTTTTTTTTTTTTTGTATTTTCTTTTGGCGACAGTACCACGTTATGAGGCAAAATATATATAAATTAATAATTATGGTGTTTGCTTAGTTAAGTGGTTTTATTCTGAGTATTTAAAGCTTTTTCCCCCTATATTACATCACTTCAGAATGTTATGGGAAGGAAAAACTGAAGCTATGGTTGACTTATGTAGAGTTTTTGCTATAACAACTGATTAGTTACAAGATCTTTTTCAGCCAAAGTTCTTAATAAAGTATAGAGTTAAGATGTGTTAGCAGCCAAAGGATGCATATTATTAGGTCATTGTAAAATATATTCTAGAGTTTATATATCCATAATTGACCTTCTATTTTATTTAACACTGATGGAATAGTTAATGAAGTATGAGTGCTAAAGAATTTTATTGATTGTATTGAATGTTTAAGATCAATAGAATTTGTTATTTGGTAATGCAGAAATCCAAGTTTTCTATGAGTTTGGGATTCTTTAAAATATATTTAATTATATTAAATTGTTTACAGAAGGTGTCACATATTTCTTTTTCTTATTTAGAACATATTAAATAACTTGTACCATTAATTATTAACTATTACTAATGTGAAATACTTTATAATACAATAATATTTACACATTTAGGACCTACTGAATTGGATAGGGTTCTTTGTTCTACCGTAAGTGACTTCCAGGTAACTATTAATTTTGAGTTTCAGTTACTTATTATCTATTACCATATAGTGAACTACCCCAAAACTTAATGGCTTTAAAACAGCGACAGTTTTATTTGCTCATGATTCTGTGAGTCAGCAATTTGGTCAGGGCTTAGCTGGACAGCTCTTCTGCTGGTATCTCTTGGGATTAGTCATGCAGCTGTAGTCGTTTGGGACCTTGACTGGGGCTGCATGGTCTTAACATGGTGTCACATGTTAAGTTGGTCATCAGCTTCTCTGTCATTGTTGCCTCTCATCCTCAGGTTGGCTAGTTCAGATTTATGTAATGCCCTCAAGTTTCCAAGAGAGGAAAGTGAGGCACTGGACTTGGAAGTTACACAGAGTTAATTTCGCCATATTCTGTTGGTCAAAGTGAGTGATAAGGACTAACCCAGGAAGGATGGAGAACTTACCTCTCTATTTCTGTCTCTAGGAGTGGAACAGCAAGTCAAATGGCAAGGGAAGTATGCATACAGGGATGGGAGAAATTGTTGTGGCCAACTTTATAAACAGTATATCATTCTTATTGATGCTTTACTTTTCCTTTGCTTTCAACTATAACTTCATTGTTATTTATATGTTTCCCTCTAGTATCTCCTCTTTTCCTTCTCCCTTCTATGCTGAATTTCCTTCTATCTAATAGCCTCCTCTTAACCATAGTGTCAATGGTTTTGCTTTTCCTGGTTTTAGTTACCTATGGTACAGTACAAGAAGATGAGAGAGAAAGAGAGAGAGAGAGAGACCATTCATGTAACTTTTATTATAGTATATTGTAACTGTTCTATTTTTTATTATTGTGGTAATTTCTTACTGTTCCTAATTTATAAATTAAACTTTATCACAGGTATGTATGTATAGGAAGAAACATAGTGTGTATAGGGTTTGGTATTATAAGCAGTTTCAGACATCCACTGGGGGTCTCAGAATGGATCCCCTTGTGGATAAGGGGGGAGTACAGTCTTTTTGAAAATCCCTTAGCTTGTATTGCCAAAATGATATGTAAACTAAGAACAGACTTACCTTGAGAGTGGACCTAAGATATTCTACTACAAGTTAAGTGCATGGTGGGTGTGAATTTCTCTCTCCTGCCTCTGAACCTTTTTTTTTTTTCTTTTGAGGAGCGAGTGCAGGGGAGAGGGTACAGTGGCTTACTCTACCCTGTTGTTTGACTATGTGTTGACATAGTGTTTTCCAAGATATTCTTCATGTATTCCCAGAGTTTTGCAGAGCCTACCAGGAACTACTATGTAACACAGTGTGAGAGGCAAATCAGGACTTTAGGGTACCTTACCCTACCTCAGGCAGAGCATTTCTGCATTCATTTGTTTTACTAAAAGTTTTTGCAGGTCTGGTTTTGTTTGAGCAAAGAGTTTCTTTGCTTAAAAAACAAAACTTTAAAACTACTATTTAGATAATTGGACTTGTTGGCTGAGTTTTGGATATGTGACGTTAATTATACAGTTAAACCATAAGCACTTTAAGGTTTTATAAAAATACATTTGCCTTAAGCCATTTCTAAAATATATTTTCCAAATGAGGGATTTAAATGCTTTGATTTTATCAATTACTTTAAAATGATGCTTTAAAAACACATTCTAGAACATAGCAATCCAAAATTTAGAGCATCAATTACACAAGAAGTAAAATTGTACAAAATTAAGGGCTTATTTACATCTAAGTAAGTAGTGTATGTAATAAAATAGCATAATAAAAAGGCTCTGAGTATGTTGATGGAGGCGTATCATTTGGTCCAACAATGGGGGAATAGATCTTTTTAAAAATTAACAACTTAATCTTTATCAGAAATTGCCTGTTTAAATGAAAGGGAAATAATTTGAAAAGAAAAATGCAATAAATAAGAGTGTATGTTTTTGAGAATGTTAAAGTTTAAATATTAAAGTGTTTATAAATATTGGTGTAAATGCATATGTGATCCAGGGCTGAGCTCATCTGGAACTGGGAGGTAGGCCAATTTCTCTATATCCCATGGATGCCTTGGGCGACTCCTTGACCATTGGGTATACAGAGTGTTAATTGATGTTGTTTGTGTGTCTCTTGTAGTTTTCTTGACCTACAAAGAATCAAGGTGTAGAAGTTATATATTTGAAGGGCTAGGTTTGTGGAAAAATGATCAGTTTTTTATAAATCTAGGAATTATGAATATAATTTAGAGAAAGGCAAATTTCAGTACAATAATGAGAACTGACCAAAAATGGATTTCAAATAGAACTGTTCTAAAAAGGGATTTGGGGCCGGATGCGGTGGCTCATGCCTGTAATCTCAGCACTTTGGGAGGCTGAGGTGGGCAGATCACCTGAGGTTGGGAGTTCAAGATCAGCCTTACCAACATAGAGAAACCCCGTCTCTGCTAAATATGCAAAATTAGTTGGGCGTGGCGGCACATGCCTGTAATCCCAGCTACTCTGGAGCCTGAGGCAGGAGAATCACTTGAACCAGGGAGGTGGAGGTTGCATGAGTCGAGATCGTGCCATTGCACTCCAGCCTGGGCAACAAGAGTGAAACTCGGTCTCAAAAAAAAAAAGAAGGTTGGGGTGGTGGATTTGGTTGCCTGGTAAAGTTGAGAATTTCCTATTCTAGGAGATGTTTAAGCAAAAGCTAGACAGTGATCTTTTAGGATCATTGCAGAGGGGATTCATGTCACAGAGAAGAGGATGGATTAGATAGTTCTCAGGCCTTTTTCAGTGCTTAAGATTGTATGAGTGTTCCAAGTCTCTAAGCTTCTTCTAGGGCAGTAAATCCAACTGGGGGCAATTTTGTACATCTTCCTAAAGACATTTGGCTATGTTTGGAGGCATTTTTAGTTGTCATCATTGGTGGGGATGACAGAGGGGTGCTGTCTAGGTAGAGGCCAGTGATGCTACTAAACATCCTATAATACAAGACAGCCCTTCTTCCCTGCCATGGGCCCCACCCAGACAACAAAGAATTTATCCACCCCCAAATCTCACTAGTGTCAACGTGTTAAAAAACTCTAGGGATTTAACTTAGAAGTGGGCCATTTGATCTTTAAAACTTATATGGGCGTGAAGTTATTAGGCCAGCTAATACTGGCCTTTGGCAAAGGTATGAAGTAGGAAACACTTACTTTGAACAAATTCTTGCCATATTTGTAACATCATCACTTCCATTGCCCTCATGCTCTGTACCACCCCCTAGACCTATCCTCACTAATGATTCTTGGTCTCATCAGGCTTAGCTCCCTTGGGCCCTATTTCTTTAACATCTACTCTCTGTTACATAGATAATCTGAAAAATGAATATATCAGCTGATATTGCTTTAGTACTTTTTCTTTAAGGTGATAATACCTAAATCCCTTTTTCTCTCCCAGTGATTCATGGTAATCCTGCTGGAGCCATTCATGATTCCAAGCTGTCGACTCACAGGGCTTTAAAAATGTGCTGTAGGCTGGGCATGGTGGCTCACGCCTGCAATCCCAGCACTTTAGGAGGCCGAGGCAGGTGGATCACTTGAGGTCAGGAGTTCGAGACCAGCCTGGCCAACATGGTGAAACCCCGTCTAAGAATACAAAAATTAGCCAGGCATGGTGGTGCACACCTGTAATCCCAGCTATTCGGGAGGCTGAGGCAGGAGAATCGCTTGAACCAAGGAGCAGAGGTTGCAGTGAGCTCTGATCACGCCATTGCACTCCAGCCTGGGTGACAGAGTGAGACTCTGTCTCAAAAAAATGTGCTGTAAAATTTACAAGTTGTCATCCACATAAAACATATATGCATACTTTATTAAAGCAAGACAATGCGATTCTTGTCTAATATCTATTCAAAATTATTTAAATAAAATTAAAACATTAGAAATATTTACATGCATTTATATGTAGCTAATTAGAGCTAACAACTCAGAGGTAGATTAGAGTTTCAATAGAAGCAGTTTGAGTACTGGAAATTATCAATACTAAGAATGGTCTACAATCATCTGGGTAGAAATCACCTAAATTTTGGAGGTTGTATTATTAATCTACCAGGGCTACCGTAACAAAATACTACAGACTAGATGGCTTATTCAATAGAAATTTGTTTTCTCAAAGTTCTGGAGGCTACAAGTCTAAGATCAAGGTGCTGTCAGGGTTGGTTTCTGGTGAGACCTCTTTTCTTGGCTTATGGACAGCAGCCTTCTTGGTATTTCCTTACATGGGCTTTCCTCTGTGCATGTGGTCAGGGGGTGGCGGCGGGGCTGGGAGGAGAGAGCCAGAGAGAGTGAGAGAGCGAGGGCGCAAGAGTGAGCAAGGAGCAAGCATGTGAGTAAGTGAGAGCTCTCTCTGGTGTTGCTTCCACTTCTTATACAGACACCAATCTTATTGGATTAGGGCCCAACCCTTAAGACCTCATTTAACCTGAGTTACTTTCCTAACAGCCATCTCTTCAAATACAGGTACACTGGGGATTAGGGCTTTAACATATGAATTTTTGGGGGACACAATCAGTTTTATAACATGAGGTGACTGACCATAAGTTTTACATGAAATAATCAGACAATAGTTTTCTGTTGAAACTTAGTTGGCATAAGTAAACTGCTCTGATGTGTTTTGTAGTTTAGTGTCATAACAATCCAAAGTGAAATTCGTGTCACTATATTATTATAGATAATATGCAAACTTTCTTCTAGTCATTCATGCTGTACTCACTACTAAGTATTGAGTGTATAAAATTGGAGAATTTATTTTTGCTCAGATAGGTCTCAATAAAAAAGCATGTAAAGGTCTAGGTTCTCATGAAATTTTTGAAGCAGAGTAATTAGCAATACTTTAATGTTTAGTTTTCATTAACAACTGGTCATTTTACCCACTTTCCTTTATATAAAAATGAAATCATGCTCCACAAATGCCAGTTTATAATTTGGCTCCTAACTTGATTAAGATGAAGGAATGTATGCTTAGGATAGCTCAGACACTGAGATATTGTATACCAGGAACCACCTGCTTTCCTTAGGGCATTTTCTGTTAAAATATTAATCAAACTATTTGTTATTAAAGACATAATTTCCATGTGAAGATTTTGGCTAACATATATAAACATACCTCATTTTTGCCAAGTCCTATATTTAACACACTAAAAAGAGTACATTTAGAAATACTCTTCAGGATTTGTAGCTTCCATCCTAAATTAGTCTGGCTTATTGTTACTAATTAAATTTTGAAGACTGAGAAGGCCAGGTCATATCACTTTCAAAGTGCTTTGGATATTGCGAGAACTTAGTTTTTGAGGTTATTATCCTGTTTCCCTCTAGATCTTCCTGGCATGACAATATGGAGTTGTTCTACTCTGCTAAGATACTGCTTGTTCATCTCATTCTAACTTTGTGGGTGGAGACAGCAATGGTATTTAGCCATCGTGTTTTAGAAATATCCCAGAGAGAATGTTCTACATGTTTTGGTGGGTAGAATTTTATTTCGAGAAGGCTCTAGCTTTCTTTCTAACCTGTAAGATATTTTTAAAAGTAGACACTTAAAAAATCTGAGAGTTGGATAAGAGATATGAGTGATTAAAAAGAATTTTTAAAAATCTTAACCATGAAATCTATGTCCAGTATATCTATATGTTTAATAACCTGCATTTTCAAGGTAGTTCGTTGGAATAAAACCTAGAATAAATATACATCCATGTTACTGCTATTTTAAAATAAAAATTAATGTGGATGTATTCACAAAATAAAACAGGAGAAGTAAGCGAAACCTCGTTGCTATGCTATTGCTACTAAAAAAAGACTGGAAACATTAAGAATGCTGTTGTCATAAAGTTTAAGGTAATTTGTTCAAATCTTCCCATGCCTTTTAATGACATCTTCTGGAGAAAAAAGATTGAGAAGAAAAACCAAAACTAGTTTTTCTTTTTGTGACAATTTCTACTGGAATTGATGATTATCAGGTTGTGAACATAATTGAGGGGCTAAAATACCATATGAGGATTGCATTCTTCATTCTGAAACCTGTTAGTCTTCTTAGATGCAGGCATTATGAAAAAAACCAGCTGAAGTGGAGACTAGACTCAGATTTTTTATAGTATATTATTTTGGGTTTATTTAGAAAGTTCAGTGAATACTTTCTTTTTTAAGAGGATTCCAAAGGGGAATTGTGCATGTAAACCTATTTATTTATACATACATGCTAAATATTGACACCATCGTTGTAAGAGTAATGCTATTTTGGGGGTTAAAGTTTGTAAAAACATTTCCAGATTTTAATTCCTAAAATTATGGTTTTGCCTTTAGGCAGACACTGATTGCCTGTTGCATTTTAGGTCATATGGACCAGATTCATTCTTGACGCTCTGTACACAAATTTTGTGTAAGATCTTAACCACATGCAACTAGAATACAAAATAAAAGAGAGATTTCCATGATAGAGGTAACGTCTGGTCTATAAATTTCTTCCTTCTATCACTTTGGAATTCATAACTAAGAGCTGATCCTAGATAAATGTGATTTTACAGTTTCACTAGATTTTCATCCCTATGTTTATTCTCAAAATCATTTTTACTGTTGAAACAAAGCTAGCTCAGCATTTAAGTTTTTACTAATTGCTCTAGACTCACTGGATATTGAACAAAGTTGGCTGAATTTTTAAAAATATTAGTGGGCCGGGACCGGGCACGATGGCTCACACCTGTAATCCCAGCACTTTGGGAGGCCGAGGTGGGCGGATCACAAAGTCAGGAGATCGAGACCATCTTGGCTAATACGGTGAAACCCCGTCTCTACTAAAAATACAAAAATTTAGCCAGGCGTGGTGGCGGGTGCCTGCAGTCCCAGTTACTCCGGAGGCTGAGGCAGGAGAATGGCTTGAACCTGGGGGTTGGAGCTTGCAGTGAGCCGAGATAGCGCCACTGCAGTCTGGCCTGGGCGAAAGAGCGAGACTTTGTCTCAAAAACAAAACAAAACAAAACAAAGCACAAAACAAAACAAAAAATTGTTGGTCTGGGAGTGGTGGCTCACGCCTGTAATCCCAGCACTTTGGGAGGCCGAGGCAGGCAGATCACGAGGTCAGGAGATCGAGACCATCCTGGCTAACACGGTGAAACCCCGTCTCTACTAAAAATGCAAAAAAATTAGCCGGGCGTGGTGGCGGGCGCCTGTAGTCCCAGCTACTCGGGAGGCTGAGGCAGGAGAATGGCGAGAACCCTGGGGGGCGGAGCTTGCAGTGAGCCGAGATCGCGCCACTGCACTCCAGCCTGCGTGACAGAGCAAGACTCCGTCTCCAAAAAAAAAAAAAAAAAAAAAAAAAAATTACTGGGCCGAGCTTGGTGGCCCACACCTGTTATCCCAGCACTTTGGGAGGCTGAGGCGGGTAGATCACCTGAGGTCAGGAGTTCGAGACCAGCCTGACCAACATAGTGAAACCCCGTCTCTACTAAAAACACAAAAAATAGCTGGGTGTGGTGGCGGGCGCCTCTAGTCCCAGCTACTCGGGAGGCTGAGGCAGGAGAATGGCGTGAACCCAGGAGGTGGAAGGTTGCAGTGAGCTGAGATCATGCCATTGCACTACAGCCTGGGCAATAAGAGCAAAACTGTCTCAAAAAAAAAAAAAAATCACAGTTGATTATTGTTATATCACTCTCTAATCTATAAACTGTTAAAATACTTTTGTAAGTATTTTGCAAAACTCTATTCAATATCATTACATCTCATAGTGATAGACTGGATTGCTGAGTTTGTCATGCTAATTGGAGAGGGGGACAAAAGCACAGAAAATGAAGTTTCTTAAGGTTACACAACACAATTGACAGGTTGTGGTCAATTGTTTCCTTGCTATAATAAGCATAGGAAGCTTGAAAGGAAAAAATCTTTTGTGTAGATTAATTTGGAAAGATATAATCGAGAAGTCTATATTCTGCAGTAAATGGAGTTGAAAAGCACTTTTTTTTTTTTTTTCCTGAGATGAAGTCTCGCTCTGTCGCCCGGGCTGGAGTGCAGTGGCGCGATCTCGGCTCACTGGAAGCCCTGCCTCACGGGTTCATGCTATTCTCCTGCCTCAGCCTCCCGAGTAGCTGTGACTACAGGCGCCAGCCACCATGCCCAGCTAATTTTTTTTGTATTTTTGTTAGAGACGGGGTTTCACTGTGTTAGCCAGGATGGTCTCCATCTCCTGACCCTGTGATCCGCCTGCCTTGGTCTCCCAAAGTGCTAGGATTACAGGCGTGAGCCACCGCGCCCGGCCTGAAAAGCACTTCTACAGTTCATCTGATTCAGAATTTAAGTGCATACACTCATTGCGCTTTAAGTCTTCATTTAACCTCATTAGAAAAAACCCCAAAAAGGCCGGGCGTGGGCGGATCACCTGAGGTCAGGAGTTCGAGACCAGCCTGGCCAACATGGTGAAACACGGTCTCTACTAAAAATACACACAAACACATACACACACACACACAAAATTAGCTGGGTGTGGTTGTGCATGCCTGTGATTCCAGCCACTCTGGAGGCTGAAGCAGGAGAATCGCTTGAACCTGGGTGGCGGAGGTTGCAGTGAGCCGAGATCACACCACTGCACTCCAGCCTGGGTAAGAGAGCAAGACTCTGTCTAAAAAAAAAAAGAAAGAAAGAAAGAAAAAAACCCCAAAACATTATTAGTTCAGGACCTTTTCTGACTGAAGAAATGATAACGGGAACTGAGTATGAAAAGAGGAATTTGCAGCTGGATAGGTCCAAACCAAACCAGATGTGAGCAATACCATGCCTAATTAAGGAAGGATTTTCCCAAATGAATTTTGGAATGACCATATGCCCAGGGAACTGGTAGATGGCTTGAGATTGGGCAACAGGACACACTATTTGGGAGAACTAAGTGTTACTCTATTATACTAATAGATGATTAATGTACTCATGTGCTGTAATTAAAACAAGTAAAGAGATTATATGTCCTACTTGTTGTTGATGGGTGCTTTTTCTTGAATTATGTATTGGGATTAAGTTGGCTATCAATATACACTTAAAAAAATGTGGAACTCAGCTAGAGGGCTGCTGTTGGCCTTTTGTCCACAAAACCTTGTAGTTTAGTGAAGTAGTGAGTGAGTGCTATCTTATTGGCCACCTTAGTGAACAATAATCTTCATTCTAGTGATCTTTCTTAGCTTTTGTCAAAAGACAGAAATCTGAATTGCCATATTGGTATGTGCTGTTTGTTATGTGGCCTTGCTGTGACCTTTCTAAAGTAATCTAGAAGCTCTTATTTATTTTTTTGATGTCTCAGGAGGAAAAACATAATATCACCTTAAGCCTGGTTCTTATTCTTACTTGAGGTTAATGGGAATACCACCCTTTGGATGAAAATAATGAACTTACTACAAATTGTTCATTTATAACAAGCAGGCTTCACATAGATGACCTGTCTACTTTGCCCTACTGAAAACATAATATTTTTTCAGCTGTAACGTTGCCTTGAGTTCATATAGCACCTTTCTTCTCCTTCTCCATATGCTGAATGACATGTGAGTTTTTTTTTCTTTCTGAATTTGAGAAAGTAACATGTTTGGCAGCATTAGGATAAAGAATGATCTCTTATTAGTTTATATAAACACATTGAAAAGCTTACTCATGCAATTTATCCTCTCATCTTACTATATATGTAAACAAGTGAGGTTTTAGTTTTTGTTCGTAGTCTTTAGATTATTTATTTTGGAAATTTAAAAATTATGCTTCTTACATTGCTGTTCTTCACTAGAATAAATAAGGATTATGGAATTTTCCTGTCACCTTTTCTTAAATCTCATTCATTATATAGATAACGAGCTTCTTAACACAGATTATATTTTAACTTACTGTTTCATCTGCTATACATGAAAATAGTAGATGTTTCATAATTAAATTGAATGAAATTTGTAAATGCTGTAAATCTTTAATGGGATTTTTAAAAGTACTTGAGAGAAATCCATGACGGCTCATGGGCTTTGGAATCTTTCCTGGTTTCAAAACCTGGCTCAATTGCCTAACTATCTATGTCTCTCTAAATCTCATCTCTGAAGTAGGGGTAATGATCCCTACATCGCAGGGGTGTTTTGAGCATTACATAAAACAGTGTATGTTAAGGACTTCATATAACATGTAACATATGGTGACCATTCAATAACATCTGCAATTTATGATGTTGTTACTCTATAATAATAATAATTATTATTATTATACTGAACTCTGAGATTCTCCTCATTCCCTTTTTTAAAAGGACAGGCACATCTTGTAAAAAAAAAAAAGTCATCATTAAAAATGCAATTCAAAATAAACAAGAGAAGGATTAATGTGGACAGGAAGAGTGAGGAACTAAAAGGAGCCATGGGAGAGTTTAAAGATGGATAGTTAGTGAAGGCAAATTCATTAGGGGGATTACTCCTACCTTGGAAGCATCAGTTTGAAGTCAGACAGTCCTGGCTTTGAGTCTTGGTTTCAGCTACTTAAATATTCTGTGATTTTAGGTGAGTACCCTAACTTTTGAGTCCAATTGCCTCATCTTTAAAGTAGGAATGGTAAAAACTTGTCTAGTGCCTGGCACCATTAATAGTTTATTATTATGAATATTGTTTTATTCCTCCTCTTTTCTTTTTCTACATGTTCATTGGTTACTTTAAAAAGAAATTTACCTTCACTTTAAACTCTCCCATGGCTCCTTTTTAGTTCCTCACTCTTCCTGTCCACAGTAATTCTTTTCTTGTTTATTTTGAATTGCATTTTTAATTATAATGACTTATAATGACCAATTAATTGACCATAAAATAGAGGAACCGTTTGGGAAAGAAAAGATGCAGCTGAATGTCTTGGTAAATTTTAAACCTAAGTCATTAGCTAACCTTTACTTCCAATAAACTGCATTTCCTTTACATGGTAAATAGAGACGTGAATAAAATGTTTTGGGTGTTCGATGATGATGTCTAATTGGCTTTTATAGTCCCAGCTCTGAGGGTATGCTTCAATTAGTATTCTGTTTCATGAATGATTTCTTGTCTTGATTGTCATTTGACCATTGAATTTTCTTTTCTATTTTAAATAAAGGCTGGATTTTTCCATATGTAAATCTGTATCTGTAATCTTTCAAGTAGCAAGTTGTTTTAAACTGTTTATTTTTAAAATCTGTCAGCAGAATTAGAATTTTGTTGTAATAAGGACTCTAACTTCCAGGATATAGTTAATATTACTTACTGAGTATTGAAAACTTTACTTTAAATTGTCCCGTTTTTACAGAAGACAAGATGCAACTACAACTAATCTACTTACTATAAAAGGACAGGATAGCATATAGGCTGTGCTTCACCCAGCCACTCTAACATATCTGCTTCTACAAATGGAATATTTAAAGGTTAATGTGTTGCCAGACTCTGTTTAGTGGCCTTGAAGGTATAAATCAAGAATGGTTGCCTGGGTGTGGTAGTTCATGCCTGTAATCCCAGCACGTTTAGAGTCCGAGGCAGGTGGATCACCTGAGATCAGGGGTTTGAGACCAGCCTGCCTGGCCAACATGGTGAAACCCCGTCTCTACTAAAAATACAAAAATTAGCTGGGTGTGGTAGCGCATGCGTATAATCCCAGCTACTAGAGAGGCTGAGGCATGAGAATCACTTGAACCTGGGAGGTGGAGTTTGCAGTGAGCTGAGATTGCCCCAGTGTACTCCAGCCTGGGCAATAGAGTGAGACTCCATTTCAAAAAAACAAAAACAAAAACAAAAAAAACACAATGGCGAACAGTGCAAGTAAGAGTCTAGGCCTAAGTTTCTGGCATATTTACTGTGAGTTCCCACACACAATTCAGTGAAAGTAATTTTATTTTCTTGGTGTATACATAAATTCTGACACTTGGCTTATTCTGTGTTATTATAATATATATTAGTTACAATATGCATTGAAATGTTTGTTGTACACTGAAAAAAATTGACTTACGGAATGATAGAACTTTGAAGTTCTGAAATATCCTAGAGATTAATGTAACTTCTTTTTATGGATGAAAAATTAAGGTTTAAAGAATAACAGTGATTTCATCAAGTTTACAGTCTTAACCTGGAGACCCAAGAATTCTTTCTTACTTCTAGTCTGGCATTTTTGGCTCTAAATTCTCTTTAAGGTTATTATGGTTTCCCTGTATTTGTTTTATCAAGGAATAGAAACATAGAAAAATTAGGTAAAGCTGCTAATCCAAAACAAATGAAATAATTAAAAAAATGGACTGTATATTATGGGAGATTTTAATTAAACAATGATTTTAAAAATTTGTTATATAGCAATACATAGCTATTTAACTTTAGGATAGTGTTGTTTAAAATTACATATAAGACACATAAATATTATGATAATGACATGTTGCATATATTTTGACTTTGAACACACATTGTAAATTATAATAATACTTACTTGTTCGGTAAGAGCTGTATTCACAAAGAGACCATGCAATAGTCTGTTTTCAGAAAAGTTGAAGATGCTTAGCAGAGTCTAAAGTTTAGTCTTTTAAAAAAGTATATGAATGGGAGTACTGTTTAGTTTCCTGACAGATGGTTTCTTTAAATAGAAACTAATGTTATAAAAACTCTTATTATCAATAATGTATCTACATATGTGGTTATATAAAGACTCTGCCCTCTGGGACTTTGTGTTCTAAGTAAGTAAGAGATATAAAGAAAGTATACAAACAACACCAAAACCATTGCTTAAATATATTAAATAATTGAAATAACAATATAATCAGATGTTTTGGTGAGTGCCACCTATAGGATGAAGTAGAAATACTTCTATCCTATTGTATTCTATTGGAATGATCTGTTAATATGCCTGCATTTCTACCAAACTATGTTCTTCAGGGCAACAAGAATCAAGTATTAGGTAGTTACTTTCCCCTAGTGTGCTGGGACTATAGCAGATATTGAATAAATAAATGAAGGAGGATGAGAACTTGTGGTTCCTTGTCTTTTCTGTTTTATTCAAGATCATGAAGGCTCCTGAATCCGGAGCTTACCTTTCTACATCTGTCTCCTTTCAAGTTGCAGAGTTATAAAATATTAGAAACACGTGACACCAGATTAATTTTTGTTGAATGGATAGGTAGAAACATGGCTAAAATATGAATGAAGTACAGACGGCGCAAGAGGAAGTGTATTGCTCTTCTTGAGAAGAGCAATGAGTGTCAGTATTTATCTGAGTCATGGAAGGAAGAGGATCTTAATGAATGTGGCGGGAGATGAGCTTGGTGAATAGTGAAGGCTAGCTAGGTTCACTAGTCACTAAGCACCAGTGTCTTTGGAGATACTTAAGAAGGAATGGCCACAGGCACTGTGATCAGGTGCAAAAATCAAATAATGAAATACACTAATGAAAAGCAGAAGAGTTCTGTGGTAGGAAATAGTTAAATGTACCATGTGTTCAGTTTTCTAGTAGAATTTAAAATGGATATATGTTTTAACCACTTTCAGGCTTAAATAGTAAAAACAACTTTCTTTAACAGGCTGTGTTTACTTTCAGTCATGTTCACATTTTTGATATTTCTGATTATTTTAAGGACTTCCTATATTGTGATTTTGTTTCTTTGCTACTGCTTGTGAGGCATAGTTTTCATGTAATTCTACATGACATAGTGATGACAGAATAGTACAGTTTTTCTTGAAAGTTTTGTAAGACCTATAACAGGAAACAATATATTGTAAATCTGTCATTTCCTACAAAGTCTTTGCAGAGAGAAAACACTATTTTCCAGCTGAATGAACTTTATTTGCACATTATTTGTTATACTTTCTGTACCCTCATGTTATATTGGCTTAATACATTTTGACGTTTCTTTTATGTGATTGCTTTTATTTAACCACCCATATTTTTGTTGATAATAATAAAATTCCATGTTTTCATATAAATATATTCAGTTTCAAAAAACAAAATGGTTTCTAAAAGGCCATTAACCCAACCAAAAATAAAGCATATGAAAAAGTAGTTTAACCAGCCAACCAACCAACCAACCAAAAAAACAAACAAAAGGATTATAAACCTGGGAGGCTCAGCTTCACTAATAAGAGGGATGTAACTATAATATGAAATAATATTTCTTTCACCCATCAGATTGGCAAGGATAGAACAGTTTGATAAAACACAGTTTTTATGGGTATAGGAAAATAACTAATGTAAGGAAATAGCTACTTTCATATGCTGTTGTGGGGAGTATATATTGGTATAGTTTTCTTTGGAGGTCCATTTGGCAATATTTGTCGAAATTAAAAATGTACTTGTCCTTTGACAAGAATTCACTTCCAGAGATGTTTACAAAGTATACTTTGGTATTTAGAAATGTTTATTGCATCCACTCTAAGGATTCATAGGAGACTTTAAATAAACTTCAGCATATCCATATATGTGTATGCTTTGTGTATATAAAATTGAAAAGTATATGTCTTTAAGACAATGTCTTTATTCGATGTGTATCTATGTACAAAGGTACGTACATACTCGTACAAAATTCTATAAAAGTCCAAAAGTCTTAGAAGGGAACTTTCTTTTCGTTGTTATTTGTTATTCTGTTTGAATTTTTGTTTTTATCATGTACATGCATTACTTTTTTTGTATAAGTTTAACAGCTTTTTTGAGGTGTAGTTTATATGCTATAAGATTTACCAGTTTAATATATCAGTTTCATGGGTTTTTCAAATATTTACTGAGTTGTGTGGCATCCAACCCTGCAATCTAATTTTAAAACCTTTTCATTGCCCCCAAAGAATTCTTGTACCTATTAGCAGTCCTTCTTCATCATCCCTTAGTAGTTCCTCTCCATCACCCCTTACTCCTCCAACTCTAGGCCACCACTGTTCTACTTTCTGTAGGTGGACTTGCCTGTTCTGGAATTTTATATTAAGAATATCATACATAATTGGTCTTTGTGATTGGCCTCTTTCACTTAGCATAATGTATTTGAGGTTCATCCATGTTTTAGTATGACTGATATTATTTTTTGAATTTAAAACTATTAAAAAAAAAGTGAAAACAGCAATTTCAGAATTACTTATCCTGCTGAAGTATATTGCCCCATGGCTGTGAAGTGGTAATGAATTATAGAGAAATTTTTTCAAGTTAAAAGTTACCATGTATTGAGCATCACTGATGTGCTAGTCACACTATTAGGCTTTATGTATGTTACATCATATATAAATCCTTGTGGCATATGTAATAGGTAGTATTATATTGTTTCTACAAGTGAACAAATTAAATGATATGATCATTAATTTTTGTGTCAATTTACACAAGAAAGTGTAAAGTATATATATGTGCAGATGTATACTTTGCAGCTAAAGTTAAAATATGTAAAGTGCTAAAACATTGCTGTAATACACAGTGAAAATGTCATTCACTGTCTAGAGATGTCCAATAGAACTTTTTGCAGTGATGAGAATGACCTATACCTGTTCTGTCTGTTATGGTATCCACTAAAGCATATGGCTTTTGATTACTTGAGATATGGCTAGGGTGAATGAGGAAACAAATTTTAATATTATTTAATTTTAATTAATTTAAATTTAAATAACCACACTCTGATTCCGGTCATGATTTGATACCCGTGATGGATTTACTCTTCCAGTTGGAAAGTGGAAACAACTTGATCAAAAACATGAACAAAGTCTATGAAAAAATGGTATGCAAGATCCTGGATATTAAATATTGAAGGACAATGTTCCCTGAGATATAGGAAACAAATGTGCTCTACAGTTACCCAAGCTTACTGTCTAGAGAGAATTTCCAGGCATGGATCAAAGAAGGGTCACTCAGACAAAACCTAGAGGACTTTCTGAGTTGAGGAAATAAAGCTCAAAGTGTAGGTGGACCATGCTGGATAGAGTTCACAGAACAGGGGACTAGAGAGGAAAGTACTCAGCTGATTACTGAGTAGGGCTTACATGTGAGGAAACTGCTTCAGGCCAAAGAAGGAACAATCTGAAGAATTAGAGGTTTTTAATTGAGTAGTTAGCACTCAAACAGGAATAGGAATACTGTTTTATTAGCCAGACTGGAAAATCTCAAAGATTCACATGGCAGTGGGTAAAGTACACATAATGTTTTACCTTAGTAATGGGGAGTAATTATCCCTGGATTTCATTTCTTGTTAAAATATCTTAAAAGCAAGTCCTTAAAAGATCAAACCATTTCCAAGTAACTTAACTGTGTCTCACAACAAAGCTCAAGAAAACTTATGGGAATACAAACATAGACAACACCCATTAAGGTAAAATTTAGAATGGCTGACAGCCAGTGAAAAATTACCACCATGCAATAAGAAATAGGAAAATTTGAGCCATAATGAAGAGATAAATCAGCAAATTAATGCCAAATGAGAACTTATGAATATGTTAAATTAGCAGGTAAAGACATTAAAAAGAGTTATCATAACTGAATTTTATAGTTTCAAAAAGTTAGAGATATGGAAATAGGGGGAAAAAGGAAAAATGAAACTTCTGGAGGTGAAAATTAAAATTTGTGAGATGAAAAGCTTACTGGATGATATTAATGGCAGATTATACATTGCAGAATAAAATATTAGTGAACCTGAAGACATAAGAATAGAGACCATCTAAAATGGTCTTAGTAGTTCCTCTCCATCACCCCTTACTCCTCCAACTCTAGGCCACCACTGTTCTACTTTCTGTAGGTGGACTTGCCTGTTCTGGAATTTTATATTAAGAATATCATACAAAATTGGTCTTTGTGATTGGCCTCTTTCACTTAGCATAATGTATTGAGAGAAAAGAGACTTTTTTTTTTTTCTTTTTGAGGCAGATTCTCATTCCATCACCCAGGCTGCAGTGCAGTGGTGCCGTCTCACTCACTGCAACCTCTGTTTCCTGGGTTCAAGCAATTGTCATGTCTCAGTCTCCCAAGTAGCTGAAATTACAGATGTGCACCATGATGACTAATTTTTGTATTTTTAGTGGCGACAGGGTTTTGCCATGTTGGACAGGCTGGTCATGAACCCCTGACCTCAAGTGATCTGACAACCTCGGCCTCCCAAAGTCCTGGGATTACAGGGATGAGCCACTGCGCCTGGTCAAGCTTTTGTCTTTTCTTTTTTAATCACCAAATAAAGATAACATCTGTGAGTTGTGGGTAACCTATTCATGTAGTTGGAGTTCTTGAAGCAGAGGAGAAAGGAGAAGAAAAAATAATGATGAAATAATGACTGAAAATTACTCAAATTTAATAGAAACTGTAAACCCACAGATACAAGTAGCCTAATAATTCCTACTACAGGAAATATTTTGAAGACTACCCCAGGCACATCATAATCAAATTGTGAAAAGACAATGGAGTGACATTTGTAAACCACTGAAACAGAAGGATCCATCAACCTAGAATTCTATACCCAGCAAAAGTATCTTTCAAAACAAAATGAAAAAACTTTTTGCAGACCTACATTTTTAAGTCAAAGTGATTAAAATATGATGAATTTAGATGTATCTGTACATACATGCACTATGGATGACAATAATAGCACAAAGGTCGAGGGGAGAAATGGAAATACATTATTGGAAGATTTGTATTCTGTATGTTAAGTAGTATAATGTCATTTGAATATAGACAATTTAAAGATGTGTACTATAAACCATAAAACCAACACTAAAATAAGCCAACAAAGGGAATAAAATGGAATTATTGAAAAATACTCAGTTACTGGGGGCAGTAGCTTATACCTGTAATCCCAGCACTTTCAGAGGCCAAGGCGGGCAGATCACCTGAGGTCAGGAGTTTGAGACCAGCCTGGCCGACATGGTGAAACCCCATCTCTACTAAAAATACAAAAATTAGCTGGGTGTGGTGGCACATGCCTGTAATCCCAGCTACTGGGGAGGCTGAAGCAGGATAATTGCTTGAACCTGGGAGGCGGAGGTTGCAGTGAGCCGAGATCACACCACTGCACTTCAGCCTGGTGACAGTGCGAGACTCCGTCTCAAAAAACAAAACAAAACAAAACAAAAACTCAGTTAATCTAAAAGGGGCAGAAAGGAGGGGAAAAAACAGTAAGAGACAAGTAGACAAATAAATAGCAAGATGATAGATTAAAATGTAAGCATACCAATAATCACATTAAATGTAAATAGTCTAAATATCTCAATTAAGACACAAAGATTTTCTGATAGGATAAAAAAGCAGGAAACTATTATATGCTGCCTACAAGCAATGCACTTCAAATATAAAGACCCCAATCAGTTAAAACTACAAGAGAGCTAACATCAAGCCAAAGAAAGGTAGATTTACCGTCCAACAAATAATGGGAGAATACTATAAGCAGCTTTTTGGGTGAATATGTTTATTATTTTGCTTATGATGATTATTTTACAGGTATATAGCTATGTTGAAACTTATGAAATTGTACACTTTAAATATGTACAATTTATATTAATTATACCTCAATAAAGCTATTAAATCGTTTAGATAGCCACACGTGTCCAGTAACTACAGTATTGGACTACAGTATCCTGTAATGTCCTTGAGGGTCAGAATTATATTTAAATATCCTCTCTATCTAGCAGATACAGAGTAACCACTTGGCCAATATTTTTTTAATGAAGGAATGTAAGATACAGCTAGCTCAGTGAGTATGGGCATATCACTTACCTTTTCAGGATCTGAGTTTCCTGATGAAAAATATGATGGTTTGTTTCAAAATTTCTCTTAGCTCTAAAATTCTGTAATCTCAAACACAGAGAAAATATTCTTCATTATTTAACTGTGGATTTAGATTTATTTGGAAAAATACTTTGTGAAAGTCACAATGATAAACTAGCACAGTTTTAAAAACTTTTTAAAAACTTAGCTAAAAATGAAATGCTGTTTTTAGCATCTTTAACTAAAATAATAACAAACGTATTTTGCATTAAGTTCCCATCTTTCTTGATAAAATCCAAAATCCTTCCAGTGGCTGTATGCATATGGTCCTCTGGCTTTTCTCTTATAGTGTCTCTGCTAACAAGTCTCTTCTTCTTTGACCACTTTGTATAAAATAACAATCCCTAGTCTTTTGTATTTCTTTTTCCTTATTCTACTTTATTTATCTCCAAAACTCCTAATACTGTCTAACATACATCTTTTTAAAAATATATTCTCTCACCTGGCTAGAAGATAAGTTCCATGAGGGCAAAGACTTTTGTCCATTTTGTGCCTTGTTCTAAGTTTTAGGACAGTGCCTGACACGTAGTAGGAATTCAATAAATATTTGTTTAATGAATCAGTCAATTGCACTGTAATATCCTTTTGATTTATTCTCCTAATTATTGGTGATATTAGAGATTTCAAAAGGGCTACCTGATTAAAAATAATTTCTTTCCAGATTTATGTCTCTGGGTTAGGTTTTTCTATCTAGATCACTTATGTCAGTAACAAAACAAGATAAAAACAGTCTGCTGATGTCTCCACTTTTATATGCATCGTCTCACTAATTCTTCTAAATAATTCAAAGTATGATATTATTCTCAGTTTGTAGATAAGGGATCTAAGGTTTAGGGGTAACAAAACAAGATAAAAACAGTCTGCTGATGTCTCCACTTTTATATGCATCATCTCACTAATTCTTCTAAATAATTCAAAGTATGATATTATTCTCAGTTTATAGATAAGGGATCTAAGGTTTAGGGAAATTATATAAAGTATCTAGAGTTACACAGAACTAGGATTCAAACCAAGATCTATCTTACTCTAAAGCTTGAGTTCTTAAACGTTGTACTTTTTCTCAGTTTCAAGTGTGTTATTTGTAAAGATAATTATCAGTTTAGTATGAACACAGATAGGTTAGCATATTAGGATAGAACCTGGCAACATTTTGAGGGAAGGCAGACTTTGGATATTTAGAGAAGATGAAGAGTGTGTGAAAGATTTGTGGGATACTTCTAGAGAGGTTTTTAGTGTGATCTGCAAGGGGGACACTTATTAGTGCAGGAAAAGTCTGAAGCATTGAACATCTGGGAAGGATGACATTGTCCAACGGGGATTGAATGATAGAGAAATTAAAAAAAATTGAGTATCATGACTGGGTTTTGTTAGGCAAATTATAACCAGTAAATAAACCCGCTTATACTTTAATTTATAATCAATTAGAAATAACTGAAAATTATTTTACATGCTTTAAGTTATGTTTCTAAAAACAGTGAAATGGTAAAATGAACCTTATGCATCACGGATAGGGTGTTTTAAGTCAGTGGAGAAGAGAGATGGAGAGAGGAAGGAAGGAGGGAAAGAGGGAGGGGAGAAGAGTATGTGTGTTTGGCACAGAAAGAGATTTTATAGATATAAAATGTTACATAAATATATATAATATTTACTTCATATTAATTGATAACAATCCTGTTTTTCATTGGTATATTTATATATTTCTAAGTCATTCAGGCTGTATGTATAATGCTTATCTTAGGCTAAGACAGCAAACTTGTCAAGCTTGATTTGTAATGGCAAAACTACCATGCTTTCATCAGGTTGACTAGAAATTATTTGTGTTAGAAATAGCAAAACATTTTTTGCAGTGTTTTCATTTCTGTTCTTGTGGTCACCCTTTCACAATTGAAAGAAAGTTCATATCTTATTTGTCTGTGATGTGAGGCCATTGACGATTCTTAGGCTTAATTTGTACTGTTGTTTTTTATCATAAGAATGCATTCTACAATTTTAATTTTTATGATTTAAAACAACTTTTCTAATCTGTTTTTTTTTGGTATAACTAAGACATTAGTCAGGACTGGAGTTCTGGGTTCCTTCAACATACCATCTTAATATGTTGTGTTTACTATGATGTTTTTGAGACCATCATTTCGGATGTTCTTATGCCTGCTTCTAGAGGAATTACTTTTATAGCTAGTCTGTATTCCACAAAGGAATATTGTATTTTTATGAGCGTTTCTTATTGATTAGAATTGGTTGACAACTGGACTGTATTTTACATTAGAAGATCTGGTCATCTTCATATCATAGTTAATAACCTTTCTGATTTATTCACTGAACTGATTATACAAAAGCTGTTGTCCTTGTTTTTAAGTTAAGCTTGCATGTTTAGGCATTCTAACAGACAGTTAAAAATTAGCTGTTCCCTTTTTTGTGAACCCTGTTACCCTTCTATCCGGTCTATATATGTATGTATTATATATAATTATATACATGATGATAGTTACATATAAGTATTGCAATTTATTCTCCTGATATAGGCTATATTAGGGATGTCCAATCTTTTAGCTTTTCTGGGCCACACTGGAAGAATAAAAATTGTCTTGGGCAATACTTGAAATACACTAACACTAATGATAGTTGATGAACTAAAAAAAAAAATTGCAAAAAAATCACAATGTTTAAAGAAAGTTTACAAATTGTGTTGGACCACATTCAAAGCTGTCTTGGGGCTCATGCAGCCTGCAGGCTGCAGGTTGAACAAGCTTGGTTTATATGAAAGGTTGAGGAATATGAAATGCGTGTGACTGGTTCGTATATCCTTTTATTGTTTCAGGCACAAGATTTAATAGTATTTTGCTTTTATGAGTCACTCAAATGGTGATGTCAGTGTTCTTTTGCAAGTAATGTATTTTCTCTTCGTTACAGGTCCTTTTGTTTTGCATCACAGCTGCCATGTACATGTTCTTTTTCAGGTATGTTCTGTTATACTTATTTACTTTAATACCCCAAACAGTATCTCTTTGTAATTTCATCAACCGTGAAACTAAAGTATTCTCCAAATAATTATCCCTTACAAGCAGTGTACTACCTGCCCCCCCGCACCCCCGCCCAGAGTGGACAGAGATAAATCATTGCTCCTTCCTGAGTTAAGAAAAGAGAAAGAGAGGGAAGGAAGACTTATTCCCCCCACCCCCCATTCTATTTGTAAGTTCATCCTAGAAAGTTGAATATGTCAATTAATAGGACTCAAATCCCGATAAGTGAATTTTTATCTTTTATGGACCTGATTGTATGTAAATACCTAGGTATTTTTCACTCTGCTTATAAAACAATCAACATTTTACATTTAGATAAGAAAAAATGACAGTAGAGCTCTATCTAAGCCTTCTGCAAAGATAACCTAGCACATTAATGATAGTCTGTAAAATATTGTTTGTTATAATGTCAAAGTTGTACTTTTCATTGACACTGTTCTCAGGTTTGTTGGGGGCTAAGGGGAAAGAGTGTTAAAATGGAGGGCCAAGATTTAAATGCCAGTAAGAAGGATTTCTGTCATCTTCGTATAATCCCAGCAGTGTGCGAATGATTTTTGATTAGGGAGAGTCCCCTCTTTTATAATCTTTATTTCTTTATTTTTAGTGATACCAATTAATTTCCATTTATTTTACTCTTATTGCCCTCATTTGAATTGATCTTTTTTTTATATTTATGGATCTAGCAAAATTCAATCTTAGCAGACGGGACCAGGCTTTTCAAATTAAAATCTGTGCTTAATTAACAAAGACAGTTGCGGATTTTTAGTAGGATATATTTAGTAGATATATTTCTTTAAAGAATAAAACAATCCAGCCATACCAGAATTTTTTAAAACATTTTTATTTTCAATTTTTGTGGGTACATATTAGTTGTACATGAGATGTTTTGGTACAGGGATATGATGAATAATAATCAAATGCTATTATCCTTTGTGTTACAAACAGTCCAATTTACACTCTTAGTTATTTAAAAATGTACAATTTATTATTGACTATAGTCACCCTGTTGTGCTATCAAATAGTAGGTCTCATTCTTTCTTTTTCTATACCCATTAATCACCCCCACCTCTCCCTACTCCCCACTACTCTTACCACCCTCTGGTAACCATCATTCTACTCTCTATGTCCACGAGTTCAATTGTTTTGATTTTTAGATCCCACAAATAAGTGAGAACATGTGACATTTTCCTTTCTGTGCCTGGCTTAATTCACGTAACATAATGATCTCCAGTTCCATCTATGTTGCAGATGACAGGATCTCATTCTTTTTTATGGCTGAATAATACTCCATTGTATATTATGTACCATATTTTATTTATTTATTCATCTGTCAGTGGACACTTAGCCTGCTTCCAAATTTTGCTATTGTGACCAGTGCTGCAACAAACATGGGAGTACAGATATCTCTTCGATATATTGATTTGCTTTATTTTGAGTAAATACCCAGCAGTGGGATTGCTGGATCACATAATAGAGATCACAAATCTCTATTATGTGATTTTTAAACCACTAATTTCCTGCTAGTATGTCCTAATAAACATTTTATAAAGCACAATTATATAATTTTAAATTGTTTTGAGTTTAAAAAATGTCATATGCAAATAAAAAATGGTGATGTTACTGTAATTATTCTCGTAAAGAGACAGCCAGGCTTTTAGAAGGGAAAACATAGATGGAGTCAAGGTAGGGAGGACTTGAACTGCAAAGGATTTTGTATCAGTCATTAGGATGCATAGGATTTTATATCAGTCATTAATGACTGAAGAATTATTGGAGCTATCTGGTTGTCTTTGTGAAATTGTTTGATCTATTTTTTACTTTCGCAGTGTCTTCATATGCAATACACTTTTCCTATGGCCTCTTTCCTATATTTTAATAATTTAAAGGTGGGTTGTGGGAGTTATGAACAATGACTCATTGATTTCTAAAAACTTCTTAATTGTATTCAGACACATTATTAGGACAATATTTCAAAAAGTTCACATAGTTTGTCTTTATATTTTTATGTTCTATCTAGCCTGAAGATATAGCATACCCAATAGGAAAAATGCAATCATAAAAAGCTTAAAAACTAGAAACATAACTTGTTGACATACACAAGAAGAAAGTCCAATCTCAAGTAAATTTTCTTTTTCGTGAAAATTCCTAACAGAACAGGTATTTAAAATCTTTCCCATTGTGGCACTTAAAGACTTATGTGATTAATGTGTAGCATTTCTTAGTCGTCAGAAGTTTTTGAGGTTTAAAAATAAATCATTTGTTAAGTACACCAATAAAGACCCAATCTATAGCATGGGTCTAGGAAATTATGTTTTGAAAACTGCTGCCATCAACCCAGTATTTTTGGTGTAGAAAGAAAATCAACCCTATAAATATGTGTTTTGGTGCAGAGCTACGGAACCTTTTCCTGTTTCAGTCACAAGTCTAGGTTAAAAACAACAGTTTAAAATACTTTCCAGAAGGCTCAATACAGGGTTTAAGTGCCAAAATAAACACTTTTAATTTTCTGAGGAAAAGAGTTGTTTTTCTCCTAAAAGAAGTACTATCACCAAATTCGGTGTTCTTGGCAGAAGTTAGTTTGAATAGCTCAACAACAGAGATTTGGTAAATGGTAAAATCAAACAATTTATAATGTATTACAACCAAACAAAACAATATTAGATTTGTCTGCATGCTAGCTTGTGTTGGGAATGAACAAACACTATTGTACATAACACTTGGCAGGTCCAATTGCATTTGAATATTTTATTTTAAAATTAAATTTTATTATAAATACATACATTTGAGGACACATTTGTTTCATTTATTAACAATTATGTTAAATCTAATTTCATGAAGTTGGATAGTCAAATGATATTGTCCCCAGGACTCCATTTATGGTAACCTCCTTTGAGAAGAGGATAGGGAAGAATTTTATATTTGAAATAAGTCAACTTGTGTTTTTATCCTAATCTGTAAATGGGCAAAGGGGAAATGGGGAAATGAGGCCTGCTTTCAATAAAAAGAAAATATGCCAGTTTTTTTTTTTCAAAGAAAGAACTTGAGAAGTAGTTTCATAAATATTTTCCAAAGATGTCACAAGATGTGATGACTATACTATGAATTTACTTAAAAGCAACACATTTTTGATATTGAAAACTATGTGAAAACTATAATGTGTAATGAAATAACTTACTTTTACATAGCTCTTAATAGTATTTTAATAGTTATTTTACATATATTATCTCATATGTTATAATCAGATTTTCATATTATGCACCAGAAGTAAGGCTTATGTTCAAATGGAATCATCCACTTACTTCTGGTGTGTAATGTGAAATGATTCAAAGGCTTGGGCTGGGAAACGGTAATGTGTGAGGAGAGAGCTCTAGTTCTGTTCTGGTCAGCTGGCCTGCCAGCCATGTAGCTAGCCATCACAAGTGTCTCTTGATACCCATACATGCTATGGATTCTGTTAGGAAATGGATTACAAGGGAAGGTGGAACATATCCTGAGGATGTTTTGAAAGAGCTTTTTGTCTAATCTCAGTGGGCATTCTTCATAATAGTTTTACCTCCTTTGTTCAATCACATTATTATTATGTATGCTATTGTCATTGCTGTACCTTAGGGCATCGTTTGTTTCTATCGATTTGGGCCAAGCAGAAGTCATATCTAAAAACTTTTTAGAAAATTTGGTCTCATGCACCCCTTGAAATAATTTCTTTACTTCCAAATATGTATTTATGGGCAAAGCAGTTTGCATTCATCATAATTTTTCATTCAGATTGTTTGGGGTCTTCCCAACAGTCATGTGGAAAAAGAAATCAGTTTTTTTGATCACTAAATCTTTTAATTAAGAAGCAAAAGAAAGAATCAACAACAAACATCAAAACTATTGCACTTAACCCTACTCACACATAAAAAATAAAAATGCAACATTTTAAAATATTAATTCATTGATTTTATATTCTCCATTAGGTATCTGTCTATGAGGAATATTTGAGAGAAAGGAAGTAGTTCAGCATAATTTTTATAGATAAATTTAAAGTAGTACTGTAAAGTGTATTATAACTCCTTCAATCCCAACCTAGTAAGTACCAGCTAGAAATTCTTTCCACATGCCTTTGCAAAAGCAACAACAAATCCAAGTTTATTTTAACATATAGATTGAATGGTTCCAACTTGTCATAGCAGTTAATCTATAGACTATATGGGACTGATTCACAGTAGAAATATCTTAAATAATCTGATGTCAACATTGTGCAGGATGGCATTTTTAGTTAGAAGTCAGTGTAAGTTAGAGTTTATTGTTATACTTTAAACTTTTAGAAACATTATTTCTTTTTGCCATTTGAGAATTCTAATCAATTCTCTGTGAAGGCATAAATAAATGATTTTATTAGTCTCAAGGTGTAGATTTAGTTCATCTATTTAAGAAAACCAGACTATTTATTGGCTGGACAACCTGCAAATCTTGAGTAAAAGACTTGTGATTATTCTTGAACATCTTTATATAAGTGTACCTTAGTGTATTAGAGATAACTTTAGAAGCAAATAAAAAAAATGGTTTGGCCTTTAAACCATTTACTGATTTTTAAGTGAAAGGTCTTTAATGTTAATTCAGTTCTATGTTTATTTTTAATTTTTAAAATTTTTAATTTTTATAGGTAGGTAGTAGGTGTATATATATATGGGATCCATGAGATGTTTTGATACAGGCATACAGTGCATACCTAACTGTCACATCAGGATAAATGATTCATTGCCCCAAGCATTTATCATTTCTCTGTGTTACAAACATTCTAATTATATTTTTAGTTATTTTTAAATGTACAATAAATTATTGTTGACTGTAGTCACCCTGTTGTGCTATCAAATAGTAGGTCTTATTCTTTGTATCTAACTATATTTTTGTACTCATTAACCATCTCCACTACCTCCACCCTGCCCCACCACTACTTTTTTCAGCCTCTGGTAACCCTTATTCTACTCTCTATCTCCATGAGTTCAATTGTCTTAATTTTTAGCTTTCATAAATGAGGGAGAACATGTGATTTTTCTCTTTGTTTTCCTGGCTTATTTTACTTAAAGTCCTTGAGTCCCATCCATGTTGCTGCAAATGATAGCCTTTTTTAAAAAAAATAAAAATAGCTGAATAGCATTCCATCGTGTGTGTGTACTATATTTTCTTTATCCATTCGTGTGTTGATGGGAACTTATATTGCTTGCAAATCTTGGCTGTTGTGAATAATGCTGCAATAAATGTGAGAGTGCTTGATATCTCTTTGATATACTGATTTGCTTTCTTTTGGGAATATACCTAGCAGTGAGATTGCTGGTTCATATTGTAGTTCTATTTTTAGTTCTTTGAGAAACCTCCAAACTATTCTCCATAGTGGTTGTACTAATTTACATTGCCACCAACAGTGTACAAGGGTTCCCTTTTCTTCACATCTTCTCATAGCATTTGTTATTGCCTGTCTTTTGGATAAAAGCCATTTTAACTAGGGTGAGGTGATACCTCATTGTAGTTTTGATTTGCATTTCTCTGATGATCAGTGATGTTGAGCACCTTCTTATATACCTGCTTGCCATTTGTATGTCTTCTTTTGAAGAAGTAGTGTAATTGTAGTATAATTTGAAGTCAGGTAATGTGATTCTTCCAATTTTGTTCTTCTTGCTTAGGATAGCTTTGGCTATTTTGGGTCATTTGTGGTTCCATATAAATTATATGATTTGTTTTTCTATTTCTATGAAGACTGTCATTGGCATTTTGATAGGATTATACTGAATCTGTAGATTGCTTTGGGTAGTGTGGACATTTTGACAATACTGATTCTTATAATCCATGAACATGGAAATCTTTTTATTTTTTGGTGTCCTCTTTAATTTCTTGCATCAGTGTTTTATAGTTTTCATTGTAGAGATCTTCCATTTCTTTGGTTAATTCCTAGGTATTTAATTGTATTTGTAGCTATTGTAAATGGGATTACTTTCTTGATTTATTTTTCAGAATGTTCACTGTTGGGATATAGAAATGCTACTGATTTTAGTATGTTGATTTGGATCCTGCAACTTTACTGAATTTGTTTATTCTAATAGTTTTTGGTAGAGTCTTTAGGTTTTTCCATGTCTATCATCTGCAGAGAAGGATAAGTTAACTTCTTTGTTTCCAATTTGAATTTCATTTCTGTCTCTTGTCTGATTGCTCTAGCTAATACTTTCAGTACTATGTTGAATAACAGTCGTGAAAGTGGGCATCCCTATTGTGTTCCAGATCTTAGAAGAAAGCCTTTCAGTTTTTTCTCATTCAGTATGATACTATCTGTGGGTCTGTTGTATGTGACTGTTATTATGTGGAAGTATATTCCTTTGATACCCAGGTTTTTGAGGGTTTTTATCATGAAAAGATGTTGAATTTTGTTAAGTGCTTTTCCAGCATCAATTGAAATGAGCATATGTTTTTTGTTTTTCATAGTTTATATGATGTATCACATTGATTGATTTATCTTTTCAAAAAAACCAACTTTTCGTCTTGTTGATCTTTTGTATTTTTTGTGTGTATTTCATTTATTTCCACTTTGATATTTATTATTTTCTTCTGCTAATTTTGGGCTTGGTTTGCTCTTTTCTAGTTCTTTAAGATGCATTGTTAGGTTGTTTAAAGTTTTTCTGCTTTTTTGATGTGCTTACTGTTATAACTTTTCTCTCAGTACTGCTTTCACTTAGTACTGATTTGCATATGTTGAACCATCCTTGCATCCCTGGGATAAATCCCAGTTTTTCATGGTGAGTTATCTTTTTACTGTGCTGTTTAATTTGGTTTGCTAGTATTTTGTTGAGGATTTTTGTATCAGTGTTCATCAGATATATTGATCTGTAGTTTTCTTTTATTGCTATGTCTTTGGTTTTGGTATCAGGGTACTACTGTCCTCATAGAATGAGTTTGGAAGTATTCTTTCCTCGTTTATTTTTAGAATAGTTTGAATAGGATTGGTATTAGTTGTCATAGTAAAATTCTGCAGTGAAACTATCAGGTTCTGGACTTTTCTTTGCTGGGAGACTTTTTATTACAGCTTCAATCTCATCCTTTGTCGTTGGTCTATTCAGGTTTTGGAATTCTTCATGGTTAAATTTTGGTAGATTGTGTGTGTCTAGGAATGTATTCATTTCTTGAAGGTATTCCAATTTATTGGCATGTAGTTGATCATTATAGTCTCTTAGGAGCATTTGCATTTCTGCTGTAATTCTGTTTATCTTTTCAAAAAACCAACTTTTCATTTTGTTGATCTTTTGTATTTTTGTGTGTATTTCTTTTATTTCTACTTTGATATTATTTTCTTCTGCTAATTTTGGGCTTGGTTTGCTCTTGCTTTACCAGTTCTTTAAGATGTATTGTCAGGTTGTTTGCTCAAAGTTTTTCTGCTTTTTGATGTAGGTGCTTATTACAAACTTTTCTCTTAGTATTGCTTTCACTGTATTTCATAGATTTTGGTTTGTTGTGTTTCCATTTTCATTTGTTTGAAGAAATTTTTAAATTTTCCTCTTAATTTCTTCATTGGTCACTCAGGAGTGTATTGTTTAATGTCTATGTGTAGTTTCCAAAGTTTCCTTTGTTATTGACTTCTAGTTTTATTCCATTCTGGTCAGAGAAGAGACTTGATATGATTTCAAGTTTTTGAATTTTTTTAAGACTTGTTTTATGGCCAAACATATGGTCTTAGCTTCTTTTAAAAAAAATATTGCTTAAAAATACACAAGAACCTAGCCTAAAAAAATTAAATTATATACAGAATTTAGAGGTTAAAAGTTGTATTCAGAGTTAGGAGATGTGCCTTAAATAATTCGATTTTATTGTAAAAGGATTACTTGCAGCAATGCAGAGAGTGAATTTGGGATTTGGAGGGGGTATATCACAGGTAATAGGGGATGCTGTTGCAGTTATCCAGCAGAGAAATGGTGAGGACTTGACCCAAGCTTATGGCAATGATACGGTGGAGGGTAGGTTTATCTGAGGTATGAGGATTGCTGCTTGGATGAGGAAGAGGAAAAACGCTGGAAGGTAAGTGAATTATAAAATAGGAAAAATGTGTGAAAATTGAATACAAGCTTTGCAAATACTGAGGCTGAGGTTCTTTTATGACATTCAGCTAGAGAAACAATGGGTATCAGTTGGGTATTCAGAGCTCAGGTGATAATCTGGGCCAGGGATAGAAATTTAGGAGTTATCAGCATGTAGATATTAGTTTAAACCATGCAGGTTGATAGTGTTCTGTAGTGAGAATATGGAGAGTAAGAAAAAGTGTTCCAAATATGGACTGGAGAATCTTGATGTTTGAAGCATAGGCAGTAGGAAAGGAGTCAGTAAAGCAGAGGCCAGAGTAGTGGCAAGAGGCATCATAAATACCTTGTTAAATTTAGGGGCTGCTATTAGCTGTCACACTAGCTGTCTGACTTTAGACAAATTACATAACTTTGCTATACCTCATTTACCTCATTATGAAAAGTGCAAATTAACATGTGGGCCTCATAGGTAGGGCTGTGAGGATTGAATACGACATAGTGTCTTTCGAATGTTTTTGATGTGACCCAAAATAAGAACGATATTTTATATATTATGATTATGTTACCATATATACATGTATATATATGTATATAAATTTCCCAGAAAAATACTTAAGCTTCCTACATGTGATGTATTTGGATATTTTCTATTCTAATTTATGTATTTAAAAAGCTGCTTTGACTCACTGATGGATAACAGCCAGTAGTGGGAAAAAACACTGAGCTAAAACGTGTGAGCACCTAGAACAGTGACTGATCACTTAGCAAACGCAGAGTTAAGAGTAGTGATTGTTTTTAAACCAAGAGAGAAAGTTGACTAAAATACAGAATTTCAGTAAGGATAGCATTATCTTTATTGTTATTGCTCTAGATGTATCCAGTAAGTGAGAGGTAAAAAGTATTCATCTGCAATCTGATGGTCAGTAGTAAGCTGCTAGAGAAATTTCTGTAGGTGGATTGGGGTAGTGGATTAAGAAATAAATGTGAAATAAGGAAGTAAGAGTGAGTTTAGTAAACTCAAGAAGCTGGAGAGAAAAAGATAGGGCCATTTGCTAGAGGATTAAGGGTTTTTCTTTTCTTTCTTGTTCCCTTCCTACCCTTCTTCTCTCTCTTTCTTAGACTGGAGAGACTAGACTCTGGGAAAGTTTAAGTGAATAAGAGAAGATTGAAGAAGCAGATGAGATTGATAAATTGGAGAATGGGAAAGAGAATAGAGTCTAACCTCTGGTCCATAATGTCAACATTTAGGGGTAGATTATTAAAATTGTCTGGGAGAAATTATTATAAATGATTAGGAAGAAATTAAAATGGTTTGGAAGCCTTGCACACGTGTTTTAAGTGAAAGAGGACTGAAAAAAAGTAGGAAATAGAAAAATCTAATGCTCGTGGCTTTCTAAATACATGGTCTTTCTTAAAAGGTAATTTAATTTCTTATAAAAATAGACATGGAGCCAGGCACAGTGGCTCATGCCTGTAATCCCAGCACTTTGGGAGGCTGAGGCGGGTAGATCACCTGAGGTCAGGAGTTCGAGACCAGCCTGACCAACATGGAGAAACCTTGTCTCTACTAAAAATACAAAATTAGCCAGGCATGGGGCACATGCCTGTAATTGCAGCTACTTGGGCTGCTGAGGCAGGAGAATCGCTTGGACCTGGGAGGTGGAGGTTGTGGTGAGCTGAGATCACACCATTGCACTCCAGCCTGGGCAACAAGAGCGAAACTTCATCTCAAAAAAATAAAATGTATATATATGTGTGTGTGTGTGTGTGTGTGTGTGTGTGTGTGTATATAGACATGGACATACATGAAGCCATTATTCCTCAGAAGATATATACAGATGAAATGAGGCACTTCTATTATTGGCAACCAAACCTGTGAGTTTACCAAAAATGCAAAATTTGTTCAATGAAAAGAAGTATTGAGATTGTTAGGACTGTTACTTTCCTCAAAACAAATGGAAAAGATGAGAAAACATAGGTTCATAAATGCTGTGAATCATTTCCTGTGAGAATACAAAGCTTATTACACCAAGTCACATGACTGTGATCTGACTTTCTTTATTGGTAGAAAAAAATTAGCCTGCTCATTTGTTGAGTGTACTCTAGGAATGAGAAACTTGTGGCAAATCTGTTGTAATTTTTTTACCTGTCAGTCTTTGAGGTAGTTGTGCCCAGATAAAGAAATTACTCTAACATTTTATAATGAATATAAATTGTTTTAGTAGAAGGCAAAGAGAAATATTGTATGGAGAAACAGCATGAACCTAAAATGCAACCCCCTAAGGTAAGGAGTTAATGGGACACAATCATGTCAAAAATGGCCAGTTGCCTTTCAAAAACTTGCAATAAAAATGACATTCTTAGGTGGTTTTAAAAATGTGAATATTTTGTTTGTGATTTTTCACTGATGTCAAAGTTCAAAAGTGGATGACATTCACGTTTTTAAATCAGTGGAAAACTCACACCACTAATATGTTATTCATTACTGATGGTCTTATTCTAGTTCTATAGTAGTTCTCAGAGGTTCCACTGGATACAGTAGCCTCTTTGTCAATCAAGATGGTTGTTTGAACTTCAAGGATGAGCCATATATATATATATATAGCCTGGTGTATACTTCTAACCTGATGCAATTTTAACCTGTTAGCATTGTTAAGGTAAATCAAATTGGCATTGTGTAATCTTATTTCTCTGTAAGTTACAATTTACCTAGAATTTAATAGTAACAATTGTTGTCTCATGAAAAAGTAAATGTTTCATGTTTTACAAATTCTTTTTATATTATTGACAAAAATTAATAATTCTTATAAATTCAGTTTGCTCTTTAGAAGTTATGAGAAATGAAAATAAATTATTGTTGTTTTGAAAATGGAAGTCCACAGATTTTAAAAAAACATTTTTTCAATAAAGCATTTCTGTTTTGAGCAAGAAGTGTGTCTTATATATAACAATCTGTTACCTTTGCAGAAGTCTCAGCACATCAAACATTTATAGGTAAAAGAAATAATTGTGATAAATTTCTAATAACAGTGGTGAGTTTTTAAAATAATTTGAGTATTTTTTTCCTTGACAATGTCAGTAATAGTTTATTAGTATTGGTGATTACTGGAGGGAGTTTTAGGTAAAACAGTACCCAGTAAATGTTGGAATGAATGATATTCAGTTAAAAAAATTTAAGGATTAGAAGTAAAATTTTTAGCCTTTCAGGGTTTTCATTGACTTAATTAAAAAACATACATGTGTTTTAGGAGGTTCCATGGTAGAACAGAAATCGTACAGTCTTCAATGCCATATATAACAGACCCCTCTTTAGGTTTTGGCTCTACCACTTACAAACTCTGTGGCCTTCAATAAGATACTTGGCTTCTTTCATTTTAAATTTGTCATGGATAAAATGATCTCTGTGGCTATGAAAAGATAGAGCAGATAATCCTACAAGAACATAATATTTTAAAACATTATTTATGTTTCCAAGCCCATCTTTAAAAGTTATTCAACCTATAAATGAATCTGTAAAATATAGTTGAAGTACAGTGCCAATGGTACTATAGAAACAAATAATATTTATGATAATATTTCTTTGGGAAAATACATTGATATCCAGCATGTTAGCACTAAAGCAAAAGGACTGGGAATTATCCAGATGTGAGCTACTCCACAATCCCATATTTATAGCTAGAGTTCAGCATGTGGGGGGGTGGGGAGTGATGGGACAGAAGGACAGAACTGGAGATCTTAGGGGGAGAATGGTTAAAAACAAAATAAGGGCCTGGTGCGGCAGCTCATTCCTGTAATTCCAGCATTTTAAGAGCCGAGGCAGGAGGATTGTTTGAGCCCAGGGGTTCGATACCAGCTTGGACAACATAGGGAGACCCCATCCCTACAAAATATAAAATAACAAAACTAAATAGGTTAATACTACAAATTGAGGAGCCAAAGGATTGGGATTATGATTTAAAGTGGGGCTTTTCCTTTCATTCCTCTTTTTTTCCCTTTCTTCTCCATTTCTTCCCCACTCTGACACCATTCTGACTAGAGGAATTTGGGACAGCACAGTAAATGGGACTGGACAAAAAGGGATCCTGGAGTATAGAGTGGAGATTGGCACTTCAGAGCAGGTAGGGGTGGGAAGAAGAAGGCAGGGCAAAGAAACAAATGTGTTGGCCCTGAATTTGCAGGGAAGCAAAATTCTGCCATTCTTCTCTCTATTGCCAGCCTTACTCTGAACTAGTTGTTAGTGTATCCATTGAAAACTGGATTTAAAAAGCTAGAGAGATTAAAATGAGTGATGAATGAAGCCAAACAAGGTATCCAATTTTTCTTCATTATTTAGATCTTCCTGGACATGTTTTATCATAACTAAATAAAGCCACAGGTGACTCTTAAAGTATCTGCAAGAGCTAGGCATGGTGGCACATGCCTACAGGCCCAATTACACAGGAGGTTGAGAAAGGAAGATTGCCTGAGCCCAGGAATTCAGGGCTGTAGTGCGCTATGATTGTGCCTGTGAGTAGCCACTGTACTCCAGCCTGGGCAACATAAAGAGAATCCTGTCTCTTGAAAGAAAAAAAAAGTATCTACAAGCAATTTAAAAAATTATCATAGCCAAAGAGCTGCCATGCAGTTGGCTTTCTTTCTTTATAGCTGACTGTTTCTTTCCCTGCCTGTAAGGGAGGAAGTGAAGGTGAAGAGAAGGGAGGATTAAGAGGAAATGGTTGCTAGAAGCAGTGAGGTAAGAGGAGGTCTTCAGTATTTATCTGGAGTAGCCCTTTATATTTAAAGGATATACATTCATTTTGTGTGTATCTTCAATGTAGCTATAAGACATTATTTTCCCAGAATTTGCTAGTATATCATCTGATTGGTAAATTACAAAACTGGGAATAACTTTTTAACTTTATAATGAAATACATTGATGTTTCAGGGATCTATTAAAAACATTGACCTCAAGACCTGCCTATTACCCCAACGGGTAGGTTACTCCCTGTCTCCATGTTAGGACAACCTTTTAATGGATGTCTTTTAAAATGAGGTTTGAAGTTATAAACTTACTTGAATTTACTTTTAAACTAAATATCACTTTATGTTTAAATATTATTAGGGGATCCATTATATTAGCCAAAATAAGTGATTCCAACTATATAAACTTACATACCTTTACATCTCAGTTTTAATTACAACTAATTCCATCTCATTTAGGCTTGAGATATAAATGTAATCTGATTTTGAAAATATGAGATTAAACTTATTTGGAATAAGATATAATTTGCAAATTATAAATACAGAAGTTGGAAGTGGTTCGCTATGAAAAGATGATAAAATGCAGATGCCTTAATTAACTTTTGGGTTTGTTTACTTAAATTATGTTGTAATATGTAATATGATTCCTCAAAATATTTTTTAATTTGGGAATTTATGATGAATATAAAAAGGTTCATTGAGAATGAGGAAGCTTCATTTAGAGACATGATGCCCTGTGAATTAAAGTCAATAACTGGAGTTTTGTAGAGCATTTTAGGGGACAATGGCCTCAAATTAAGATTATATTAAAGTGATTTTTTGGGGGCAAAAACACGTATTTTGCTCATTGTGGAAAAATGAGCAAATATGATTGAACAAAATAATAATAATTATCACCCATAATCTCTTCTTTCAAAGACAAGTAACTACCAGCTCTGTTTATATCCTTTTAGTCTGTTGGTTATGCCTCTGTCTGTTGGTCCTGCTTGCCCTCACTCTTCCTCTTTTCCTCCCTCCTTTGTCCCTTTCCTTCCTCCTGCCTTCACTTCTTTCCTCTCTCCTTCCACACATTTGTGTGTGTGTATGTGTATGTGTATGTGTATGTGTATGTGTGTATATATGTCTTTCAGCTTCTCAAATGAGATTATATTATGTAGGCTGTATGATTATATGCCTTTGTATTTCCATATAAACCCTAGAAATGGATTCTTATACTAATCTTCAGTTCTTCACTAAGAAACTGGTGATAACTCTTAGCAATGTTGAGTGTGACTAAACATCCAAACATTATGTCCTTTCAAGTTCTGGAATCCTCTTTTGCATGCTGTCTGCTTCTTGTTTAAGGAGCATTATTACTAATCACAGAAAATTCTTAGACGAGACTTTACTGATACAGATGCTCAAATTTGAAGCAGTTAAATTTAACTGTTTGCTTTACTGCTTGTGAGGTGCTATAACTCACTGAGCTATGCTATAACTCACTGTGTCTTTCTCAAGCCTGACTCTTTCTTTCTGTTATTTTCTTTTGTTTAAGTTCTGTGTCAGAGGTAATCAAAAGATACTATAGTGTAGTTGAGGGGGAACTCTGGGGTCCAGCTGTGTTGGTTCAAATCCTTCTCCATCTTACTTGTTTTGTGACCTTGGGTAAGTTATGTAGCCTCTTTGTGCCTCACATTTCTAGTCTTCAGTGGGGGTAATAATAGTACTTACCTCATGGGGTTATTGTATTGAATGTCTACTGCATAGTAAGCACTCAATAAATGTTAGTTGTTTTTATTATTTAAATCTAAGCTGTAGACGTCATATTTATATGATTCTATTTATCAAAAATGTCCAGAATAGAAAAATCTGTAGAGATAAAAATTAGATTGGTGGCCTAGGGGAGTTGGGAGTGTAGGGAATGACTATTAATGGGTAAGGGTTTTTTTTTAGGGTTGATGAAAATCTTCTAAAAGTAATTGTGTTGATGGCTGCACAAGTCTGAATATACCAGAAACCACTGACTGATACACTTTAGATAATGAATTGTATAATATTTCAATGGTATCTCAATAAAACTGTGAATATATTTTTAAATATAAGTCTGGCACATTCTTGATCAAAATTAAGTCACAGAGTGCCAGATACAAACTGACCACAAGCACATACTTCCTATACCATATGTACGTCTAAGTCCCTTGCTAAGAATACATTCCAATTTAGTTTGAATAGAAATTACATTTATAGTCTTTAGAAATATAATCAGTTGAGAACTTGATTATATTTTCAGTGTATATTATATATATTTGATTATATATTGATATTGATTATATTTTGCACAATAATTATTTTACTGTATTGTGTGTTTATTTTGCGGAAAAGGCTTTTTTTTTCAGTTGGAATCACTTTTAATATTTAAATACAAAAAATGAGCACTGGCTTCTCTTCTTTTAAACACACATACAAATCTAACAGCCAAAATGTGCAGAGGAAATGAGCTCCTGCTTTGTCTTCCCCAGTCCCCATCCTGTGGCTGAAGCTGCAGCCAGCCTCTTTCCTCTTATACATAGGGATTCATAGTGACCACATCACACCACAGTTGTAATGCATTTTGTCTGTTTTACGTTGTGTGCATGTCCCTCCCCAACAGCTCCATTCTTTAAGGAAAAAAAAAGAAAGCAGTCATTAATGGTCAGGGGCACATCCCTCCCTGTGGCATCAGTTCCTACCCCACAGGAGAAAGTGAGATCTTCCAGTTAGGAGCAATTTTGTGAAAAGAGTGTGTGGCCAGAGCTGGAATAACCATTTGCATGGCTGCACTGTGGTATCAGAGTGAAGACTGAAGTAAGTCAGGATAGCATGGAAGGCACAGTTGCAAGTTAAGTCTCTTCATGAGACAATGTGGGGAGATTTCTCCCCACCAGGTTTAGATGGATCAATGTGCCAAAGTTAAAAAAAAAAAAATCCAAATAATCAGCAGTTCAAACACAATTGAATTTCTAACTTCTCCCACAGAGACAGCTCATATACGGCAGTAACAATCTAGATCTTTCCAGGAAGTGAAGGAAGAGCCCCTTGCATTCCTCCTGAGAGCCCTGTGTTAGGCCCTAGAAGTATCTGCTGCTGCTGCAGTTGCTGCTGTTGCTCCATTTGCATCTTCTCAGTCTCAAAGACAACGGGAAGAACCAGAATCATAAAGGAAGTGGTCCCAATCCAAATGGCTGCCCTGGAAAACCTGTACACTTTGTGAGCCACAAAGAGGGAGAGAAAGAAGAGGTTCTGGCCACAGACCGGACCCTCTTCGGAAACATCTCCGTCAGGTCCCGTAGTCTCTCTGACAAGGTCTCATCTAGCTTCTCCTCGTCGTCCTCCTTCAACTCCTCCTTAGTCTTCTCCACGTCGCCTTGTGGGAGCAATTCCTCCAGGGACAGGGGTTCCCCTGCGACAGTGGCCATGGCTGTAGGGGACACCAGAAGTGGAAAAAAAGGATAGGGGAAAAATACTTGCCATGGATAATTTTTGAAATGAATGGGAACACAGAAGGAAATTTTATGTGTGTGTGTGTGTGTGTGTATGTGTATGCGTGTAGAGCGAGAATACACACACACACACTACATATATATATATCATGTTACATTTTTGTCCTCTTCCATAGTCTATTTCAGACATTTTTAAGAATTAGCATAGACAGCACAAATGGGAATTATTTGGCCTTATTCCAGTCTACATCCTTAAAACTTCAAATAAAGCATCCATATTTGGAGGCTTATTTTTCATGTTGTATAGTTTCAGTGAATGGGCTCATTGGGAGAGAAAGTACACCATCTATATACAAGTTCATCTAAAATTCACAGCAAAACAGAATATTTTCCCACCATTATCAATTTTCAGCAGATTTTGTTTCAGATGTGTGATTGAGTCACTGAGCCAGGAAAATGTTTACCTGCAAAGTGAGCTAATAGAAATGGGAGAAGCTTTTAAGTTCTAAAGTTTCAGTCATCTCTGTCTAGTGTCTTCCCTAGAGGAAGGAAAAAGTGGGTCTCTTCCCTTTTTTATTTTCCCTTGTTAATCACAAAGCCTCTTTGTACTGGTAGGGCCTTGATGGTGGCTGAGTGCTGGCTGTTTATCATGTTCCTGTCATCCTCAAATGCAAAATATAAAGAGGAGGAGAACACAGCTTTGGGTTTTCAAGCTTTGTGACAGCTTAGGACCTCTGAATCTCAGCTGCTCTCAAATGCTTTCTAAAGTGATTTGATCACTGAAATGGATTATGCAATTTTTATGGTTTTGAGCTCTTTGGGAATGTTCAGAACAAGAATAATATTAAAAATCAGACAGTGGAAAACAATTGAGCTTATCAGGTTAGATTTCTTTTATTATCACAAAAGCATCCAGTTCTATTATTGGAAACACAATTGTTATCTTAACTTCTGTTTCTTCCTTGAATGTTAAAAAATGTTTGTTGTATTTGATAATTCCAAATTCTAATATTGTGGATGAACCTTCCTTGCAGGGTGTCATTGTAAGATATTTTCAGGGATTCTTATGAAAGATAAGGCTTTCCTTACCTCACTTTTGAAAACCACCAGCAACTTCTATTGATATGAAACATGTAGAGACATTTATTATAGCAAGCCTAACTTGTTGAAATTACTTGAATGCTAAGAAGTTTATAATCATTAAAATTCTGGTCACTTTCCTGAATTTATTATCTATCTTTTTTGGATTTGTATTACATCCCTTTTAATTTTCTGTTACATTGTAATGATTAACAAAAACTGTGTGAGTAAACACAAGTTAAGACTGATGGAGCTTTTACCTTCTTAAAAGAAATAGGCCTAATAAAATAGGGCATTAATTTTTTATTGTTCTTTGGAAAAACAGAAATAGTATTGATAAGGATGAAAAAGAAAGGTTTTTTTTTTTTAATCAAGTGAGGTATTTCTCTTTATTGATTCCTAATATGCAGTTGTTGTTAATAAACTGTTACAAATTTAAATGTCTGATGTAAGGGCTATAAAGCAGCTCCCAAACTTTAACATGGATCTTTTAAAAATGCAGATTGGGATTCAGTAGGTCTGGGGTGGGATGTGAGCTTCAGTAGTTCCAACACTCTCCCAGGCGATGCTAGTCCTGGTCCTCGTGTCACACTCTGAATAGCAGAGCCGTAAGTCACATCAGGAAATAACTTCTGTAATTGTCTTTAGAATCTATAATTTTAAGAAATTCCAGAGAATTTAATTCCACTGCTTCTTTTGGCAACCTATTCTAGTAGTTCACAACAAGTAGAGTCAAGACGTTTTTCTCAATATCTTAAATTTCTGTAATGGGAATTTTCTCAATTAAAACAGAAAATAGCTATTAATATAATTACTTTAGAAGGTCAAAGATTATCAGGTCTCTTTCCCCTCCCTCTTACTTTCTTCTCAGTGCCAACCTCCTTTAATATTTCTGTATGTATATTTTGCCAAAATACATATTCTGCCCTGATTTATTACCCAGTTTTAACTACAAATCTTCTATGTGGGTTAGAAATCATGAGTCTGTTAATTATTTAGTAGATGAATTGATAAAATAGAGACTTTTCTTATCCAAAATTTCTCATTAATTAATGTGTGAAACAAAAAAATTGGAAGTCTCCATTTCTTTTTAAAATTTTGTTAATTGTATAAATAATAGTTTCATTTAAAAATTCAAACAATGCAAAAGTATAAATAATAAAAATGGAAAATTCTCACCCCTTTATATACCTCCCTCTTTGTACTTCTCTTTTTTTAGTTGAAACCATCTTAACAGTTTGCATATATCCTTCCAGAATTCTTTTTTTTTTTGAGACTCTTTCATTTACCCTGGAGTGCAGTGGCACAGTCATGACTCACTGCAGCCTCACACTTCTGGCCTTAAGCAGGCCTCCCACCTCAGCCTCCCGGGTGGCTGGAACCACATGTGTGCACCACCACTCCTGTCTAATTTTTTAATTTTGTTTTTTAGAGGCGGAGTCTCCTTACGTTGCTCAGGGTGGTCTGGAACTCTTGGGTTCAAGGAATCGGCCTGCCTTGGCCTGCCAAAGTGTTGAGATTGTAGACATGAGCCACCAGCTTCAACGCAGAATTATTTCTTCTATACATACCTTTGTACCTATGTTTACATTTTAAAAAATGAGATCATAAATTATATATTGTTCTGTAGTGTTTTTCTATTTAATAATGCATCTTAGGATTCTGTCGAAATCTCAGTAGGTATCCTCATTGTTTTTAGGGGCTGCAAAAAAAATCTATAAATAAGTATTTAAACCTTCTCAACAGACATTTATACTATTTGCAGGTTTTCATTGTTGCAAAATGTACAACCATGAACATTGTTTTAAAAATATCTTTGTGCTCCTGTTCCAGTATTTCTAAATTTATGTTACAGTTTATATATTATTGATAGGTTAGACACTTAGCTACAAATGGATTCTCTGGTTCAAATGTACTAGACATATTTAATGTTAATGGATATTGCCAGATTGGCCTCCAAAAAAGGCAGTATCCATGTATTTTCGCTCCAAGAGTGATTATTGATTCCTACATCTTAGTTCATGTTGGTAATTTTTATCTTTTTGTCAGTCAAATCATCTAAAATGTAGGTAATACCTCCTTTTTGCTGTACTTTGTATTTCTCTGCTAACTAGTGAGGTGGAACACCTTTTCATCGGTTTATTAGCCATTTTGATTTCTTACCTCTACCTACTTTTTATTTTTAAATTTATTGCTCTGATTTGTAGGAGCTCTTTACATGCTATTAATGTTTGTTCTTTCCTGTTATATTGTTATATCAATCAGCTACTATAAACACAACCATAAAATCTGAGTGGCATATAACAGCAAGCCAATTATCTGGCCAGCTCTGTTTCATGCTGCAGGTCTGTGGGGGCAGTTGGGGAAGTTCAGCTCCCCATATCTTCATTTTGAGCCCTGAGCAGAGGGGACAAAAATGTATGCAAGGAAGGCTGTCTTCATAGCAGTAGCATGAGATTTGTTTCTATTAACATTGTCTACAAAATATGGATAGATATATACATTAAGTACTTTATTTCAATTTAGCACATAAATATCTGCTCATTTACCAAGGCGTTTTTTGTGAGTATGAGTTGCCTAGGTGGAGTTCTGAGTTGTTTTTGTTAAAAGATACTGTCTTTCCAAAGCATTCAACTCAGTTTTCCTGGGGAAAAAAAAAAAAACTTTCTTCTTTTTTGTTTTGTGTAATATGTAAGCCAGTTACGTAATTACATTAAGAAGTACAACTGACATGGACACATTTGGGGACAAATACAGCTGAGTCTTGACAAGCATATAACAACTAATATGAAGAGAAGTGTATGTGGTCCTATTTGGAGTAGTGTTTTATTTTTGAGCAATCGATGTGCATATTAGAATCTTTACAGAGAAAATAAGGAAACTAAGATAAATTTGTCCTATTTAATCTCTTAAATGGAGATTGGATACAAGAACTGTTACTGTAAAGAGCACATTTTGAAAATATTTGCTAAATTCTGATTTTTCGTATTTTGTTACTGCAGTATCATCATCACTGTCCTCTTCTCCATTCCTTTAGAATTTTTTCCATGTCTTAAAGCTGTAAAGATTTGGCTCCTACCATTTTTGTTTTGGCTCATTATTTATGCTAGTAGAGCCAGACTTCACTCATACTTTTACTCTAGGAACTGGTTGACATATTTGACATATATCTTGATTCTTACATATTAAAAGTAACTGAAGTTCAAAAATTCATAAACTGTAAGCTGATTTAGTGTTCTTTTTAGTCCAGTGTGTTGCAACATTTCATAAATAAAAGTGTTATTCTCTAAAGTGAATAATACCAATACTTAAGTTTCACAGGATCATAGGGTTTTAGAGTATGAAGCAAATTAGAGATTATGTAATACAGCATTGTCAATTTTCTGGTGAAGAAAATGAACGTGAAAATTTTTGTAGCTTTTCTTAGATCACACAGCAGTTAGTGGCAGAGACAGAAGGAGAATTTTTGCATAATTTACTTTCAAATACCGGTAATTATTTTAAAACAATTGAATATTTTGAAATTTATGTGAGGGACATGGCAAATAGACCCAGTATTATTTTTGTACTCGTAAATACCACATTGCGATGGCAAGCCTTTTAGAAAGGAAATATGAAATTGAATGAAGGACCTAGAAATTAAGGAAGATAGAAGTTTGGTAAAAAATTTCTTAATGCATATTTTGGATTTTACATATGACATAGTTTAAACTGTAGTGGAAATATCATACCATGTCATGGAATGCTTTATCTTTCTATTTGAAATAGTAAATATTTCTAATTAGTGCTGTTAAAAATTTTTGAAATTCCTTTATTGTGACTAGGTTTTAAACTAGAAAAGAGGATAAAAGCTACTTTGTAGTCAGATGTCTATGATCTCTGTCTATGTTTCAGTCTCTCTCTCTCTCTCTCTTTTTTCTCCTCTCCTCCCCCATCTCACTTGTCTTTTCTGTTCTTTTTCTTTTTTGTTGTTGTTGTTTGTTTTCTGCTTTTACTTTAATTTATAATGTCAAGGAAGTAACTAGTAATCCCCTATGGCAACTAACATTATTAGTCATGTCATTTTAAGTGTGACAAGTATGTAGATAAATGGCATTTTAGATCCAAATTAAATTTATGTTACTGTTTATATATTATTGATAGTTTCCTTTTAGTAGGAAGGAACTACACTTTGCATTAGCGTATATTTATAATCTCTTTTGATCTTTTATCATGAATTGATCACTTTTTCTTATGAAATGTATTCAGATTTGTATTGAAGACTTATTTGAATGCAGTCTGTACATTTTAAGAATTTCAGCTGTTTAATCTCTGCAATGTAGTTCCAGCCTTAAGCTCACTGTATATAGTCAGTTGTCATTTAAATTCAATCTTCCAGATCTATGGTAGGTTAATTTTATCAATGAAGTCAGAAAAATCTTAAACTTTATTCTTTGTTTATTAGCTTTGAGGGCATTATCTTGCTTATAATATTAAAGTTCATTTTGTTGAGAAATAATTGACTAGATTTTCAAAGAGACTTATAAAAAGATTGCATGTTATTTTAAAGCTGTGAACTACTTGAAATGTCATGAGGTGGGTCTGAAATTAGTTGTAGAATATAGTTATATTATAGGTTATACATTCTTATTTTGTAGAGTAAATTGGCCACAGTAATAATAAGCTACAATTAAAACATGAAACTTTGACATAAAGAAGAAATTGGAATGTTACTCACAGCTGTTGTCATAAATGAGATTGACTAGAAATTTATTGTCTATTCACACTTAGATCAGCTCTTTTGGAAGGAAGAAATTTAGAGCTAGAACAAATAATATTTAATGCTCATTTTATAAACTGATAGTGAGAAATATAGCTAGAAGCCAAGATTTTTAGTCCTACACATCTGGTTGTGATGATTTTGGAATCTTTACACTCTGATAATATGTCTTTGTTATGATTTTAGAATATTTCCTGGCCAATTCATTAAGCAGATATGGAAGCAAGTACTGAGTCAGACCAAGTTCCTATCATCCATGAAGAATACTGGACTCTTTTCATTCTGAAAGAGAACAATTCTTTGGATTGTTTCAGGGAACCATTTTACCATATTGCATATAAATTGAGTCTATTACTCCTCGATGTTTTCTCTTCTCTTCTTTTTCCTCTCTTCCTCCAAATTTGTTTCCTTTGTTTGACTACTATGTCAGACCAAATTTTAATAAGGATCTAAACACTTGTGGAAAATAATTGGTATGCACCTTTTAGGAAATATTTGAACGTTCTCTTAAAGATGAATTTAACCCAATCAGCCACCATTTGATAGCATATTTAAAAAAAATAAAGACACACTTAACTTCAAAATAGTGTTTAGGTGGCTTGTATAGGATGCCAAATTATCTCTGAGATAAAAACAGGAGCACAAGGTATTTTGTATTTCATTTCATCCCTTAGGTCATAGCTTATTATTAAACATTGTATAGAAAATATCAGTGATAATTGTGTGCACTGAGTCAGTTTCTTATTGAGAATCTTTCTAGTTTTCTCAGTGTTCCTTGAGATTCTGAGAAAGTAATTTAAGATCTCTTTACATGCATGTAATTTGTAGTAGTATACTGAGCTATCAATCTATTAGCCTTACAGCTAAAAGGTTTTCTTGAAATCCTTTCTGTTTTTGAACAAAGATTAAATGTTATTCATGACTCAGAGTAATGAAAAAGGAAATATTTATTTTGAGGATAAGCCAATTTATATATTATTGGACATTGCACAGACCACCCAGGCCTGAAGCCTACTGTTTATAGTTAAGGATTTTAAATCTACATATGCTCTTGAGGAGCCAGAGTTATCTATATTACAACTGGAAAGTTTTGTGTCTGCAAAGGGTAATAATTTCATGTTCTCCACCCCTAAGTCCCTCACCCTTGGCTGGTAAAATTCCTGTCAAGATTATTTTATTTCCACAGGGGAAAAGGCTTCTTTGGACCTCAGTAATAACAACATTGTGAAATTTCATCTATCAAAGGACTGATGTTTTAATATTGTTGGAAAACACTAGAGTTATATTTGTCTTTAAAATCAGTTTGTTTGAATATATTTGTATGTATATATAGCAGAATGTAGCTGACTTGTTTTTAGTGCAAATTTCTAGTTTCTTTGAAGGTTTATTTTCCTGGCCACCAAACTTTAGAATTCTTCAAGGATTGGTTCTAGGCTCCCTTATTGTCTCTCTTTTTTTCATTGTAAATAATTTATCCCATGCTTATACCTTTAACTACTGTCTAATGTAATAGGAGGGGAGAAAAGAGAAAATGGTGCAAAACAGAAATTATCAGACATGAATCTCCTCAGCTTCCCATTGGAAGGTCATTTCTGTTAGCTTCTATGGTTCTCACTAAAGCAGGAGGCAGGGTCTTTGCTGAGAGAAAGGATAGAGGGTCAAAGGCCTGAAGAGAATTTATGTGGTTTGAAGTACTTGTTTTGTCTGGATCAGACTAAAATGACAGGTTTACTTGGGCTTTGTTCAGGATCCCTTTGAGTGTGGTGATTATGTTTTGTTGTGTGGTTTTCTCTAGCAGTACATAGTTGCCTCATTATAGGCATGGAGAAGGTGATCAGTTTCATCTAGGGTTGGAGTTTTGCCAGGTGGAGGTGATGTAAGAACTGAGGAGAAAGGAACTTAAGGTGGTAGAGTGTTTCCTAGGGTTATAGAATTTAAGCTGGATAAGGAGGATAGTGAGAAGAAAGTATTGGAAATGGAAAGAACTATGGAGCTAATGAATCGTAAGTGTCTGAAGAGTCCAAAGAACTCTGCCGTAAGTGGTAAGTGAGGTCTAGTTATACATTCATATAAAATGTGTGTTACATTATTAATAAGTTAACAAAAAACAATATTAGAATTTTAGTTCCTTCATGGAGAGGGAATGGATGAAAAAAATTATCATCTATTTATTTCATTTATTTAGATATATAGGAAAAGATAGATTTTGAGCTGAGAAAGTCCTAAATGATAAGTGGGAAGTCACTTTCTAATTTCCTTCTTTTACGCAAGATAAGCATTCTAGCCAACCTTCTCTAAAGAATGGAAAACTTGCTGTATCTGATTTCACATGATTGTGGGGGCTTTATTATATAGTAAAAGAAAAAAGTGTTTTTGTGAAAAAAACCATTTCACTGGAAAGGTATTTTTGTCCACGGAAGTTAATAGTAAGCATCAAATAGTTATGTAAGTTTATTTCTTTTTTTATTTGGATTTCATGATTGTTTTTTGTGATACACTATATAAAAACTTCATGAAAGTAGAGAATTATATATGTGATATATGTTTCAAAAACTAATGCATGAAACTAAATGTCATGATCAGTATTCTTTTTGTTTTTTTTTTGAGATGGAGTCTCACTCTGTTGCCCAGGCTGGAATGCAGTGGCATGGTCTCCACTCACAGCAACCTCCACCTCCCGGGTTCAAGTGATTCTCCTGCCTCAGCTTCCTGAGTAGCTGGGATTACAGGTGCCTGCCATGACGCCCGGATAATTTTTGTATTTTTAGTAGAGAGGGGGTTTCACCATGTTGGCCAGACTGGTCTCGAACTCCTGACCTCAGGCAATCAGCCCGCCTCGGCTTCCTAAAGTGTTGGGATTACAGGTGTGAGCCACCACGCCCAGCCATGATCAGTATTCTTATTCCCCTGTAATACAGTGTGCCCTAGAGTACAGGATAACTAAACAAAGTCCTGTTCACATGTTCACTTTCAGGGAGATTAAGTACCTACTCTTTTTTGCCCTGCCCTCCCCTTTCCCCTCTCTTCCCTTCCCCCTCTCTTCCCTTCCCTCTCCTTTCCTTTATTTCCTTTCTTTTCTTTTCTTTCTTCTTTTCTGTTTTTTGAGACTGGGTCTCACTCTGTCTCTCAGGCAGGCACCCTCCCCACACCTGAAGATTTTTTTTTTTTCCTGTAAAGACGTGGTCTCCCTATGTTTTCCAGGCTGATCTGGAACTCTTGGGCTCATGCAATCCCCCCACCTTGGCCTCCCAAAGTGTTGGGATTACAGGTGTGAACCACCATGCCAGGCCCCTGCTCCTTTCTTAAGATGGTCTGAATATGAATATTTACATGTCTTACTGATTATATACCCTTTGTCTATCAATGATTGCATTTTAGATGACTTAAATTTCCAATAAATTATTTAAGAATTTAAACTGGAATGAGATAACTTCTTAATCTTTATTCTAAGACTGCATTAAGACCAAAATTTAAATCTTTAGGGTCAAGAATATTGAATGGATGCTCACAGATTTAACAAAGAATTCTATTTTGTCTCCTATTTGCTATTTTTTTTTTTTGGCTGGCTGCACAATTAGTAAACCCAATTTACTAATGTTGTTGATATTCTTTATTTGTTTTGTATGTTTTGTTGCTTGTGGAAACCTGATTAGAGCTTTTGAGAGTGTATTTCGGTCAGAAGTGATTTATTTTGTGTATTTAAGCTGGATTCCAGCTGTTTGAGGTTTTTCCCTTAGAAGCCTAAGTTTCAGATAGCATCTAGATTGAAAAGACAGTTCTGCTTAAGATGCCTATCCTAGTCTTTCTTAAATAGTTTAAATTCTTTGTTTTTCTAAGTTTCTCATAAGTTTATTTAGATTTTTACCTTAAAAATAACAATTTATGCTTAAAGTTGGTATAGAGGTAGGATTATAGATTTTCAAATTCACTTTTAAAAATGGCTAGTTTTAAAGAAGGGGTATGTGTTAAAAAATTACTTTTACTTTAAGAATTTTAATTAGCTAAATTAATAGCATTCAGTAGGTTGTCTTTAAGAAGTCCTACAATATATAACTAAAGAACATTTCCTTAGTGTTTCTGATTCAGAGGTTACATCCTCTTTTAGTATGAAGAGGAATGAAATCATTCCCACCATATGATTTGTCATATTTACTTTTTCCTCTGAAACTAAGTAAGACTTTTTGTAGCTCTCCTGTACTCCAGAGCACACTGTTCTTGTGGAGAAATAAGAATATTGATCGTGACATCGAGTTTCTATAAACTATTGCTTTTTTATTTTAGTCACCAAAATATAAGCAATTTTATATGTAATTTTGGCTTATAGGACTTATCAAACTTTTCCTGTTTATTATTAAAATTGAGTTTTATAAAAATCATAATGCATAAATTTAAAAAATGGTTAAAACAATATTTTCTAGTCAGACATGAGCCGTCATTATTCTTTGCCTACAGATTTCTGTGTATTTTCTCTCACAAGTTTTTTTTTTAGAAACTTTTTCAGATTCAGATAATATATACCTGAAGGAACACCTGAATAAATCATAATTCGTTTTGTCTTCATGTGACTCACAGCGATAAAATACTTTTCATGAAGCTTGCTATATCAGGTTACCTATCAGTTTACTTTTAGAAAGGTCATTGTGATTGCTGCCTTCTTGACTATGATCTTTAGAAGAAAGACCTCCTTGAAAATTATATACCACCACCAAAAAAATGTCTGTAATCATTGTCTTACTTGGTTTAGGAGCTGTTCAATTTGATCGATAACCAGCCCCCAAGAGCTACAGTATGGTCACATTAACATACTACGAGTTTTTTATGATTCCAATATCAGTGAAGAGAAAAAAGTTGTGTCATGCATTTTATTACCAACCTATGAACTTTAATCTTTAGCAAGTCACTTGATATCTGCAGGCTGCAGTTACTTTCATGATTATCTAAAACAGCATTGTCCAATATGGTAGCCACTAGCACATACGGCTATTGAGCGCTTGAAATGTGGCTAGTCAAATGTAGATTGCCATAAGTATAAAGCATACATCAGATTTCAAAGACTTGGTATGGATAAAGAATGTAAATATCTCATTAATAATATTTTATATTGATTATTTGTTGACATGATAATATCTTGGATATATTGGGTTAAGTGAAATATATTATTAAAATTAAAGCCTGGGTGCAGTGGCTCATGCCTGTAATCCTAGCACTTTAGGAGGCCAAGGTAGGCAGATTGCTTGAGCCCAGGAGTTCAAATTAGCCTGGTCAACATGGTGAAATCCCCTCTCTATAAAAAATACAAAAAAATTACCTGAGCTTGGCAACATGCGCTTGTTGTCCCAGCTACTTTGGAGGCTGAGGTGGGAAAATCGCCTGAGCTCAGGAAGTCGAGGCTGCATTGAGCAGAGATCATGCCACTGCACTTTAGTCTGGGTGACGACAGAGTGAGACCCCCATCTCAAAGAACAATTAAATTAATTTTATCTATTTCTTTTTACTTTTAAAAATATGGCTACTAGAAAATTTCAAATTACACATATAGCCTGCATTATATTTCTTTCTTTTTCTTTTTTTTTTTTTTTTAAGACAGAGTCTCGCTCTGTCACCCAGGCTGGAGTGCAGTGGCAAGATCTCTGCTCACTGCAACCTCTACCTCCCTGGTTCAAGCAATTCCCCTCCCTCAGCCTCCTGAGTAGCTGAAATTACAGGCACCCACCACCACACCCAGCTGATTTTCTTGTATTTTTAGTAGAGACGGGGTTTCACCAGGTTGGTCAGACTGGTCTTGAACTCCTGACCTCACGCAATCCTCCCGCCTCGGTCTCCCAAAGTGCTGGGATTACAGACTGGAGCCACCACACCCAGCCAGCTTGCATTATATTTCTATTGGATGACTCTGCTCTAGAAGATGTAAGATGACCTCTATGAACCTTTCTAGTCTCAGCACTGTGATGATTCTTAAAAAAATTTTTTTTTTAATTTCTATTTTTTGAGATGGGATCTCACTCTGTCACCCAGGCTGAAGTATAGTGGTGTGATCACAGCTCAATGCAGCCTTGACCTCCCAGGCTCAAGTGAGTCTCCCACCTCAGTCTCCTGAGTAGCTGGGACCATAGATGTGTGCCACCATGCCTGGCTAACTTAAAAATTTTTTTTGTAGAGATGAGTTCTTGCTCTGTTGCTAGGCTGGTCTTGAACTCCTGGGCTCAAGCAATTCTCCTGTTTCAGCCTCCCAAAGTTCTGGAACTACAGGTGTGAGCCTTCATACCCAGCATCCAGCACTGTAATGATTCTGATTGATGCTCTGATTAATTCTGGAACTGTCATTATATTTTTAATTGTTATGATGTCTCCATTAAGGATTTTTACAGTATGTTATTTTGGTATGTAGAGCTCTCAGACAATTCTTTTTTTTAAATGTCTTATTACGTTAACCATACTCTGAAAGAATTTAGCCTGTAAGCTTTTAGGCTATAGCTGATAAGCCTAGGTCTTCTCATTTTTGAAGCTGGACCATTCTGCCTTGTTATAGCAATTATCCTGCCTTTCTTCCATCTTATTATTGTTTAAAAACCTCTTATATTTATTAATTTATTCTCAGTGATTTTATTTATTCCATCCAAAGCTTTGGACCTCTTTCTTCACTAGGGCTAGGATACTGTACTAGAAATAGAATGTAGGGTTTAGATTAAAGACTTAGATTCTAAATCTGGTTTCTTTTTTTATTAGCTGAGCAATTCTGGACAAGACACTTTGCTAAGCCTCCTTTTCATCTGTAAATCTGATGTTGTGAGGATTAAATAAAATACCATACAGATATTGTTATTACCTACCCAGGTTTATCAGAGATCTTTTCTTTTCAGACTTCTTCTTGACAATATTTGACTTCAAGGATATTATACTTTTCTAGTATCCTTTATTATTTGCCATTTATTCTTTTCATTATTTTGGTCTTTTCTTTCCTTTATCCATTGATATTCTTGGTTCTACCAATCTTTAGTCCATCAGACTATGGTCATAAAGAAAAATAGAAGAAACATATTGTATTGCTCACAAAATGAAAATCATCACTTGGAACCTGTACCTAGATTTGTAAAAACTGAACTAATAAATTCAGAAAAGAATCTCAAACACCAAGCAGGAGAAGGGAGAATAAGACAAATTGTTGGAAACCAGGCCCAAGGAAAAGAGAAAAAGGAACTGAACTATATTGAATATATGTCATGTTCCTGGCATTGCTCTTGATAGATAATTGATATATTACTTTATATTATGCACAGCAAAATCTTTATAATAAATCTTTTAAGGGAAGGTCTCACCTATTTTATAGAGGAGGAAATTGAGTAACAGGCATATTAAATAACATGCTCTGAGGCTGTTTGGGTCCTTATTGTTTATTTGCATTTTTCCCCCCAAGACCATTGTTTTGGTAAACACTGTTTACTTGGGACAGTTGAGTTCTGTGCTAATTATGTAGGTAGAGTTGGTCTCAAGTACGCTAGCAAAAATAAATGAAACTTGAGTGTTTTTAAACAAGGATACCAGATATGAGATTTATGAAGTAGATTTTGCACAGTTTTTGGAAATGTAGTTCTCCTGAGCATCCTTTAGAGTGGGTAGAGTGGGTAGAGTGGGTAGTAGTAGTAATTCAGGAAGCCATTCCTTCCTAATCTAGGTATGTCAACAAAACTTTCAGGTCTGAAGGCGGCTGAACACTAAATAATTCTAAATAAATGAAATAACTAAATAACTCTAGCTATTCTGCCATCTGTTCCCTTTACTGGTAGGCAAAGCTAAATTGGTAATTGTAAATCTGTGAATTGTGCCATGACTTTCAAGGCGAAGTCCAGATGTATTTGAAATGTCTTCACAAATGTGGCCTATAACAATCTCTGCCCACTTCCCTCAAAGGTTTTCTCTCTGTCTATACTTTTCTGCTTATAAGCTCCTTACTGCGCTATTCTCATACATGTCTTTCTTGCGTTCTACTAGTACATTCCTCCCTTCTGAGATTCTTTTTCAGAAAGACTAAAATATGCTAAGTATCTTCTTGTGCTTTAGAAGTCTTACGGCAAAAATTCTATACTGACTCAAGGATAGAATACTTAGTAGGAGTGAATGAACTCTTGAAAAATATCATATTTTCAACTCCATGTCCTCATATTCTCATATTAAAGAAGATTAAACAAGATAAATATCATTTGAGCCAGGTGTGGTGGCTGATGCCTGTAATCCCAGCAGCTCAGGAGATTGAGGCAGAAGGACTGCTTGAGGCTAGGAGTTCAAAACCAGCCTGGGCAACATAGCAAGACCCTGTATGTGTGTGTGTGTGTGTGTGTGTGTGTGTGTGTGTGTGTGTGTGTGTTTATATTTATATATGTGTGTATATATATGCACATATATTTATATATATGTATTATATATAGATAAGATGATTATTAAGTTAACTGGTTTCTGAAGAACTCTTTTTTCCCCCTAAGGAGTTCTAAGAGACATCGTTTGTGTTTCTAGAGCAAATAAACTTTAACTTCTTTTTTTTTTGTTTTATTATTAAATGAATATTTTGTTGTAATATTAAATGAATGAATATTTGAGATGCCCTTGTGTTTACGTTCAGACCCCTGCAATTTTTCTGTTAAAATAAAAAAATGTGAAGTGTTACTGTGACATTCGCAATTTTATTTGAAAGAACTAAATATAAAAATGTTATTTTCTTTTCTTCTCCTGCATGGTTGTCTTTTGTGTTTTCACTTGATTTTCCTCTTTATCCTCTTGGAATTTAGACTCTGAAGCTTGAATTTCCTTCCTTTTTTTCAACAAAGTGAGATGCAGCACAAGGCATGGCATGAAGTCAAAAGTAAATTCCTATACTTAAGTGCTAGCAACCATTACAGACTTCTTGAGGCCAAAGCCTGCCTATCAGATACTTATTGGTTGGGTGACCATATGTTCTAAGGCAGGGGCTCTTGACTAACTTTAAAGAGGCTGAATTTTGATACACTGTTGCCAAAAATTAAAAAAAAAAAAAACAAAAACCAAATACATCACCCTGTGTATTAAGTATTTGTCTGGCAGGATACTGAAAACCTAAAATGTAGCCCACACATGCAAACTTGTTGGAAGACAAAGTACATTTTTCAGCAAGTTAGAGTCTCAGAATAAGAAAAGCCAAACTAGTCTGGATTTTATTTATTATTTATTATTATTATTATTTATTTATTTATTTATTTTTTATTTTTATTTTTTTGAAACGGAGTTTCACTCTTGCTGCCCAGGCTGGAGTACAGTGGCGCGATCTTGGCTCACTGCAAACTCCTCATCCTGGGTTCAAGCAATTCTCCTGCCTCAGCTCCTGAGTAGCTGAGATTACAGGCTCCCACCACCACGCCCAGCTAATTTTTTGTATTTTTTAGTAGAGACGGGGTTTCACCATGTTGGCCAGGCTGGTCTTGAACTCCTGACCTCAGGTGATCCGCCCATCTAGGCCTCCCAAAGTGCTGGGATTACAGGCATGAGCCACCGCGCCCGGCCACGAGTCTGGATTTTAACATTTTCCTTCTACCTTCCCCTACTGCCAAGCTCCAGAAGGACCCCAACCATGTAGCATGGAAGAGAAAATTATTTTTTGCATTTTAAAATCAGAGTATTGCTTTTGACTCAGCAGGATTTCAAGTTACATATGCAAAGGAAAATATAAAATTATAAGGACTGGACACTAATTCACATAAATCCTATGTTGAGTGAGTAGTTTTGAGATTTTTATAACTCTTTTATTATAAACATTTAATCTTCAATACATTGTTCTTGAGCATTTTCTCTGTTTCAGACTGTATAATATTCTTTAATTTTCATAACAGTCTTATATATATAGTAAGTAATAGTATCTGATTTTACATTTGAGGAAACTGAAGTTCTGTGATTTCAAGTACTTAACCAAAACTGGCCAGTTTTTAGAACTTGAGTTGTAACTGTATCAGAATTTGATTTCTGAGAGCATCAAAGCTCTGATCAGGTCTTCTTACTTTAATCTTAGACTTTTAGCCAATTTTGTTACTCTAGTACATTACTATCAAAAGTTTATATATATATACACACACATATATACATAAGTTTATATAAGAGTGTTTATGCATGTGTGTGTGTGTGTATTCATTGGGAGAGAGTTCATTGAATGTAACACATAGAATTTTATATTCATAAATTATACAAAACTTCTTTATTTTTAGTGTGTTTGTGAATTTTTTTTTTTTTTTTTTTTTTTTTTTTTGAGATGGAGTCTCACTTTAACACCCAGGCTGTACTGCGGTAGCGTGATCTTGACTCACTGCAACCTCTGCCTCCCGGGTTCCAGTGATTCTCCTGCCTCAGCCTCCCAAGTAGTGGGGATTACTGGCATGCGAGGCCACCATGCCTGGCTAATTTTTGTATTTTTAGTAGTGACAGGGTTTCACCATGTTGGCCAGGCTGGTCTCGAACTCTTGACGTCAGGTGGTCCGCCTGCTTTGGCCTCCCAAAGTGCTGGGATTACAGGTGTGAGCCACTTCACCTGGCTTTTTTTTTTTTTTTAATAATTTAATATTTATGGAACTTTGGAGTAGGAGAATAAAAAAACTGCAGAATTTATATTATGAATTTTTAGGATTAATAAAATTTTGAAGGTTTCAATATATGTATTTTTTACCCAACATTTCTTACCCAGAAGTATTGCTAACATTATGTAAAAACAAGATTTTTTTGAGACCGAGTCTCGCTTTGTTGCCCAGGCTGCACTCAGCTCACTACAACCTGCACCTCCCGGGTTCAAGTGATTCTTCTTCCTCAGCCACCTGAGTAGCTGGGATTACAGGTTTGTGCCAGCATGCCTGTATTTTTGTAGAGATGAGGTTTTGTAGAGATGAGGTTTCACCATGTTAGCCAGGCTGGTCTTGAATTCTTGGCCTTAAGTGATCCGCCCACCTTGGCCTCCCAAAGTGCTGGGATTACAGGTGTGAGCCACTGTGCCTGGCCCAAAAACAAGATTTTTAAAAATGTGAAACTACCATATTGGATCACATTTGCTGTACTCTGAGAATAAGGAGTAGTAAACAACTCTGTTTTTTTTTTTTTTCCCAGACAGAGTTTTGCTTTTGTTGCCCATGCTGGAGTTCAGTGGCGCCATCTTGGCTCACTGCAACTTCTACTTCCTGGGTTCAATCAATTCGCCTGCCTCAGCCTCCCTAGTAGTTGGGATTACAGGCGCCCACCACCATGCCCGGCTAATTTTTGTATTTTTAGTAGAGACAGGGTTTCACCGTATTGGCTAGGCTGGTCTCGAACTCCTAACCTTAGGTGATCTGCCCTCCTCAGCCTGCCAAAGTGTTGTGATTACAGGTGTGAGCCACCATGCTTGGCCGACTCTTAACTTAAATTTTACTTTTATAAATTAGAAAGACTTTAATTGTCTACCCCATGACCTAAACTTGCTTCTTAATGATACTCTGGAGTCAGTCACTTTCTAATAGATCTATAGATGATTTAAAACATTTTGTCTATTTTTCCCTTGTAATGCATGGCTATGATTATGTCATTCTGTTCAGAAATCCTCTGTGATTTCCTATTGCCTTCAGGACAGTCTAAATTCTTGGACCAAGGCCTTCCATTGTCTAGCCTTGCTCTACCTGTCTAGAATTCTCTTCACTCAACTCAAGCTATGGTGATGTTCCTCAGGCTTTTACCTTGTATCCTTTGCTAGCCTTTGCATCCTTACTGTTAGCTCTATACTAAAAAATTCAGTCCGCACAAATATATCTTTTCCCTAAAACCATCTTTGATTCTTTAGTTTTGTGCAATTTCTTTATTCTTTGAATTTCATAAGGTGTAATGTGTTTCATAACACATATACATTTGTAATCTCTAAAATATATAATTTTTTACCTCTATTTAGTTCTGTTACTGATTCAGGCAAATTTTCATTCTTTTTTTTTTGAGACAGAGTCTCACTCTGTCACCCAGGCTGGAGTACAATGTTGTGATCTTGGCTCACTGCAACCTCCATCTCCTGGGTTCAAGTGATTCTCCTGCCTCAACCTCCCTATTAGTTGGGATTACAGACGCCTGCCAGCATGCCCAGATAATTTTTGTATTTTTTGTAGAGACAGGGTTTCACCACATTGCCCAGGCTGGTCTAGAACTCTTGACCTCAAGCGATCCGCCCGATTCGGTCTCCCAGAGTGCTGGGATTACAGGCATGAGCCACCGCACCCGGCCAAATTTTCATTCTTTTAAAATTAACTTTGAGTTATAATTTATATACAATAAAAATGTACACATTTGAAGAGTATACTCTATGAGTTCTATGAGTTTTGACAAATGTACACCTAAGTGTAACCACCCCCATGGTGAAATTCAGAATATTTCCATCATTCTTTAAAATTCTTTTGTGCTTTTTTTTGTAGTCAGTTTCTATCTGTCCTCTCATCCCTGATAGCAGGAAAAGATGGATCTGCTCTCTGTCACTTTAGATTATGAAACTTTTTTCTAGAATTTAACACCAGTGGAATCATACAGTATGTACCTTTGTGTCTGGCTGCTTTTCAGCATTTTTTTTTTTGAGATTCATCTATTTTGTTGAGTGTATCAGTAGTTTGTTCTTTTTTATAGCTGAGCAGTATTTTATTATATGGATATGCCACAATTTGTTTATGCATTCACATGTTGATGGACTCATTTCTAGTTCAGGTCATTTTTTTTTCATTTGGCAACTTATATCACATGCACCATTATCCTCAATTAGTAAATGATTGTGTACTAGTATGATTATATCAGTTTGTATCTTTGGAGGAAGGCCTGTAGTGATACATCTTTTAGATAATGGTGTTAATTTCAGGGGAGATGGTGTGTCTACTTTTTTTCTGTCTGTGGCTCACTATTTCACCTCAGAGTTTAAGCCTATGAGCTTGATATGGGTAGGGACTGTTAAATTTTTCTTATAGTCTCAGTGTGTAAGACAGCAACTGCTATACCCTCATCTTTGTAGTTGTGTTTGTTTTAGTAATAGCAGCAGCAGTAGTAATAATAAATAACATTTCTTGAGTGCTTAGTACAATAATCATATGATGTAGGTCCTATTATTTGCATTTTACAGATGGAGAAACAGGCTCAGAATGTAAACAACTTGCTTCTCTGAATCTGTAGCCCTCCCTTTTAACCCTACTGCCTCAGTGTTTAATAATTGCTTGTTGAACAAATATATGATTGTGTAAATGAATAATATTTGCTTCATAGATCTGTGGACATAGTGTTAATTACAAAAAAGCATCTTGCTTACTCCACCTCATGTGACTTATTGGTATAGTCTCGGCTTTCATCATTCTTCCGTGTCGCCACAATACGTTAATGATGTGACTTTATCATTCACATACACACAGAACAATATCTAGAACGACGTTATAGCTGACTGAAATGAGGTTACTCTTTGTGTCAGAGACAGCCTGGATGAATGCCTGAGTGAATAGTGATAAATAAACAGACCTTTATTATGTTAAGGCATCGAGATTTTGTGATTAGTTTGTTAAAACAACTAGTATTAATTACCTGAATTTTATAGTTTAATTAAGTTTGATATTTTATGTAGGCATCTTTACTTAGTTGTAATTTTGAAGGTTATTATTTTTAAACTAATTTGTTAATCTGTCAAAAAGTTATTAAAATCTGTCTTAATGTGTGGTTTAATCTTTTAAAATAAAGAACGAAGTATGTGTTTAGATGGCATTAATATCAGTTGCTTCCAACAATTCAGCTTGTAGGCTGTCATTTAAAAAGTTTAAACAAATAGTACCAAATGAGATTATAATTTAAAAATAAACAATGGAGTAAGATTTAGTAATAGGTCATGAACTTCAAACCTGGAGTATCTTTGTTAAACATAGGTCTGGTTATGTCATTCCTCTGGGTAGCAGGACCTTTTGCTTTAGAAGTAAAGTTCAAATTCATTTTTGGCATGGTGTGACATGTGCCAGTCTTTCTCCATTTGGTTTCCTTGTCTCTATGTTACAGTCATATTAAACCTCTCAGTTCTCAGAATATCCAGTGTTTTCTTTTTTCTAAGTCTTATATGTATTTTTCCTCCCTGCTTTCTTCCCCTACTTCTTTTTTATAGCACCTTAAATGTCTCTTTTTCTGAACAGCCTTCATGACACCAAAATCAGTGTCAGACACACTTTCTTTGTGCTCCTAAAGCACTGTGTACTTTATATTAAAGTACTTTCTATAATGTAATATCATTATTTGATTGTACATATACCTTCTGGATGTGAATTCCTGAAGCCATCAACAATGGCTATCCTCAGCACTTGCAACCTGCCTGGCACATTGTCAACTCTTTGTAAATACTTTTGAAATACTTAACTGTGTGAAGGAGTGAATAAATGATGTAAAGGTGAACAACCCTCCAACCTATAGACTTTATGGTCTCATCTCTTTTGCTGGACTTCAGTTCCTGGTAGCGTGATGAACATGCCTATCAGCCGTATCCCCATTCCTGCCTTTTGGATTTGATAAATTCATATTATAATCACTGTTCCATTTCATTTGTGGTATTAAGAAATAGCTCCTAATTAAGAAAAGACTGGAAGCCCCTATTTAGAGTATGCATGTTTATGTCTAAATGTAAATTCATAGCACATTATCAATATAAAGAAACTAATGGAACTTTATACTAAGGATGATCCCTGAGAGTTGTTAATGAGTATAGAGGTACTTGATGTAAAATAAACAAATTTCTTTAGAAATGGAAAATCAAAACAAAACAAAAAACCCTACAATTGCTGTCAAAGAAACAACTAGAAGAAACTTGGCACCCAAATAGAAATAGTTACTATAAAAATGCAGTTTTTTTCAATGATTACACAGACAAAAATTTCTTTCAACATATATTTCTTGAGTTACTCATGTACTATGCACTGTACTAGGCACTGGGGATACATAAACAATGAGAAAATCCTGAATGCTTTGATAATTAGAAGAAAAATGAATCTCAGAGGACACATGCACACATGCAGACAAACAAGTTTATGTATTCACATATAGTGTAAAATACTAATTGATGTGTTGTAGACTATCCTATTTCTGAAACCAGTACCAGAAAGATTTTAAATATTATCATACTTAAAGTGAAAAAAGTTATTGTGAAAAAGACTATTGATAGTATTTTATGAAGAAAAGGAAATTGTGCTTTGAATTTTCTTAAATATAAACAAATACAGTTGATCTTCAACAATTATATGCTTGGCATGTATGGTAGACTGTGTTATTGTTCAAAAACCTTTGCTGCCCCTCCCTGGAGAAACTTTATACTTCCCTTCCCTATTGACATCATGCCTGGAGTTACGACATGCTTTGGCTAAAGAAATATGAGTGGAAATGATTTATGTATACTTATGAGCAAAATCTTTAAGTCAGAACACAGTTTCCTATGTTTGTTCTTTTTCTCTGCTGTGACAATCAGCATTTGCAGATAAAGTTTCTCTGTTACCCTAAGGTACAAAATGAAGATTTCATGTAGTTGAGCCATAGCTAACTCTTGTTTGACATGTAGCATGAGCAGAAAATGAATTTTTGTTGTTAAAAGGCATTGAGATTTTGTTGCTGCAACATAACTTAGCTCAGTGGTTTTCAAGCTTTAGCATTTTTAAGAATCCTGTGGAGATTTTGTTAAAACACAGGTTGCAGAGATTGTTGGGCCCCACACTTAGAATTTCTGAATTCAGGAGGTCTGGAGTGGGGACCAAGAATTGTATTTCTGATGTGAAAAGCTTTTATGAAGGGGAGGTGGATAAGAGAAGCCAGCATGAAGTCTTGACCAAAGGTACATGCTCAGGCAAATCATGTTTCGATAGGAGAACATGTGGAAGTGAGCAACTGGACACTGGTTCTTTTTTTTTTTCCCTTCTTTTTCTTTTTGAGATGGAGTTTTGCTCTTGTTGCCCAGGCTGGAGTGCAATGATGCGATCTCGGCTCACTGCAACCTCCACCTCCCGGGTTCAAGCGATTCTCCTGTCCCAGCCTCCCAAGTAGCTGAGATTACAGGCATGAGCCACCATGGCTGGCTAATTTTTGTATTTTTAGTAGAGACGGGGTTTCACCGTCTTGGCCAGGCTGGTCTCGAACTCCTGACTCTCAGGTGATCCACTCGCCTCGACCTCCCAAAGTGTTGGGATTACAGGCGTGAGCCATCGCATCTGGCCAATACTGGTTTCTTTAAAACTATCCATGCCCGTTGTCCCTTGTAAAGTCTTTGCATAATACCAGTTGGAAGACCATTGTTCTCTACTGCATTTAGGTGATTTGTGTTTTCTTTTATATTGTCCAAGATCCCTTTACTTGTCTGTAATATTTCTTCTTCACTGTTGAGACTTCAGCAGGTACAGACAGTTAGGTGATTGGGATGAATTTACAGTTTGATCACTTAACCTCCTTAGGCCTTGGTTTCTTCATCTATATAATATAATTCTCTCATGTTACTTTCGTTCCAATATTTTATTTTTCTAATACCATTCTATGGGCTAGCAAGATTCCATTATGTGTTGACTCTCCCAATTTCTATTATTCATACCACAGATTAAGTTCAAAATCTTTGAGAGGAAGTAAGCTGGAGTATTTGAAATTAAATGTTTCTCTTTCTTGGGGGTCAGGATACTCTGTAAATCTTCAGCTAATCAGAAAATAGTAGTTTCTGGCCAGGTGCGGTGGCTCCCTGTAATCCCAGCACTTTGGGAGGCCGAGGCAGGTGGATCACCTGAGGTCAGGAGTTCGAGACCAGCCTGGCCAACACGGTGGAACCCTGTCTCTACTGAAAATACAAAATTAGCCAGGCGTGGTACCAGGTGCCTGTAATCCCAGCTACTTGGGAGGCTGAGGCAGGAGAATTGCTTGAACCCAGGAGGTGTAGGTTGCAGTGAGCCTAGACTGTGCCATTGCACTGCAGCCTGGGCAACAAGAGTGAAATTCCATCTCAAAAAAAAAAAAAAAGTAGTAGTTTGGAAAAGCTTACAAAATGTTGTTTTTGCTCCATTACTAGGAGATGCATATTTTATTTATTTTAACTTTGGTATCAAATAAGCATAAATTTATGAAAAATTTTAGCCTAATATTATAGTTTTAAATAGCTGCTCATTTTGTTCAATATGAAAACAGATTGCTATATTATTTTACTGACATATATGCCAATATGCATTTGAAAATAAATTAATGGGGCCAGGTGCGGTGGCTCACGCCTGTAATGCCAGCACTTTGGGAGGTCAAGGCAGGTGGATCATGTGGCCAGGAGTTGAAGACCAGCCAGGCCAAGATGGTGAAACCCTGTCTCTGCTAAAAATACAAAAATTAGCTGGGCGTGGTGGCGGGCACCTGTAATCCCAGCTACTTGGGAGGCTGAGGCAGAGAATTGGCTTGAACTCGGGTGGTAGAGGTTGCAGTGAGCCGAGATCGCGTCATTGCACTCCAGCCTGGGCAACAGAGCGAGACTCTGTCTCAAAAAATAAAGAAAAGAAATTAATGTTGATTTGAAGATTCTGTTTAATTGAAAACATTTGTTTTCATATTTTTCACTATGTTTGTAGAAGGGAAAAAACTGAAAGTATTTGTTTGTCTTGAGGTCTTTAAAAAATAGATTGGTTCAGAATTGTGATTATAATTTTGTTTAATGTAAATAATTTTGGTTCGTAGCAATGCCATAATTTTAAGACACTTGCTAAATTTTTCCTTGGATTTACATGAAACATTATTTGATATTTTTTTGGTTGTTGCCTATAGTTAATTTGTTAAGTCTGCACTCATGCCATTTCCTTGGGAACTGCAAACAGGCCTTTCAGTTTAGGTCCAATGAAACCACAATCTGCTCCTTTTACAACTATTTTAAAGTTTGACTAGTGTTACTATTACCAGTTCATTTTGAGAAGGAAATTTATTCTGATTAACATTTCTTTTAGAAACAGTCTGAAGGTGATTCTTGGTTTCTTAGCAATTTAAGGCTGCTTTGGAACATGACCTTCCTAGTTTGGATTTTAAAGCAGAAACAGTTCCAGCTTCTCCAAGTTTAAAGAGAAATCTGATTCTATTGAAGTTGTTGCTGTAAGTTTTAGTCCAACTGTTTCCAATTTATAGTTACGACACACCAGGAAAAAGTGCACAATTATCATCTGGGGACTTAGAATCTCACTTGATTACCCATAACTGTGGCCTGCTTCAGCAGCTTTGCTTGGGCTCTTGAAGACGAAGCCAAGTATCAGTGTTCCATTCTGTATGAAATAAATGTACTGTGAAATATTTATCAGAATAGAAAATAATATTTTTAATACACTGGGGAATTTCACTATTTAAAGGAATTCTATTGGAAGTTATTGAAGATATAATGTGTTCATAAAGGAAACAAAATAATCTTCCCCAAATTTCTTAATTTCTTGCTATTCCAACTTCAGATGTTCGTATGCGAGGTTTCTTAAAATAGGGATACAACATTAGTAGTTCAGTTTTCTCATACTAAGTGCCATATGAAGGCTGAAACTGAACTCTCTTAGTCCATTTTATTATTCAAACAAAAGAATTTAACATGAAAACCTTTTGTATATATATAAGCCATGTAATGTATTAACCACACACTATAAGTTTTGCATAGTAAATTGAAATAATCAATTTAACCTATTGGAATATACTTATGTGATTAGGATGAACATTTTTCAAAACAAAACAAAAATAAAAGTCTGAAAGTAATTTCATGTTAGTATTTTCTTGGTAATGGTATGATAAGCAAGCATCAATCAGAATGTACAATTGTTGATCACGTGTCAAATACTAAATTATAAGTTAGTACTAAGGTAAGCTCTATACTTGAAAATGGGTTGGAAAATTACAAAATCTAGTGTATTCTTTTACGTGGGTTTTTAAAAACAAAATAAGAAAAATTTAATTAAAACTTATGTCTGAAATTGGTGGGTTCTTGGTCTCACTGACTTCAAGAATGAAGCCGCAGATCCTCGCGGTGAGTGTTACAGTTCTTAAAGATGGTATGTCCGGAGTTTGTTCCTTCTGATGTTTGGATGTGTTTGGACTTTATTCCTTCTGGTGGGTTCATGGTCTCACTGGCTTTAGGAGTGAAGCTGCAGACCTTCGTGGTGAGTGTTACAGCTCTTAAGGTGGCACGTCTGGAGTTGTTCATTCCTCCAGCCTGGAGTTGTTCATTCCTCCTGGTGAGTTCGTGGTCTTGCTGGCCTCAGGAGTGAAGCTGTAGACCTTCACAGTGAGTGTCACAGCTCATAAAGGCAGTGAGGACTCAAAGAGTGAGCAGCAGCAAGATTTATTCCAAAGAGCAAAAGAACAAAGCCTCCACAGTGTGGAAGGGGACCCAAGCAGGTTGCCACTGCTGACTCAGGCAGCCTGCTTTTATTCCCTTATCTGGCCCCACCCACATCCTGCTGATTGGTCCATTTTACAGAGAGCTGATTGGTCCATTTTATAGAGAGCTGATTGGTCCGTTTTACAGACAGCTGATTGGTCCATTTTGACAGGGTGCTGATTGGTGCGTTTACAGTCCCTGAGCTAGACACAGAGTGCTGATTGGTGCATTTACAATCCTCTAGCTAGACATAAAAGTTCTCCGAGTCCTCACCAGATTAGCTAGATACAGAGTGCTGATTGGTGCATTTACAAACCTTGAGCTAGACACGGGGTGCTGATTGGTGTGTTTACAAACCTTGAGCTAGACGCAGAATGCTGATTGGTGTATTTACAATCCTTTAGCTAGACATAAAAGTTCCCCAAGTCCCCACTAGATTAGCTAGACACAGAGCACTGATTGGTGCATTTACAAACCTTGAGCTAGACACAGGGTGCTGAGCGGTGTGTTTACAAACCTTGAGCTAGACACAGAGTGCTGATTGGTGTATTTACAATCCTTTAGCTAGACATAAAGGTTCTCCAAGTCCCCACCAGATTAGCTAGATACAGAGTGCTGATTGGTGCATTCATGAACCCCGAGCTAGACACAGAGTGCTGATTGGTGCATATACAATCCTCTGGCTAGACATAAAAGTTCTCCAAGTCTCCACCCAACTCAGGAGCCCAGCTGGCTTCGCTTAGTTGACCCTGTGCCAGGGCCACGGGCGGAGCTGCCTGCCAGTCCCGTGCTGTGCACCTGCACTACTCAGCCCTTAGGCGGTCGATGGGACCGGGCGCCACAGAGCAGGGGGCGGCACCCGTCAGAGAGGCTGGGGCTGTGCGGGAGCACACCGCAGGGTTGGGGGGGGTGCTCAGGCATGGCGGGCTGCAAAACTACATAAAATTGCCAGAATTTTCTTTAGAATAAAGAGAATTGGGAGTCACAAATTAGAGGTATTTAAATAGGCATCCTGGTTCCTTTTTGACTTCCAAATTAAACTTTTCAATTGTATTCACTCTGATTATATTTATGCTTACAGTAACTAATCAAAATTTTGAAGTTCCAGCTATTGTCTGTAACTATTATATGTCATTCTTTTCATAACTCCAACATAAATGTTTACACTTGAACTTTCAGCATTTTCTGTTTTAATTAATTTTGTTCACATAAAATAATGTAACTTTTAATTTTGATACTGAGTGATTTAGATGGCTGATATAATCAGAATATAATAGAATATTTTAAGAATTATCAGTGTGCACTATTTTAAATCCAATGTTTCCTTATTTTTTGCTAACTGAATCTTTTTACATATTTAATTGTGCTTTAGCATATATATAACACTTTACTCCAATTGAATAATTTGAGGTAGATGATGTAAAATGCTGAATAAAAGAAATTTAGAGCTGAACTCATGAAGTACAAATAGAGTAGCTCTTAAAAAGTTACCTTTGCATTCTTCAAGTGATCAGCAACACAATGTCTTCTGTATATTAGATGCTCAATTAATGTTGAGTGAATAAAGATAGATCATGTAATATTTAATGAATATTTGAGTTTCCTTCTAGTTTAATGAGTAAAAGAATAACTCTGAAGTGCCCCAATTGATACTTAATAAATGTTTGTTTTTCGGTCTGGCGCAGTGGCTCAAGCCTGTAATCCCAGCACTTTGGGAGGCTGAGGTGGGCAGATCATGAGGTCAAGAGATCAAGACCATCCTGGTCAACATGGTGAAACCCCGTCTCTACTAAAAATACAAAAATTAGCCGGGCCTAGTGGCAGGTGCCTATAGTCCCAGCTACTTAGGAAGCTGAGGCAGGAGAATCGCTTGAACCCAGGAGGCGGAGGTTGCAGTGAGCTGAGATCACGCCACTGCACTCCAGCCTGGAGACAGAGTGAGACTCCGTCTCATAAATAAATAAATAAATAAATAAATAAATAAATGTATGTTTGTTTGTTTTTTATCATTATAGTTACCTAATTATCCATGTTCATTGGGATCATAGTTTCAAAAAATTTCAGCCTAAATCATTTATTTCAGATAGTTTTTTTATGCCTCTTTCTAGCAAAACTTTTACAACCCTGTTAATTAGTAAAATTGACTGGTTTGAGTTGTATATTCTTTGCCATTTGTTGGTGGAATAAAGATGAATAACTTTTGCCCTGTTCAATCTGTTCCTAAATGATCAAGAACTGATTTTTAAGATTAAATTTTACAAATAATGTATAAATTTATGCTTATTGTAAAAGTTCAGTGATGTAGCCTCATAGAAAGTAAAAAGTTATATTTTCCTGCATGCCTCTTAACTCATCCAACTTCAATAGGTAGTCCAGTACCCACAGTTTGGCTTTATGTGTATCCTATTAGAGGGCTTTCTGAAACAATGCCATATGTAAATAATAAACAACATTTTATATTTTACTATTAATATTTTAGCACCGATGCTAAATATAGCAATAATATAATATTTTATCATTAATCAGATTATGTATATAGAATTGCTTCCTTTACTTAACAGTGTTTCATACAGGTCTTTCTATAGCAGTGTATATCTATCCCAGTAGTTGGTCTTGAAAGACCAAGTTTGAAGCTTGAAAAGTTTCTCTTTGAACCTTTGCATGAAGAAGTGCCACCTCAATAAGTTTTATAAAATGATAAGCAAGTATAATACTCTTAGTAGCAACTAGTAATCTTAACACAAATTCAGAATTTTGTTTGTATGTTTGGTTTTATTCTTGGGGCTAATGAGATCATTTCTCTTTTTACATCATAAGTGATTGAGAAGAATTCATTCTGTTTTTCCATTGTGATTTTTAATAATAAAGCTAGCATTAAATAAAATGATGAAATTTCAGAATTATAAATCATTTAATCAGCTAGTTAGTTATGGTAGTCATTTACTTTTAGTTTTTTTTTTAATATACAAGGATGTTGAGCCCTAAAGTTAAGTGATTTACTCAAGATTGTAGAGAAGTTATGATTAGCATCTCATATCAAGATTTTTTTCACTACACCATGCGTTGCCTCTGAAGAAAGACTTTTTTTCGTTTTTTAGGTGTTTATTTAAAATGCGTAATATAAGCACAGTGGCACATGCCTGTGATCCCAGCTACTTGGGAGGCCGAGGTGGGAGGATTGTTTGAGTCCGGGAGTTTAAGACCAGCTTGGACAACATAGGGAGATCCCATCTTGGGGGGTGAGGAGGAAGATGTAATAAATAAGTAAATAAAACATGTAATATTGTTTTAGCTGCTTATATTTTTCTTATGTAAAAATTGACACATTAAGTTTATTGTGAAAACATGATTACAATCACAGAACACGGCAATGGAAAAAAATTCCATATTGTCTGCACCTTCTTCTGAGACCACATTTTGTGTGTATGTAATGTATTTTATCTTTAAAAAAATTGACAAATAATTGTACATATTCATGGGAGTATACAGTGATGTTTTAATACATATATAGTTATTAGATCAGGGTCCTTGGCGTATCTATAATCTCAAATATTTATCATGTCTTTGTATTGGGAATACAAATATTCTCCTTCTAGCTATTTGAAACTACGTATTACTATTAACTATAGTCATACTACAGTGATATAGAACCACTAGAACGTATTTCTCCTATGTAGCTGTGATTTTGTATCCATTAACAAATCTCTCCATATCTTTTTTTTTTTTTTGAGATGGAGTTTTGCTCTTTCACCCAGGCTGGAGTGCAGTGGTGCGATCTCGGCTCACTGAACCTCCACCTCCCAGGTTCAACCGATTCTCCTGCCTCAGCCTCCCGAGTAGCTGGAATTACAGATGCCCACCACCACGCCTGGCTAATTTTTGTATTTTTGGTAGAGACGGGTTTCACCATGTTGGCCAGGCCGGTCTTGAAATCCTGACCTCAGGTAATCCGCTCACCTTGGCTTCCCAAAGTGCTGGGATTACAGGTGTGAGCAACCGCGCCCAGCAATCTCTTCATATCTTTACCTTCCCCCTACTGTTTCCAGCCTTGAGTATTTTCTGTTCTACTTTCTACTTTTCACTTCTGTGAGGTAAACTGTTTTTAGCTTCCACATATGAGTGAGAACATGCAGTGTTTAACTTTTCTGTTCATGGCTTATTTCACTGAGCATAATGTCTTCCAGTCCATCCATGTTGCTGCAAATAACAGAATTTAATCCTTTTTGTGGCTGTATAGTATTCCATGGATATATTCTGGATATTAATCTCCTCTAGGATGTATAGTTTGTAAATATTTTCTTCCATTCTGTAGATTGCGAAGAAATATTTTAAAGAAATCAAAATAGTTTGTTCTCATTCTTTTCAGCTCATTAGAGAGCACATAATGAAGCAGCACATTTACGTTATCCAATTTTGTGTTGGTGCCAAACAATAGGGTGTTCTTAAACATTTTATATTGAATGGATTATAGGAACATCACCCATCATTAAAAGTCTAATATCGTGATATTTACTTGAGAGAACTTAATGTACTTTAATTAAGATTAGTAACATTTTGCATCCCTATAAATGTGTTTTTAGAGGAAAACCTACAGTAAAGTGTTTGCTATAGAAGTCACACCAATGAACTACAAATTCTTCCAAAAGCAGTTTTCTAGCGACATCTGCTGGTACAATGTAATAAAGGTGACTATCTCATGAAAGTAATTTCATAGAAAATATCTTTTTGGGTAGAATTGTTTATTTTACTATCATTTACACTTCTAATTGAAAATTTGAACATTTGACCAAGAGTATTATCCTGATAATGATAACATTGAGCTTCTTTATACTTTCCTGTACATGGTATGCAATTCCAGCCTGAACCTCTACCGTTATTTATTGACTAAGTTCTTTGATATTATTATGCAACATATTTCTTTTCTTCCGTGTCTTTTTATGTCATAATTTGCCTTAGTGCAGAACCTTGCAAGTAGAGATTCAGTAAATATAGACTGATTTATAGTATTTATTTTGTCATTTGCATAGATTAATTTGAAAAGTCTATGTATATGAGTTAAATGCATTATTTTTATGTGCACTTGAAAATAAAAATGAGACTTTATATTAGGAAAGAGTGTGATTAGGATAAATGGATTTTAATTTTTCCTCTTTTGAAGAGATTTTCTGCCTTATAAGTTGTGGAGAAGCAAAATATATTCAGTCCTTGGACATTTTCTTTACAATTATTTCCTGTATGATTGTATCTAGTCTCATGCATTTAAATACTACATATAAACAAATCAGACCTCTCCCTTAATCCTCAGACTTGTACAGCCAGTTACGTGCTTCCTCAACATCACCATTTAATTAGTTAACACACATTTTAAACTTAACATGTCCAAAACAAAAGTTTTGATTTTCTCCTTGAAACTGTTTCTGCTGTAGTATTCCCTACTTTGGTGAGTGGCCATATTATCCTTCCATTTGATCAAACCAAAAATTATTTCAGTAATTTGTAAATTCCCTCTCTTTTACTCCACGTTTAAACCATTGAGAATTTCAGTCAGCTCTACTCTCCACCTTCTACAACTATGATCTAGATGACCACAATCATCTTTCCCCTCCTAACTTGCTTCCTTGCTTCTAACCTTGCCCCCCTGTAAATCTATCCAGCAGCCAAGTGATTTTCTTTCTTTTTTTTTTTTTTTGAGACAGAGTCTCACTCTGTCGCCCAGGCTGGAGTGCAATGGTGTGATCTCGGCTCATTGCCAACTGTGCCTCCTGCCGCCTCCCCAGTTCCAGCAATTCTCTGTGCCTCAGCCTCCCAAGTAGCTGGGATTACAGGCATCTGTCACCACGCCCAGCTAATTTTTGTGTTTTCTGTAGAGACGGGGTTTCGCCATGTTGGCCAGGCTGGTCTTAAACTCCTGACCTCAGGTGATCCACCAACCTCAGCCTCCCAAAGTGCTGTGATTACAGGCATGAGCCAGCGTCCCCGGCCACAAGTGATGCTTTTAAAATTGAAGACAGATCTTGCCACTCTTCTGATGAGAACCTCCCAAAGTTCTTACCTTGCCTAAAGGGCTTACGTGAAATGCAGACCACTCCCTGTCTCCACCCTGATTGCTAGGACCTCATTTCCTGCCACTACTTCCCTCCCCTATTTTGCTCCAGCTACAGTAATCTACTTGCTTCTCTTTACATGACAAGCTGACTCCGTATCATGGGCTATATACTTGATTACCTCAAACGGAAATGCTCTCACCTTTACTCATTAATGTTTCTGATCAGATTACCAAATTTTACCCCTTGGAGAGGCTCTTCTTGACCATACTGTGTAAAGTAGTGAAGCCTGACTACATCACTGTTTCTCCCGTTATCTTGCAGGTTTGTTTTTTGTTTTGTTTTATTTTGTTTTTTTACCATACCTATTATCACTATATGACATACTTACTTTTTTATGTATCTCTTTCCCAACTAGAATGCCAGCTCTATGAAACCAGGGATTCTTTATTGTTCACAGTTATGTCCTTAGAACCTAAGGCAGTGCTTATACATAGTGGCCATTTAGTTAATATTTATCGAATAAGTTGGTGAGCCTTAATACTTAAATGGAAAATGTGATTTGATTTACATTATAATAATCAAATCCATAGAATAATGAGGAACCTTCAAATGGAGTCTGCTTTGTTTAAATCTTTATATTGTATTTTCAACATTGAACACGGATTACAATTGTGTTTCATAGTTAGGTAGGTTAATGCTCATACAATACTTAGTGTCAAAATGTGGGGTCATATTACTATTTTAAAGATGCTTTTTATGGGAATAATTACTTTTTTGTTCTTTGGACATAGACATCTGACCCTCAATTACATTAACAAACCTTATACACATGAATGGAAAGAAGAATAGCCCCTTTTGAATCCATGCTAAGACTTTATCAATATTAAGTGCTTCCCACAGAGTTCTGCTGAAAGAACTGAACTTCCATCATAATGAAATTGCAAATTCATTTGTATATGCCCCTCTTATATTTGAAAGCTACTTTTTGATGTTTTGATCAGCAATTAAATTTATTGTTTAAGGTCACAAATATGCAATTCTGACTAGAACAAGTTTCAGAATTCTTTACTCAGCATAGCACAAAGATAAATGGCTGTCTTTTAACAATAACATGTGAAAGCCAAAATTTGTTCCCAGATATACATAATCTTTTAGTCAGTCTACTGCTTTCTGTTTTGCAGTCAATAGACCCCTTAACCTGCTTCCTCACCATCTTACCTATCTAGATTATGGGTTTTTAAATTACTGCAAAACACTTTCATCAGATGGAAAAAGATAAGTTTAAACATTTTAATGCTATAATTTTCCCATGCACATTTTATCCTTCCATCTGAATTCTTTTGCCTTTACCCCTATTCTGTGTAAGGTAGACAATTATGTACTATGTTAGCTAAATTCTGTGGTTACATTTCTCACTGTTAACATGACTAGGAAGTAGATCATGTTGCTTAATTGAAATTGAGTTTTTAAGTGTGATACATGTGCAGAACATGCAGGTTTGTTACATATGTATACGTGTGCCATGGTGGTTTGCTGCACCTATTGACCAGTCCTCCAACTTCCCTCCCCTCACTCCCCACACCCCAGCAGGCCCTGGTGTGTGTTGTTCCCCTCTCTGTGTCTATGTGTTCTCAATGTTCAACTCCTACTTATGAGTGACAACATGTAGTATTTGGTTTTTTGTTCCTGTGTTAGTTTGCTGAGGATGATGGCTTCCAGCTTCACCCATGTCCCTGCAAAGGACATGATCTCATTCCTTTTTATGGCTGCAGAGTATTCCATGGTGTATATGGACCACATTTTCTTTATCCATTTGATCATTGATGGGCATTTGGGTTGGTTCTATGTCTTTGCTGTTGTAAATAGTGCTGCAATAAACATATGTGTGCATGTATCTTTATAGTAGAATGATTTGTATTCCTTTGGGTATATACCCAGTAATGGGATTGCTGGGTCAAATGGTATTTCTGGTTCCAGATCCTTGAGGAATCAGTATACTGTCTTCCACCATGGTTGAACTAATTTACATTCCCACCAACAGTGTAAAAGTGTTCCTACTTCTCCACAGCCTCACCAGCATCTATTGTTCCCTGACTTTTTAATAATCACCATTCTTACTGGCATGAGATGGTATCTCATTGTGGTTTTGATTTGCATTTATCTGATAATCATTGATGTTGAGCTTTTTTCATGTTTGTTGGCTGCATAAATGTCTTCTTTTGAGAAGTGTCTGTTCATATCCTTTGCCCACTTTTTGATGGGGTTGTTTTAAAACATCTCTGTGCATGTGGATTAACTTATTTTCTCAGATTCTATACTGCATCTAATAAAAATGTATATGATTGATTAAAATAGATTTCTTAAATTTTTATGCATTTCCTTTGTGGCCTTTCATACAGAAGACATAGAGGAATAATTGCCCTGTTATATTTGAGGCCTTACTCTTTGTTTTTTGAGACGGAGTTTCGCTCTTGTTGCCCAGGCTGGAGAGCAATGGTGCAATCTTGGCTCATTGCAACCTCCACCTCCCGGGTTCAAGCCATTCTTCAGCCTCAGCCTCCCGAGTAGCTGGGATTACAGGAATGTGCCACCACGCCCGGCTAATTTTGTATTTTTAGTGGAGACAGGGTTTCTCCATGTTGGTCAGGCTGGTCTTGAACTCCTAATCTCAGGTGATCTGCTGGCCTCGGCCTCCCAAAGTGCTGAGATTACAGGTGTGAGCCACTGCACCCGGCCTAGTCCTTACCCTTTATCTAAGAATATCCAGTGTCTTTATAGATTTATTCAAGGTATTTTGATAATAAATACTCAAAATCCCTTTGTTTAAGGTGATCATAGCTATAAAGAACAAAGACATTGAATAACAGCAGCAGGATGTTGTAAAGCCAGCATAGTAATGCCCCCATTTTAAGATCTTGTTTAAATATTTTTTTGCAAATCTGAGAATCTTTTTTTCTTAACTACCATGTAATTTGAATCTTCCCCAGCTGAAGAGAGTAGACTGTTTCAGGAGGATGTATAAGAAAAACACGTAACTTTTAAAGTCAGACAATCCCCTCCAGCCCCCAAATTCTGGAATTCTGACTGCTATTACTTTTGTGACCTAGGTTACTGCATTTTTTGAGCCTCCGTGTAGCAATGCAATAGAGAAAAATCTCTATTGATACAGTTTAGTGATGTGATTAAATGAGACAACACATATAAAGAGCTGAAAACAGTGCCCAACTATAGTAAGCACTCAATAAATACCATTTGGAGTCCTGTCTTTCTGCTCTCCCCTCACCCCAACTCTGTTCTTCATGCTCTGTGATCTGTTCTAATTGGGCTTAATCAGAAATTAAAACTGTTGAACTAAACTTGAAACCTTTCTGTGCCTGCCAACTCTATATTATGAATACTGTGCATTCACTGATTTAATAGGTAGGACGAAGTCAGGACCTTGAATTGATCTATATATAACACCCACCAGGTGTATGTGGTCTTTTTCTTCTCAGCAAATTGGTCCCCCAGGGATTTGTAGAGACTGCTTTACTCCCAGCCCTCATTTTAAGTCCAGATGGAGCCCTTAGATTTACTTGTCTCTCTTCAACCTGCCTATTTGAGAGCCGAGCTCTAAGTAATGTTAATGTGACATAGGAAGGCATTATCATGTTAATCATTTTGTGTAAGGTGACTTACTTCATTGCTTGTTGCTCTTTTGGCCATTCATAATGTTCAGATTTTTGCCTTAAGAGTTTCATCTTTTAAAACATTATTTTCAGAAAAAAATTGAATAGCTATGTAATATACTACTTATATCTCAAAATATGTTATTCTATGATTGTAAATTCTTATTGTTTTAGGTGCAAGGATGGCTTGAAAGGATTTACATTTTCTGCACTTAGGTAAGTAACATTTATTTTTATGTTGAGAGAGAATTTACAAGTTAACTTAAAAAATTAAACATAATTACAATAAATATGTATTGACTAAACATTTAAACTGAAAATAATTTTAGAATTCACAAAAGTACTTCCAAGCTTGTGGATAAATAGCTCATTGAAAGAGTAATTTGTCAGATTTTTCCCTCTAAAAATTAATCAACTACTTTGTTTGGACCTATTGTGTGCTTTCTACTGTGGGGTGTTTGAAAAGAAATACAAGAACTCACTTCAGGGAGCTTGGAAAGACAGAGCTGCTCATGAACAATTACTGAAAAGTTAAGTATTTAATTGTGTGGTACTAGATTATGGGTTTGCTTTAGGGCAGGACTCATGTACTGTCAAACAGTTTCGATTTTAAGTATCACTAGAGTCTTTTCACCTCATAGCCCATCTTTTAGCATAGCAATTGGCACATAGTATATACTGTAGAAATGTTGGTTAGCATTAGCATTATATTTTATAGTTCACCAAGAATTTTCTCATAGATTAGAAAATTAAATTTTTGCAACAGTTCTGTGAGATGTAACATGATGAGAAAACTGAGGCTTAGAATATTTGACTAATTTAACATCACATAAGTTAACTATATATACTGACTCCATACCCAGTGTTTGTCTAGTTTATATCGTAAATGTTGCCTGTTTTGTAATCCAAAGGACATATAGTAGATGCCTGGTGAAGATCAGTAGTATGGTTTTTACTGCAAATATTGGAGGGAAAAATTAGGGAAAGCTTCAGTACTAGCAAAAGTTTTTACCTAATTGTCTCAAGGTTATTTTGAGGATCAAATGAGTTAATATGTGAAAAATATTTCAAACAGTGGCTGGCATGGAGTAAATACTCAAGAAATGTTGGCTATTATTTTTGTTATATTCTTATAGATGATGTGCCTTAAACTGTACTTTAAGGATAGCTTTCGATAACTACAGGGAAGAGGAAGTGCACTCTGGGTGGAAGTGAATAATAGTAGCAAGAGAGTGAAAATTGTAAAATGAAGTGTGAGGTAACAATGATAAAATGGTATGAAAAGTTTATATTAGGGAATATAAAATATTTTTTGATATGTAGAGTAGGGCCAGATTATGGAAGACCTAGGGGAGAAAAAAGACAAACTTGGATTTGATAAGGTCAGCAGTAGGGAGCTACTGACGCTTTTTGAGCAGGGTGGTTGACAGTGTTTCAGAAAGATTGGTCTGGCCGCAGTATTTGAGACATTGAAAAAGAGAGAACCAGAAGGTGGAAAGACAATAAAGACTAGAATTTGGGTGATAGTGGGAGGATTAAAGAGAAGGAGAAAAAGTTAAGACTTGCAATGAATGAAAATGAAGACTGATATTTTCCTTCTTTCTCTTCCCCTCCACCCTGCAATCCCAGCCATGCACTGAAAACCAAAGTGCCTGAAAGAAGGTGCTATTAACAGAAAATCACATGGCCTGCAAGGAAACTGGTTTGGGAGGGAGCAAATGGAGTCTACTGTATAATTAAGAATGTCTTTGGTTGTGAGAACTCTGTGGGAACAATAACTTTCTAAGTCATAATACACAACACTAATTACTGTTATTTTTCAGTAAAGATCATGAAATTTATTAGAAAATAAAGTTTTTGTTATTGTTGTTGCATTGGCTAGAAAGTATTTGGTATTAAGTTTAAAGCTGATAACAAAAACAAAAGTTAGGTTTTCAAAGGAGAAGGAAAAACTTAGTCTTATTTTCCTACATCTCCTTACACTCCCAGAATTCTTGCAAAAACTTAAAATGTGTCAGATGGTTTTGTGTCTTTTCTTCAAATCCACTTTTAACAGAGGGCTAGTTTGGACTATTTGCACTTAAATTTTCTCTGTATTATAGAAAAATATTCCAGAAAAAATGTTTGTTAATTCTTGCTAATATTCTTGTTGCTAAAGCAAGAAAATTGTTAAATATTGTGAATGGTCATATGTTTATTTGTGCATCTCCTTCCACTAAGCAAATTCTGTTTCATTTTCATTCTGTTTCATAATCAATCGGCAGTGTGGTGAATTTGGATTCAAGAAATGTGGCTATTTCTTACATTTATATGGTGAATATGGACTCACCACATTGCGGATGAATTAATCTCAGACTTATAAAGTTGATTCTCAGAAGAATGTTACTAAAAGCCAAATATATTTTTTATTGTCAAGTTTCATTGTAAAAAAATAATGTGAGTTAATGTGTGTGCTTCTTGTAGGCTTTCAAAAAGCATTATCTGACATGTCTTTCCTGCTACCTCTTTGCAGTCCTGGTGGTCGTGATTTTTATTGTAGACGTATGCTGTAAATTTGTAGCAAGTCAAAAGTACAAAATTTAATGTTAATTACAAAGGGAAGGGGAAAGGAAAATGCTTTTTGTAGCACAATTTAATATGACTTCCTGACAATATTAAACTTTGGTGAGGAAAAGATACTCAGAGCTTGATACATTTGAGAATGGTGAGATTGAAAGGAACACAATCATAAAATGGCTTAAGGAAGTGCTTATCTCATACAGATCATAATTGCTGTATCATGAAAACATACATTGTTCTCTCAGAGGAAAACTGTCCTTTATCCATGAAGGACAAATATTTACAAAGTACTCCAGTTTAATGTGTCCTAATTAGACAAAAGCTAAAAAGCTTTAAAATATTAAACTTTACTTCAGGCTGGGCATGGTGGCTAACGCCTGTAATCCCAGCACTTTGGGAGGCCAAGGCGGGCAATCACTTAAGGTCAGGAGTTAGAGACCAGCCTGGCCAACATGGTGAAACCCGTCTCTATTAAAAATACAAAAATTAGCTAGGCATGGTGGTGGGCACCTGTAATTCCAGATGCTTGGGAGGCTGAGGCAGGAGAATTGCTTGAACTTGGGAGGCAGAGGTTGCAATGAGCTTTGATCATGCCACTGCACTCCAACCTGGGTGACAGAGTGAGACTCTGTCTCAGAAAAAACAAAACAAAAAACAGCCGGGCACAGTGGCTCACGCCTGTGATCCCAGCACTTTGGGAGGCTGAGGCAGGTAGATCACAATGTCAGCAGATTGAGACCAGACTGACCAACATGGTGAAACCCCGTCTCTACTAAAAATACAAAAAAATTAGCTGGGTGTGGTGACAGGTGCCTGTAATCCCAGTGACTTGAGAGGCTGAGGCAGGAGAATCGCTTGAAACTGGAAGGCAGAGGTTGCAGTGAGCCGAGATCGCGCCACTGCACTCTAGCCTGGGCAATAAGAGCACAAACTCCGTCTCAAAAAAAACAAAAACGAAACCAAAAAACCACAAAACTTTACTTCAGTTTAGCACCTTTTTAAAAATCACTTGTATTAGTCTGTTCTCACACTGCTATAAAGATACTACTCAAGACTGGTTAGTGTATAAACAAAAGAGGTTTAACTGACTCACAGTTCCTTATGGCTAGGGAGGCCTCAGGAAACTTACAATCATGGCAAAAGGCCAAGAGGAAGCAGGCTTCTTCTTCACAAGGCGGCAGGAGAGGGAGAGAGCTAGAGTGAGGCAGTGCCACACTTTGAAACTATTAGCTCTCCTGAGAACTAATTCACTATCAAGAACAGCATGGGGGAAACTGCCCCCATGATCCAATCATCCCCACCAGGTCCCTCCCTCAACATGTGAGGATTACAACTTGAGATGAGATTTGGGTGGGAACAGAGAGTCAAACCATATCAGCACTCCTCAACAAGTGTGAGATAATACAGGAGGTACAAAGCTAACATTCACTGATAGATATACTTAGTATACATTTATTCTGCCCCAGGTCTTGTACTAAGTATTGAGAATACACTCGGGAATGAGCCAGATACAGTCTCTGTTCTCGAGAGCTTATGGTCTAGTGGGGAAGATAGCATTAATTTTAACTATGCTGAAATGTTGCAAAAGAGAAGTGTAGGTTATCTCAGGAATATATTTTAGGCAAACCTAACCTAGCATCTTTCCCCAAGCTGTGGATAGGAGTAAATGAAGAGAAGAAAGCAGGAAATTTGCACAAAATTACTTACAGACTAGAAAAACCCAAATGTAATAATAGAAGTTAAGTGTTCTATAATTCACAAATTATTAATACTTTTATTTTCCTGTGGGGGTGGGTGGGAATGAGAGAGTGGAAGGAGCATTTAAGATGGATTTTAAAAGACAAATAAGAATTTAGTAAAGATGTAGGGAAGAATGATCCAGATAAGAAGAGCAATACAGACACATGGTTTATTTGGAGAATGTCAAGTAATTCATTTAATTGTAATATAATAATAGCTTCTATAGTGAGCACTCACTATGCACCAGATACTGATTTAAGCTTGGAGTTTGTATTTAATTCAGTAGGCCATAAGCCCATGAAGTTCTTTGAGGATATGTGTAGTCAGTTCAGATATGCACTTTGGGAAGCTTCCTCTGGAAATTGTATGTAGGATGATTTGAAAATTATCTGTGTATATAGATAACAGTAGAAGTCAAAAGAATAGTGTAAAGGACACAACCACGGGAGAAAAGCCAGTGTGAGACACTGAAGGTGCGCTAGCCTTATCATCATAGTTTAAAACATAGTTAGAAATATATGTAGCTTAGTGTTTAAGAAGCCAGACTTTAGGCCAGACAATTCTGGGTTCAAATAATTACTGATAATTCATTGGTTGTGGACAAGATACTTAACCATGCCAACTCTCATGGGAATTGTGACACCTATAGTATTGTTGTGAGGATTACATGAATTAATTAATATTTGTAAAAGGCTCAGTTAGCACTGTGCCTGTCGTATAAGATATGCTCAGAAAATTCTAGCTTTTACTATATTCATTCATTCAATATGTATTAAATATTTACCATGTGCCAGACACTATGCTAGATGCTGGGATATAACAGCAAAGAAGATATACATGGTCTCACAGGCCTCACAGTTGAGTAGGGGATGTAGACTACCAAAATGGCACATACATTACTGTACTGGAGTTCACTGGGCTCTCCTAGCACAGAAGAAAGATCATTCCCTTATTCTGGCCTGGGACAGGGTCAGCTTCTCCAAGGAAGTGACCTCTAATCTGAAATAGTCAATCCTGGCCAAAATAGCAACAATATTATGAAAGGTGTAAGAGAAACTGTTCTATCTGTTCTGGCATAGTTTTACCCTTGTTGCTGATAAAGAACAGCAGTACAGATCTTAAACTCTCTATGTACACCCATAAGTAAGAAACAAATTTGTTTGAACTGACAGCTACCAAAGATGCACAGCTGCCATCTGGTGACAAACCAACCCCTTGCACACCCCTTATGATTTGATAAGCTAGATGTTTTACCAAGGTTGTCTGAACAGGATGGGTTGCAGTTGTTGGTAGTAACAGCTTTTTCTTTCTTTCTAAGTATTTACACTTTCATATTCTGTTTGTCACAGGTCTCAAGTTACATTTTTTTTTTTTAAAGAGACAAGGTCATACTGTATTGCCTAGGCTGAAGTGCAGTGGCATGATCATAGCCCATTGCAGCCTTTAATTCCTGAGCTCAAGCAATCCTCCCACGTCAGCCTCCCAAGTAGCTGGGACTACAGGCATACACCGCCATGCCCAGCTGATTTTTAATTTTTTTGTTAAGGTGGGGTCTCACTCTGGTGACCAGGCTGTTCTTGAACTCCTGGCCACAAGTGATTGTCCTGCCTCGACTCTCATAGTGCCAGGGTTACAGCAGGAGCCACTATGCCTGGCTCAAGTTCCAGAATTTTAGTGTATTGTTATTGATCCCGTTCTATCTGTATTTTACTATATTTTCTGAAAGCTTGGAAGGTAGTATTGTCTTGGGAAATCTTAGTTATTCTTTATAAGAGCAATGACTCTTACAGGTTAGGTGTAAACAGTGATACTGCAAACTCTGAGAAAGGATACTTCTTGAGGGATATCTAATTGTGATAATATTTTCCATTAATTGTCTTTGGAAAAATATAGTCTAGTTTTGATGAAATAGGAATATTATTTTCTAGATATTTTATTTTTCCAAAGAAAAATAAGTAGATTAGAATAACATCAGCTTTCAGATTTTCTAATGAAATAATATGAGGACTTGGGGAATCCTGACTGTTTTCTGATTCCTGTTCCGTACTGTCCTCTGTTTCCCTGTGTGAATACAGATGACCTAGTGTGCTGCAGCTGTTTATGACTCAAAATGATAGATAAATGTCGAGTTTTACTGTAAATGAGAATCTCATTCAATTGTAACTATTAGCCAGATTTAAGAAAAAAATACATAGTTTTTGTGATTTATTAGTATTGTGATTTACTAGTATACCCAAGTATACCTGTTTCTTTTGAAAAACTCTAAGGCATATATTTAAAAAGCAGTGTCCCAAGTTAAAGGGTGCTTCATTAAGTGTTGTGCTGTATTTTACTTGGTCAGTTTGATTTTTAAATACCTGCATTATCAAAGAAATGACTATTAATTTTTTTTGAGTATTCAGATTTTGAAAGTCTATTTTTCTTCATAGGATGATTCGATTTTATGTAAATTGTGAAAATACTATCTCAAATGATAAAATACTTGCCAAAGCATATTTGTTTGTAAACAAAGTCTTTTTTTTTTTCCTCATTGATTTTTTTTAAGTGAAAAATGCCTCACATTGTGCTCTTTTCTTTAGGTTCATTGTAGGGAAGGAAGAAATTCCCACACATTCTTTTTCACCAGAGGCAGCATATGCAAAAGTGGAACAAAAGAGAGAGCAACACGAGGAAAAACCCAGAAGAGTGAATATGATTGGTCTAGTCAGGAAATTTGTGGATTCAATGTGAGCTCTTTATCTTGATATTTTAACCTGCTTTGTCACTGTTTCATATGATATTTGTACCATGCCAAGGTATTTTTGTTTTCTATTCAGGTAATGATGATCATTTTTCACCAGAAATTGTGCATAGAATTTTATAAAAGGCACACAATGGCAAGTGAATATTATTTATTATTTCTGGCAGGACCGTAGACCAGCATATGCCTTTAAAAGAGGTTTGCATAAAATTGGAATACTTTTGTATTTCAAACCAGGCAGAATTACAGGAGGCTATGATGGAGAACTTCAGGAAACTGATTAATATGTGTTGATTTAATCTGCCAAGTATGGAAAGAAGGGAGCAAAATTCCTGAGAGAGATTCAAGAAGATTAAGTAATAATAAGGCACAACCCTTAAGTAAAGGATATTTTGTAAGAGTGAAAATTTTGGGGGTTCTCAAACTGAAATGTTTTTATTTGTATATTATAAAAAGAAGCTTTCATGTTTCATACAAATTTTCATTTATATTTCTAGTATAGATATTTAAGAAAATAAATTTAATAGTTTGAAATTAGACTATCAACCAATAAATAAAGTCTTGGTAGTGATATTTTAGAGAGGGTGGAATGAGTAGGCAATAAAGAAAGTTAGGGGATCAATTATAGCAAGGGTCCTGAACTCCTGGGCCATGGACCAGTACTGGTCTGAGGCCTATTAGGAACCTGGGCACACAGCAGGAGGTGAGCAGCAGGCCAGAGAGCATTACCGTTTGAACTCTGCCTACTGTCACATCAGCAGTGGCATTAGATTCTCATAGGAGCACAAACCCCATTGTGAACTGCGTGTACAAGGGATCTAAGCTGCATGCTTCTTATGAGCATCTAATGCCTGATGATGTGGGGTGGAACAGTTTCATTCTAAACCACCCCCCTCTCCCGCCACCCAGTCAGTGGAAAAATTGTCTTCCATGAAACCGGTCCCTGGTGCCAAAAAGGTTGGGGACCATTGAATTATAGGAAGCTGAGGTCCTTTAATAAATTAGAAAACCTAAGTTTCACTCTTATTTTCCCTCTGCCAGCATTGTAACTTTGGACGAGAGATTTAACCATTGTGCATTTCCAAGTTCTTATCTGTTAACTGGGGTTAATAATCTCTATTAAGAATTGCTGTGAGCATTAAATGAGATGACATTTATGAACTTGCCTGACATAAAATATGAGCACAGGGAGCGCACTCAAATTTTTATTGAATTTAAAGATTTTGTCTTCATCTTAACAAATAATACATCTAGAAGATAACAGGAATAATTATGGTAGTTGAATTTATTAAACAAGTTCAAAAATAGTTATGGATTACCTCAGTGGAGAAAAGGGAGAAAGGATCCTATTAATGGAAATAATTTCAACAGGAATCAGAGGGGAATGCAGAGAATGAATTATATGGGTGAATGATGCCTTGGGCGTCAGAACTGATCAGGTCATGACAGAACGTATCAGAGTAGCCTCAGTGGGTCTACTGGTATGAAAGTGGATGCAGAATACTACAGAAGCAAAGCAAATAATACAGGAGACAGGCAGTCCAGCTCCTGGGAAGCCATTTATGAGTGACTAAGAAAGACTAATTGACAGTACATTTGATATCAGGATTTAACTTCACTAGCAAAGAAAATTTAGGCCAGGCATGGTGGCTCACACCTGTAAAACTAACACTTTGGGAGACTGAGGTAGGAGAATCACTTGAGGCCAGGAGTTTGAGACCAGCCTAGGCAACATAGCAAGACCCTGTCTCTAAAAAAAATTTAAAAATTAGCTAGGATTGGTGGCATGTGCCTGTAGTCCTAGCTACTCAGGAGGCTGAGGTGAGAGGATTGCTTGAGTCTAGGAGTTCAAGGCTGCAGTGATCTATGATCATTATGATCATGCCATTGCACTCCAGCTTGGGTGACAGAGTGACACCCCCATCTCTTAAAAAAAAAAAAAGGAAACTTAACAATTTCAGTGTAGTTCTGGTAGCAATGGTTGAGAAATGTCTTTGAAGGGGACACTTAGAAGTGTGAAGAGTGATGGCTTGCATGAGGCAGCCTTTCTCTTATTTACTGCTTTTCAGGTCTCCAGCTTTAATCACTCAACAGCTTCACATGGCCAGATATGCCTTAGCATTCTGAAGATATAAGGGCTACGGCCAGTGTGAACTGAACTGTTGCTGTCACCCTTGACTAGGAAAGGCTGTATGCTCCAGCTGTAGTGCAGAATTGGATTTCTGTAAAGGTCTTGCTAATCAATTTGCGAATGAGATTGGAGAGGTGCAGAGCCAGAACGTTGCTCTACAAGTTATTGTTATAAACAGGAAAACATTCATGTGGTTCAACCATGAAAATAATTAATTAGCTACAATCTGAAAGAAGTTATAAAGACCACTTATTTTGGAACATGAACCCTCAAAGAGAGGGAGAGCGAGACTCATGTTAGATATTCTACTTACTTTTTTATGCCTAGGGTGAATAAATAGTCTTGGATTCAACATGCTAAACCACTAAAATGAGTGCATCCTGAACAGTAGTCCTCCCAGCAGAAATATTTATTAAACACCGGAGGGTTAAGTGGTTTACAATTAAATCACAAATTAGCTACTTTTGAATTACCACATGATCTCTATTTCTATATTTATTTCAACTGAATTTTGAATTCTAATACTATATCATGTTTCTTTTCCAGATGTTTTCTCTCAAATCTAATTAAGTATAAATTCCTGTAACCTGAGCACGTTCTCATTATGACTTTTGCTCAAGTACTGACTTCATGGATGATTTATTACCATTATACTCTACAATAAGCAATTTAAAGTTTCCAAAAGACTTGGCAGAGTATATATATAATATATACATATTTTTTCATATTTAACCACAAATAACAGTGTGGTTTCTCTAGTCCGTATTCAAGTATTTTGACTGCAGTCACATAGTTTATACAATGTGTCAAATGGTAAGCAGCAAATAGAAAAAGCAAAAATATCTGTTGTTCTTGCTTCTGTATGTCCTAAAGCACCAAAAGTGACACACATGTAGAAGTAGTGAGTGGGCCAGGCACGGTGGCTCACACCTGTAATCCCAGCACTTTCGGAGGCCGAGGCGGGCGGATCACCTGAGGTCAGGAGCTCGAGACCAGCCTGGCCAACATGGTGAAACCCCATCTCTACTAAAAATACAAAAATTAGCCAGGCGTGGTGGCAGGCGCCTGTAATCCCAGCTACTCGGGAGGCTAAGGCAGGAGAATTGCTTGAACCCGGGAGGCAGAGGTTGCAGTGAGCCGAGATCGCGCCATTGTACTCCAGCCTGGGGAACAAGAACGAGACTTTGTCTTAAAAAAAAAAAAAAAAAAAAAAAAAGTGATGTTTTCTTCTCTTTTTCTTTTTCTTTTTCTTTTTTTTTTTTTTTTTTTTGTTTGGAAAGCTTTAAACAGATCCACAAACATGTACAAACACATGGATATACACACTTTAATTATAATTAGTTTAATTTTTTTGGGTTCAATTTCAGATGCAAACATGGACCAAGGCATAGATGTTGCAAACATTATGAAGATAATTGCATCTCTTATTGCATTAAAGTAAGTATGTGAAAGTATGTACTTTATTAACAGTAGAGAATGGGTATAGAAATTATTTATTTAGAAATAATTTAAAAATAAATGGAAAAGTTGACATTAATAAATGCTATCATTCTTTGAATTTGACTTCAAGAGTGAGAAATTTATGACAATAGGTGATGATTTAGCTTTCAATATTCACTTACCAGATCCTTAAATAATTTAAAAATTAGCTTGTTTAAAGATTGGCTTATTTAAAACTTATGATATAGAAGGTAAGATGGGATAACAACAAGGAAACATAAAGTCATTAAAATTTGTACTTTGTAATGTATCCTCATTAGAACTACATCCTAGAACAAGACTCCGACTCCCAAACTGTGCTGTGTGCTAGCTGGATTAGCACTCACACACGTACACTGTATGCACTGTGCCAAGTCTGGTACAATGGCATTTAATTTTGGACTTGTAAAACTATTACTTTTTTTTTTAAGCCATTGAGATAACTGGAGCATGTCCACAGTTGCTTTACATTAAGAGGGCTAACTATGCCAATAAATTCTTGACTCCCTAGTGGACTTGTGTACTAGTGTGTCTCTCCCTCTTCTCCTGCCGTTGTGCTGTCCCTCCTCCCTTCCCCCATCACCACCACTTCTGAGAAGAAAGTTATTTTCTTTGCAGTCAGCATGGCACAGGTGGCACCACCTGCTGCAAGTTCTTTAGTGTTTTTTTCTTTGTTTTTTAAAGACAAGAGTCTCGCTCAGCCACCCAGGCTGGAGTGCAGTGGCATGATCTCAGCTCACTGCAACCACCATCTCCTGGGTTCAAGCACTTCTCCTATCTCAGCCTCCCGAGTAGGTGGGATGATTGCAGGCACCCATCATCATGCCTGGCTAATTTTTGTGTTTTAGTAGAGGCAGGGTTTCACCATGTTGGCCAGGCTGGTCTTGAACTCTTGACCTTAGGTGATCTGCCTGCCTTGACCTCCCAACACTAGGATTACAGGTGTGAACCACCACACCCAGCCAAGTTCCTTAGTTTTGAATGGTGCTCTAACAGTTCCAATGCTGTAGAAAGTTTATGTTCTTCTTGCAGTTCTAGTCTCTACTCAGTTGATGATGGGAAGAGCAGAGTTGTGCAGCACCCCAAAAGACAGCCCCTTTATGGTTACCCTAGAAAGGAGGAACTGTCACACATTAGTGCTCATGAAGGTAAACATCTATGGCCCAGTGTTGACAGTGCCATTAGCCCAGCCCACACTTAGCTTCACAATTCCCCAAAATGACCAAGGATAAAACAGTAGGGTTTTGTTTTGTTTTGTTCCTCAGTTGTGCAATACTTTCTGACACTCTTTCCAAATTTGATTTCCTGCCTCAGTTTAAAGTGGCCAAAAAAAAAAAAAAAAAAAGGTAACATTGCTGGCAATCCAAGTCACCTGGTACCTGGATTTATTATTCCTTCCAACCGAACATGATTGCAGTTCAAAGGAAAACTTTAGATGGGGAACTAAGAGAAGTATTTGGATTAAATCAGAGGTATTTGAGAAATTTGGAGTGGGGGCGGTGATATAAAAAAAATTGTATGAGAAAGTGAGAATTTCCAAGCAATAAAAAAACTAGTGATTCTTTCAAATGTGTACCAGTACTGTAAACTTGGCAATTTATGTATAAATTGGAATACTGTATTATATCTGTGAATGTAAAACTATTTGGAGACCTGTGGGTGAGGAATTTAAACCATAAACATGGTAGTGAAATTTTTTGACAATGGACCTCATTATTTCACAAACTTAATTACACCATATGTTAAACCATATCCCTGAATAAATACTCGTATTAATTACATTGTCCTCAACATTCTGTACTCTATTCACACTAACTTTTTCTTGGTTCCTTATACCTGCCAACCTCTTAATTGGCTTTATGTTTTCTGTCTGAGCTGTCTGAAATGTTTTTCTCATGCTAGCTTCTTCTCTTTTGGGTCTATTTAAATGTCATATCATTTACATGTCTGCCCTTAACATTTAATCTAATATAGATTGCCCTGTTAATGTCTATCCTAGTGTCTTGATTACTTCCTTCATAACATTTATTATAATCTTTTGTATTTGTTTACTTAGTTATTCTTTTCCACTAATGAGCATGAAAGCTCCACGAGGCAAGAACTCTGTGTCCTCCTCATCACTGTTATCCCCAGCATCTAGTGTAATGTTTGGCAGATAACAGGCATTCAGCAAATATTTTCTAAGTACATTAATGGGTGGATGGATAGTTCTCTTGAAAATAGCATGAAACAGATTGTAATGTAATTATAATCCCTAAATCCTTAGATTATCATTATAAGGTTATCAATGGCAAGATGAAAGTGTGACCATTTCATTCATTTAAATACTAGGCAATTTCAGTTAAGCAAATGCTTGAGAATTCACAGTAATTGATTGGACAATTTGATTTTATGATTCAATAAGGTATTAGGTAGTTTCAGGTAAATTAACCAGTGTTTCCTCATAGTAATTAATTTTTTTTCTAGAAAAGAAAGTTGCAGTCCAGAAAATACAAACCTAACTCTTGGGCATACACTGCTATGAGTGTAGATATTTTCCCATTCCAGTCAGAGTTAGAGAGGAGGAGGATGGGACACCGGTTTTAACAATGTATTGGTTTAACTGTACAGAAAGTACTATTCTTTTTGTTAATGTTTTGTGCTAATTGAAAATTTTCATATTCGGTATTAATTACTTACAGTCTCTCAGACATCTAAAATTCATCTTCCTAAATACAGAAATGAAATTGACCAGTAATAGTCATTGTCTCCAGATCTCTTTTGCACTATGGACAGTTGAAGGAAATATAGAGAAATGTTGACAGCAAATATAGATTTGTAGTGGGTTTGCTTTTTCAAGTTTAGTTTAATATACTTTAAAGCTACTCCTCCCTAGAGATGTTTTAGCCCGACATAGTGGAGCACAGGAATGAAAACCTAAGATATAATTCTGCACAACCTGCCCCCTGGAAGTTCTTCTTACCTGACCATTGTAAAAGTTAGCACCAAAGGTCTGAAGAAATAATGAAAATATTTTTCTCTGAAAATAATCCCTACTCATGCTAATGATTAAGAGCAGTTTTCTGTTAACATTTTCAAGAGTATGTGGTTTTATTAAGTAGTTTTTGGAATTTTAGTGCTTTTGTATGTAAAACTCATTTGTGGTTTAGGAATTTAAAATCATGATTATTGTCAACAAAATGTCAAGAAATGGAATTCTGGTGCATAGGCAAGCTTGGCCAGTGCTTGTGAGACTTTTTAAGTCTTTGTAAATCAAGGAAAGTAAACTCATTCCAAGATTTCACTCTTATTTTTAAGGTAATTGTTTTAAAATTATTGTTTGAGGTTTTAAGGCTTTATTTTGCTGTGCTATAAACTTAGATTAAATTTGTTTTGTCTTTTTTCTATTTCGAGATGGTAAAATTCATATTCTATCAAAAACTTCAAAATTTGTTTGTAAATCAGGTTTTTTCTCCACGTTTCCTCTAGGGGTTCATCAGAATGTTTAGCGTGGGGTACTTGATCCAGTGCTGCCTCCGAATCCCCTCTGCATTTAGGCATCTGTTTACACAGCCATCTCGGCTACTTTCTCTCTTCTACAATAAAGAAAACTTCCAGCTTGGAGCTTTTCTTGGCTCTTTTGTTAGTATATACAAGGTAAGGCTTTTAGAAGAGGAAAGAAAAATGGGAAATAAATAACATTGCTATTGTTAGAATGAGAGATGGCCTTAGTTCACTTATTTTTTAATGCTTCTTTCTGGAATATTCATACATATCTTGATATAACCAAATCTATACAATGTATTGGGAAGGGAGGGTGCAGAAATTTCTTCTTTTAAAATATTATTTAATATACTTGAATGTGTAGACATGTTTGCATTTACATATGGTATTACACATTGTCAGACTCATTTTCTTTTTCAATATATAGACACTCAGAAAATATGAATTTTTTGGATATTTCCAACATCAAAAATGATATTAATATGCCTGGTTTATTTGTTTTTTTAATCATATTTACTGCCTGGTTATTAATTTAAATGTATTTCAGATCTTTCTAGCTGAAATAAACACTTGATAGAATCGCTGAGGATTTTCTGTTGTAACTTATATAAGCAATGACTTATGTTCCTTCTTCCACCCACTCATAGTTCCTACTACACTGTCTCAAATAACCAGAGTTCACAGTCTTCCACCCCATTCTGTATGTTCCTATAAAAGTGCCCATACATATATAAGCCCACGCCTAAACATATATGTAGAGATCATTCTTTACCTAGTACTCTGCAACTTTAAGTGATGGCGTTTTGCATAATGGAATCACTAATATGTAAATCATATTTTATTAAACACTTAAAAGATTCTAAATCTGCATATAATCTCTAAATGGTGAAGTATGTTAATTAATGTTGATCTAACACATGGACATAAAGATGACAACAGAAGTCACTGGGGGCTTCTAGAGGAGGGAGGGAGGGAGGGAGCAGGGCAAGGGTTGAAAAACTAGTGCCTGGGTATCGGGATCAATCATACCCCAAACCTCAGCACCACACAATATACCCCTGTAACAAACCTGCATATGTATCCCCCGAATCTAAAAAAAAAAGTTGCAATTTAAAAAAAAAAAAGGAGATTAGAACATACACACACACACAGAGGAATGACCATGTGAGGACACAGGGAGAAGGTGGCCATCTGCTAACCATGAAGAGAGGCCTCAGAAGGAGCAAACCTTGAGCATACCTTGATCTTTGAACTCCCAGCCTCTATGACTGTGAAAAAAATAGATTTTTTTTTTAATCTACAATCACAAATTGCTCACTTTTGCCTTAATTTTACTCTATAAAAGATATGTGTTTTGAGCACAGGGATTATGTCTTATTTTGCAGGAACATACAGCAGGCATTCCAATATGTCTGACTAATGAATTAAGGACATTAAAGGAGTGTGCATTTTTGTAGATGAGATTTGTCTACCTTCCCTCTGTCTACAAAAAAATTATAAATATATATTTTATTCATACTTTATTTCTTTGACTAAGTTTTAATGTATATTTTAATAAATATATTGAAAGAAGAATATATATTCTGTGGGTATATATATGTGTATCTATATATACATAGACATATACACACTTTTTGTTGTTAAACGCAAAGAAAATTGATGGGAAAACTCAATTCTGGAGTTATTTAGGGTAACATGGACAGTGTTGTTTTCTGTAAAAATTTACTCATAAGAGGTAGGTATGGATAAAATATTTTGAAATGGAAAGGAGGAATAATAAACTAAAGATAATGAATCACTTGTTATGAAATATTACTAATATTAAAAACATTTTCAGTATGGTTTGACTAAGAAGCATTACTAATGTATTTGAATATACAAGAATTCAGGACAGATTATTGGTAATTGCATGTTTATATTCACATTTAAAAAAATTTCTCACGTTATAGCATTTGTATTTATTCTTAATGTAAACTTTTAACTGTTTACATGTGGATTGTCACCAACATTTTTAGCCCCAGGTTGGTTATTCTCTACCATCTAGCATATCTCAGAGTGTGTTTTGTTTGGCTTTTTTATTTTTCATTTCTGTTACTATTTATTTACTTAGGTAATACAAACAAATGGTATTAAAGTAACAAAAATACAACTGGGTCAGAAAATTTCAGGAAATATTCATGTGGTGTGTTCAAAAACTGTATGTGATTTTTCAAAAACAAATTGCCCGTGCTATAGTATCTTTGTAAGAATCTTGAGAGAAGGGCAGGCAAATAAACCTTGTTTTTTCTGTTTCTTGGTTAACTGACCCTTTTTTAAAAATTTGGTAAGATTCCTCTTTATCTCTGGTAATATTCATTGTTTTATAGTCTATGTTTAATATTAATATAGCTACTTCAACTGTTTAAAATTATCATTTGATGTTATAATGTTTCCATTCTTTCACTTTTTCTGTCTTTGTTTGAAAAACTGGTTTCTTTTAGGCTGCAGAGAGTTGGCCCTTTCTTTCTTATAGAATCTGATCATCTCTGTCTTCTAATTGGCATGTTTATACTGTTTACATATAATGTATTATATGTAAACATATATAGTTTATGATGTGATTGAGTTTAAACCTACTTTCATGTTAGTTGTTTTGTATTTGTTCCTTTTTTTTCTTTTTCAGCCTTCTGGATTGATTGTGTATTTTACTATGGCTCCATTCTGTCTTCACTATTGCCTTATTATTTGTACTTGCTTTAATTTAGTGGCTGCCTTAACATTTTATAATATACATTTTTAATGTATCAGCCAATCTTCAAGTAATGTTATACTACTTCACATACAGTGTCAGACCTTACAACACTGTACTTTGAATTTCTCCTTCCCATCCTTTGTTATAGGATTTAACATTTATCGTTTATCTTTATATATGTTATACACTCCACAATATGTTGTTACTATCTTTGTTTTAGATCAGGGGTCAACACACTTTTTCTGTGAAGAGCC